>NC_143559.1:59702916-60342500 GCF_054136105.1 Typopeltis vanoorti | reverse complement strand
TGGAAAGCCTTCTCCTGATCAAGGCTGACGAGTGCTAGGTCTTCATGTTGGCTGTTTGCGATGTGGATGAGGTCTCTTATTAAATGGAGGTTATCATGTATTCATCTTCCTGGGACAGAGTACGTTTGATGTTGGCCAATAACTTCAGGCAGTGTTGGCTTTATTCGGTTTGCTATAATTTTGGAAATTATTTTGCAATCGGTATTAATTAGGGAGATTGGACGCCAGTTTCGGATATCCGTGTGGACTCCCTTCTTTAGATATTTTTTTTATTTTATTTTATTTAACTTGTTAAAATAAACATTACACGATAGGCAACAATGACTATTTACATATTATAAGTATATATTTACAGAGAAAGAAAAAAAACATTTTCCTTTCGGGTGTACAATAGAGATATAAATGAATATTCAAAATTAACAGTTCAGTTTCATTCTGAGTTATCATTCAGATGGAGCACATTGTCGTCGTCAATCCAGAAGAGGGTACCAGTTGGATTCCACTCCTCTAGGAATTTCGCGACAGTTCTTGTTTCTTTGAAGTGCTCAAGTTCCAATAGAAGCCTGCTTTTGGGGGGGGTGGGGGGGGGGGGGGGTGGGGGGGGGGGGGGGTGGGGGGGGGGGGGGGTGGGGGGGGGGGGGGGTGGGGGGGGGGGGGGGTGGGGGGGGGGGGGGGTGGGGGGGGGGGGGGGTGGGGGGGGGGGGGGGTGGGGGGGGGGGGGGGTGGGGGGGGGGGGGGGTGGGGGGGGGGGGGGGTGGGGGGGGGGGGGGGTGGGGGGGGGGGGGGGTGGGGGGGGGGGGGGGTGGGGGGGGGGGGGGGTGGGGGGGGGGGGGGGTGGGGGGGGGGGGGGGTGGGGGGGGGGGGGGGTGGGGGGGGGGGGGGGTGGGGGGGGGGGGGGGTGGGGGGGGGGGGGGGTGGGGGGGGGGGGGGGTGGGGGGGGGGGGGGGTGGGGGGGGGGGGGGGTGGGGGGGGGGGGGGGTGGGGGGGGGGGGGGGTGGGGGGGGGGGGGGGTGGGGGGGGGGGGGGGTGGGGGGGGGGGGGGGTGGGGGGGGGGGGGGGTGGGGGGGGGGAGATGACAACTGCCTAAAACAAATGAATGCTATGTGCGTCATAGCGGACAAAGAACGATCGAAATCAGTCAATCGTTAATCGTTCGTGAAAGTATGATGAGCGCTTATAACGTTTCAATAAAGTCTCTGTTTTTTTTGTCTTGTTAATTGCATTGCAGGTTCTTAGGCATTTATTCGTTTACTAACAAGCGAGAGCGGTGAGCGCTCCGATTCTGATCTGCGCACCGCTTTGAATAATAGGCTATATCTTCGGGAATTTTTCGAATGTCTTGATAAAAAGTTAAGAACAGATTTTTAAAAGTATGTACTTTCAGAAAATAATATTAAAAAATTGATTTTTTTGATCCTCTAAATAGTACTGCCTCCTTAAAACTATCAAAAACTTACAAATTAGCAAAAAGAAAATGCCATAGAGGAAAAACCTGACGTGATAGAGAAAAATGGGTTTGATATTTGAAATCAACGCACCCAAATTAGTAAAAAAACAAGTCTCATATAAAAGTCAGCAAAAATTGTGTTGGACAGTGTAATCTGGTATGAATTTCGTGCAGGATCAATGTAGTGAGTGAAATGGTCTGGTTGGCCGAGTGGTTAACGCATCCGTAACGTATCCTGGGTTCAAAAGCAGTCTATTACGTAGGCGTAAGGAAAGGTAGTTCTGTTACAAATGTTCAGACGAAACGTCAGTTGATTCGTAAAACTTTAAAGTTACATTTTTTTTTCAATTGTGGACACTATTATTAATTCTTTGACTGAAAGGTTTGATCTCTTGACAAGTCTTGTTAACATTCAGTTTTATCCAATTTCAAGGAAATTTCTAATATGGGTGATGACACTTTAAGAAAACACTGTGATGATTTACAAGTTGCACTCACAGACAGTGGAGAATAGGATATTTGTGCCACCGAATTATATAATGAGATACAAATTCTAATGGACAGGATAGTTACACTGAAAATATTGCAATATATATAAGCAAATGATAAGATAGCGTCTTTATTAATTTAACAGTTTCGCTTCGAATATTTTTGACACTTCCAGTTTCAGTAGCAAGTGACGAACTATCATTTTCAAGACTGAAACTAATTGAAACATATCTAAGATATAGTATTTCACGTATTTCACAGGAAAGACTGGTTGGACCATCAATGATCGCAACAGAAGGTGATATCTGCGAGAAACTACAAACAAGTGAAATGTTGGATGAATTGCTTCCATAAAATCAAGAAAAGTAAACTTTTAAATCCTTTAAGTTTTTTTTTTCATGCTTTGCTTTTTCCATTAAAAATTAAATTATTCTTATCATTGTGCAATTTTTTTAGTTTGTACATCTCTAGTTATAATAGCTCATAGCCAGAAATCGGCAACTCATGTATCTGTAATTCTAGTCTAAGTGCATTTTTGTATGTTTTGCAATTTTTGCTGTGTTATTAATGCATGTATTTTTCAAACTATACAATTTTACATAAAAATATGTGTTTTGAGTTTTTAAGATTTGAATCTTTATAAGGCCTTGATACACCCACATCTGGATTAATGTGCTAAAGTCTGGTCCCCCGGGGTTTCTTGTGGATGAGGAAATGGTGGGGAGGTTTCAGAGGTGAGTTGCCTGTGGAATATTCCCAATGAGGATAAATTGAAGGTGTGTGGATTAAAGAAGTTGGTTGATAGGAGAAAAAGAGGGGATGTGATAGAAACATTTAAGTTGCTTAAAGTGTTTTATAGGATAGATACAGGGGAAATGTTTCAGCAATTGACTAGAGGGACCAGAACAAGGAGGTCATCCCTGGAAGTTGAATAAAGGTGTAGTTAGGACTAGAGGTGTGAGGACTAGATTTTTTGCTTGGAGAGTAGTGAATGAGTGGAATAGGTTGCCACAGTCAGTTGGGAGTGCTTTTTCTGATAATGGTTTCAAGGAGAGGTGTGATAGATTGGGGTCTCCCACAGTGAGTCTTCGGACTCCATGGAGATGCCCGAATAATAATAATCATTACATTTTAACGGCATTTTTTAAAAAAAGTAAGGAACGCTCAACTTAAATTTGCATCGGGGCGCCAGGATCCCTAAAGCCAGCACTGTTTATATGACTATTATACTGTAGGTAAAAGTGGACTTATTTCTGTTTAATAAAAGTAAACTTTAATTATTGCACTTGTGAAGCATTTATCACTCGATTGTTCGATTTGCATTTTGGCACCCTTTGCAGAAACAACAATTGCTAACTTCTTAAGCATAAGATATCAAGAAATTAAAGCAATAATGACGTACTGTTAGTTTCGCCAAACTATTAAATGATGATATTTAGGTTATTGGTGAATTGTTTATAAATGAAATCGAGTTATGTAAATCACATGTTACTGTCCTTCAGCAATACCGGATGTACTTTCCCATTAATGAAGCACTTTTTCGCTGTGTTTGTTCGCAGCATAAGCTAGGTGTCACCACATACAAATAGCATTCTGGGATTGCTGCAGCTAGCAATGACTGACACAAATTTATCGCTGAGAGAACTGTCAATCATTATCAATCGATCACTATGGCAACAATACTCGAAGAAATCTCTAAAATGAATTACGTCATACAAATTGCAATTGGCCCCATCTTCTGACATAGTATTTACATTTTCGTTTTTTATATAAAAACTGATGTTCTCTAAAGAAATATAGTATAATTGAACTATTACATTACATTTCCTTAGGGAATATATATAAACAGAGCAGTCTTTAAAATTCTGGAATATTTGACTATTTTATTGTACTTATTAACAAGCTAACATTTTTATAGAAATAAATTTTAATATATCGTAAACGCTTTTGATGAAATTGGATATGTTATAACTCATTAATTTATCCATTTATTTATCATATTTTTACTGAGTTTATAAATCAGAATAATTCATAAAAATTATGTGTTCTTGAATCTAATGGGAGATGTTTATGTTGTATTTCACGTGTTGTTTTGTATATTTCGATGATTTTAATAAACCATGCCCCATCTCTGTCATCCATATTCATTAAAAGGATGACATTTATGAAAATAATACTTTATTGAAATAGAAACAAATTCTTAGTAATTTTTTTTTCCTTTTCGAAACCCCACACTGTTAGGATACGAATCGAAAGGTTTGAAGATTAGTTCATAATTGCAGACTGTCACAGTCTTTCCACCTATCAAACATGATAATATCTTTGTTGTCATGGAAATTTTGGCGCCCTCTACCGAACAACAATGCGTCTTACTTAAGCATAATATATTAAGAAATTACAGTAAAAATTCAAGTAACTCCTTTTCTCCTACGTTATTCTGGGATTTCTATTGAAATATACTAAACATTGAGAAATAGAGATATTAAACACAGAATCGAAGAAACGAACAAAAACTCAAAAGGAAATTTAATTAGACTTATTACATTTTTACAGCAATTAATTATAAACATAGATAATTATTAATTTATTACAACTTTTATATGAAATATCATAGCATAGATATGTAAGGATTACATAATCTAAATATCCTGTTAGTGAGATCAAACATCGAAGTTTTCAAATTGAAATGCCAAATAACTTGGAGGTGTCACACAGAAGGATGACATTTATCTACATTTAAAAAAAATATTGAAAAACATCCATAAAATCTATTCAACAGTAGGATTTATTTGAAAAACAAAAATGCTATTTACTCGGTCAACCAGGGCGGTAAAACAATTATTAATGCCCAATCTTCTTACATGAAGAAAAAAAAAGAAAGAAAGAAACAGTGAGAATTAGATATGATTAAGTAACAATATCATACTTCAGATGTCTCATTCATATTTTCATGAAGATACATAGGCACCTTGCTTATAAAAATTGATCACACTCTACTATATACGTGTTTGTATGTAGATTTATATTAAGCTAATTCTTTGCGAGCTTGGTGGGACCAGTGGCTATCTTATCCATTTTTCAGCCAATACTTCGTAAATTCAACTCTACATGGTTGTTCGTGAATATCTTTGGAGTTATTATTCGTGAATTATTGGAACCCTGAAGTAGCTTTAAAATGTTCTACGTTGGGTCTGTGTAGCAAGACATCCCAAGTATCTAAACCTGAGCCCATCCACTGGATTAATATACAATAGGTTTAATACCATACGCGCGATGGATTCACATACGAAAGTAAAATACGGTTAATAAACATTTTAATGAAAAAAAAGTACTACATGACAAAATGTTTTAGTGAAAATATAAAATAATCCAATGTTAAGTGCATATTCATACGTTACTGGACAATTCTCTCTTGCCACAATTTCATAAGCACAATTTTCTCCAATTTTCACCATCGTATCTTTGATTAAAGAATTATGCATGTGTAGAAGATGACTTTTGTTAATGTTAATTTTTTCGATGGTTTTTGATGCTTCAGAAGGATTCATGTATATTTTCCATTCTGTCCAGTATACTGGATAGGCAACTTCTTTGTTAAGAACCGTTAGGTTGCAAGTAGTGCTACTTACATCAGGAATCGAGTTGACTCCACAACGCGATTTCAACATTCTCCCTATAAGTTGAGGGCCATTATACGTTCGAATATGTGGATTATAATGTTCAACAAATTCATGGATGCAGTATTCCAAGAAAGGATGGAACTTATCAAAAGCAAAGACTGAATTTGCCACAATGGTGTCATTTTCTTTAAAGAGCACATTTTGAAAGTGTCCCAATGAACGAAGTACAACAACATCTAAATCCAGATAAACACCGCCATATTTCCAAACTGCTACAAGTCTCAAACCATCACTAATATGTTGAACTTTATTGCCTCCTTTTTCCCATTTGGAAGTTCTGTACCATTCACTCATTGATGTACCAGTCAGAAGTTGTTCTACATCGAGTGTCTGAAATACCACGTTTGGATAAAGTCTGTTTACATCCTCCATAAGGTGGGTCATCTGTATATTACGGCTTGTCATATACATCATTATCTGCATGTTGGGATTGTGTTTGGCTGCCGACTCAACTGCACACATTTGACGTCCGCTCAAGACAGATCGATCAGAAGTCTCAAGAAGAAATATTTGAGGTGTCGAGGAAAAGAAATATTCTTGAATCTTTCTTGACATGGTTTCTAAATGATAATCTTTCGACGATCCTTTTGTACCTGTTGGAAAAATAATGATTTCACCTTTTTTTTTTCAAAGCACGTATTAAAGAAATCGAAATATTGACTTTTCTAGGGTAATAGACAAATATTTTGGCTTATTTGTTATAGTGGTTATTACCTCAATTAAAAATACTGGCAATATTTCCAATGAAATTATGGTAATCAAGTTAATTACACTATTAGGATTCAATTAATTTACATTACTTGCCTGGCTGTCTTAGTCCAGTTGATATCGACTAGACATTTGGGCTGGAATGATCTGGGTTCGAATTCGTTTTAGAGTGCAATGAACCTTTGAAACGACGTTTGAAATGTGATCAGTCATCCGATCACATATGGAGGTGGAAGTATTCCCTTTAGGAAACATAAACTGCAAAACCGAAATTATGCATTGATTACTACGAAAAAACAAACAAAAAAGGTAATTCTTGTTTAAACATGATATAATTGCCACGAGTCGCGCATGAAGCACTGTCATGAGTCATATATTCGTTGACAGTGTGTAAATGACACCTAAATACTGCGATTGATTATTATTATTATTATTAAGAGAGATCTCCAGGGAGTCAGAAACTCATCGAGGGAGGCCACATACTACACGCACAAGCTGTCATACTTTTTCTAGAATTCATTCACGCGACTTGTACTCACAACATCCAATGAAAATCCATTTCAATCACGCACCACCTTCTGAGAGAAAAATCTAGCCCTAACCATCCCCATAGCGGCATTCATTCTTAGCTTACAAGGATGCCCTGTTTCCCCACCCTCCATAAATTGAAAAATTCCGTCAACTGATATCCTGTATGACCCTTTCAGAAGCCTCAATCATATCATCCCCTCTTTCTTCTGTTTGCTAGTGTCTGCAGTCTACAAATTCTCAATCTTTCTTTATAATCCTGATATTCCCCAATCCTGATCTCATTTTTAACACTGTCCTTTAGATATTCTTTTAGTAGTAAACTTCTCCTTTTAATGCTCTAACCTCTTAAGCTTTGTGTGAAGTCTAGTCATATACTTATATGACTAGATTTTTAGAATGTATTTCGATCATTAGCATGATCGAAATAAACTCTAAATATCGACCTGCTTTTTCTGGGTTAAAACCTCATATTTGATTGTTTCATTTTGCCGTTACGCCTTTCCAGGCGAAACACCCTTGATGCTTCGTAATAATGACGCAATCTTGTATCACTACTGTCATATTCCAGAATAACTTCAAAAGAATTTTGCTTGAATCACAGCAAAGATGACTCGTAATATTTTAATTTTTGTTCCGATTATTATGGTAGCTAGATCCACTACATATCTCACATTATACTTGTATTAGAAACAAACATTCTATTAAAGTTTATTTCGATTAATTCATTAAAGTCATTTTTCTACTGTTAATTTACTTGTTTTATCGTAAGTTTCATCGTGCTGCAGTGTGATTGCAGCGCTCTCTGGTGTTTCAAGTATACTGAGTAAATTATTTAATATGTTGATTTTTTTTTCTTGTAGCAGATTTCTTTAATTTATTATTAGTGCTTGTTAAATTTGAAATAATGGCATATTTTTTTCATTGGTAAATAGCTGAAAGACGTTAATTTAAATTAATAGATTTAATATGCGATTTTAATTTGATATTAATAAAGTACCCGTGGCACCCTGTCTGTATGCCAAAGCGGTTGCTGTCGAAGTTTATTTTAAAATCGCTTTTGTGATTTTAAAATAAACTATGAATCCACCATTCATTCACTTATCATGTTGGATTGTGCTTTCTTGGATTTTTGGCCTTTAATTGCCCAACGTAAGCACATACTATGACTGTCAGTACAATAACCAGGGTATGAAGCGCCTGTGGCAAGTGTCTAACTTGCGCCCCCCAACCCAAAAATGACAAACATTTTGAAAAATTTAAATATAACAAGTTAAATTTTGCTAAGTGCAATATGTTGAATGCTTACTATTAACTCCATCAAAATAAGTTGCAGAATGTGTGTCTAAGGCGGCGTATTGTCGAAATTTAAAAATAGAATATAAAATACCGTTCTTCATAATGAAAGGTTACACCCATTTTTTATATCATGTAATAGGTAACAGAGCATGTGAATACTATTGCTATAGTTTGGGTTATACAAGAAACAGTTCTCTCATTCGTGAACTCATGTAGATGAATCATTTTATAAAAGAAATGCTATGGCGAACTTTGTTGTTACAGTAGATGTATTTAAAATATAGTCTGATTTATAAGTGAATCAAGTACGATTTCTCATGATTGTTTTTTTGATTAACTGTTCTAGAAGTTACAAGTAAACGATAAAGTTGCTCTCTTTATTTTATTACCAAAAATATGTCGCTGTTCATTATATTTATAGACAAATTATTATTATTATTGTTATTATGTAAGCTGTAAGGGAGGACGTTGCGTAGGATTTACGAGTGCGAATATGGTGATATCACTGCTCCGTTCTTATAGTTTGAAAGTGGTTCTAACTCCTGTTTTTAATTTGAAAGTGTTGCAAAGTAATTCTACTTGTCGTGCTGAAGATAGTGATGTGTAATTCATCGAAATCGGTTAAGAATAATCAAAATTTTGATTGCTGAAAATTGAAGACAGACTGAACTGTATTCATGAACGAGCGAAGAACAAAGGACGTCGCCATCTTTACAGTCACGCTACAGTAGCTCGCGGAAAAAAGGTGAGTCATGAACTGCGATAAATGCCTGAAGGATCTATCGTCTAACAGAAATCATATAACTTGTCAAAAATGGCTCGGGATTCACTTTACTTTACATGTGCCAGCCTTTCAGAAACAACCTGGCAACGTAAATCCATGCAAACGCGAGGAATGGAAGTGCTTATACTGCAGGGAGAACAACGAAACGTCCACACGACAGGATATAAATTACCAACTCAGCAGATTATACCGGAGGTAGAATGAGACGATGAGCTGGACAGGCAAAAAATTTAGTTGAGTCCTATAATTTGAATTCTTCGAATATACTACTAGAAAACGGTTTCCAAACTATAAGCCAGCTTAATAGACCTTACTCAAAAACTTTTTGATAAGCAGAATGAACAAATAAAAAAATTTAGCGAGAATGAGAATATTGTTAAATATAATAATTTAGCAGTCGAAGAAGTCTTACAAACGGTAAAAGATTTCAAATTTAGTGTTAATTTACTAACCCCCAGGCAACATAATTTGATGAAAGAGGCATCCGAACTCCATCTAGAACTTAATTCCCTAAAACTACAATACGAACTTTTAAATCAGCAACACAACATAAAGAAAGATCTCATCATAAATGGTCTTCCTGAAACTGTTTTGCAGAAAATCTCAGAGGCGTAGTTTTAAATTTTGACCTGGCAGTTGCCATCCCCCCCCCACTGCATAACGACATTCAAACCATAAATCGGATTCTCACGAAGAGCAAAAAGCAAGCAAATTGTCACGACCCACACGAGTCATAATTCATCTTACAAGCAAGTCCACAAGTTACAATCTCATAAAAGCCAGCAGACTGAAAAAACCAGTTGCGAAGGGCTTGAACGCATCGCAAGACAATACATCAATCTTCCTATTTGAGTATTTAGCACCATTCAACCACAACATATTGTCGCAAGCAGGAAAAGCAAAGACAGAAAAAATTACCAATTTTTGTTGATCAAAGTTGATAAGATATTCTAAAGTGAGTCACGAACTTCAAAGTCGATACAAATCAAAAGCTCAGAATGTTCAGCCCACAATGTCGTTTTCATTGTGGCTGCCACAACGAAAGCAGCAGACACTTTGTTGTTAAAAACGAAGACCTCAACACAACAAAAATGAATGGGAACCATCAGACAGGTGTAGTAACACCAGAATATACCAGCAATTCTGCTTTTGACTGGCTCGATGCAAGGAAACAAAACATCAAAAACATTGGTTAACGTTTATTGGCTTATCTGAGAATTACACCAGTATAATTGATATTTCGGTCCTAAAGGAAGTATTCATAATTAATGATGAAGCAACTGCCTTCCAAATTCCAGACTCTCAACAACACGGATCATGCTGAAACAAAAAGAGGGGGTGGAATATTAATATTTACCGAACATAAATTGGTAGCAAAAGAAACTGCTTATAAGTTTCTTTTGCTATCAATTTCGATACGAAATGATTTCGATACGAAGGCCTTCAGCATGCTGAAGTCCTTCGTATCGAAATCATTAATACGCCATCTCTTTTAATTTGAGCTAATAGTTCAAATTAAAATAGTTATTTAAATACATTACGGATTTACTAGGTATATAGTTCAATTTTTCTTTAATATTTATTGTTTATAAAGGTGAAAACATTACAGGGCATACTATGTTATGTGGAATAGTATAGAAATAGTAAAAAAAATATTTCATCGCGTCACCAGAACAATGAAGACTCATGATTAGCAAAAAGGTACCAAGCCAAATAATCAAGGGAAAAATCAGTTTCCACAATGAATACACCTGTATAAATAGTGGCTCAATGTACTGTGTATATACGTTGGGCCACTGTACAGCCTTTCCCTGTGATGTCACCGCCTTCTTATGTCCACCATCGATACTAGTAAACATTCCGTCTGTAAGATGATATCTTCCTAGTTGGAGGAAATGCAAATAGATCTAATAGATGGTAGACCCTCATTCTCTGCTAAAACGCCATCACCTTACTTATTGCGGAGGGAGGCTCCATGGCAACAGTCACTTTTGGTTCCCAATGTTGGTATTCCAGTTTCCGTTCACTCCAATCTTGTAACATGCAATGCGAGTGATACCGTTCAAAGACATGATAAATGTACTACTGTGCAGATCCCGAGTCTCAACTCATCCTCGAGGGTACAGAAGTAAAGGAGTCCCGTAGTCTGCCTGTATGAACTTGATGATGGATTCAGAGGAGGCATCCTAATCAGCTGTGGCATAATATGGCTACCGTTTATTCTGCCAGAGCGTGACTGCAGGGATGTTATGTATTGGAACACTATATCGACTTTTGCGAAAATACTGTATGGCATAGAGACTGAATGCTCTGGCGATATATCTAAGCGTCTATCTCCTTCGCAGTATGCACTCCTCTTCTTTTTCGTTTCACATTTGAAAATATAAATGCAGTAACGTATCTTTGTAGCTAAAATAAAATACAAACTGCTTACAAACCAAGAATGATTAGAATATCGGAAACAATAGCCATAAAATGTGACGCGAACTCTATCAACGTCCACATGCCCTACATAATATCCGAGGTTTGGAAGCTTCAAACGTAAAACTGAGGTCACAAACCAGACCAATAGGCGATTACACAAACATTTCGAAGGCAGAAACACCAAACCGACCTGACATAGCATTTACTTTCTCCATGAGATCAGACGACGACCAAGCATAGTCGAAATGGACGCACCCCATCAACTCCCTTTTCCCACCCCCCCCTAAAAATCAGTTGCTGTTTTCAACCCCTTTCACCCTTTCCCACCCTATATATAAAAAAAAACGCTCCTCCCATCCCTTATAATATATTATATATATATATACCAAAAAAAACCCGGGTTTTTCTATTTTCTATTTTATTTCTCCCACATTGCCTAAGACCCCCCCGCCACACACACACACACTTCCAAAACACCATAACTGCAGTAGTTTGCACACCGTAGAAAGAAGACAAGCCACAACACCCAGGAAAAAGTTATGTGTAGATTTCTCTTCCTTTATGCCGCATATATTTGTTGGTAAACATAATCTACAAGGCCCTTAGAATCCGTGAGTAAAAAGCCAATGACATTTAAACAGGGGGCACTCCTAAACAGAAGCAGGCAAAATAGCCGTAAATATAATAATAAAATACAAATCTTTCTTAAAAAGTTCCCTCAAAATAAAATTAAAAACATCAGAAAATTTTACAAATTCTTTTATATTTCCTTCACCGACATAAATAACTTAAATTATGCACCACTCACTTACAAACATCTGACCTGTTTTTAATGAAATTCAAATTTACTGCTGCAATAACCACAGCTCATCTTAACTATCAAAACTATACTCAGTATGATTCTTTCCAACACACGAGTAGTAGCTGTGCCTTTCTGCAATCCGACATTTCTTGCCTGAGGGTATATAATCTTGAACCTTCTCTTTCTTTGACCAGTGGCTTAAGATTTTCATGACTCATTACGCATCATATACAGTATGTGTTGTCTTTACTCTCAATTCTGAATCTCATTCTGACCTCCTTAATTTCTTACCCATCACTCTTGATTTCCTGAACTCCATCTAATAACAATGAAATCGTCTTCCTTGGTGACTTTAATGTCCTGAACTGTAATTGGCTCCTTTTTTCCAATTCCACTAACTGGGCCTTAAGAAAAGCTGAGTTCTTTGCAGTAGACAATGTCCTAAAACAAATGATTCACCTCCCAACCAGAATACTAACAATCGTATCCACTTACGCAACACTATTTATCTTTTCTTAACTCATTTTTCTTACCGGTACACTCTTCAGGTGAACACACTTGGTAAATAAGATGACAATCTGATCCAGGTTTTATGTCTAGCGGGATAAGCTCTTCTCGGTAATTCACGATTGGTTCGGTTCTACAGATGCAGATAACTGCCGTGATCTTGTTACATAAACTCTTCATGTTTTAATCAGTCTCAATTCAATATTCTCTTCCAAATCGCTCCCCCTCTGATTACTAAGTCATTGTTCCTTCAAGAAGTATGCGAGTGGTCAATAAATAAATAAACACCTAGCTCATTGTAAGTGATTTTTCAGTTTAACTCGTAGGTTACATCGTCAAGCTATCACTAATAGGGCTAAGCCTAACTCAGAAAGCGCTAACAGCAAACATTTTCTCACCTGTGTAAATGGCAGTCGTGTCTTCTGGGCTCCAGCAAAAGCTGTCGGGTTCGCCATTTTTTTTTCAACTATGCTTCCACTTCTTTCTCTCCCACGCGAATGGTAACATAGTAACGTTATCTAATGTTAAACCGTACCTCCTTCTATTATTCATTTCATCTAAACATTAATTAACAGAATTACCTCTGAAAATAGCGAAATGTGGACAACTCGCCACCTGTACAAATGGTACTCGCGCCTCCAGGTCTCTATAAAAATTAATCAGGTGCAACTTTGGTCCATCTCTACTACCAACTTTCTCTTCTTACGGAATGGTAATATTGCAGCAGCATCTAAAAAAGCCCAGCGCATCATCCTTCTCATTGAACTACTGCATATATAACCAAGACGAGTTTCATGGAACATTGCATCTCATGGATCCAGTGACTTTTTCCCCAGTCAGGTATCGGAGCAATCTAGCACAACCTGGATATCATAAAGAGTTTTATTTCTGTAGCATCTCAACAATTGTGCTCAAGAAATTTGTTCCTGAATTAACATCTGTCCTTTATCAATAATATGATATAATAGTCATAATGGAATGTAAAGTCCGAGTATCCACTAGCCATCGATTTACCATTTAGCAAGGGGCTGCATATAATATAAATTACCAATGTCTCTAAAAACATGAATTGTAGCTACATGTACTTCATCCCAGGTTTCTGGCTTGCTTAGGTTTACATCTCCAGTACCTTAGGGATGGAACATTTATCTTTGTTTAGATATTTCTCTGAGATGACTATAGGACGACATTATTATTATTAAAAGAGACCTCCAGGCGGTCGGAGACTCAACGATGGAGGCCAGTAATACACATACACCAGCTATCATAGATATTCTTGAATTCATTCACATTGCTTGCACTTACAACATCCAATAGCAATCACGCAGCACCCTCTGAGAGAGAACTCTAGTCCTCACCCCACCCCTTCTTAACAGCCTTCATTCTCAGCTTCCAAGGATGCCCAATCGTCTTTTTTCCCAACCTCCATAAATTGAAAAATTCCATCAATTGAAATCCTGTATGATCCTTTCAGCCATATCACCCATCTTTCTTCTGTTTGCTAGTGTCTTCAGTGTGCAAATTCTCAATCTATCTTCAAAATCAGTATTCCGCAAACCTGATATCATTTTAACATTCTCCTTTGCATTCTCTCCAATATCTCGGAATCACAACGGAAACCAGGAGACCAGACCTGCGCACAATAGTCCAAGTGAGGTCTTATCAAGGCCTTGTAAAGAGGCGAAATCACATCTTTATCTTTACATGTGAACGTTCGTTTCAGAATTGCAATTATCTTTTGACTTGTATTTGCAATCTTTGTGAGATGGTCCCTGAACTTAAACTTCCTATCTATTAAAACTCCAAGAGCTCTATCCCCATCAGTTTCTTCAAGCATAATCCCACCATTATAATACGATATTGGATATCTAATCACGCCAAAGTGAATGACTTTACATTTACTGACATGCAACAGAACAATAGCAAGCGAAATGGCATGTTGTCTTAATGTAGTGATGTCTCATCATTATGAACACAGTCGCAGTAAATAGGAACCATTACAAAAGAGAACGGGTTAAGGTCGCCTGAGAGTTACGTGAACCAGAGTAGCTATCTGGCTCTAACAGCAAGATTGAACCCTACAATGTCATGTTGCCCACTCTCTTGAGGTTGCTGTGGCCACGGATAAAAAAACATTTCTAACCATACTGTATTGGGAATGTTCAATTTAAGTGTCTACGCAAGAAAGCCATTAGTTTATATCCCATTAACCACAAACAACCACAGAGGTCGTAGACACTGACGCCATAAACATGCGACTTAGAGCTCTAACGAATAGGAAAAAATTCTGTTTTGTTCTCCAATGAGCTAGTTTTAGCTTAAAAGCGGATTCTAGACGGACAGTTATGTGGTCTTGTGTGGGAAGGAATAACGATCAACGTTCGCAGTTCTCTTCATGTTGTTGATACCGCAATTGCCCTGAGATACCGCGAACATAGCCTCGACTCTTCCCCTAAGTGAGACTTTGGAGTGATATCGTTGGTTCAGGTTTTATCTTTTTATGTAATACTACTGCCAATGGAGCTCAAGTGGTAGAGATGAGTATCTTGAAGTAGAAGATATCCAACGAATGGAGTGGATAGCACGATCACGTAAATATGATCGAACCCGTGTAGGACGCTATTGGGCTTTGCAATGCAATCCATCAGACATCGCCTCCTCACTTGGTGAGCTGAAGTTTGCCCTGGTGAAAGTATATGATTTGATGCCATAGAATCTACACGTTTAATAGAGATATGCGCGTTAGACATGACATTATGTTTTGAATAACGTCTTCACACATGTAAGAGGACACTAAATGGAATTGATTACCTCTATATATTTCACTCAATATGTCATGAGCTCAATTTAAGTAGAAGGCAGAAAAATTGTAACAATATATAAATTATGAATACAAAAACGAGTCATGCATCATGCGTATAATATTACGTGTCTCAGTTGCAGCTGTTTAGGAGGATATGGCACTGGAGTTCAGTATAGATGTATAGTTAATAAAAAATTACAAACAGTTAACAGCAGTAACTGAACAAAACTTAGAAATGGGCATACATTCTATTCGATTAACATTAAGACGGTGGCGTAGAGCTTCACACGATTCAAAAAAAAAAAAAAAAAGACGATCAGGTTCAACCCTACTATAGGGTAGGATTTTTGGTACGGTTCCAGTGAACTCTGTGTCTAGTGTCGATGACTCAGAAGCCAGATCTGAACCTTCAGATTCCAAAAATCGTATATAATCTTGATGTTTCTGGATTCTAATCGTAGAGCAAAGGCCAGTCTATGCAAAGTAGCAAAGAGATGACAATAACAGGGTATTTCGTAAATGCCAGGCAAGCATATAGGTCAATGCTTCACAAACTTATGGATGCCAAGGTCCCCTTTAGAAAAATGAAAATATTTCACGGCTCCCTATCGGGAAAAAAAATCTTAATACAGACATATATTATAATATTTATTGTATTTATATTCAATATAATTTATATTCAATATTTTGGTTTGTAATCGTTTTTGTTGCTTATCAATACCTTTGAAACGAAACGTATATGAATAAGCATATATTTACTAATATTCATTAATCGCCGAAGTACGCAGGAAGCAAAATTTGTTAATCAACACCAATGTGTAATTTTTTCCATATTAAAATACAAAAAAGAAAAAAGAAATAATAAAAATTAAATACGTTTCTTTTAAGATTAAAAAAAAATCTACTGTGTCTTAAAACACTTTAAATGTGTTTTCATTATTTCACGGCCTCCCTCAACAAAACTTAGGGCTCCCAAGGGAGCCGCGGCCCACAGTTTGGGAAGTATTGATATAGGTGATAATCATGGATAGGCGGTAAGAAAAATGACAGCGTCCGGGCTGGTTTGAAGGTGGTATACACAAAGGTTGTGCACAAAGTACGTGCAATTTAGTGTCCTAAGCCTTCTTCCATTAGAAGAATAAAATATCATCATTCACAAAAGACAGGTGTTTATGTTAAATTCATCTTAACTGATCTCTGGGGAGGGAGAGAATATTAAACTATAGAGCTGAATATACAGCATAGTTGCGTAGTATTGTGCTTAGATATAATTTGAATATGTTGAAGTTGAAAAAATTATTTAGTCAACATGTCGGTTGGTAACCCCAGAGTAGCTTGCCGTTTTTAATTGGATATGGAAATTCTACGGTACTAAATTAAGATAATATATTTATTTGTTTCCATCGGTCATGATGGAATTGTTTAATTTTTAATTATTTTTTTATACTTTTATTAACCCAAATTGTTCTCTAGACATCGAATATTTTAGTACTGGACGGTGAAATTAATTCGTACCTGAAGACAATCATAAAAATCCATGCACACCTCTGGATTCCAAACAACAACTAATAACTCTACTTTCAATTTATCAGAAATTTTCCATGCAAAGTAAACTATCCAGAGTTCGATAACATTACGCCATCTTATAAAACATCTTGCGGTTTCCTGGACAAACAACCTTTCTCCCTCTCTCTCTGTTTGTCCAGGAAACCGCAAGACACTAACAATACAATACAAAACAATACAAAAGAATTCCTTTATTTACTCATTTATCGTAATGAAATCTTACTTACCTTGTTTGATAAATCTGTAGGATATAAGTAAAATAAATAATGCTAATCCGAATAACGGTATTAGTGTAGTTTTCACTTGCATCTCTGTAACGTATATTAGGAATACAACACACCATCTAACCTTGGCTTAAATATGAACGCTGCTAACGACAAAACTATTGATAAAGTTTCCCTATTGAAAACAACGGACTGTAAAGTAAAGGACGATTTCTGATAAGAGAAACGCTTGAGACGAATGCCTTGATTATTTTTTATGTTATCGGAAGTGGCGGCTCGTGGCTTCAAATCGTGGGGGTGCTGCAACTTTCGAAATATACATACACATTGTAAGTACAGTGTATGCGTGTTCGGATAAAATATCAAAATTATAGTAAAAATTAAAAAAAAATTAAACATGAAAAAATGTTGTTTATTATCGATCAAATTATACAGTTTCGTATAATTCAAAATTACTTAAAAATAAAATCCATTATCATAACCCCAATAATGTTCTAAAATAAAAACTGTAACAAATGCTATGTCTTTAATTGCAGTGTCCAAATATTTAAAGAGACGGAGTGAACACGATATGCACTACGAACACTCTACACTACTACTGGCGCAAACTGCATATAAACAACAGTGGAACTGCGCGACGGACAGTGTCTCATCACGTTTAATAACTCACATCTCACTATGACGTGTTATGCTTGCGCGCATAGCAATATGACACTGTGGTAAACACAGTGCTGCTAGCGTCCTTCGCCCTCCTAAGTGCTACAAGGTGGATTTTTATTATTTTTTATACAAAATAAGAGAATTGTATAATTGTTGATGATAAAATTAAATATTATAAGCAAATATAAATAAATCAATAAAATATATTTATATAGAGAGAAAAATTGGGGGTGCTGCAGTTTCGCCGTGCCTATGCACGAGCCGCTCCTGGTTATCGGTTTAATTATTACGTTGTAAATACCAATATTATAATAACCATTTGAAAAGTTGTCATCAGCTAATTCGAAGAAAAACATAAGTGTGTGTTTCTTGGAAAATAAGAAGATAGTCTTGTCCTAGTGGAAAATGGTACGAAAATGTGAAAGAAGAGAAGAAGAAATTTTCGAAAAGTTTGGAGCTGAAATGTATACGAAGGTTGATCAGTGAATCGTCATGTTTTACACGTTTAAAGAAAGGTGAAAGAATCATGGAGGCCACTTCAATGGAACAACGTCCATGACATCTTCCATAGAAAGACAGAAGAGGACGTCATCAGTTTAACTATGCTCTGCTTTTCTGGATAGCATAAAGCAAATCTTAGGAAGGTTTTTGACGCACTTCACCAAATGTAAGGACATTCCTCTTAACTTTGAGAAAATTTGGGATTTATATAATGCCAATTCAGCAGTACAGGATAGAAAAGTGTTGTTTTAATGGAAAAGGACACCAACTGTTATTTGAAGGCTCATGGAGCTGGTGATCTGACGTCTTTCTGCCAGAAAAGGCTTGGCTTGATATGTAAGTCAGTCCAAGATTAACCTTAACTGGCAATCTCAATTCTATGAAAAATAAGATTGAGTGAAGTGAGATCGCTCTTCGGAGATGTTTTTTAACATTTCAGATCACTAGATTATCTTCATCTCACCAGGTAATGTACTTAGAGCGATGTTTAATTCATTGTTTAGAGAAATCTTGCATCATTTAGTCGCTCTAAGATGTTTCTAATAAAGAATAGAAAATTGAGCTGTAATTATTCCAGCTATGGATGAGATCCGAGGTTAGAAATGGTCATTGATCGAAATTAGAGCAAAGAGCCACAATGAATTCTGAAAATAGGAGAACATCCACTATGATGCGCATTTAGCAACCTGAGAAGAATATTCTGACACCATCGCAAAGAAAATAAGTCGACAAAAAGACGGCAGTTGGGTAAGAAAGCCTCTATGGCCACACCTAAAAAAGTTTGGAAACACTCCCAGATCATACGACTTTTTCTAATAATTTCAAGAGCTTATGTCCAATGATGAATAAGGACGCCTTTTGCGGAAGAACGAAAGTGACCGAATTCATGCAGGGCTTTGTTTTGTAGGACTTTGGTGACGATAATAGGTCAATAGTTTGTTTTTCACTTTACTTCCATGAAATAAACCTCTTCAAATAAATCCAGATGACAAACGAGTGTGACAGCTTATACAGATATTATAGAATGGGTATTGATTCCAGAGTGCAAATTCTCAGAACATTAAGGAGGTGGGAGGCGGAGATACTATCGAAACCAGCAGGACTTATTAGTTAATCTCTTAGCATCAACTGTTTGATATTAATACGCATCAAGTAGGTGAAGATTTTTTCTGATACTCTTCCAACGAAAAATCAGATGGAACATTCAGTGGGTTGTTCGTGGTTTCGTGGAGGAGTGATTTTCGTTGATTGTCTATACAGGGATATCCAGAAATTCACCGAAAACAATTTGGCGACAAGCAATTTATCGAAAAAATAATTAACTGAAAACAGTTCACTGAAAAATGAGTTATATCAAAAACTGTCTTATAATTTCCCTCAGATTTTTAGAAACTAGTACGACTGGTTTGAAGGAACATAAACATAACAACTAAGGATTTATCATTTTACTAACATTACATACTAGTGTGGAAGACTCGATTCAGTGGCACTGATGAAGTCTGTATCTCTGGTTAAGCAGTGCATGCTAAAGCAGCTGATAGGATGACATTACATGCGCTCTTTAAAAGAGCTCTGGACAAGGAAACGACTGTTTGATTCTTGTCATTGACGTGAGGAAACTGTCTCTGAAATAACAGAGCTGCTTTTTAATCTGAAAGTAATTTCGTCGTCTCAAAAAAAAGTTTTTCACTCTAATTATTACTGTTTTCATCACAAAAACAGAACAAATGTCCAGAATATACATTGCAAAAATCACTGAAAAAATCGCGGTGCACAGTAGCGTTTCTAATGAAGCTGATATTCGTGAAGACGGAGGAAGAAACAGACCATAAGTAACTGTTAACATGATTTCCTTTTTCTTGTAAGATAATTCTATGTGCATCCATTTTGTTTTTCTTTACCTTGCCTTTCCTGTTAAATCCATCACAGAGTAGGTAATTTAGTAAATAATATTTTAAGGTACATTGGTCTTGGTTATCATGGAAAATAAGCCTTTTCTAATCAAAATGATTCATCATCATTGCCCATGGATCCAATATAAGTTGGCGTCCGATGCCTGTTACGCCATTCCTTTGCCACTTGTCTCTGTCCACCGTCAGATGACTCAAATCCTGCAATTTCTTTCCACACCACACTTTCACATCATCTACCCACTTTCGCCTTGGCCATCCTCTTCTGTTTATGCCATCCATTGTACCAAGCATCAAGGTTTTGATCTCTGTACTGTTATCCCTTCTGCAGATGTGTCCAAAAAACTTTAGTTTCCTTTGAATTATTTCCTGAATTAGATTTTCTTTACAGTTTACTTCGCTAGTTCTTCATTTGCTACTTTTTGTGCCCACCCAATTCGAAGAATCTTTTTATAACCTGTTCTTTCTAAAGTTGATATTCGTCTCACAGACTCTTCGACCATTACCCTTTACTCACAACCATAGAGAGCACTTGTGAAAATGAATGGTTCCAGTAGTCTTAGCTTAATGGGAAGGCTCACCGACTTACTTTTCCATATCTTGTCCATTGCCAGTACTTTAATTTAGCTTTTGTTGTCTGGGATCTTACTTCTTTCTTTCTTACAGTCTAAATCATCCTTAAAGTTGCTCCCTAGGTATGTGAACGTCCTAACCTCTTCCAGCTCTTGTCTCCGTTTACTTTTAATTATTTTTTTCTCTCTCTTCGACTATCATTATTTTTGTTTTATCGATGTTTATTGTCAGCCCATATCTCATGCCTTCTTCAATGAACTTCAGCACTGTTCTTTCTAGTTCCTCTTTATCTTCTTCGATAATGACTATGTCATTGCAAATCGCAAGTTGTTCATCTTAGAACCTTGAGTTGAAATTCCCCTTATATTACTCTTTAGACCAGCGCTTCCCAAACTGTGGTCCGCGGTCCCCTTGGGGGGCCGTAGATTTTGTTGAGGGGGAGGAGCAGTGAAATAATGAAAACAAATTTAAAATGTTTTAAGAAAGTAGATTTTTTTATCTTAAAAGAAACGTATTTAATTTTTATTTATTATTTTTTTGTTATTTTTGATATTTAAAAAAATCCCACATTGGTGTTGGTTCACAAATTTTGCTTCCTGCATATTTCGGCGCTTAATGAATATTAGTTAATATATGCTTATTCATATAAGTTTCATTTCAAAGCAGAAATCTAAGAATTGCAATTTTAAATATTTCACCTGCTATTGGTGTAGCAGTATTGAAACACATCCATCACATTAAATTGTTATTAAACTTCTTTTAAGTTTTTAATTCTTTCTTTATTACTAATCGTTTTACGTTTCATGTGCTTGTACTGCAAATGTACAATAACAAGATATCTATCTATATAAAAATCTGAGATAATGTGCCATGTCAAATGTGTATGTAAGATGTTAAAAATGTAATATTTACATTTGATTTTTCAATGTTCGCTGTGTATGTTTTGTATTGAATATAAATACAATAAATATTATAATAATATATCTCTATTTTAAGACTTTGTTTTCGAGGGGCCCGTGAAATATTTTAATTTTTCCAAAGGGGGCCCTGGCATCCAGAAGCACTGCTTTAGGCCATCCATTGTTCTTTCTAAAAGCAGGATAAAGATGCTTGGGGATACTGGATCTCCTTGTCTCGTGCCACCTGGTGTCCGAAACCATCTTCCTATTTCTCCACAGTTTCTCATAGCAGCCTCTGCATTGTCATCATTGATGTTCTGCAAAAGATATATCACTTTCTTGTGTAATCCATAAGATTCGAGCACAGTCCATGCCACTTTCTGATGTATACTCTCAAATGCTTTCTGAAAGTCAACAAAACAGGTAGAAATATTTTTATTCTTATGTAGATCTTTCTCCAATTAATCTTAACATTAGTATTTGGTGCACAATACTTCTGTCTCTTTTAAATCCTGTTTGCTCATCTTTCATATTTTCATCCATTAGTTTCCTTATTCTTTCTGTTAAGATTGTCAACAGTGCTTTTCCCACATGACTCGTTAGATCTATGATTTTGTAATTTTTGCAGTCCATTTTGCTTTCTTTTAAGTAAATAGGTAGTACGATTGATCTTGTCCATTCTTTCGATATTTTGCCTTCCTCTCCTGTTATGTTAAATAGCCGGTATGGCTTATCTATTACTATCCCACCATCTTTCAACATCTCTCCGGTGATTTAATCATTCCCAGGGTTTTAATAGTTTTCAGATGTTCTGCAGCCTTTAAAAATTAATCTCTCGGTATATCTGTTTCACCATCTGTGCGCAGTGGTGACATTTCTCCCAATTCGTCAATTAACACTTTGTAGACCTCAACATTTCCTTGTTTCTTATATAACTCTTAGCGGTATCTTGTCCACTTCTCTCCTATTATTTCTGGGGTCAAAAGGTTTTACCCTTTTTATTATTTATGGTCCTCCGATTTGGACTCCATTTCTTGTTGATGTTTCTGATAATCTTATATAGGTACTTCTCTTGTTCTGTATTCAACAAAGTATTTACGGATATCCTCGCACCGTTCCTCTAGCCACTTTGATTTGTGTCACCTTATTCACTTTACTGCATTTTGCTCTATACTCTTCTTCATTTTGACAAATATCACTCTCCTAATGTTTAAAGCTATTTTTTCTTGATTTATCTTTAATGTCTCCTGTGAGACCACCTCTTCTTTGGCTTTTCTCTCTTTGTCAGGACTGTTTCTTCCACTGCTTTCTTAATTGCAGACACCACATTGTTGTTTTTATCCTATAGTTCCTTTTCCCGTAATAGATTTCAGTTCTTCCTTGAGCACGTTCCTATACACTTTCCCCTTGTATAAAAATTATTATATTAAACATTACATTATAAATTATACTTTTCCCTGTCGCAATTATAGTGAAAGAGGAACATTTAAAGCCACACAGGCGGTTTGGCGTCCATTGACTAATATTGTTCGATAATAAAACAGTTTTGAATTTGATTTCAAAACGAAATACTCTTGAGTAGTCAAACACCCACGGCGGTTAACTTTATATTATTCGTTTTGAGATCGTTCTTTTGAGTTTCCACGTGTTCCACCAAGTGTTATTTTCTGTCTTTCATCGCGAAAAAGTGACGACTAGATGAAACTATTCCTCTGATCATCACTTATGTAATATTTAAATGAACAACAACCTCCGAAATACTATTAAAAGATCTAAAGTCCAAAAATAAATAATAAATAAATAAAATAAATAAATAAAGATCTACAGTCCAAAAATAAATAATAATGTCCTTGTGTGGTGCGATCCAAGGTTAAAAAATTGCACAGAAGATACGAGGTTGTTTTGAATTATGAAGAAATTTTAATATATTAAAATTCTACGTCCATACAAGATATTTCATATAGTTCCCCATAAGCACTGGACTTTCTGATAAGGATTGTACCTTCTTATCGTCTTCTGTAAACAAGTCCAGGAGGCGATGGTAGATAGTACAGTACTTATGCATTACACGAAATATGACAAGTTCGATGTATTTTATCATATTTTTTTCATTTATTTATTGGCCTACGATTGTCCACTTTTTATGGATATCAATATCAAGTAGTGCGGAATAGGTTTTACAGTTTTCGATAGACTTGCACTTCTTATTTTTATTAACATTTTTCTTAATCTTTAAAACACCTGAACAATAAAGAACGTCGCTCATTAAACTAAAACAAACTTCAATTTGAGCAGTACAAGTATACTTCGTCACAGTGCGGCAAACCCTCCTAAGTTCAGTCAGTATCGACAGTTTCCGTTCGGTTTGAAAGTCCTAGGTTCAAATCCAGTTTATATAGAACATTTAATGCAGGTTCTTCGTCTAAAGGACAGTTAATCAGCCTCTCAAAATGTCACTGTTTTGATAAAATAAAAAATAAAATAAAATAAAGAATGTTTAAGTACATAAAATTATGTGATTATTGAAAGTGTCTCAAATCCTGTAAAAACTTTTTTAAATAAAAAAAAATTGATTTTTTTAAATCAAAATTAAAAGATAAGACTTGCTTTCTCTCCTTATGAAATTCATTTGGACCATCGCATCGCTTATGGTCATCTACTAAAAACATAAATCAAAAACAACTTCTAAATATAATTCTGCTTCTAAACCAATCCCCTGTATTCTTCTGTGTATCTTACAAAATGTTATTTGCACTCGGAAGGTTTGGTTGGTCGTTAAGTATTTCAAGAATTATACTTAGAACGTTAGAAACAAATGCATATACTGTTTGATGGTAAAGTCATTGCATTATAAATATATTAAGCTTATACATATCACATAAAGTCTGGATAATTCTATCTATTGTGCAAACTGTCTCTCAGAAACGTTATCATTCCCCACCCCGTTATCTGAATTGTATTCTGATATCGCTCACAAACTGAATCAAGAGATATTGGGGGTGACAGAGCTAAAAATAAAAATAATGGCTGAAACCAGAAAAAAAACAAAATGTATTGATGCATACAAAGACAATAATAAATCATATATTTATTAAAATATTTCACTTAAAACAATAAATAAGTGTCATTGTTTGACAGTCTGATATTCACTGTTGTCTTGCAGATGTTCAAGGCAGATATTTCGAATAGGATTGCTCCTATTGAATATTTCATTAGAATTTCTTAGTCGTAACCAGTACACGATGGTCACGAAGATCAACAGAGTTGCGTCTAGGCCAAAAAATGTTCGCGATTGGTGGAAGATGAATTTCATCTTCCACCAATCTTGAACGTCTGGCTTATTGGAGTCTTGACATGCTTTAAAAACGTTTTATTTTTTGCTCTGTAGAACAAGATTTCCAAATTATGTAAAAGAAATTAAAAGAAAGCACAAAAATCTTGCGCACTCATTTTACAAACTGTCGTGGGCTCAGGGAGTTAAAAAGATCCTCGAGTTGCGAAAGAAATTTGTCGTTCTCAAAACTCATCGAAGTTGTTCGAATTAGAATTAAATATCTTCATGTCATTTCAAGTTTCTAAAGAAACGCATTCAAGCAACTGAGGCTTAGATCGGTAAATCGAAAACGATATTTGTTTGTCTTGTGATTCAACATCAGTCACTTAAATTACCTAAGATTTATGTTTGAAACTTTCAATGTTTGCAACGATTTCTATATTTGGTTATAAAATATGGGAAGATGTAATATCCTTCAATGCAGTACCGTATTCATTTCAAATAGAAGCCTTTTGGCTCTGTACCTAAAAATTTGGCAATTATATTTAGGGAAAGCAAAATATTATTTTGCCTTTTTATCAATGAAGATCCTCATTTATTTTTTCTTCATTTTCGGAATGTAAAATAAACAGAAAAGTGGTTCATGACTGCGGTTCACTTATGACCAATACAATTCTCGCAAACATAATTTATGAGAATTCTTGTCATTTTAAGGTTTCTGCCTGATCTCCGATGAGAACGAATAATGCTTGGCATCCACAGTGCATGCTAAGCAACTGCGATGGGGAAGAGTGTATTCTCAGAGCCTCTTCGGCCACTTTTTGACACTTTCAAAGTTTCTATATACGTCTATATTTATTTATTCATCTGATTACATGATTTGGTGACGTATTATTACACACAATTTTTAATCTTTCTTCAGTCTGCAATTTGGCCAAAGTGCTAAATATTCGGCGAAGCATAATTAATTAAGTTTTTAACAGCGTGAATTAAATCTTATAAACAAATTTTTGAATAAAAAATATCCGTATGAATATTTTCATCAATTTGCAATTATTTAAAAGAATTTAATTTATTTAAATTATTTTAAAATTCATTTAATTCACTAATTTAAAATTATTTTATCTTTATCAATTTAAATATAGTCATCCCTCGACTTACGTCGGGGTTCCGTTCCATCCGACAGGAATTAAGTGGGTTGGGACGTAAGTCGATACATTAAATCAACAGAGTTATAGGGGGTTAGGGGCTTAAGTGTAATAAGTATACTGTCAATTTAATTTTTAAACCTTATTATAAAAACTGTACTGTGTGTTACTGCCACTAAAAAACAGGAGAATAATCACCCAAATCTTCCTCAACAATCACAGCATTATCTTCCCTATGTGAACGATCAGGCTGTGGCCCTTCTGGTGTAATCTTTTTTTTTTTTTTGATGAAAATGTCCAATGTGTTTTGCTTATTCCTCTTTTTCTTTTCATCATAAATTTCTTCATAGCAAGCAAACGCATCATGTACTTTCCTTTCTACTAATAAGTAGTGTTCAACATTGAGGTCCATGTCTTCAACCATTTTGAGAACATCGCTAACTGCGGAGAACATTTCTTCAAGACTCTTCACTGTGAATTGTTTAACTACCTTTCCTTGTTTCTCTTTTTATTCTTCCTTTTCTCGTTCTTCCTGTTCTGCAACACGTTGTTCCTCCAGTTCGACCATTGGTCAACTCTTCAGGGATCACTTTCCATGAGTTGAACTATGTCGTCATCATTCACTTCGAGATTCAGATTGTTTGCTACATCCACTATTTCTTCACTCAATTTACAAAGTTCTTCATTTTTTTTGAAAACTTCCAAAATCACACACAAACCTTTTGAATGTCTTTTAACATATGCCACTCATAGATTGAGAGATCACTTCGTCTCAAAGTACAGAAGTATTTTTAATAGCATGAAAAAGATTGAATGATTTCCAGAGTTGCACGAGAGTCTGGTTAGTTCCTTCAGTAGTAGAAATTTCTAGTGAAAAAGTTCTCCGCAGAAAATTAGCCTTAAACGCCACAAGAACTCCCTGATCTATCGGTTGGATCAATGAAGTAGCGTATGGAGCTGGAGAAAAATGACCTTGAACTACTTGGTTAAGATCACCGATACAACACGGATGAACTGGAGCATTATCTAGAATTAATAAAATTTTAAATTCTACATTTTCTTTCACACAATAGATTTCCATTTTACTCGCAGTTGCTTCAGGCATCCGCAAACAATTTTTGAGTCATCCACGCCTTCTCATATCTCCGCTAATGAACTGGAAGAGTATACTTCCCAATGTTTTTGAAAGCTCGTGGATCCTCACTGTGCCATATCACAAATGGTTTCAATTTATATCCAGCCACACTACCCCCAACAGAATCGTAACACGGACTTTAAGAGCTTTGAAACCAGTAGCGGTGGGGGAGGGATTTCGAATCGAGCGTGCGATCTGAAATGAAACGATTTTCTACTGTTTTCTGGTTTAGCTTTTTTTGGATGAATGTCCACTCGACATTCTTTTCCGAAACAAGGAGGTCTCATCCATATTAAATATTTGCTGTGGCAAATAAATTTCCTCCGTAATAATTTTATCAAATTTCATCACAAACTCTCCTTGGTAGTCTTCTCATCGGAACGTGCAGATTCACCATACTTTTCCACCTTATGCAATGCAAAACGCTGCTGGAATCTTTTGAACCCACCGGAAGAAGCGTTGAATTCGTAGTCGCAATCGGGTTCTGCTTTCTCCTTCAACATGTTGAAGAGACTTGGTGCCTTAGCGGTTATGGTCCTGGTGCTAAGAGGTATGCGCTTTCGGTCCAGTTCTCTATCCATGATGGAAGTAGCTTTTTCAATCACCGATAGGACCTTGTCGTTGTTTCGTCACGATCGTTGAACTTGCCACGTCGTTTCACGATCAGTTGCTCGCCTCTTTTTCTGTGATTCTTCGCTACGTTTCTCAAATGGGCGTGTAGGGGGTCATGTTGCACAAAATATCGCGAAATATATAACGATAAATACACAAATAGCTTTTTTTCTAAACACAAAATCAACAGAGGGACTGTTGAAGCCACGTGCCGACTGCCGAGGGAGGTTTGCCGCTGAATGCGCTGTTATCGCTGCATTGTTACCAAATAAATCCCTTTTTACTTTAGGCTCGCTTGCGTCTTGTTCGAAAGTATACTCGAAAATGTTATTTTTGCCATTATGGGATCACGGACGTATCTTCGAACGGACGTAAGTCGAGGGATGACTGTATATATATTATTTATTTATTAATTTTTAAAAACATTTGTTTATAAATTGCATTTCGTTTGCTTAGGACAAATATCCGGCTTCGGTCGCATTCCTAATTCGCAATTGTGTGTGTGTGTGTGTGTGTGTGTGTGTGTGTGTGTGTGTGTGTGTGTGTGTGTGTGTGTGTGTGTGTGTGTGTGTGTGTGTGTGTGTGTGTGTGTGTGTGTGTGTGTGTGTGTGTGAATTTCTTATCCTACTGCAGTGGTGTGATAAATCTCAAATCTATTAATCATCAGTCTACTTCGAGCACAGGATCAAATTGAATCTATTTATTACAATTGCAGGATTTAATTCATAAAAAATAAATAAAATCTTTAATACATTTAAAAAAGAAACGTGACGTGCATTATAAAGAAATTACAGAAATTACAATAATAATAATAAATGTTGCGTAATTATTGTGGAATTTAATTTTATTGAAAGTGCAAATTTTCTAATTACCGATACTATTCCCCCCTCCCCCCCCACACACAATAGTAACTCACTGTCAAAAATAGAAGCCGTACCGAAAACTGAGAAACTTCTTCATGCCAGTTTTTAATTTGGTTTATTTTCTTTCTGTGTAAATGTAATTTCTTTCAGAGAATAAAGGAAAATTTCATATTTATTTCGAACTCAAAATCGGTTGGCCAAGTCTTCCTTCGTCTTCGAAGGTACAGAAGTGAAGGAGTTCCATAGGTAGCCTAGTCGGAAGATGCTGTGCCTAAGGTGATGGTGAGGCTATTATGATGTGTCCTGATCAGTTGAGACTTAATTTTGCTACCATGTTTACTGGCTGATCAAGACATAAAGGGTGGTCATGTCATGTAGAAGTATTTTAGGGACACTCTCGAAGCAACGACGTGGCATGGAGACAATGCACTTGTGACATGGCTAAGAGTCTGCATCCTCCCAGAGTATGCTCCCATGTTCTTTTCTCATTACCTCTGATATACTGAATGGTAGATACTCGTAAATACTGTGTCAATGTGATTAAAATAATCAGTCCTTCCTGGAACAATACTGAGATGGCCACTTCTTTTGGTAAACTGTCCATTATTTCATACTGGTTTCATCTCTGGCAGAATATTCTTTTCTAAACCATTCATAAGCTCGTGTTCTTTGGCACTACAACAGTGCGAAGTGGGAAAATTTTCGGGATTTTACTTATCCTTTTCATGGTTATACCAGGTTTCCATATTCAAGATAATTGTTTGGATCTTGGTAGAGAAACTATTCATGTTGAAATGCAAGTCTTTATCCAATGCTTCTCCATGTCGAAGCCATTGTTTTCCAAGAAGTTTATCAGTGTTAATAAACAAACAAACAAAAAACTTGATCTGACTATGAAAAAGCTGAATTAAATGTAGACAAACCCCCACATACATGGATTTCGTGTTTTCCAGTCTTTCAGTAATAGCTGTTGGGTGAAACATTTGTCTATCTGTGCTTCCACCTTTCTCTTTCATCCGAAAGGTAGTATTGTAATCATGTAAAGTGAAACTGAACCTCCAGGCATATTATACTGATCAGTCTTCTCCATGGATGAATAAGGCAATTCATCTCTTTGTTTACTTGGATCATTTCATTCATTGTCTCTAGGGTCCTTCCGTCAGAAAGACATCAAAGGAATCTTGAACAACGTGAATACCATAAAGACTTTAGTTCTGTGGTATTCCAATTCCTGTGCTCAGAGATGTGTTTCTGTATTAACAGTTGTCATTTAGCTTTCTTAGTGGGTTTGCCACCTTTAACCATCAGGATGCAAGTCATCATCATTTAGGTGAGAGAGTCCGTTAAACCACTTGAATCCGGACAGGTGCAGCAAAAGATAGCGCATTGACTTAATGTGTCACGAAATGTCGTCTGAAGACAATGTAGGTAATTTCAGGAAACAGGAAACAGGAACTGTTACAACAACAAAACAAGAACAACAAAAACAAAGCTGGGGAAGGTTGCTGGGTGGCCATGTTAACATCTGGCTCTAACAGAAAGACGAAAATCTACAATGTGCACTTGCCAACTTCTCTTCAGGTTTCTGCATCAATGGGTGCATATTTGTAATAAGATTGGCTTACGAAAACTCAATTCAAGTGGTGTCGACGCTACGCCGTCCATCGCAGAACTCTTTGAAACTGATACCACGAAAGCAGTACCATCCCTCAAACATGAGAGAAATGAATACTTACGGTGGGAGCAGTATTTGCTTTGTGGAGGTGGAGTAATGATCTACGACTGCATCCATAATTTTATTCTTCGAACAAAATACCGATTATTCATTTTTTAGTAGAAAACCTCTATTTCCCCCCCCCCCCCATTCTCTAGCACAAGATTAGAACCAAACTTCTTTCCAACCAAATGTTGTTGCAGTCGCCTGCGTTACAGAGAAGTTCTAACAATTATGCAACTTTGGTATATCCACATCTATGACGAATCGTAATTTTTTATTCTTTATTAAGGTCAGTTTTTCTTGAGGTATAAACAACTCCAAAATGACACCGGCTAACGTATCGTCATTTGAGAAGCCCTTATATAGGCTCTTTACATTCTAAACGGAATGAGAACCGAGATCGTCTGACATCGTGGATATATATATATTGAGCTATGAAGTTAGGGAAAGTTCATGGCCCACAACGTAGTTCTTACAGCAAGTGATGGTGTTTTTTTTTCTTTTTTCCTTTTTCGATTTCGAAATCGACTTGACTTTATAAAGTCAGTTGAACGTTGCCTTGAATTTAGAACGATTATTATAAATTCGCACACTTGGCTTATAATGAACAATAAGCTCACTGTGGGTTGGTTATTTCAAGCAGATGTGCATGAAGTAATGTGGAAAAGAAATAGTCCTGGATCTTTCTTTACTCCTTAAATAGGTTTGCAGCCCACAAGGAAAATAATGCTTTTTACTTTTTTTTTTTAAGTAGTCATTATTCGCTTAAATACATTCTTGAATTTACATAATGATCTGACAGATATTTATTAAATAGGTTAGTGCATACTGCATGCTATATCTTCGCTTTTCTCGTTAGACCTCCAGAAGAAACATAATTAGAATCATGTTTATTCTGGCGGTTTCTTTGAATAGAATATGAGAAACCGAGGGTTCAGTATTTTGGGATAAGAATACTTCTTATTCCAAAGTCCTTAAAATCATCAATAGACAGTTCATCTATCAATAAACGACTTCCGGTCTTGAGGGACATTTTGGGCGAATAAAAGGTGTTATAGGATTTATTCATATATTTGTTAAATAAACGTTTTTTTGTTTGTTTCCGTTTGTTAATTTTTAAATTTCATTGTTGGCTTATTTTTTTTAATTCATATAAATTGATTTTTGAAGACCATCTTCATTGTCTTGTATTATAATCTGTTTATCTGCATACAGATAAACAGTTTATAGAAATAAACTGCATGCAATGTATGCTGTTTATCTACACACATTGTATTGATAAGTTTTTCTGGTTAACTGGATACCTTGTTTTATTATTATTTTTAATATATATATTAAAAAATAATAAATATCTCCAACTCTATATGAATAGAGTTGGAGATAAGTTACATCCCTGTATCATACCATGATTAATATTAATCTCCCCAGAGACTTTATAACCAGATAACCGTATTTTTGTTTAGTCTTTATATAACCTTTATATCGCTTGTATCAAATGTAATGGGTATCGTTGCTATTTTCATTACATTCCATAGTTTTTCTCAGTGTATTTTATCAAAAGCTTTTTCGTAATCTATAAAGGATAAATGAGGTAACGGCATTTATTGGTCGAGGTCGTGTCAGATCAAACATAGTCATAGAAAATATACTAACAGAGCAGGTGACACAGTTCAATTATTTAAGCTGAAATTGAAAAAATAAAGAACTTTCCGAAAATCTGTGGAACAATTAAAAGGACACTGAATAATAAAAAAAAGACGAGAAACTCAATTAAAATTTTATAAAGTAATGGCCACTTTCACTCTGTTATAGGGTTCAGAAACATAGACGGTTAAAAAGAAAGACGAAAGTAAAATACAAGCTGCAGAAATGAGATTTTTGAGAACAATTAAAGGAGGTACAAAATTGGACCATATAAGAAATGAAGACATCAGAAAAGAACTAGATATTTACGATGTAAATGAAAAGGTAAGGAATTTAGAGAAAGATGGGAAGAACACCTATTGAAAATAGAAAGATATTGGCTATCAGGAGAGGTGGACAGATAGATCAAAGGAAAGAGAAAGAAAGACCATCTACAAGATGGAACAACCAGTAAAGCCGGTAACAGGCAAATGCCTAATCCTTGAAGAGAAGGAGAAGAAGAATATAAAGATTGTTTACGTTCTTATTTTCTTTTGTCTAAAAATATGAGTTCATTTGATTCGAATCAACTAAGGTTTAAAATAAAAATTCTTCGAATTTCAGACGGGACTTGAACCCACGTCTTACCAAACAAAGTGCACAGTCGAATCCTACTTTTCCTCTTTTTTTTTTTTTTTTGCATTTTTAACCTGTGCGATGTTTTTATGACTTCAGATATATAGTAGCACATATCATACTATCAAAAATAATATAATATTTTTATTATTTATCTATTGTTTTCTATTAATTTATGTATATAATTGTTTTTATATTTTTACCATAATCCGGAAAGGCACTCTGAAGCTTTCATCTCTCACTACAGACAATCACAAACATCCATAGCTCGGATGGGATTCGAACCCGCAAACTGTTAGTTGGATAGTGGGTAGGATAATCACATGGCGAACAAGGCTGCATTTCTCCAACACTATAATAATTTATGCTCATTGTAGAATTTTTTTAAAAATTAAAAAAAAAAAAAAGACTCTCTTCAACCTAGAAAAAGATAAATAGATCCATGGAATTCATAATACTTCATTGTTGAAAAAGATAATACGTGATTGAAAATAGCTGTTGAAAGTGTGTCTTATTATAGAGGAAATCTGCACAACCTTGTGACAAGTTATCTACTTGAAAAATAATATTTAATTTACATTTGAAGAGGCTATTTCACAGGAAAAAATAAGATGCATAAGATTAAGGATTTCCTGGTAACCTGTAATCGCCTAGTTAAAGAGGAAGCAGAAATTTTAATGACATTTTTCAATAATTACGGTTCTAATAGTTTGCTGCTTGCAAAAGCACCAAACTATTAGAATTGTAAAATTAGCATCGTTTAGAATATTTTGATTTTTATTAAAAATGGAATTTAAAAAAAGGAAGTACAGGCAACTAATTTGTTTTTAAATTACAACTCTTCTGAAACATTTAAAAGCTTGAAACTATTAAAGTCAAATACAAACATAACTTAAACTTTGAAAGTATCAAATAACATTATATTCAAATAAATAATTTATAAACAATCCTAAGTTTAATTTTTATGATAATAGATGGCGACACTGTGCAAAAATGAGATCATGAAACGTCCTTTTTACAGATTATTACGATAATTTCCAGACTAGAAGAGTCTATACGTATAAAAGAATGCATCCACAGTGTCTGCATGATTATATCGCTTAAACCAACCGAGAAATTTGTGTTTAAAGCAATCACTAAACTATTAATTTTTGTGTGGTTTGTGAAGCAATATGTTCGCGTCTCTTGTCTATCCATCTTCAGAGTAACGCTCTCTATTTCCTACTATTGTTGATAAATCAACTTTGAAACTTATAAATAATGGAGTAGACGAGGACATTTAGCCCTAACTTTTTGAAGATTGCTGGGTAGCCAATTCCTATCCTTGGCAGTCACTGATAGCTGGCTCAAAGCTGTCAATGATTTTCATAATCATGCGGGGAGGAGAGTACGGGAGACAACTGATGCCACGGCGTCGTCTGTAATCCTAACAGTATGTGTTATTGTCTTAAATAGTGTGAGGTCTGTGGCTGATTTTCTTTAGTTGCCGGACTGGAAGCATAGAAAAAGTTCCCCTAGTCGATTATTGGAATCAAATTTATAATGATCTTTCTTGTGGCTGTCTTGCGCTATGGAAACAGATACCATTTCCGCAGGGATACAGAGACACTTTTTAGAAACTTCTAAAAAAAATAAAAATCTATAATGAAAAAAAAAGAAGAAGAATTGAATGACATATTTCATTCAGGCAATTTCCGGTAGATGGCGATTCTGTGTATATTGTAATCATCGGAGACGAATCTCAGAATTGTGATTAGTGTAATTCATTTATTCAAATTAAAACAAATACATTAAATCGCATTTGGTCTTTAATAAGTCACCGCATAATATTTTTCTTCAAGATTAAGCAATGACTACCTAAAGGAGTCGGTTTAAATATGGTGTCATGAATTCTGATATTTTATAAACCAGATGAGGTGGAGTAAATCACCATAGTGTTAGTTATAACGTCTTTGAATGATTTCTAGGATTCTAGTTTTATATCCGTAACACTCTTCAAGTTTTTCCAGTTTTTAAATACTTCCCTAATAATGGACACCAATAAATATACTTTCCATAAGAACGGTAGCCTCTGATATTTTAGAAATCGTGAAGCTAAGTATTGGTACTCAGTACCATGAAAAACCAATAACAATCGCTTTTCTTTTGACTTATGAACCTTCATTTATTTCCATTAAGAGGCCACCACCTCATGAAAGAAACAAATTCAGTTTTTTTGTCTAGAATGCGAAGCTAAGGTTGGGGCTAAAGAGTAGCTTTGTGGAAGGCAAGATTCAAGCAATTCAAAATGATGTTTAGATAAATTTTAATCATTTGAGGAGGTATTTTAATTTCTTGTGTTCAATGAAATGAGATTTACTATTAATTTCATAAATGCATTCACCTGAAGTGGTTGACTTTCTCTCCAGACCTCAAGTAAAAGGCCAACCGGGACAAATTACCTTTACAAGATACGTACCAATAATAAACACAAGTAGAAGATCAGTTAGCCATTTTTTTTATCTTGATCCAATATTTCTCATTAAATTAATGAAAATATACAATCATTACTATGAAATTGATATGTTATTCCCATTTTAAATACTTTTATGCGACTCCTAACAAAAATAGCCCATCCACTACTATACTTATAAAGTGAAGTAAAGGTTTAACGTTTATTATATTGCTATTAATAAATAAACGATAAATTCAAAGACATCAGAATACAATTAAGAACTCTATCAGACTGTGCTATTTTATTATTATTATTATTATTAAGAGAAGAGACCTCCAGGGAGTCAGAACCTCATCGAGGGAGGCCACACACACACACATACACTAGCTATTATCATACTTATTCTTGAATTCATTCCAAATGCTTGCACTCACGACATCATTGAAATGGCAATTCCATTTCAATCACGCATCACCCTCAGAGAGAAAAATCAATTCCTCACACCCTTTTGAGCGGCCTTCATTCTCAGCTTCCAAGGATGCCCTCTCGTCCTTTTTTTTATACTTCCTGAAGCACGACAGATTCAAACGTGTTCAAATATTCAAAGCCTACCTCCAGTAATTTTTAAACCAATGTCTCCAGAGTTGTAATTGATACAAATGATAATTAATTGACGTTGATTTCTTTTTTTAACATTACTATTGAGTAATTCATGAAAAGTGTTATTCCTGATAAATACTTTCGGATTTGCGTTTCCTTACAACCCAAACAAAAAATGAACCAAAGTCCTAAGAAATTGAGAGAGAGAGAGAGAGAGAGAGAGAGAGAGAGAGATAAAATTCCATACATACTGTTAATAGGTGGTTGCATCGTTTAACCATTTTGAACCATTTATGTTAACAGTTACTTATGGTCTGTTTCTTACTCCATCTTCACGAATATCAGCTAGAAACGCTACTGTACACCGCGATTTTGTTAGTGATTTTTTCTATGTATATTCTGGACATTTGTTCTGTTTATGTGATGAAAACAGTAATAATTAGAGTGAAAAATATTTCTACTTCTTATGAGACGACGAAATTACTTTCAGATTAAAAAGCAGCTCTGTTATTTCAGAGACGGTTTCCTCGCCTCAATGACAAGAATCAAACAGTCGTTTTCTTTTCCAGAGCTCTTTTAAAGAGCGCATGTAATATCATCCTATTAGCTGCTTTAGCATGCACTGCTTAACCAGAGATGCAGACTACATCAGTGCCATTGACTCGAGTCTTCCACACTAGCATGTATTGTTAGTAAATTGATAAATCGTTAGTTGTTATGTTTATGTTCCTTCAAACCAGTCGTACTAGTTTCTAAAGATCTGAGGGAAATTATAAGACAGTTTGTGTTATAATTCATTTTTCAGTGAACTGTTTTCAGTTAATTATTTTTTCGATAAATTTCCTGTCGCCATATTGTTTTCGGTGAATTTCTGGAAATCGCTGTATAGACCATCAACGAAAATCACTCCTCCACGAACAACCCACTGAATGTTCCATCTGATTTTTCGTGGGAAGAGCTTCAGAAAAAATCTTCACCTACTTGATGCGTATTAATATCGAGCTGTTGTTGCTAAGAGATTGACTAATAAGTCCTATTGACCTATTATCCTCACCAAAGTCCTGCACGAATTCGGTCACTTTCGTTCTTCCGCAGAAGGCGTCCTTATTCATCATTGGACATAAGCTTTGAAATTATTTGAAAAAGTCTTATGATCTGGGAGTGTTTCCAAAACTTTTAAGTGTGGCCACAGAGGCTTTCTTAACTGACTACCGTCTTTTTGTCGACTTATTTTCTTTGCGATGGTGTCAGAATATTCTTCTCAGGTTGTTAAATGCGCATCATAGTGGATGCTCTCCTATTTTCAGAATTCACTGTGGCTCTTTGCTCTAATTTTGATCAATGACGATCTCTAACCTCGGATCTCATCCATAGCTGGAATAATTACAGCTCAATTTTCTCTTCTTTATTAGAGAAATGTTATGATGCAAGATTTCTATAAATAATGAATTAAACATCGCTCTAATTACATTCCCTGGTGAGATGAAGATAATCTACTGATCTGAAATGTTTAAAAAACATCTCCGAAGAGCGATCTCACTTCACTCAATTTTACTTTTCATAGAATTGAGATTGCCAGTTAAGGTTAATCTTGGACTAACTTACATATCAAGCAAAGCCTTTTCTGGCAGAAAGACGTCAGACCACCAGCTCCCTGAGCCTACAAATAACAGTTGGTGTCCTTTTCTATTAAAACATCACTTTTCTCTCCTGTACTTCTGAAATGGCATTATATAAATCCCAAATTTTCTCAAAGTTAAGAGGAATGTCCTTACATTTGGTGAAGTGCGTCAAAAACCTTCCTAAGATTTGCTTTATGCTATCCAGAAAAGCAGAGCATAGTTAAACTGATGACCTCCTCTTCTGTCTTTCTATGGAAGATGTCGTGGACGTTGCTCCATTGAAGTGGTCTCCATGATTCTTCCACTTTTCTTTAAACGTGTAAAAACATGACGATCCACTGATTAACCTCCGTATACATTTCAGCTCCAAACTTTCCGAAAATTTCTTCTTCTCTTCTTTCACATTTCCGTACCATTTTCACTAGGACAAGACTACCGTCTTATTTTCCAAGAAACACACACTTATGTTTTTCTTCGAATTAGCTGATGACAACTTTTCAAATGGTTATTATAATATTGGTATTTACAACGTAATAATTAAACCGATAACCAGGAGCGGTCGTGCATAGGCACGGCGCAACTGCAGCACCCCCAATTTTTCTCTCTATTTAAATATATTTTATTAATTTATTTATATTTGCTTGTAATATTTAATTTTATCATCAACAATCCTATACAATTCTCTTATTTTGTATAAAAAAATAATAAAAATCCCTCTTGTAGCATTTAGGAGGGCGAAGGAAGCTAGCAGCACTATGTGCCCACACTGTCATATTGCTACGCGCACAAGCATATGCATAGTGAGATAAGAGTTATTAGCGTAATGCGGCACTGTCCGTCGCGCAGTTCCACTGTTGTTTATGTGCAGTTTGCGCCAGTAGTAGAGTGTTCGTAGTGCTTATCGTGTTTACTCCGTCCCTTTAAATATTTGGACATTACAATTAAAGAATTAAAATAAAAACTATAACATTTGTTATAGTTTTAATTTTAGAACATTTTTGGGGTTATGATAATGGATTTTATTTTTAAGTTATTTTGAATAATACCAAACTGTATAATTTTATTGATAATAAACAACATTTTTTCATGTTTATTTTTTTTTTTAATTTTTCCATAATTTTGAAATTTTATCCAAACACGTATACGCTGTACTTACAGTGTGTGTTTATATTTCGCAAGTTTGCAGCACCCCCCCACGATTTCAAACCACGACCCGCCACTGCCGATAACATAAAACATAATTAAGGCATTCGTCTCAAGCGTTTCTCTTATCAGAAATCGTTCTGTAGTTTAGAGTCGGTTGTTTCCAATAGGGAAACTTTATCAATAGTTTTGTCGTTAGCAGATTTAAGCCAAGGTTAGATGGTGTGTTGTATTCTTAATATACGTTACAGAGATGCAAGTGAAAACTACACTAATACCGTTATTCGGATTAGCATTATTTCTTTTACTTATATCCTACGGATTTATCAAACAAGGTAAGTAAGATTTCATTACGATAAATGAGTAAATAAAGGCTGAAATTCCTTTGTATTGTAAGTGTCTTGCGGATTCCTGGACACACGCACAAAGAGAGAGAGAGAGAGTGAGAAAAGTTGTTTGTTTGTGTTTTATAAGATGGCGTAATGATCTCAAACTCTGTATAGTTTACTTTGCATGGCACAATAGAAGTGTGCGAGTAAATTGCTGCTAAATTGCAAGTAGAGTTATAAGTTGTTGTTTCGAATCCCGAGGTGTGCACGGGATTCGAAATTCGGAATTAATTTCATCGTCCAGTACTCCAATATTCGATGTCTAGAGAACAATTTTGGTTAATAAAAGTACAAAAAAATTAATTAAAAATTAAAAAATTCTATCATGACTGATGGAAACAAATAAATATATTATCTTAATTTAGTACCGTAGAATTTCCATAACCAATTAAAAACGGCAAGCTACTATAGTAATTTACAGTTACCGACCAAATAATTTGTTCAACGTCAGCATATTCTAATTATATCTAAGCACAATACTACGCAACTATGCTGTATATTCAGCTCTATAGTTTAATATCCGCTCCCCCCAGAGATCAGTTAAGATGAATTTAACATAAACACCTGTCTTTTGTGAATGATGATATTTTATTCTTCTAATGGAAGAAGACTTAGGACACTAAATTGCACGTACTTTATGCGCAAGCCTTTTGATGGTACCTTTATTTTTGGAGGATGATCACGAAGATTCAGAGATCCTTTATATGCAGATATATCCAGGCATGTTCACACAATTATACTTGACAAAACAATAGGTATTATCAAAAGCGGTGTGCATCGAGCAAGCACTACTAGTACTTCTCAGTCTTCTACTAAAAGAATTAAATGAAATAATACTCTTTCTACAAGTTTTAGTAGATAGGAAGTTGAAGTTCAGGGGCCATATGACAAAGATTGCAAATACAAGTCAAAAGATAATTGCAGTTCTGAAACGAACGTTCACATATAAAGATAAAGATGTGATTTCGCCTCTTTACAAGGCTTTGATAAGACCTCACTTGGACTATTGTGCGCAGGTCTGGTCTCCTGGTTTCCGTTGTAATTCCGAGATATTGGAGAGAATGCAAAGGAGAATGTTAAAATGATATCAGGTTTGCGGAATACTGATTTTGAAGACAGATTGAGAATTTACACACTGAAGACACTAGCAAACAGGAGAAAGATGGGTGATATGGCTGAAAGGATCATACAGGATTTCAATTGATGGAATTTTTCAATTTATGGAGGGTGACAAAAAGACGAGAGGGCATCCTTGGAAGCCGAGAATGAAGGCCACTAAGAAGGGGTGGGGTGAGGACTAGAATTGTCTCTCAGAGGGTGCTGCGTGATTGGAATGGATTGCTATTGGATGTTGTAAGTGCAAGCAGTGTGAATGAATTCAAGAATAAGTATGATAGCTTGTGTGTGTGTGTATTACTTGCCTCCCTCGATGAGTCTTCAACCCCCTGTAGGTCTCTTTTAATAATAATAATAATAATGTCGTCCAATAGTCATCTCAGAGAAACATCTAAACAAAGATTAATGTTCCATCCCTAAGGTACTGGAGATGTAAACCTAAGCAAGCTAGAAACCTGGGATAAAGTACATGTAGCTACAATTCATGCTTTTATAGATATTATTAATTTATATTATATGCAGACCCCTTGCTAAATGGTAAATCGGTGGCTGTTGGATACTCGGACTTTGCATTCCATGATGCCTATTATATCATATGATAAAGGACAGATGTTAATTCAGGAACAAATTTCTTGAGCACAATTGTTGAGATGCTACAGAAATAAAAGTCTTCATGATATCAAGGTTGTGCTAGATTTCTCCGATGCCTTACTGGGGAAAAAAGTCACTGGATCCATGAGATGCAATGTTCCATGAAAATCGTCTTGGTTATATATGCAGTAGTTCATGAGAAGGATGATGCGCTGAGCTTTTCTTCAGATGCTGCTGCAATATTACCATTCGGGTAAGAAGAGAAAGAAGGGAGTAGAATTGGACTAAAGTTGCACCCGATTAATTTTTATAGAGACCTGGAGGCGCGAGTACCATTTGGCGAGTTGTCCACATTTCGCTATTTTCAGAGTTAATTCTGTTAATTAATGTTTAGATGAAATAATGGAAGGAGGTACGGTTTAACATTAGATAACATTACTATGTTACCATTCGCGTGGGAGAGAAAGAAGTGGAAGCATAGTTGGAAAAAACAGGCGAACCCGACAGCTTTTGCTGGAGACCAGAAGACACGACTGCCATTTACACAAGTGAGGAGGTTTTCGCTGTTAGCCGTTTCTGAGTTAGGCTTAGCCCTATTAGCGATAGCTTGACGATATAACCTACGGATTAAAAAGTCACTTACAATGAGCTACATGTTTATTTATTTATTTATTGACCACCTCGCATACTTCTTGAAGAAACAATGACTTAGTAATCGGATGGGGAGCGATTTTGAAGAGGATATTGAATTAAAACTGATTAAAACATAAACAGTTTATGTAGCAAGATCACGGCAGTTATCTGCATCTATAGAACTAAACCAATTGTGAATTACTGAGAAGAGCTCATCCCGCTAGACATAAAACTTGGATGAGATTGTCATCTTATTTACCAAGAGAGTTGTATTCACATCAAGAGTATATCGGTAAGGAAAACGAGATAAGAAAAGATAAATAGTGTTGAGTGTGAGGAGAGGATTGTTAGTGTTCTGGTTGAGAGGTGAATGGTTTGCTTGAGGCCATTGTCTACTGCAAAGAACTCAGCTTCTCTTCAGGCCCAGTTAGTGGAATTGGAAAAAAGGAGCCAATTACAGTTCCGGAGATTAAAGTCACCAAGGAAGACGATTCCATTGTTATTAGATGGAGTTCAGGAAATCAGGAGTGATGGGTAAGAAATTAAGGAGGTCAGAATGGGATTCAGAATTGAGAGTAAAGAGAACAGATATATGATGCGCAATGGTGTCATGAAAATCTTAAGCCACTGGTCAAAGAAAGAGAAGGTTCAAGATTATATATCCTCAGGCAAGAAAAGTTGGATTGCAGAAAAGCACAGCTACTACCTGTGTGTTGGAAAGAATCATACTGAGTATAATTTTGATAGTTAAGATGAGCTGTGGTTATTGCAGCAGTAAATTTGAATTTCATTATAAACTGGTCAGATGTTTGTAAATGAATGATGCATCATTTAAGTTCTTTATGTCGGTGAAGGAAATGTCGGTGAAGATTTTCTGAGGTTTTTAATTTTATTTTGAGGGAACTTTTTAAGAAAGGTTTGTATTTTATTATTATTTTTACGGCTGTTTTGTCTGCTTCTGTTTAGCAGTGCCCCTGTTTAAATGTCATTCACTTTTTACTCACGGATTCTTAGGGCCTTGTAGATGTATGTTTACCAACAAATATATGTAGCATAAAGGAAGAGAAATTTACACACACCTTTTTCCTGGGTGTTTTGGCTCGTCTTCTTTCTGCGGTGTGCAAACTACTGCAGTTGTTGTGTTTTGGAAGTGTGTGTATGGGGGGGGTGGAATCTTAGGCAATGTGGGAGAATAAAAATAGAAAATAGAAAAACCCGTTTTTTTTTGTATAATATATATACAATATATTATATTATTAGGGATTGGCGAAGCGTTTTTTTTATATATAGGGGTGAAAGGGGTTGAAAGCAGCAATTGATTTGGGGGGGGGGATTGACGGGGTGCGGTCCGTTTCGACTATGCTTGGTCGTCGTCTGCACTCATGGAGGAAGTGGATGCTATATCAGGTCGGTTTGGTGTTTCTTCCTTTGAAGTATTTGTGTTATCTCCTATTGGTCGGGTTTGTGACCTCAATTTTAGGTTGTGAAGCTTCCAAACGTCGGATATTATGTACGGCAGGTGGACGTTGATAGAATTCACATCGCATTTTTATGGCTATTGTTTCCGATATTCTAAGCATTCTTGGTTTGTCAGCAGTTTGTCTTTTATTTTAAGTTTATTTTAGTTTGTATAGGATGAGTTGAGACTCGGAATCTGCACAGTAGTACATTTATCATGTCTTTGAACGGTATCACTCGCATTGCATGTTACAAGATTGGAGTGAACCGAAACTGGAATACCAACATTGGGAACCAAAAGTGGCTGTTGCCATGGAGCCCCCCCCCCCCCAATAAGTAAGGTGATGGCGTTTTAGCAGAGGATGAGGGTCTACCATCTATTAGGTCTATTTGCATTTCCTCCAACTAGGAAGATATCCTCTTACAGACGGAATGTTTACTAGTATCGATGGTGGACATAAGAAGGCGGTGACATCACAGGGAAAGGCTGTACAGTGGCCCAACGTATACACACAGTACATTGAGCCACTATTTATACAGGTGTATTCATTGTGGAAACTGATTTTTCCCTTGATTATTTGGCTTGGTACCTTTTTGCTAATCATGAGTCTTCATTGTTCTGGTGACGCGATGAAATATTTTTTTTACTATTTCTATACTATTCCACGTAAAATAGCATGCTCTGTAATGTTTTCGCCTTTATAAACATTAAAAATTAAAGAAAAAGTGAACCATATATACCTGGTAAATCCGTACTATATTTAAATAACTATTCTAATTTGAACTATTAACTCAAATTAAAAGAGTTGGAGTGTTAATGATTTCGATACGAAGGACTTCAGCATGCTCAAACTTATAAACAGCTTCTTTTGCTATCAATTTTTGTTCGGTAAATATTAATATTCCATCTCCTCTTTTTGTTTCAGCATGATCCGTGTTGTTGAAAGTGTAGAATTTGGAAGGCAGTTGCTTCATCATTAATTATGAATACTTCCTTTAGGACCGAAATATCAATTATACTGGTGTAATTTTCAGATAACCCAATAAACGTTAACCAATGTTTTTGATGTTTTGTTTCCATGCATTGAGCGAGTCAAAAGTACAATTGCTGGTATATGCTGGTGTTACTACGCCTGTCTGATGGTTCCCATTCATTTATGTTGTTTTGGGGGTCTTCTTTTTTAAGAACAAAGTGTCTGTTGTTTTCATGTGGCAGCCCACAATGAAAACAACTACATACAAACAGTGTTGTCACTGTTTGTATGTATTGTCTTGCGATGCGTTCAAGCCCTTCGCAACTGGTTTTTTCAGTCTGCTGGCTTTTATGAGATTATAACTTGTGGACTTGCTTGTAACACGAACTATGACTAGTGCGGGTCGTACAAGTAGACTTAATTATTATATTTAACAATATTCTCATTCTCGCTAAATTTTTTTATGTGTTCATTCTGCTTATCAAAGAGGTCTTGGACAAGATCTATTATGCTGGCTTATTGTTTTGGAAACCGTTTTCTAGTAGTTAAATTAAGGGGATATTAAATCCCACATAGTTTTAAAACCGAATAAGAAACTCAAAGATTGGAATTAGAGAGTTTCTTGCCGAATATAGTAAACTATAAAGTATCGGCGACACTAGCGTTAGCAATTGCAAGTGATCCTAGTACGTAGTACAATACTGGGCAGCTCGTTGCAAAGGTGGAGAAGTTCAGATCGCTATTCTTAGGTATTTTCCATAATGTAAAAACACATTTCCTAGGAAATGTATGCTGTTATTACATTATGGAGGGAGGTCACTACCCAGACCCGTTTCAGCCTTTTTTGAGGCTTCATCAGTGAGTAGCTAGACCTAATAATACCAAAGTGTATAGCGAAAAGAACTTATATACTCTGCGAACGAGTTATCCAAACAGGTGCAACCATTTAGTTACTTAAATATAAAGAGCTAATAAGCTTCATTGCCGAAATGAAGCTTATTAGCTCTTTATATTTAAGTTTTCTAGTAGTATATTCGAAGAATTCAAATTATAGGACTGACTTGAATTTTTTGCCTGTCTAGCTCATCGTCTGATTCTACCTCCGGTATAATATGCTGAGTTGGTAATTTATATCTTGTCGTGGGTGACGTTTGGTTCTTCTCCGTGCAGTATAAGCACATCCATTCCTCGCGTTTTGCATGGATTTACGTTGCCAGGTTGTTTCTGAAAGGCTGGCACATGTAAAGTAAAGTGAAGATTACCGAGCCATTTTTAACAAGTTATGTGATTTCTGTTAGACGATAGATCCTTCAGGCATTTGTCGCACTTCATGACTTACCTTTCTTTCCGCGAGCTACTGTAGCGTGACTATAAAGATGGCAACGTCCTTTGTTCTTCGCTCATTGATGATTGCAGTTGTCTATCTTCAAATTTCAGCACTCAAAATTTTTATTATTCTTAACCGATTTCGATGAATTACACATCATTGTCTTCAGTACGACAAGTAGAATTACTTTGCAACACTTTCAAATTAAAAACAGGAGTTAGAACCGTTTTTCAACTATGAAACCGGGAGCAGTGATATCACCATATGCCCACTCGTATTCCTACGCAACGCCCTCCCTTACAGCTTACATAATAATAATAATTTGTCTATAAATATAATGAACAGCGACATATTTTTGGTAATACAATAACGAAAGGAAATTTATCGTTTACTTGTAACTTCTAGAACGGTTAATCAAAAAAACAATCATGAGAAATCGTACTTGATTCACTTATAAATCAGACTATATTTTAAATACATCTACTGTAACAACAAAGTTCGTCATAGCATTTCTTTTATAAAATGATTCATCTACATGAGTTCACGAATGAGAGAACTATAGCGATAGTAATCACATGCTCTGTTACCTATTACATGATATAAAAAATGGGTGTAACCTTTCATTATGAACAACGGTATTTTTCAAAAACTACTAATGAAAAATGTACTTGCAATATGACATGCAATCACTGAAAACGTGGCAGATATTTCCAGGTGTCATTTGGAGTCTGCAGTTACTTATTTCTGTTATCAGGTTAGAAAGAATTTTAATACCGTGAACAAAATTATGATGGGTTATTTAATTATCTTTACCATTGATTTCTCTAGTTCACATACCGCTACTTTAAACACGGGTGCTTAAGTCGGTCATTTTGAAATTTGCATATTATTCGAATCTTGTCATATTAAAAAAAAATGAATATTTCTTTATTCATTGACTTTAAAGAAGTAACATTTAATGGTGAAATATATTTACGAATAAAATATGCTTAAACTGCAAAAAACTTTTGTTACGTCAGTGCAAAAAACAATTATTACAAAAAATAAATAAAATGATATGTGCGTGAGGGGAGATTATGGAAGCTACTCAACTAACGTACAAAAAAAAAAAAAAATCGCCAAATACAATCATACAAACAGTGACAACACTGAGTCAACTGCGTTATAGAAATGGATGAATTTAACTAAAAGAACCCAAGAGTAATCACGTGCGTAATTCTAACGGTTCCAGCTTACATTGGTACGTGCAAGTCCAATGCATTGCAATGGACTTGCACAAAACAAAACTAAGGATTATTCTTGATACACGAAGTCCGTTTTCGGCCATTTCGTCAGCGAACAGCTGCTATTCGTATAAACTGGAATTTGGATAAGGGTCATCAGTGCTGTAACGAGGGCGTGGCGAAAGAGGCGATCGCCACGCTCGCTGTTAGGTTTGGGGCGCAAAACAGAAAAAATGTAAAAAATAAAAATAAATAAATAGATATAAAAGTCGGCTGTTTTATGTTGTATTTTTAAATTTCGACAATACGCCGCTTTAGACACACGCATTCTGCAACTTATTTTGATGGAGTCAATAGTAAGTATTCAACATATTGCATTCAGCAAAGTTTAACTTGTTACATTAAAATTTTTCAAACTTTTTGTAATTTTTGGGTTGGTAGGGGGAGGGGCGCAAGTTGGAACTTGCACACAGGCGCTTAATACTCTTGTTACTGTACTGAGGGTCATAGTATGTGCTTCCGTGTGGCAATTAAAGGTCAAAAGTCCAAGAAAGCACAATACAACATGATAAGTGAATGAATGTTGGATTCAAAGTTTATTTTCAAATCACAGAAGTGTTCAGTGACAGCAACCGCTTTGGAATATAAACAGGGTGCCACGGGTACTTTATTGATATCAAATTAAAATCGCATATTAAATTCTATTAATTCAAATTAACGTCTTTCATCTAATTACTAATGAAAAAAGTATGCCATTATTTAAAATTTAACAAGTACTAATAATAAATTAAAAGAAATCTGCAACAAGAAAAAAAATCAACATACTAAATAATTTACGCAGTATACTTGCAACACCAGAGAGCGCTGCAATCACACTGCAACACGATGAAACTTACGATAAAACACGAGTAAATTAACACTAGAAAAATGACTTTAACACGTTCATTACCAATCACGCGATATCGCGCGATGCGAGTTCTCACCAGAAGGCCGATCACGCGTTATACGCGTGGACGTCGCTAACTGAATAAAAAATAAAAAAAAATTTGCCCACCCCACGAAATTCCAATTTTCAGCTTGGCAATAGATTTAATAGAATGTTTGTTTCTAATACAAGTGTAATGTGAGATATGTATGAATCTAGCTACAATAATAATCGGAACAAATTTTTAAAATATTACGAGTCATCTGTGCTGCGATTCAAGCAAAATTCTTTTGAAGTTATTCTGGAATTTGACAGTAGTGATACAAGATTTCGTCATTACTACGAAGCATCAAGGGTGTTTCGCCTGGTAAGAGGTAACGGCAAAATGAGACAATAAAATCTTATGAGGTTTTAACCCAGAAAAAGGAGGTCGATATTTAGAGTGTATTTCGATCATGTTAATGAATATATAAGCATATGACTAGACTTCACACGAAGCTTAAGAGTTTCGAGCGAAAAAAGGAGAAGTTTACTACTAAAAAAATATCTAAAGGACAGTGTTAAAATGAGATCAGGATTGTGGAATATCAGGATTATGAAGAAAGATTGAGAATTTGTAGACACTAGCAAACAGAAGAAAGAGGGGATGATATGATTGAGGCTTCTGAAAGGGTCATACAGGATATCAGTTGACGAATTTTTCAATTTATGGAGGGTGGGGAAGCAGTACATCCTTGTAAGCTAAGAATGAATGCCGCTATGGGGATGGTTAGGGCTAGATTTTTCTCTCATAGGACAGTGCGTGATTGGAATGGATTTTCATTGGATGTTGTGAGTGCAAGCTGCGTGAATGAATTCAAGAATAAGTATGACAGCTTCTTCTTGAGTCCGTGTAGTATGTGGCCTCCCTCGATGAGTTTGTCTCCCTGGAGATCTGTCTTAATAATAATGATAATAAATCACAGTATTTAGGTGTTATTTACACACTGTCAACGAATATATGACTCATGATAGTGCCTCATGCGCGATACGTGGCAATTATATCATGTTTAAACAAGATTTACCTTTTTTTGTTTGTTTTTTGGTAGTAATCAATGCATAATTTCGGTTTTGCAGTTTATGTGTATAATTGTATGTGAAAGCTCGTTTCCTAAAGGGAATATTTCCACTTCCATATGTGATCGGATGACTGATCACATTTGAAACCTCATTTTAAAGGTTCATTGCACTCTAAAAAGAATTCGAACCCAGATCATTCCAGCCCAAATGCCTAGCCGATATCAACTGGACTAAGACACCCAGGCAAGTAATGTAAATTAATTGAATCCTAATAGTGTAATTAATCTGATTACCATAATTTCATTGGAAATATTGCCAGTATTCTTAATTGAGGTAATAAAAGCTATAACAAATAAGCCAAAATATTTTTCTATTACCCTAGAAAAGTCAATATTTCGATTCCTTTAATACGTGCTTTGAAAAAAAAAAAAAAGGTGAAATCATTATTTTCCCAACAGGTAGAAAAGGATCGTCGAAAGATTATCATTTAGAAACCATGTCAAGAAAGATTCAAGAATATTTCTTTTCTTCGACACCTCAAATATTTCTTCTTAAGACTTCTGATCGATCTGTCTTGAGCGGACGCCAAATGTGTGCAGTTGAGTCGGCCAGCCAAACACAATCCCAACATGCAGATAATGATGTATGTGGCAAGCCGTAATATACAGATGACCCACCTTATGGAGGATGTAAACAGACTTTATTCAAACGTGGTATTTCAGACACCCGATGTAGAACAACTTCTGACTGGTAATCAATGAGTGAATGGTACAGAACTTCCAAATGGGGAAATGGAGGCAATAAAGTTCAACATATTAGTGATGGTTTGAGACTTGTAGCGGTTTGGAAATATGGCGGTGTTTATCTGGATTTAGATGTTGTTGTACTTCGTTCATTGGGACACTTTCAAAATGTGTTCTTTAAAGAAAATGACACCATTTTGGCAAATTCAGTCTCTGCTTTTGATAAGTTCCATCCTTTCTTGGAGTACTGCATCCATGAATTTGTTGAACATTATGATCCACATATTCGAACGTATAATGGCGTTACGGAGTCAACTCGATTTCTTCGTAAATTTGAATTTACGAAGTATTGGCTGAAAAATGGATAAGATGGCCATTGGTCCCACCAAGCTCGCAAAGAATTAGCTTAATATCAATGTACATAGAAACACGTATATAGCAGAGTGTGATAAATTTTTATAAACAAGGTGCCTATGTATATTCATGAAAATATGAATGACACATCTGAAGTATGATATTGTTATCCTTTCTTTTAGGGTTACACGGTGATCAGCATTCATTTTAAAAATTTTATGGAATTTACAACCGTGTTAAAAAAAAAAAAAAAAAAATCGTTTTATTATCCCGACGTTTCGATCTTCACATTAAGCTCATCATCTGGTGCGTACATAAATATACAGAACAAGCTGAGTTACATCATTAACTGTGAGCTGGAGAAACAATGATTTCATTACATGTTATTCTACTGGCATGACCTCTGGTGAAAAAAAAATTACATCAAGCTAAATTCTATTTTACAATGACAGGAATAAACATTCTTTTAGAGGGTTTTCTTTCAGAAACAATTGGTGTTTTTTTTTGTGAGGGAGGTTGAATATATACCTTCCATATGTTTGCGATTTTTAGACCCTCATTATTGTTCAGATTGAGGTGGTTGTTAATAATCTCCGAGGCCTCCTTGAATTTCCGTTCATACCATGTTTTAGTGTGATGTAGCTGGTGGTTTTCCAGTCAATTCTTTGTAAGGTATTCAGGGCATGATCAGAAAGGCCAGCTTCACCATAATTATTATATTTAATGTGTCGTTTATGTTCCTTTTGTCTAGTAGGAATTGTGAGTCCTGTTTCTCCTATATATGGTATGTTGCAAGTACAAAAAATCCGGTATACTCCAGGGTGGGCTAGTTGAGGGAGTGAGTCTTTGGATGAGTTGAGTAAGTTTTTTAATTTTGCAGGAGGTTTAAAGGTAGCTTTGAGGTTGTATTTTTGTGGTACTCTGTTTATTTTGATTGATATTCCTTTAATGTAGGGAATGGTTATAGTTTTACTGTAGTCTGGTTTGTCTTTGTTTTTTATTGAGGTTTTGTAGAGAATTCTGTTAGTAGTGTTTTGGCTGTATCCGTTTTGTGTAAGTTATTACTGATAATTTTAAATTCGTCTTTCAGTGCCTGTTCACTGTAACAGATCGTCTGAGCTGTTTTTTAGCGTTTTGATGACACCTAGTTTTTGTGTTGGGTGGTGGTGGTAGCAGTTTATGTGTATATATATACACATTCAAATGTTATATACAAATTAAATGTTCTTTTCTTTAAGTTTAACTAGTGACTTACCTGATTTTTTATTTCTCTTGCACCTTCTCAATAAATTCGAACCACAGCGAGAGATAAATTGTTAGGGAGGCTACGGCTGCAAAATAAGCTTAAGTGATTTAAGATAGTGTACTAAACTGAGTTCTGGTTCCTTGATTTTGCACTATTCAATAATCTAGGATTCAGGGTGGCGCAGTATAATTGAAATTTTCCCTGAATCCGAAGAAGGGATCAGAACCAGTACTGAAACGAAGGGGATCGGCATTGTCCAGTAGTAAACCCTTTGTCTTCATAATCCATGTACACCATACTTAAGAGTGAATAACGGCCCTGAGTGAATTTTAAGATGGGTAGAAAGATAGAGCATATTATTTAGACGAAACTAAGCTAGAGAGATTTAAGAATAGGAATTATGGAAGAGTTATTTAAAGAGCATAGGCAAAAGAAAAAGTAAATAACGTACATATAAAAGAACTATATACGTGCATATAACAATGGCGCAGCCGGTTTAACAATATGCAGCTAAATTAACAATTGCACAATCGACAGGATTTGATTTATCGACTTAAAGAACTAAATTAAATAAATCAAAGTGAGCAGGTTATAGAGTAAATCAGGCAAGCCAAATTTAAGAAATTTTAAACTTAGAAAATTGTGACTGATATATCAATAGCACTGTCATCTAACACAGGTACGGACGATACTGAATTCTTCAGAACGGTGAATCCACAACAGGCATTCCCGCAATTCTCTGGAGAGGAGACTGACGATGTTTAGCCTTTTTTTCCAATATCGAGAACCTAAGAAAATTGGCAAACTGGACAGATTTCCAATTACTAATTTTGCTTAGGAGCAAGTTTACAGGAAAAGCGAAGAATTTCTTACACTCCTCCCCGATTCTGAAAGAAACTCTCGACTATACAAAATTTAAAGAAACATTAATTTTGCAATTTTCAAAATTAAGGAGCATTGGACCCAATCTGTGTAAACGGCAAAGAAGCGCACAAAAGGATAGGGAAAGCGTAACAGAATATTCCATTCGTCTGCAAACCCTATCCAACAGTCTCAGTGTTTCTCGTGAGGATACACCTCACTAGAAATGGAACTGGTGGAATACTGCCCAGTCTAGGCAGTATTCCACCAGTTCAAGCAAGGGTTAAAACCGGAATTGCGAGAAACAGCTTAAAAAAAGAGGCGGACAAACTTAGAGGATTGCTACAATGCATGATGTCAAAGAGAAAGAACAGATGCTTGGCGACATCTGTCCCGCATCCACATTAGACCATATTAACGTAATCAAGGAAACTTCTGAGAATAATAATAGGTCAGAAAAAGAGCATAAAAGGGAAAAGGGAGCATCTAGAAGTCAAGGGAATAATGACGGACAGAAGTCCATTAATTTTAATCAGGTGACTGATTGCAACGAGAGCCTTTTAACAAAGAAGAGTCTGATTGATAGGGAAGAGGTGAATTCCGTGAAAAAGCGTGAGATGGAACGATTGCAACAGCCTGTGATGGATCGTCTCTACGCCGTAATACAACAGCTGGCTACCATAGGTCGATCTCGGATCAATTTTTGCTCGATCTCTTGTGTATTCCTCCTTACTTACGAATTTAATTAAAACTGAAAACATAATATTTTATTTATCATTATTTATATTATTTTTAATTCGCTTTTAAGTGTATTGCTATTGTTTATTAATTTTTTTTTTAATTGTCAAATCAATAATTTTCTTATAAGTCCGGGTAAATGAATTAAGTTGGATCAGTGGAAGTCAGAGAGCCGAGTGAATACGATTATAAGCAAAGCACATCGTATGCGTTTCGTTTATAGTCGTGTTTACTCTTAACTACATCACACACTTTTCACTCCCCACTGTTAGAATTTCAGTTGAGTTTCAGTTGCTCTAAATTTATCGTTGGATTTACCATTATTTTGTTCACTAATTCATAAGTTATAAACATTTTTTATTTTAATAAAATATTTAAAAGTTTTTTTTAATTTGAATAAAAATATTCAAGTTAAAAAAAATATTTTAATAAAATATTTTTTTTAATTTGAGGATAATCATGAGTGTATCAAAGAAATGGGAAAATCAAAAATTATTAATTTAAAGGCAGGACTTTCTGGACAGCAAATATGAATTCGAAAGTAATAAATAAACCAATACCAGCACACTATTGCATCTTTGAAAGTGTGTCATTTATTAGCAAAAGCAAAAAAGCCTTTCACTGATGGAGAGTTAATAAAAAAATCGTTTCTTACAGCAGCAGAATCTTTATTTCCGATTTTAAAAATAAAAATGAAATCTGTTATTTCAAGCACCTTTTGCAGTCCTGGTTGGCTGAATGCACAGCGTATTTACTTAGCAAACAATTAAAAATAATTAAAATCAATTAAGAAACCAAATTACAAATGATCATTTGGATGATTGTCTGCGATTGGCCACTTCTTCATATCAACTTGACTATGAAAATATTGCGAGGTCCAAACAATGCCAAATTTCACATTAACTTTTTTTTTAATCAACCAGCATTTCCTGTAACTTGTGAGTTTGTAATTAATCTGTTGTTTTTTTCTAACTTTAGTTTTCCAAAATAGAGAAATAAATATTTTATTCCAATATATTTATTTTATTTGTTGTATTAAAATAATTAAAGGTGATAAATATATTTTTAAATACACAAAGTGTTTAGTTTCGTTCAAGTTTTTAGGGCTGAGAGAGTGGGTCCTCCGAAGTGAGTGAGCGCTTTTAACTGCATAGTTGTGCGTAATCAGATATCAGGTTGTGGGAACGTGATCTGTATAAGAGAGTCGATCGCCGAATAACTTTTTATAGAAAAGGCTCGCATAGTAAAAAAGGTTGAACACCACTGCACACTGTTATTCTTTATTCCTGATCTAAATGATGGACGGCTACAAACAACAGTATGTACGATCATAACTGAATTAGCTAAATTATAATCGCTTACTTTTTTGCAAATATTATTACATTATTCTCAATTTACTCACTCTTAGCCAATGAGACTAGGACTACGAGATCTATACATAATGACTTTACTTCATAAGTCATTATGTATAGATCTCGTAGTCCTAATGATGATCCAAAGGTGTTCTTAATTGTGACCTTTATAAATTACACCAAATCTGTTATTTCAAGCACCTTTTGCAGTCCTGGTTGGCTGAATGCACAGCGTATTTACTTATCAAACAATGCTCATTTAGTTTGAATCCGCATAGATGTTTGTTGGTGTCTTAAGATAAAAGACGATTTTCATTACCGGTGCGAGACTACCCTGGCCCCCGGTTATTAGAAACTTAAGTGACTTGGGAAAAAAAAAAACAACAAGATGTGTGTTAGTTTCTAGAGCAAGGATCTCAGGTGATGGAACCGTTAACTTTCACGAAGCATTAATATTTGCTATACGTTTGAAAACTGTCGTGAGAGAGATTCCCATAAAAGAAAATCCTCATCTTGCTACTACTACTGAGCCTTGTCTTTGGAGACAAAAACAAACCGCTCGACTTTCAGTATCTTTGATATTAACGATGAATCTTCCACTCCAATTAACCACAGATCATAGTGAGTCAATATTGAGATACTGCTGGGTGTGGCCTACAAAGGGGGTGATGAAGTGGAAAAGCTCCATCTGTAGTTCCTTAACTCTTTCGTACAATCCAAACTCCCTTTTGTGGAGAGAGAAGTGTTGTCTTGCCTGAAGAACATACACTCTTTCAAGTGATTGCAGCTGAGCAGAAGAACATGTATTTCCTCTAGTTGGGAAGAACACAGCCGAAGATTGATAACTCCACTTACCGGAACTTTCAGTAGAATAGACAACTCACTTTCACGTTTCTTTCGAAAACTGGAAAGTGAGTCATTTGACAAATAAATTTTCAATGTGTGTATTTATAAGAGAAGGATTCAGATCACCAGTTTGCTCAGATTCCAATTCAAAAGATGTCTCAAAGTCCCAGTCATTCTCCTCATAACAGATAAACATATAACAGTCTAATAGAAAGATAGGACCATCTCATCTCCAGGATGATTTTGTCTATGAGATTAGGAAAGGGACTCAACCCGACTACAGGATTCAGTTATTCTACAGGATGAGTAAATCTTGGAGGAATCTCGAACTTCGATTCATTCTTAGCACCTTTTCAGTCCACTTTATAGTTCTTTGTTTGGACGTACGATCGAACAAAGTTCTGGTCATATTGGTTTAATTAGAGATGAAAAATGTGAGTATCCAGCAGGTATTAAAAAAATAATAAAAAAGAAAAAATGGTCACCCCCCCCGTATGAAACGGCCAACTCACGTTTAGTTGAGAAGCCTTTTACAAAGATTTCTTATGTCCTATAAGGAAACATATGTGGGTTCAAATTGTGCTTCGTGCATCGATGTATGTGATTGTCTTTGGGTGGGAGATGAAATTCATTGACCAGTGTTGGACCACTTTCCCGCTTACTGGAAGCTGAAATGGATCGAAAGAAGTTTCCTATTTGGTATATAGAGCAAGGGTTCCGGATCCTATTAATTAATAATACTTAAATATAAAAATATAAACAGTGCAAAACGCCAGCCCAGCTACTAATATGCCATATATTTATAAGGTTTCATTGGTAGAAAATCGCATCGAAAAAATTAAATAAATATCAAAATTGGAAATAAAATCAAATAATTACTGACCTGTGCACCTAGGAAATGTATGAAGTGGTGCATCTTACACAAATACTCAGTGAACACTGTTAGCAACAAAATAGCATTTATTCGCAGCGTTTCATCCAAATGTTTCACGCAACTTCTGCCCTGACACAGTTCTACAGGTGGTATCCATGTTCATGTAATATAGGTCAAAAAAACCGAGTCTATTTATTCTAAACCATCTTTCACTAAAAATTTATTTAAAAACTAAACTAATGTCCAATATTTGATGATTGTCGTTTCCTTGCTTACTAATTGAAATTTTTGAAAGTGTTAGGAAAATTTTCTTTGTGATTGTCTGTGAAAATACTAGTGGTAGTGGTTCAAAATTCACTTCGCGGTCGACGCCGGAGTGATTTTTAATCGATCTCTTGTATATTCCATCCTTACTTAGGTATTTAATTAAAACTGAAAACAATATTTTATTTATCATTATTTTGTATTATTTTTAATTCGCTTTAAGTGTATTGCTATTGTTTATTTATTTTTTGTTAAGATTGTCAAATCAGTAATTTTCTTATAAGTGCTGGTAAATGAATTAATTTGGATCAGTGGAAGTCAAACAGCGAGTCGAGCGAATACGATTATAAGCCAAGTGTAAAAACTCGATTGCAGCTTAAATATTAAATATTCCAAAGCACATTACATCGATTTTTTACTTAGGTTAAGTCCCATGTGAATATTGTAAAAAATAAACTTTGTTTGTCTGGGTACAGTTTGTATTAGATGTTTTTGTAAATAATTCTTTTGAAGCTAACTGCATGTACTACTTTAATAAGAATATGCTAGAATGTTAAAAAAACGGAAATGTTTTTGTCGCCGAAGCTGTATATGGCGGCATTAGAAAGATTGTTATTGAAACGTGTATGTATGAGAAAGGCTTGCAGGCTCTAAGTGTAAACATGGCCAAAGTCAGTCAGAAAGAGTTCAAACAACTTTCGGATGGCCGGCAACTTACAATCAAAAGAAAGCGGAGGAGAACAAAGTGGGGGTTGCCAAACTTCATGCGAGGTCTCAGAGGAGGCCTAATAAAAAGGGACTGAAGCAAGCAGAAGGGATCCCGTTTCCAGAATTGCTGTCAGAGAGGAGGTCACCCGGTCCAGAGTCGCCGTCAGAGAGACTACCCGGATCCACGTTGCTTGAGAGAGGAGTTTCCCGCTTCCAGAAAGGAGCTTCTCGGTTCCAGACGTCGCTAGAGAGACTACTTCTAGGCAGCAGACAAGGTATCAAATTGCAGAAAGGAAGAGTTCCAATTGCCGGAGAAAAGTTTCCAGGCGAGGTTGTTGTCAGACATTCACCAGTGTGTTGGGTTTTCGTTACAATTTGATGAATCAAATGACTTCACTGATATTGCTCAGCTAATGGTATTTCAAGATTATTCAAGTAAAGAAGAACTTTTTAAAATTATACCATTATTGGGAAGGACAAGGTGAGAAGACATTTTTTCAGCATTTGATGAAACGTTGGCTTTTTAAACTTGTGTCTATTACTACTGATGGTGCTCCTGCAATGATAGGTAATAAATCAGGCTTCATTTCATTATGTAAAAACGATGACAAATATCCAGATTTTTAACGTACCACTCTATTATTCACCAACAAGTACTGTGTAGTAAAAGATTAAACACAAAATTGTTTTGGATATTACATTTAAAATTCTAAATTCTGTTCGAGAAAAAGTCCTGTAACAGCAGTTATTTAAATGACAGGCAGATGATGATAGGGAACTTCTGTTATATAATAATGTTCGCTGGCTCAGCAAGTCAAGTTTTAGAAAGATTTCTTGTATGTATTTATTAACGATATAGAAATTTTTTTTGATGAAAAAGGAGATATTTATCCACAATTGAGTGATAAAAGATGGTTATTACACTTATCATTTTTAGTAGATTTCTGTACGAAATTAAGCAATTTAAATTTAGAGTTACAAGGTAGAGATAAAAATTTAATTGAAATGTTAAGTTCAATAAAAATTTTCCAACAATACTTACTTTTATTAAAGAAAAAAATATAAATGACCACGAATTTAGACATCTCCCATATTTATTAAAATATTTTGAACAAAATCAAGAAATTATTCGCTATGATTTAAAAGAATTTATTCATTAAAAATAGAATTAGTTGTGCAAGAAATAAATTCAAGATTTAAAGATTTTAATAAAACTGAAATGATTGTATATTTTATCAATAATCCCTTTCAAGAAAACTTGAACATCACAGAAATTTCAAATAAAATTAGTGAGCTATTTGATATAAACCAAGCTGAAGTAGAACTTGAGATAATAAACATTCAGAATAGTTTACATTTAAAATCAATAAACAAAGAAGTCATTTGGAAGTATGCAAATGAAAATTTTCCAATATTAACTGATATTGCGCGAAACATTCTGTCGTGTTTCGGATCGACATACTTGTCAGAATCCGCTTTTTCAAATATGACCGTCATAAAAAATTAATTAAGAAACCAAATTACAAATGATCATTTGGGATTTTTTTTTCTTTGGAGTTTTGTCTGCAATTAGCCACTTCTTCATATCAACTTGAGTAGTAGGGTAGCCACTTCGAACAAGATCAAAATAAGATAAGGAATCGTGACGTCATTGGTTGTTGAGATGATGAGGTCATTGTGTATGACATCATGGGATTGGAATGTTTGCTATTTGTAAATAAGTGACGTCATGCTTTAGTTGTAAATAAGTGACAGTGTTGTTTTGAATGGAAAGTGAGATGTACTAGTGTATAAGGAATCATGTCGTGATTGATGGGGACACTTCTGACCAGATCAAGATTAGATAAGGAATCGTGATGTGAATGTTCGTTGTTATAGAGTTTGGAATTTCGCTGGGACCCTTCGTGTCAGGGACATCACGTGGTGTGATTGGTTCGCTGAAGCATTGTGGGTAATATTTAGAGATAGGAATCCTGACGTTATGTGTTTGAAAATTTCTGGGGAACATATGTCTCTGTGATATCACATGGAGTTTTGGTTTGGCTATGGAATTGTGGGCGATGTTTTTGAGATAAGATATCTTGGAATTTTCCCAGGGTGACACACATTCGTTACTGTCGTCATGTTTTGTCTTTGGTTGTCTATTTATGGCTGTACTAATTTTCCAATACATTTTGGGGGCATTTCTTAGAGTAGAGTAGAGTCGTGATGGCGGTCGTGTTTAGGTTTTCTGAATAATTTAATTATATGCTATTGTCACTCAAACATACAGTTTTCTTTTCTTCTATAGATGGTTGTATTAATGTTTCCAATACATTTTGGGGTATTTCCTTTCTGTTAACGGGTGGGAATTCTCAGATAAAGTCGTGATGGCGGCAGTGTTTCGACCTTTTCTGAATAATTTAATTATATACTGGTGTCCCTCAAACACACACTTTTTGTTCCATAACTCATCCGTATTTTCTTCTATATTCATATTTTAATTCAAATTCATATTTTATTTATAATTCATCCGAATATTTTAATTTGTCTAAAATAAGATCTTAAAATTCAATAAATAAATAAATCGTGTGTGAATTCACGGTGATTTCAAAAGTGATATCACTTAAACATACATAACACATTCTTTTAAGTTTACATATTTATTACACAGATATTATTTACAATGCAATATGCAGAAATAGGAATATTTAAGTATATCCCCAATGCATATGGTGTTTTTCTTGTCGTAACATTTCTTTGATGAGGCAGGTGTGATTGCCTGATTTTGATACTGCTTCTAAGATGATTATGGCAATTTCCATGTACACTGATATTAGCAGTACTGCTATAAAAGCAAGTGTCTGCCACTTTTGCGATGGTTCTTGATTTTCACCTGCAAAGAAAATAACTTATAGTTAGTAATGGAAAAGTTAGCAGATTACTATAATTCTAATACTTAGTTAGTTTTGGAAGTATCAAAGCCTTACAAACATACAAATTTGCCACATGAAGCCGTGAAAAGTTGGTTAGCAACACAGCCTACTTATGTGAGACATAAACTCATTAAAAAGAAAGTTTAAACCCAATCAAATCAAAGTCCCGACACTTTTACAACACTTTTCAATGTGATTTGGCAGATATGTCATCCCATGAAAAAGAGAATGGAGGCATGTGTGTGTTTCTTTCTTGTATGCATTGATTGTTTTTTCCGATTTGCGTGAGTTCGAACCCTGAAGAAGAAATCATCAGACGCTGTTATTAATGCTTTTGAGTCTATTTTTAAAGAGGAAGTGCCATATTACATAAACACTGATCAAGGAAAAGAGTTTTGCAACAAGAAAGTTCGTGCATTGTTTAAGAAACCATAATATTCATTTCTACACGACCAAGGAGCAAAATGAAAGCACCCATTGTAGAAAGATTTATCAGAACATTGAAAACAAAGATCTACAAGTGGATGACGTATACTAAAAGTAAAAGTTATATACGAAAGTTTTGCCAACCCTTGTACATGCTTATAACCTCACACTACACAGCACTATCGGTATGGCTCTTTCGGAAGCTAACCTTCACAACGAGGATCGTGTTTGGAAATATTGGTACGGAACCCAAGAGGACACTACCAAACCAAAATTTCAAGTAATTGATAGTGTGGTTTTAAGTGATGATACCCACAAAATTAGAAAAGGGTACTGGGGTAACTGGACACGAGAATTGTTCACTATTGCTCAGGTTATTAATATAAACACTGTAGTATATAGAGTTCACAGTCGGGAGTTACAATTCACCCTCTGAAATTCTTCAAGCAGTGTTTGATTACTGGAAAAAAGAACCCAAACAACACCATTTCTCTGACAGTCCCTTTTGGGGACTGTCAGAGAAATGGTGTTGTTTGGGTTCATCCTTGGGAAACAACAGGTTGTAACAACAACCTGTTGTTTCCCAAGGATGCTTCGGGTTTGGATGCCTTCTACTGGGTTTTAATCCGATTGGTGTTAATCTGAAAAGTACAATAACAGGGAAATATCCAATTGATATAAAGAGGGGTGTATCCGCATATTTTGTTTATTCTGATTTAATCCAAGAACAGATAGTTGGTGATACATGTGCACCATTGTTACGAGTTGTTCAGTGCAGCACTAAGTGTACCTTCGCTTTTTCTCAACCTGATTATTATCCGTTACGAAAACAAACATTTCAGTCAATTAGCATTGAAACTCGTTCTGACAGCGGCGAGTTGGTCCACATTCGTGGCGGCAAGACAATAGTTAAATTTCAGTTCCGACAAGTGAAGAATGACTGATTATCTCAGATATTACACAATGCAGGCAGGTGGGGCTCGAATGTTTATGTGGCCCCCAATACAGCGTGGGTACGGATTAGGTAGCATTTTCAGAAGTGCCTTCTCCTTTCTAAGTTCCACTTTTAAAACCTGCAGCTCAATTTGTTGGTCGTCAAGCCTTAAACGCCGGTCAGCATATGATAGGAGATATATTGGAAAGGGTACCTGTATGTCGAGCCTTTATAAACAGAGCATCAGAAGCTGGGAAAACCATTGCTGAAAAGGCTCAGAGTCGATTACTTCAGAGAGGTCAAGGAAGCAATAAGAAAAAAACGAATATTAAAAAGCGCAAGCGAGATAACATCTTTTGCTGAGGATATGATGTCAGAGTTGGATCATTTTCCCCCACCCTCGTGTCAACATGTGTGTGGAAAGAAGTTCTTATGTCACTTACAAACCAATATCCAGTACTGACCGTGGAGGTCCTGTGGAGTTTTGCATACCAGGTACATCTGAAGAATACTTGGATTTGGGAAAATGATACCTACGCGTTCGCGGGCGCATCACTGACAATGATGGTAAACCTATCGAAGATTCTTCTGTTGGTGTTGTGAATAATTTTTTCCATCCGCTGTTCAGGCAAATTGACTTTTCTCCAAGATAAACTAGTGAATGTGGCATCAGACACGTGTCCTTATAGGGCTTATATTGAAAACATACTAAATTATGACAGAGATGCTAAAAACAGTCATTTGAAAAATGAACTATTTGTTAAAAATGATGTGTCTAATGTTAGTGATATGTTTACCAGAAGTGAATGTGGGATGCGTAGGACGACAAGCTCGAATTAACCAATGGGGGGGGGGGGGTGGGGGGGGGGGGGGGTGGGGGGGGGGGGGGGTGGGGGGGGGGGGGGGTGGGGGGGGGGGGGGGTGGGGGGGGGGGGGGGTGGGGGGGGGGGGGGGTGGGGGGGGGGGGGGGTGGGGGGGGGGGGGGGTGGGGGGGGGGGGGGGTGGGGGGGGGGGGGGGTGGGGGGGGGGGGGGGTGGGGGGGGGGGGGGGTGGGGGGGGGGGGGGGTGGGGGGGGGGGGGGGTGGGGGGGGGGGGGGGTGGGGGGGGGGGGGGGTGGGGGGGGGGGGGGGTGGGGGGGGGGGGGGGTGGGGGGGGGGGGGGGTGGGGGGGGGGGGGGGTGGGGGGGGGGGGGGGTGGGGGGGGGGGGGGGTGGGGGGGGGGGGGGGTGGGGGGGGGGGGGGGTGGGGGGGGGGGGGGGTGGGGGGGGGGGGGGGTGGGGGGGGGGGGGGGTGGGGGGGGGGGGGGGTGGGGGGGGGGGGGGGTGGGGGGGGGGGGGGGTGGGGGAAGCCCCACTTCTGTTATGCTATCAGGCATAGCGGCTTGAAAAGCGGCCTTTACGGTGTCTATCTGCTCAGACTCATTCCCATATTCCAGGTTTTCGAGCGAATTTGGAAAGCGCCAGTTGTGGCTTGGAAAAAGAATGTCACCCAAGATCCTCACGTTTCGCCAGCTCCATGGAGGAAAGAAAAATTCTTTCTGAGTGATCGGGCTTCTTACCATCGTGTTGTGAAAGATGGGGTCCATGAGGATTTCAGGTAGGGATGCTGTCTTCACTGTGTGCTGGAGGTTTAGCTTCTTCCATCGTCGAAGGGCATCTTTGTAGAAGTTTGTTAAATTTACAGGCACTTTGGCTGTTGTCATTCTTAAGGTGGTGGAGAGAGAGAGACCTCTAGTGGCAGAAGTGAAAATATACTCAGTGGTGCACTTCTGTGATATTTCCTGTTGTAGGGCATTTATGAGAAATCGAGCGCATCATTTATGAGAAATTGGCCACCTAATAGATAGATAGATAGATAGATAGATAGATAGATAGATAGATAGATAGATAGATAGATAGATAGATAGATAGATTATTCTAAACAAATTTTCGATATTCTTATAAAACTTTAGGTACTGTCTAATCAGATTTTTGTATGGGTTAATGTTGTTTACCTTTCGTATTAAGAGTGGTAAGCCATTGAAGAATTTTGGAGCCAAATAGATATAGTTTTTGTGTATTATTTCTTTTTGTGCCTTAGTGATAAAATATTTTAAGCCCGCTTTTCTGCAGAAGTACCTTTTCTCTTACTTACGTACTGGTTTTCGGTCTTTTGGAAAAGTAGTGTCCTATAAATATATAATTGTCTAAATGGAAGGATATTTAACACAGTATATTTAGTTTCACTGTGTTATCGTTCTATATTTAATGTTAGTTTAAATGCGTATTAATTTATTTTCTAAAGAGATTAATGGTATCGGTGTGGTGTGATATGATCTACACCCAGCGTAGTATTGTTTGTATACAAGCGAAATATAAAGTTCTTAATATTTTCAGCATTAACAATCTCTTTAAGAAGAAGACTCGAGATAACATAAATCTTAGTCTGTTGCATACTTCTGTAATACGAGTTGCTATTAAGATTTTAAGTGTATTTTTAATACTAAGTAGATTATGGTATTCACAGTTTCTATCTCCATACAGTCACGATTTTGACTAGTTTTACAAATCTAGCTAGGTAGGAATACATGGATGGAAAAACTCGTTTTACTATTAGGTGTATTTTTGAGTTTAAAAAATTATAAATGTTGTTTTTCCAGCATTAAGAGTGGGTTGGTTCACAAAACCAATTTGTCACTATTTGCAAATCTGTGCTAACCATATTTGCACTTCATTTACAAAATTTTTAGTGAATATCAATACGGTATCATCTGAAAAGGTGTTTACGTTGCTAGATAACTGTAAGTCACAGAAGTCGTTTATTTAAATTATAAACTGTACTGGGCCAAGCAGAGAACCTTGGCCAACACCCCATTTTACCTGAACGAAATTGCTATAACTTTTGTTGATTTTAACCACTTGTTATCTAGGCATTAATTAACTCTTAAACCAGCATGTGCACAGCTTCTAATTCCTATATTTTAGGGTTTAAATACAAATACCATGGGATACTGTGTCGAAAGCTTTCTGGAAGTTTACAAAGACTTCTACAGTTAGTTGTGTTGGTCTTCCAATGAATAAATCAAGTTTGTGAAGTTAAGCAGCACATTGTCAATGAGGTTTCTTTTTCATTTAGTTTCTGTCTAAACCCATACTGGCTCTTAGAGTAGAAGTGGTTTTTTTCTAAAAAAAAAAGTTAGTAATATATTTTTTACTATTTTTTCTCATATATTTTGGAGAAAAGCGAGAGTACAGAGATTAGTATGTGATTTTTTAGATCATTTTTTGCATCCTTTTATATATATATTGGTATTACCACAGCTTTCTTAACATCTGTTGGAAACCCACCAATCAACAGCCGTAGATTGAAGATAATCATCAAAGGAGCTATCAGATATTCCTGGCACTCCCGCACAATTCTGACATTAATTCTATCGTGGCAAGGAGCAGAAGAGTTTTCAAGTTTAATTATAATATTTTTGATTTCATTCTCACAAGTAGAAAAAAAAATACTTTCTAACTCTCATTTCTTTTCACTCAGTAATTTACGGATGGATTATTAGGACTATTTACAAGTCTTTCATTAACGATTACGAAGTAATTATTTACTCTATCTGCTAATGTTCTTTCACGTCTAGCACTTAGCACTTCCAGTTGACTTCCTGCCCTTTCTTCTCCATATAGCATTCACTGATTGGTGACCTGATATTTCCCAATTTTTCAACAGAGTTCCGAACAGATGGCCTGCAACACCGAATTCTCTCCCAACGCCTCTTTCAAACTGCATCGGTTCCCTTCTCGCAGCCATTTCACTCGAACACAGTGACACTGACTTGAGAGCATTATATTGTTTATATTGCTCCAACATACCCCTGCTACAAACACGTGATTCCTTATATGGCACGATGCACCTGTTCTTTCTAATCAGTGTAGAAGGATACAAGAATCAAGATGTAGATAAGCAGTTCGATGCAGATAGCAACAACCTAAAAGACGGATAAGAATCCTCTCTCTCTCTCTCTCGCTCACTCTCTGTCTCTCTTTAAAAACATATTGCATTTAATAAAAACAATTAGCCGCAGAAGAAGAAAGAAAGAAAAGGTTTTTTCTTTAAAACTTATAAAAAAATTATTTACTTTTGTATCATCAATAATTACATATAATGACACATTACGAAAGCTTAAAAGAAATCGAAATAAATCAAATATTTTATTCCATATAATATTTGATTCCATATGAATACTTTAAGAAAAATGATTCACCGCATTAATATAATCTATATGCTTCCAAAACAGGCTATGGTTTGTATTTTCGCAAATCTCTAATCCTCTTTCGAGATGTTTTTCTAAGGCACTGCTCAAACCAATAAGAGTATATTTTAGTTTCTGTCGGATAATTAGACATTTCTGCAATTAATTACAACGACTGAGTACTTGATACATGAATAAATATTTCTTACTTATGGATAGCGTGTAATTGATGAGATATTATTTAAATAATCGATATTTATTACAAATTGTGTTACATTTGAAAATTATGTTCATACCTTTATGATTTAAAAGAAAACTAAAATAACCCCTAATTGTTTTGAGCAGTATACATAACGTGAAATCAACCCTTTTTCATGAATTCCTTGTGCAAATAAAAGAGTTTCTTTCAAAATTTATTTTACGTCATGTTTCACATTGTAAATATCATTCATTTCATTTTAATTTTCGAAGGATATGATGCGAGTAATATTATTCTTGACTCATTTTATTGTACATCTTGTTTCCTTTCAATATTTAAAACACCCCAATGTTATTTGCATATTCATATGTCACTGGACAGTTATCCTTTGCTGCTCTTTCATATGCACACCCTTCTCCGATCCACACTGGTGTTGTTTGAGTTATTTTATTCCACAAATGAATAATGTAACTTTTACTAATCTGCATCGCGATGTTTTCTGCTTCGGTTTTATTCATAAATTTCTTTCCATCGAACCAGGGCACTGAAAATGATGTCTCAGGATTTAGGACAGTAATGTTGCACTTGTTTCCTTTTGCATCTGCAATTACCTCCACTCCACAATGTGATTTCAAAACCCGAACCATAAGTAATGGCCCATTATGACTCCATACGTCAGCCCTATAACTGTTGGCAAATTCATAAAGACACTTCTCTAAATAACTATGGCGTCGATCTAAGATAATAACAGCGCTTCCCAAAACCTCATCATTTTCCATGATGAGTGTGTTTGTTAATCCGTTCAAAGGCTTTAATACTACTACATCTAAATCCAGATAAATACCGCCGAACTTCCACAGAATAGTAAACCTCAATGCATCGCTGAGATGAGACACTTTAAAGGGGCCATTTTTCCAGTCAGATTTTGAAAACCATTCAATCAATGGAGTATCTCCTAAAATCGTTTTTACGTCAAGGGTCTGGAAAATTACTTTAGGATAAGCTGTGTATATTTTGCGCATAAGTTCAGACATATGAATGTCAGTACTTGTCATGAACACTCTCACCTCCATATTGGGATTGTGTTTAGCTGCGGATTCCACTGCACAAGATTGACGACCGTTCAGAAAACGCCTCCCAGACGTTTCCACGAAATATATCGTGCGTGATCTTTCTGGAGAAGTGTCATATATAATCTTCTTCAATTTTCTTAGAGTTTCATCTGGAATAATGAGAGTTAACTATACTCAAAAGTCTTTTCAAACATAAATTAATATGCAAAGCAATAAAAGAATGATTTTAATTTTATCAATTACCAATAGTTATATTAATCATTTCATAACATGCTAAACATCTAAGTTTCTAATATAATACCAAGTCATATACGTAGCAATTATGATCATTAAAATAATCACTTTATAGCGCATTGAAGCAATACAGTAATGATAGGGTTAATTAGTTTTTATAAAATTATTCTAAACAAATTTTCGATATTCTTATAAAACTTTAGGTACTGTCTAATCAGATTTTTTTATGTGTTCATGTTGTTTACCTTTCGTATTAAGAGTGGTAAGCCGTTGACGAATTTTGGAGCCAAGTAGACATAGTTTTTGTGTATTATTTCTTTTTGTGCTTTAGTAATAAATTATTTTAAGTCCGCTTTTCTACAGAAGTACCTTTTCTAATACTTGCGTACTGGTTATCAGTCGTTTCGAAAAGTTGTATCCTGTAAATATATAGTTGTCTAAATGGAAGGATATTTAAAACAGTATATTTAGTTTCACTGTATTATCGTTCTATATTTAATGTTGATAAAAATCCATATTAATTTATTTTCTAAAGATATTAATGGTATCAGTGTGGTGTGATATGTTCTACCGCAGCGTAGTATTCCTTGCATCCAAGCGAAATATAAAGTTCTTAATATTGTCAGCGTTAAGAATCTCTTTAAGAAGAAGAAGACTCAAGATAACATAAATCTAAATCTGTTGATTACTTCTGTAATACGAGTTGCTATTAAGTTTTTAAGTGTATTTTAATACTAAGTAGATTATAGTATTCAGAATTTCTATCTCCACACAGTCTCGATTTTGACTAGTTTTACAAATCTAGCTAGGTAGGAATACATGGATGGAAAAACTCGTTTTACTATTAGGTGTATTTTTGAGTTTAAAATATTATAAATGTTGTTTTTCCAGCATTAAGAGTGGGTTGGTTCACATAAAACCAATTTTTCACTATTTGCAAATCTGCGCAAAATATGTCAACCGTATTTTGCATTTCATTTACAGAATTTTTAGTGAATATCAATGTGGTATCATCTGCAAAAGTGTTTATTTTGCTTGATAATTGTAAGTCAGAGAAGTCGTTTATTTAAATTATAAACAGTACTGGCCCAAGCACAGATCCTTGGGCAACACCACATTTTACCTGAACGAAATTACTATAACTTTTGTCGATTTTTACTACTTGTGATCTAGGCGTTAAATAACTCTTAAACCAGCATGTGCACAGCTTCTAATTCCTATATTCTAGGGTTTAAATAAAAATACCATGGGATACTGAGTCGAAAGCTTTCTGGAAGTTTAGAAAGACTTCTAAAGTTAGTTGTGTTGGTCTTGCAATGAATAAATCAAGTTTGTGAAGTTAAGCAGCACATTGTCAATGACGTTTCTTTTTCATTTAGTTTCTGTCTGAAGTCATGCTGGCTCTTAGACTAGAAGTGGTTGTTTTCTAAAAAAAAGTAAGTAATATATTTTTTACTATTTTTTCTAATATTTTGGAGAAAAGCGGGAGTACGGAGATTGGCCTGTAGTTTTTGAGATCATTTTTTGCATCCTTTTATATATATATATATTGGTATTACCACAGCTTTCTTAAAATCTGTTGGAAACACACCAATCAACAGCGGTAGATTGAAGATAATCATCAAAGGAGCTATCAGATATTCCTGGCACTCCCACACAATTCTGACATTAATTCTATCGTGGCGCGTAACAAAAGAGTTTTTAAGTTTCATTATAATATTTTTGATTTCATTCCCACAAGTAGAAAAAAAAAATACTTTCGAACTCTCATTTCTTTTCATTCAGTAATTTACGGATGGATTATTAGGACTATTTACAAGTCTTTCATTGGCGATTACGAAGTAATTATTAAATCTATCTGCTAATATTCTTTCACTGTTTAAATCTATATGATTGCTGTTCTCATTCTCATTCATCTTGGAATTATTAGTTCTCGCATATTTTTGCCCAGTGTATTGTTTACGAATTTCCTTTGTTTTTTGGCACTAACTTCACATTTCAAAAATTCATTACGGTAATACTCGTTTCATCCTTTCAGTTTCTAGCTTACTTGGTTCCTATAATATTTGAAGCTATCATTATAGTATTCCTAGTGAAGGTATCTTTGTGTTCTTTATACATCTTATCTGTGAATTTTATACATTGATTTGTCTTGCGTTATCCATTGCTTCTCTAGTTTGCGCCTGTTTACTTCGAGTATGACAGTGGTGTGTTGTATTTCAGTATCTAATATGTTAATGAGTTTCCAGTAAGCATCGTCAACATTGGTTTCAGATATTATTTGTTCCCAGGATATAGTACATAATTTATGTTTTAGCCTAGTTTATTCTAGGATACTGCGCGCTGACGTCTTTTCTGTCTGTAGATGGATTCTTACTGCTATAGGAATGTGATCTATGGTTGGCTATTTTAACACTGATGTCTTGATTTTAGTCTGGTTTTGTTCTGACAAACACATGATCCAAATACGAATCACAGTTATTGAAATCCCTCTTCGGGATATTTACATATTGCTCAAAGCCATAGCGGAATAACAGCTGTCGCTTAGTGGATCAATATTTATGTCACCAATTATGATAACATTATCATAATCGATGTCATAGTATGGTGTCCATTTCTTGTGTAAAGTCTTGCATAGGGTGTAAAAGAAAAGAAAATAGATATATAAATAGCTATTATATAATACTTGTAGTTCTCTAAATAAATGTTAACATTCTCGGCTGTTTCCATTTTTGTACTGCTAATGTATTTAATAGTTTAATGTCTTCGAGAAAAGAGCATTAGTACTCTAGATCTGTTATAATCCTTATAATCATAGTATTTTTTAAACCCTTCCAAATAGTATAGGCTAGCTTCATGCTGGTTTATCCATATTTATGTTAATACAGTATTAAAATATGTGTTGTATATTATAATCCAGGATATTTAATATTAGTTCTAGATGTTCCATTTTATCATTTATACTTCTAATGTTTAAAATGCAATATTTTTAGAGTATTCTCATTATCGGAATATAAATATCTTCCTAATTCTGCTGTATCAGCAAATTTTACAATTTTCAAAAGCAGTTATACTAATATCTGTTCTCATTATCCATCGTAAGTAATCAGAGATTCTTTCGTTATTTTTAAAGTTTTTGGAGGTCATCTTCACACTTTATCCTCCATGTGTGCGAAATGTCATCTTTTCTCATGAAGAGTTTACTGTCTTTGATCCAGGGATACTTATATTGTTTATCCCATTTATATTTTTTGCCACAATGCAATAGATGCTTCATGTTCGCAGTCAAATGTTCATTTAAAGTATATTTGCCCTCTTTAAAATGACTACTTATTTCTAGTACTAATTTCATATTTTATGTTCTTCTGTCCTTCTAGCCATCTATCTCTCGTCTCCTTAGACCTGAATTTTATAACAATATATTTGGGCTTTTCGTGTGCAGTTTGGAGTCTCTGGGCTGCTTTAATGTCCTTCTCATTAAAATCCACTTGAATTTTTTCCCAATTCCTATTCATGGCTTGTTGACTGAGATCATCAACAGTTTGATTAATTAATTTAAGATCGCGCCCCAACTGTAAATTGGAATTTTCAAGCTATTTATTCTTGGATTAAAGTTTTTTGATTTCCTCTGTTAGTCCAACTGATGTGCACAGAAGCGCGTCTGTTTTGGCAGATGTATATTCAATAGAAGTTTTCACTTCACTTACCTCCTTCATTAAGTCGCAGATGACACTTGACGGAGCTGTGGTCAGGTCTGAGTAACTCATTTGCCTGCGGGAGTTGGTCAGCACTACCATGCTTATCGCTTTGGGACAAAGGACCTGACTGCTGTGAGCATGGTTGCTCCCTAAATTTGCATGGAATTCATTTCTAGTTCTGCTTTCTGTCTTTTGGTAATTTTTTGTACTGACTTTCACTCAGTCCTGCGCAGTATAAATGAGAGGTGCTGTTACAGTCAGAGTTTACGCACTTTATAATAATCGTGTTATCGGTGGCTATTTCCTTGCATACTTTGCAGCGTATCGCCATTTCCTCCTCAGATTAGCAGAAAGTTAATCCTCTAGCTCTTTGTTCTACTTACTCACCTTGTACTCTCCCTCACTTAGGCCAGAAGGTTATGGCAGACGTCAGCAGTCCTCGGGTTGGGAGTTATTTTAACTCCCAACCCGAGGAGGCACACAATTATCGGTTACATCACCTTGTATGGTAGTTGATAAGGCACATGACACAACTAAAATTTACTTCCTAATTCGCAATTAAACTTTTAAATCGGGAAACTATTTCATAGCTGCTTATTGATACTGCGCCTTTGTAGAATAAACTTCCAGTTCCTCTTTGGGGAAAAAAGAAAATTATCTCCAATCATATACTAACCCTTTAAACTATCTCGCTTCAGAAATATCTTTTTCTGGTTATATCAGCGTTAGGACTAATAACGTCTATTTATTTAAACTTTCATATCCCTACGTCATCTGTGACACAGAAAAACGTTTATTTTTGTTTATTGGATAACTTTATGATAGGAAGGTGCACTTTCCCTTCCTCTTTCCCGAAATTCATGATTTTCTCACACAAAAAACAGCAAGTCTTACAGAAGAATATACCCGAACTGCGGTAAGTGGAGTATGTAAATACACATCACCTGTTCGCAAAGTTGGAGATTATAATCGAGAAAATGCTCTACAAAAGATAGATAAACCAGTGATATCTACTGGAATAAGAAATTATTTCTAAATAACATTAAATACGCTAAAAGTTCTAAAGTATTACTTACTTTTATTTTGAGAAAAATAAACGAAAAATGGAAGAATGAAGAATACACTTCCAATTAACAAGAACACAGTTATCTGTATTTGTCTCATCTCTCTCTCTCTCTCTCTCTACAGATTGGAAAATGTGATTTTAATCACTGCACGCAAAATCTACTGCCGGGTTTCATGCAAATATATGTATGTGCATCACAACCTGCAGTAGATTGATGTAAATGTATGCATTTCTGGTATTTCGCACGTACACTGAAAATCCCACGTGACGTCCTTGTAATAGGTTCTTTTTGTTTTAATTATTAGTAATGATAAGTACTGTAATAAGCAAAAATAGAGTAGCTTATCCACTACTAATGACAATCATGTATATCATTATTATTGGATTTATCTATTTTATGATTTTGTTTATTATTAATTAAATTATAATCATTACTATTTGCTTAAGAAGTATAGTTAATATGCATACACATAATTATTCCTGTTTGTTTTTATTCTTTCTAAGCTATTAATAATTGGTGAACTAGCTATTAAATAAAGGCTAAAACGTGGTCTTTTTTGATGCAATTGATCCTAGATTAAACGATTTTTCTCAGAACTCCCATGTTTCGATAAAGCAGAAACAAAATGGCTGACAGTTGTAAGAGCAATCGTATGTAAATATGCACATCAAGTCGCCGCATATCCAATCACTAATTGATAAGAACAAGATGTAGTCATGTAGAAAAAGATGTTGTCATGTTACTATCAGTAAAATGTATAGGATTCTAAAGGTCTGCATTTCGCACAAATATTAATGAAAAACAAGTTTACAATATACAGGGTGATGCATAATGAAAACACTTTACTGAACTCCTTAACTAAGTTTCGTATGAGTATGTAGTCAAAGCCAATTTGTAAAGGAACTCTCATAGTGATCGTTAGAATTTTACAACTACTAGATATACGGCCCTCATGTCTCGCGACGCAGAAGAGTTCGATAATCAAACTCAACTCAGATCCATTATTATAGCATATCATCGTCGATGGCTGAAATGACAGCCACTCCTTTCGAGATTGGTCAATGCCTTTAACATAACATCCAATCTAGCTACGTGGAAGATGTTCATTAATGGATTTCTGAATCTCTCGATAAAAGTGTTCTTGGGCCACATCTTGCTGAAAAAATGAGGTCGTTTTTTTTGTTGAAATAAATTTTGTTTCTAAAATACAGAAACACCGTGACACAGATCCCGTATCTGAATGAAGTGGCTTTTCCCATACCAACGGGAACACTTCGATGGTTTGGGAAAAGCCACTCCATTCAGATACGGGATCTGTGTCAGGGTGTTTCTGTATTTTGGAAACAAAATTTATCAAACCATGAGAATAACCACAGTTTTAATTGTTCGTAAAATAATCAACGGTTATCTAATTCAGTTAACTTCCTCAGGATACAGTCCTACTGGTTATAGAGCGATTGAAACCCCCATACATTTTTTTTTAATTATCGACTAGTGTCCAAGTGTTAATTATATTGGATCTTCGTCCACTCCATCCTGATGCCACTTCTCCGAAATAAAGGTGGCAGTTCAGCAGAGATCTAATCTAAAATACTGCTATGATCAAAGACAGATATTCTGTGAAGAATAATTAAAGCTGGAGTAAATATTGTGTTATTTTTCTCGAGTCATAACCAAATGCATATGTATAATACACATGTTCTCTATTCTTTTGGTTTTTTTTTTTCACCGAGGTCATGATGATACTATTTTATGAACCGAACGTCATCGGTTATTGATGCTATCACAAAATGTCCTTGTACGCAATAACTGCCATTCAAATCGCTCTTTGTTTCCACAGTCCATGACTTCCTATAGCAAGTATATGATAGCATTTTGCATCTCTATGTGTGTGCGTGTGTGTGCGCGCGCGCGCTCGCACGTACGTTACATGTAACAGTAAAGTAGTTTTTTTCGATAATAGTAATGTGGATAAGGGATTAAGATTAATCTTCGCAAGATTAAAATCAAGGATTACACTCCATGTAACTGGGTGTATCCGTGATTTTAATCTATTTGTTAGCTAGAATCGTTGTATACAGTCAAGATTATTGAAGTTTCAATTAGAAAATGTAATTCGTATATGTCTGACGTGTATATTTATGTATATGTTTTAATATGATAATTAGAAACAAAAATATCTCTCATTATCTAGTTCATCTGCTTTATTACATTAGATTTTTAATTATGCAGTGTCCGACATTGCCGGTCTACTTAACCGAATGGACAGCATCCCCGCCCTCTAACTGACAAACAAACAGGTTGTTTGTTCAGTTCTGAATATAGGAACACTCCTGGTAGGTTTACTACCTTACTGTCGCATGAGATGACTTGACATTGATTTATAGCTTTTCGTATAGTAGGATTTAAAAAAGGATACATAGATGATATATCCTAATAAAATATCGCAGTAAAAAAAAAGCTTCTTAACTGGAAGGGGGGGAATAAAGAAACAAGAGAAGATATAAAAATAATTTAGTAAGTTTTTATGCTGGTTATTGTAACGTCCATATCTTGTCAGATTTCATTCCGATCAAAAATTATCCTCCAATCGCTCGTAATATTTTCAAGGTAAAAGTATGAATTTATATCACGCACGTTATAATACAATAGAATAAATCACGAATATATAAATATATATTTGAGATATAAACGTATATATTTATATGTGAAATAAATATATACGTTTTTGTGAATATTAGATATTTTTTCATCAGAAATGGACTCATTGACAACACACACACCGTAAGATGTCGCTTTTTCATCACAGTGTTTCGAACAAAAATTTCCTTAATGTTTCGTCATTTAATTTCACAACTATAAAAGTATTGTGTGAAAAAACCAATAATCCTTCCTAAAAGAACAGTGGATGACTAATTTCGTTTCTGCTGCAATGAATGCCTGTTGCAGAACACCTGTGGCTTCCAGCAGCACAAAGTGCAGGTCTTGCTATTACTTGTGCAATGGTTAACTTGTTCATTTATCTCTACAATTTTTAATTCGAACACTAAATGTATCCAGTTTCTTCGGTTTTCCTGAACAGGTCATATAAATATTTTAACACTACATAGAAGTCTCCCCCCCCCCCCGACCCTCTCAATAGGAAATGTTGTTCGTCCAATTAACTAATGCCTATAACAACTGAAACTATTGATTTAATTAAATTTATTAAATTACACAATTACCTCAGTTGTGTAATAGCCTTTCCTATAAAGTATTTCCCGAGGATTACAACTTTGCTCTTGATACCAGCCCTCACACGACTAATATTATAACGGCAATCGTTATAATATTTGCCATATTTAATATCACTCAGAAAGTAAGTGAATATAATACAGTATATTCCATGATATGAAATATGTTTTAGGGCAATGTATCATTCTGCACAACAATAAAAATGTATTTTTTTTGGTTTAATTTTAACAAAGCTTAAAACTAAGCAAAAATAAAAATAAATAAAAATAAAGATAATAAAAAGTAAATATGCACCACAACAATAAATATAAAATTTGAAAGTGTATTTGAAATAACTAAAAAATACTCTTAAAAGTACCGCTAAGTGAAATAAACAATTAAGTTTCTCTCTCTCTCTCTCTTTCTCTGTCTCATTTCTGATTTTTCCGATTTTCGTCTTTAGTCAATAAGAATATAATTCACACTTTAATTTTCAAATAGTACTCATTATGAATACCAGATGGCATCACCGACAAATGCACTAATCACTTTACTTCATTGCGCCATTGAATTTTTGGAATTTATGATTCTCAGTAGTTTGCGGATTCAAAAGGGAACTTTATTTTCAAAGTTGAAATTAACGTATATCTTTTCTCGTTTTTGCCATTTATTTAGTTTACGTATAAAATAATTGATACTTTTGTAGTTACGTTACTCATTGCTTATATGATATTCCAATTAATTTTCTAATTCAGAAATATTTGATAAAAGCATAAAATTATTTGTAAACTAATTTCTATACAAATATCTATTCTAACAAATGCTGAAACAATATACGACCCAAATTGGACAACATGAGTATAATTTTTTCTAAAATTAGCGTCATCGTTAAAATAAAAGATTCGATCAGAATTTCTGATCGAATTTCTGACCTCACGAAGGAAGACTTGATTTCGATTCTAGTCCGCGAATAGAGGAAATTTTTCTAAGCCTTTTTTCTAGCGGTTGCAGATTTCGTCGATCTCTGGCACGGGCAAGCGGGTTTTTTCTCCCGGAAACTCGAGATTTTTGTTCCTTAAATTCAAGAAGATCGACCATAGAACCCACATTATTTCAGACATTAATTATATTGTGTTAGGGTTAGGGACCACGAGATGGCGGCACTTGTTGAGCCGTCTCTCTTCGCTGCGTGCCGCTTAATCAGTCATAGCCTTCGGCCAGCTACTGTATCTCTGATTGGGTACCAGTGGAAATTGAACTGCCCACTTACTCTCCAAAAGTTAGATAGGACTGAAACAGCCTTGCCTACTCTCCATATGGAAATAAAAGGCGTTAGCTGATTTTTTATAAACTCGCCAGATGGTGTCGAAGTGTATGTGGTGAGTGAAGTGCATCAGCTATTACACTCTAACTACCATCTGTTTGTGTTTCACAAAATAGATAAGTTTAGACAACACAAGTTGGTAAAAGAAAATATAAAACACCATAACAAAATGCAACATTTTACTATTATTTTACACACTTTCTTCTTTTTAATTTATGAACCTATAAGTATATTATTCAGTATGTCAACGAGTGAAGAATGCCAAATGCAGTTTAGCTTATCAAATTTAATTTAACTACCATCACTGGTCAGCAAAGGTTCAAAGTACCCAGACTGATAAGAAAAATACTCCACATTATGAGATACCCAAAGGCAGTAACATTTCTATACAAAATGATAATTTCTGGCCTAGTCTGCCGAATGGTCGGAGCAAAACCCTCAAACAAACAGACTTTGAGATCGAATTCCGCACTGGACGCATAGATTTGGAATAGTCTTTAGGGCGGAGAAGAATCATATCGCCCACTGTAGCACGACTGCCCTGTTTATTAGAGTACTGAAATGGCTTAAAAAAATATATCTTTCGTCTCTGTAATAAATAAATAAATACTTTTAAAGCACCATTAGACCACCCACGATACCAATGTGCTCGAGATGAACAACTTTTCGTTGGTAACAAAAAAAAAAAAAACTACTGTTTAAGCTAAAGATTTTTCCCAAACCTTCCGTATTTACTGTATTTCTTCTCACTTGGTACCCTGTTCCTGAATATTTCATAGCATAATTGTCTAATCAGATATGCTTTATACTTCACTGTATAATTCTCCAATATAATAGGATTTACCCTCTTTACCACAACGTTGGACTGTGAGATGCTTGAGGTGTTTGGCCTTCTCGTTATGCCAATGGGTTTGTTGACAGTATCATGAATTATTTCTTGATTCTTTAGAAGAAAACCAGTTGAAGGTATGTTCTCTTTAACAGCTTCCAGGAGAGCCCGATGCCTTTTTGATGTTTTGAAGAAGTGCTTCTTGGATGGTGGAAGGAAGGTAACAGTCGTCTTCTTTTATGACGCTTACTGATTGATAATCTGTTCATGGCATCAATGCTTGCTATCCATTTACAATTATATATCGTGGAGGATGCTGGAATTGTGTTATTTACTACTCGATTTAAAAAACAAATTACCAAAAAAAAAACTTCAGAGGATGTTTTCGATTAAAAGAAAGCAAATTCTAGGATAGTTTTTTTTTCTCCATATCTCGAGAAGAACCTGATTCTTTATGTCAAACGTCAAACAACATACTGTTGATGATAAAAATACAGATGTTAATATTAGCTACTTATTTCAGGTTATGAGCCTCGATAGTTCAAAGGATTTAACGATACTCTGTGTTTGAAAGAGAGGAGGGTTCCATTCGTCGAAGTTACGAAGAAATTTGATGAGGGTTCAACTAAAAGTGAGTGAGTCAGTCTAGTTCTTAGGAGTCATATCTTTCTCTTTGAAACTCGGGTTTTTCATAGTAAGCCAAGTAATTCAGTAAATGAGAGATTTTCTTTTAATTCTCATAAATTTGAAATCTCTATAGTAGAACATTCGTCAAACTATATTCAATCTATAGCTGCATATTTTTAATTAAATTATTAAAATACTCCGTTGTTTTGATTTCCAATAATATATTTCCCTTCTCTCAAAATACAAGACCACAGCTGTTGGATAAAAATTGATTGGTCCTTCATTATGGCGGTTTAGAAAGCGAAGAGAAAGTTTTATCGTGCAGTGGTGGACATATTTTGAGGGAAGAAAATTAACAGAACAAAGAACAAAATATTTTTCATAAATATTTTATTTTTAAAAGTGTCTCCGAAGGCGAGTATTTGATATAGTATGCATCCTGGTATGCAAATTCCGAGTGTCAAATAGAAACTGATCTACTACTCAACAGATCTGCAGAAAATGTAAATTACGCTTGCCTACTGTATAAGAATAAGAGTTGTGAACATATCCCGTTATTTGCTAATTTCCTGAGTGGGTTAGCCATATCTCCGATCATGATTTGAGGCAGAAGGACGTTGGACGACTGGAAGCCCGAAGTTCCTGGAGAAGATGACACATTGTCTTATCATGTCACGAAGTGTCATCCCAGCATTAAGGTCGCAGTTTCATGAGATAGGAACCGTTACATGAATTATTGGCCAAGGTCTTTCGAGGTCTGCATCAACCAGAACATACCACCGTTCGGTTGCAATAGCAGGTTGGAACCTCAGTCCTGTCAACATCTGACTTTTGAGATTGCTAGGGGACATAGATGATTCAAGTGGATGCGACTCAAGAAAGCCAGTGGTTTCTATCAAGTTAACGACAAACGACCACACAGCTCTTCAAAACGGACTGTGTAAGGAAAGCACAATTCAATGGATGCGACTCAAGAAAGCCAGTAGTTTATATCCACTTACTTACAGATGACCACATAGCTCATAAAACTGTTGTCATGAGAATTTGACTCGAACCCCTGGAAAATGAGGTACAGTTCTCTTCTCTGATGAGGATTATATTCTCTTCTCTGATTATAGCCCACAAACGGGTTCTAGACGTTGCTTGATCTGGAAAGAAAAAGGAATGCCTCAGGTATTCCCACAAAGAAATAGATTCTCAGGTGGAGCCGATGCTCTTATTGTGCGCCGAATCATAACGAAAGAGCGCACACATCTTTGTGTTTTTAATAGGTATGACGTCATTGCATACAGATATCGAGAGCAGATCGTCTAGCTCTATGCGCGACTTTGTAATGGTTTACGGTATGTCCAGATTTTCTTTTCATGCATGATGACAATGCCACTGTCCGTGGAGCTCAAATGGTGGAGGAGTATCTTGAAATTGAAGGTATCCAACGACTGCCGTGAGAAGCACGAACGATAGAATTAAATCCGATCGAACATGTTTGGGATGCATTACACGCCGATAACCAATACTTAAGGAAACCTGATGAGCCAAAGTCTGCACTGGTAGAAGAATGGAATTTGTCACATACGAATCCATATTATCGAGTATGATCCTCCGCTGTCAGGCCACTTAGCCCGTAGATTTTATCATACACTGTACTGATTTTAAGTTATCAGACGTTCTAGTATATTGTGCTGAAAAACTGCACCAGTTAGCCATGTTTCTTAATATTTGTTTTTTAATGTTGTCAAGCAGTGTACAGGAGGACATCAAAAGAAAGCATTATTTCAACAGTTTTATATATTATAGTAGCTTTATTTAGAATATAATTTGCAAACTATTCTACATCTGTAAATTTATAATACTCAAATGGTAATATTTCATTTGTTGAGCTTCGTTTCAAGTAGTATAATTATTACAAATGATCATGAAATTTGCATCAGTTATGATAAAAAACTGAATGATTCCTGAAAATCAAAATGTAACCTTTAGAAGATGAGTTTATTCATCCTTATATATTCCATTTAACTTCAATCACATTTTCAGTATCAATTTAGTTTCAATACTACGGCAATTTGGAGATCGTGTAATGTTTCATAAAAGGGAATTAATCTTGATTTATGATTGTTATATATATATATATATATATACAGTTTTAAAAGCGACACCAATTAATTCCTAAATTCCTAGTGTAAGCAGATTTGAAGAGAAATGTTTTTTTTTGCGTAGAAATAAAACCCTTTCACAGAATTTGGTAACTGAGAAGTCCGTATCCACTGAAAACTTGGCTGAAATTAAAGACATATAAATTTGACATTGACTGTTCTTTAAAAAAAGGAAATTTCTCACTTGTATGGGCATCGACACCGACACACAAACTCCTTAAAACAACTTAACGATATAAAGGATATACTTTATATCCTTTTATGTAGTTTTGGTTTTAATTTTAGTATTTAAAACATCCCAATGTTATTCGCATATTCATACATGACTGGACAATGATCCTTTGCAGCTCTTTCATAAGCACAACCTTCTCCGATCCATACAGGTACTCTATTAGTTCGTCTATTCCACACGTGAATAAGGTAACTTTTACTGAACAGCATGACAACATTTTCTGCTTCTGATTTATTCATATATTTTAGTTCTTCGGTCCAGTGAACCGGAAAGGTCGCCTCCGGATTAAGTATTGTAATATTGCACTTGTTTTCGATTGCGTCCGTAATCCGCTCCACTCCACAATGCGATTTTAAAACCCGAACCATGAGGTCTGGTCCATTATATGCCCATATATCACTCCTGTAGGTTTCGGCAAATTCGTGAAGGCATTTTTCCAAATAAATATGCTGCCGATCTAAAAAAATGACCGAACTTCCTACAACAGCGTCATCTTCTCTAATGACTGTGTTTTTGATCCCGTCCAAACGCTTAAAAACCACTACATCTAAATCCAGATAAATACCGCCGAATTTCCACAGTATTGTAAACCTCAATGCATCGCTAAGATGTGCAACTTTGTATGGTCCACTTTCCCAGTTAGAGTTTGAGAACCATTCTCTCAGTGGAGTGTCCTCCAACATCTTTTTTGCGTCAAGGGTCTGGAAAACCACATTTGGGTAAACTTTGTTTATTTTGTTCATAAGATCTGATGCTTGAATGTCGGTACTTGTCATGAACACTCTCACCTCCATATTGGGATTGTGTTTAGCTGCGGACTCCACTGCACACGTTTGACGACCATTCAGAAAACGTCTGCCAGAAGTTTCCAATAAATATATCGTAACTGGTTTTGTAGAAGACAAGTGCATTATCTTCTTAAAGTCCATTGGGATTTCTTCTGTAAAAGAAAAAGGGAAAATGAATAAGAATAGTAGAAACATTATTGTACAAATCGGTGAATGAGTATCATGTGTTATTTGAACTTAGACTTTTACCTGTTTATGTGAATTCACTTTTCTTAACATAATAACGTCTTACTAGCCGTGTGGTCACATTGTTAATATTACAATTACCACTTCGTTAACAATACAATGAATGCTTAATAATGCAAGTGACACTTCATTAACAATATAATTAGCGATTAATAATACAATCACAGAATAGAGCGTAAACCCCTAAGTCATCACGTTCTTGAGGTTACCAAGGCAACTCTAAATATCCTCTCCTTAGCAGATGTCGAATTTATTGCATTTCATTAGATTTACTGGCTGTTAGTTTAGAGCAGTGGTTGCCAAACGTTTTGGGGCCACCGCTCCCTTCCTTACCTGACCCCACCCTACATTCAGAAAAGCGATTCACACAACCCACAAGGAACAGTAATAACAGTTTTAAAACAAATTATTAATTTACAATTTATATTTATTTTAAATTCCAAAAAAACATTTAACTTTAATAGCAACTTTACATTGAAATCTAATACAATAATGTATTATAATGCTATTCAATGGCAGATATTGAATAGCATTATAATACAATCCTTAATGTGATGGATGGGCTTCATGGAGTGATACCAGTTTTCCTATGTCTGGTTTAATATCACTTAGCAAGAGTCTTAAATATCCACGTTGAGTTATCTGGAGTCTATTTCTTTGTTTCGAAAGAAGTTGCATGGCCACACTAAAATCACGTTCCACCAAACATGATGTTGGAAATGCATCGACGAGGAGCTTAACCACTCCCCACAGTGAAAGATAACGAGCAGAGATCTCTTTCTGCAACCAAAACTCTTGATACGATTTCTCAAATTTTGACTTCATCTCGAAGTCATTTTGTAGCTCAAGTTCTTCCTCCATGGTTCCCACTACCTCAGTATAGGAAAATGGATTTATTACCCAATCTGGAACTTCCAGTGAAAGTAGATCCTTAAATCTCTCAGTCATATCTTCATGCAGCATATTCAAATGGTCACAGTAAACTTGCAGATCATCAGTTTGCACCCTACGCTTTCCATCTAACTCGGACAGGCTGGAAAATTGCTAGAACTCATGACGGCCTCTGTTTCGCTTCAACAGATTTAACTATGAAATGTTGAGATAGAAGATTTGGCCTTGGTTAGATTGATATCATTGCCTTGCAGCTGCAAATTAATCATGCCTGATAGCTTTGAGTTCATCAATGAGCAAAGCCTTTTTGTCTTCAATAAATTCTAGAACGGTATCAAAAAAGATCATAAAAACCGTCTCAAACAGTTGCCTCTTGACAGCCAACGAACTTCAGTATGGGGCAGCAAACGTTCAAAATGTTCATCGTTTTCATCACAGAGCCCTCGAAAAAGTCTATCATTGAGAGCATGGGCTTTAATGTTATTCACTGCAGTAATGACAATGTGTAGCGAGTTGTGCAAGCAATCGCTGAGGTTTTTTGCAACCAGATGTTGGCAATGAATGACACAGTGAATGGTAAATATATTTCGTACTGCTTTTTTCAAGTGGGCGACAAACCCACTGCACTGACTTGTAATTGATGATGCTCTATCACTTGCACAAGAAAGTATGTTAGTAGGTGGGATTTCCTTATCTTTAAAGAACTGCTCAACAACACGAAATATTGACTCCCCTTTAGTGTATATATATAATGGCTTTGCAAATAACTCTTGAACCAAACGGTCTTCCTTTACAAAGCGCACATAAGCTAAAAGCAAAGATTCATTGCCTGGTAAAGTTGACTCGTCCAGTTGTAATGCAAAGTCTGTTGTCTTTAATATGCAGCATAATTCTTCAACATTAGCAGCCATTTCATCGACTCGCCTTTGCACAGAATTGTTGCTGAGAGGGATCGTCTTGATTGTGTCGTATGGTGACTGATGTAAAACAGTGCCCAGAACCTCACTAACAGCTGGCAGGATAAGTTTCTCACCGATCGTATGTGGTTTTTCAGACTGTGCGATCAACAATGAAATGCTGTACGATGCATGTAAACCATCAGTGTTTTATTGCGAAGCATTGCAAAACATGGTTAAAACTTTTGGTCGCTTTTGAAATTTGTTCGGAGAGATTGAAAGAAAGTTAAATTCTTATTTAGCTTGTCAGGATGTATCTTCTTCAAATTTTCAATTATTCTGGAAGGCTTCATGGCCTCGTTAGAGAAGATGCATTCACATAACAGGCACATTGGCAGCTGCTGGTTTGTTGGTGCTGTTATGCATTCATATTTTAGGTATTCAATGCTATACTGCCTACATTTCTTCTTTAACGTATCTGCATCTTCCATTTCTATTCTGGAAGATGCAGAAATGATTATACATACATATTTGAAAGCAATTTTTGTAAATAATAATCTTTATCTTTATATCCTCATAATATAACATAACCTATAATTTGACACAACACTGACATAGCTAAAATCTTCACATTTTTGTTCAGTAAACAAGATTATGGGAAAATACATTATAACACACTCAATCCTATTAATGTAAAAAAGCACCACTTCAGAAATTACCAACAAAAACTCGAAAAATGTCTTGGAAACAACAACATTAATAATAACAATAATCAAACAGCAGCAATTAATTATTGCACATTTCAGCATTTTGCAACACATCTTCAGTGCCCCCCCTGCTTCCCCCTTGCCTCTTAGAGCCCCATCCCCTAGGTAATCCCACCGCACACTTTGGGAACCCCTAGTTTAGAGCTTCTCGTTTCACCTGCGGTACTCAATGAGATGTCCAAGCCTACAATTTGCAGACTGCTAATCTCATACGACAACGCTCATGTTACTGATTATTATAAAACTAAATACATTCTTTCTGCTGGAACTATTGAACTTTCCACATACGCCTCATAGCTTCACGGAATTATAGTCTCTAACACATGATTGAATCACACTCGCAATATTTTCACCTAAAGGTGAAGTTGACTCGTCTAGAAATCATTAGTTATCCAATAGGTCATCTTATGATGGTCAGAAAGAAAGGATTCGTCCACTGGTTCTATTATTCATTATTATTTGGTTAGAATAAGGAGACACAGGATTTGATAAATAGCCTTATAAGTATTCGTGAGCCCAAAAATAAAATCGCTACTTCTTCTAATACAAGATCACTTTTCCTCGATTTAAAAAAAAAAAAAAAAAAAAAAAAAACTTTAGTTATTCGACTAAAATACACAAATAGTGTGATAGTATTACTTACCGTCATTTTCAGAAAAATAACTGACAGCTGCAAGAATGCATAATACACCTCCAATTATCAGGAATGCTCTTGAGTGCACTGTTCTCATATCTACGCTATATATGAATCAAGTGGTATTTCTCCCCCAAACTCTGCTGTAATCATATGAGTTTACGCCTGTTTATGGTGTAAATAGCTATTACTTTGCACCTACGATCACCAATAAACTCGTTGTAGAGCTTTTCATTCATATTTTCGTCATTTATTACTAATGAAAACTTAATGTAAACAAACGAAATACAATTGCCTAACATAGTACTTTGCCTATTTTATTTATATTTCTAATTACTTTTATAATATTTGTTTACTTATAACTAACAAGCACATACAAACGCAGTTTTACAGTTAGATTATGATATTTAATAGTTAACAGTAAATTGTGACGTCATCAGAAACAGACGCAAAAATTTTTCAATCTAAAAACGTGTGACAGGTTTCAATGTTTTTTTTGTATTTTTCATCATAGTTCGTGATTTTATAGTCTTTTTGCGACGTTATTCTTCGTTAGACTGTAATGAATATTTTGTTTGTTTAAAATACTTTCTGAATCGTGGTTACGTTTTCCTGTATTCCACTAATTCACTACGATTATATAAATAAAATTGGTAACAGTTCTTCTTACTACACCAACTGCAATTGTTTTGTGAAAAATATACTTGGAATTTTAACCATTAAATTTCTCGTTTTTCTTTGGACACATGATATTTGGTTTATCGTAACTGCGACTAACGATGACTAATGATTTTAGTAAAGTAACTTTACACTCGTGCCATTTATCTGCCGTCTGTTTTCAAATAGTGGTTTCAATTACGTTTTACTTGCTATGCCACAAACAAGGTGTTGACGATATGAATTGTCGGATGATTCGACATCAGCAGTTTTTTTAAAAATATATAATATTAAAATAATGTTTAACTCTTGGTGAAGAATATTGCTAATTTTGTTGTTAATGGAAAAACAGTAAGTCTGTGATGAACGATCCTGAGAAATGTATCTTAAAATGTTTTTTTTTTCACTTTTACTCTCTCATATTAGCTCGTAAAATCGTATGCATCTGAAGATTAACATTGAACCACGCAAAAAAAAATATGTAAATCGTATGAATGTGTACATTTGCAAATATACACATTTTCGGACATGCAGTGTAAATGAAATTCAGATGACCCTTCATTTTCCAGAGTACGGCAGTAAACAGTCTCACAAGTCAGCCTCCAGATAATATACAGGACTGAACCTCATGATAAGGCATTTTGGAATTCTTACCGATTAGCTAGTGCACGGTTCGGCTGTCTGGACTGTCTCATCGTTCATGGAGCGATGGATAAAAAAAAAAAAAACGAAAAAAAATCCAAAATTGCATAACGAAATCTTCGCTGTTATACGGGTTGTTTCTTAGCAATTTGATAAAATATCACATTTTATTCATATTTCATTTATTCTGGAAAAAAATTCAAAATCAGAAAGCAAGTCTTCGTCGTTGGACTTTCTTCTCGGGGTGCGTTCTCATCCACTGTTCAGTGTGATTTTTTGTGAAACAGTAAACCTCTATTCAACATTCAAACGATAGTAGTATACGCGGAATCGTAGACCAAAATAAAAAAAGCTAGTAAAGCTCATCTTACTTTTTATACTGGAAAAGAAACTTCATGTATATAAAGAACCTCCTTACTTCAGTCGTTGATAACAACTCCCATTGCTGTGAAGAATAGGAAGGTGAGTCAGCTAGTTTTCTGCGGAAGCGCAAGAGTATCTATCTTACTATGCAGACGAAACCGAATAGAAGAACACATGCAGTTAACGAAGATAAACGGAAATGTAATTTCCGATGGGATTAACCTGCGTTTTAGACATTCAATTTCCGTGCCAGTGGAGCATAGAAATATATATCAGCACTACTACAGTCGCTCATACGACGTTAGTTATAATGAAAATTATATCTCACAGATGCGAGATATATTTTTCACTTTGATTTCGCATTACGAGTGTAAATAATTTAAAAGCAGTGAAATTTAATAAACAAAATTTCTTTATCGACTTTTTTTCTGAAGTAAAAAATAATGTGAATGTTCCACTTTTGCATAAACAATCAAAAGGTTTAATTGATAGTCAGTAACAGATTAAAAACTCTTGGATATCATAGCAAACTCCTTCGGGGGCTTCTAGTAGATTTCCTTTGTCCACTGCCTTCGCTCTATCACGGTGAATCTCCGAAACTTGGTTATCCGAGTCATTATCTCCAGCGCATATGCAGTATAGAGACCCCATTTGCATCTTACAATCATTGTGGTTATTCCATATTCCTGCACATTTGGTAATTACCGACTTTTAATAGAAAAGGTTGTCTAATAATCGTTCCCTAACATAGTAGATGGGATTCGAAACCAGCACTGGCTGGTTTCGAATCCCATCTACTATATTAGGGAATGTCATAAGAACGTTGTCAACTGAAAGTGAGTGAACTAGCTTCATGAAAAGAGATTCCATTTCTTTCATTTGTAGAATCTCTGGTTTTTCATCTCCTTATTTGCGTCGGCCTTGATTCAAAATAAAAGAATCAACTTTTTGTCATAAATGTTTAAGTGCTGAAAACACCACGCAGCATTAAGGATGCGGAATACGTCCGTATTGCGCATCCTTAATGCTGCGTGGTGTTAAGGATGCGCAATACGGACGTTTTCGCTATGCCTGTGATTCTTGCAGCTTCCAGCGTCCTGCTTACCCTTGTTGATTGTGCAGCTAGGGCATTCATTTGCGATACAACAACGCTGGTGGGGACTTCGGATAACACCGCAGATAAACACAATCCATATTAGGATTGTGTTTATCTGCGGACTACAATAAATACGAGTTGTTGAATTAGATTTGTTAAAATGGTCTGCATGTTCGAGGGTAATATGAAAATTTTCCAGTTTTCTCGAAACGTCTTATTAGAGACGTTTCGAGCTCGACCTTTCTTCATTCTTTTCTGCGTTCGAAACTTCCGCTACCGATCCCCCACTTAAGAGAACTTCACTAACAATGCGTTATCCACCAATGTCAGCATCACAGCAACAAATTTTTCTTTTAACAAAAACAATTCTGTACACCCCCAATGACTGGGAATTCGCACGCATTCATTACGAGCTGTCAGCTGTGCAGCCTGCGTTTTATAAAACTCTCATTTGCAAGTATTTGCAAATAATGCATGCGATACAGCGCCCTCTATCGGTGAAATTTGAAGCCAATTTTGAAGCCAAAAAAATTCCCTTGCTTGTGATTCACTTTCGTGCAAACCGCACTTAATATACCAATTTTTTTCATTTCTATGAATTATCGAAATTTTTCGGAACTTACGGGACACTCTGTACTTAGGAAACTGCTCTGCAAGATAGTTTCAATTTTAGAATTAGAAGAAAATCTCTCATTTACTACACTTTCTATAAAAGTTGCATAATTATTAAAAATAATTCAGACACTTTGCAATACTTATTACAAAAAAAGCTAAATCACTCGTTAAAACCAAAAAGTACTATTCAGAAGAGTAACACATCGAACACATTCAATTTTAGGTAATGTATAGAGCGTTATGCATCAATTCCACATTTATAACGTTATTTGGATTTTACATACGATTTCAGACAGACGTTAATATTAAACTAATGTCTGTGGGTTGGGAGGTGTATGCCTGTGATTATTTTTACTTCCTACAACAGCGTTATTTTCTTTGATGACTGTGTTTCTTAATCCATCGAAAGGCTTAAGAACCACTTCATCTAAATCCAGATAAATACCGCCGAATTTCCATAGTATTGTAAACCTCAATGCATCGCTAAGATGTGGAACTTTATACGGCCCACTTTCCCAATTAGAATTTGAGAACCAAAATCTTCTTTTCGTCAAGGGTCTGGAAAGACACATTTGGGTAAATTGTGTTTATTTTGCTGATAATATCTGGCGCAATCAATACGAGTCATGAAAAACACTGCACCCATATTAGGATTGTGTTTATCTGCGGACTACAGTAAATACGAGTTGTTGAAGTAGGTTTGTTAGAATTCTGAGCAAATTTGAATAGAGAAAATTAATGCCAGCATTTCCGTACTTTGTGCTTCGAGAAACCATAGCCATAAACACCTCAGCTGGTAAACTCACCCATAAAAGCTTAACTACAGAAATGGGAACCAACACAATGTTTATAAATAATATACAAAGGCACAAATATTATTGAAGTATTACTTACGGCGATTTTCTGAAAAATAAATGAAAAGTAGAAGAATGCATAATACATTTCCAGTTATCAGGAATAATATTGGTCGGATTCTTCTCATATATGCGCTCTGTGTGATCCACATTACAAACCTCTGAATGCAAATTCAGAGAATGTGAGTTTGATCCAAATCTAGTTTAGACATTTCTTACTTTGTACGTGTAAGATTTAACCACTTGTGATTGCACTGTCCTGTAGTGCTTTTTATTCGTTTTTTTTTCTCGTTTATCAATAAAGAAAATACTGCGTAAATACAAAAGGGTGCTTTATTTATTTATTTTTCGAATTATTTTTCATCATACCTATTTACTTATAACTAGCATGTTAATACAAACATAAATTCATTGACTCATAGATGACGTTTTATGTTAAACAGTAAATTCTAACGTCATCTACAACAGATGGAAATGTTTTTTAACCTAAAAAAACATTTATCTTTATCTGTATTTTTTGTGAATACTATTCGTGAAGTGACTATGAATTAACGAGTTTAATTCCGAGGACAACATGACGTCATAATTGTTTGTAATACGATAGTCCATTAAAATAAAACACTTGAATGAATATCTTATTCTCTTAAAATACTTCCTGAATCTTGATTTCATGTTCAGATTTTAATTGGAATGTCAAACATCACTTATGTTATTGCAAAATTCCATTACATAACCACATGAATATTTTCTTAATTTATCTTTTTTCCTCGGGTTTCTGTTTGTGGTATTTTGTTTATCGTAAATGTGGGCTAATAATGATTCGTGATACTAGAGAAATTAATCTTACACGCATATTGTTATTACGAGGAGGGGGGGGGGCTAGAAAGTTCTGATAAACACCTAGGACTAAAACGATATTAAAGCAACTGATATAAGCACTAGAAAGAACATATATTAAAACCCTTTAATCCCTATGTCTAATCAGAAAAACAGAAAAAAAAATCAGGTAACGCATTTATTCCCGTATAAGGAATAGGAAAGCCGTTATAGCCATACTTTTGGAGACTGAGGAGGCGGTTCAAGCTCCACGGAAGCCAATCACAGATAACTGTCCCAAGACTATCACTAATTGTATATGGCACCGGTAAAGAGAGGACAAGTGCCGCCATCTCGTGGTCCCTAATCGTAATTGTAATAATTTGTTCTTTTTTTAGGATATATAAGGTGATATATCAGAAACCTCAATTCCTTCATGATGATTATCCGAACTTTTCAGAACACAATCTCACTATTATTGCAAGAGCATCGAAATGAAGTCCAAGAATCATCATGGAGACCCTGACTATCCACACAATACCTATAGTCTTTCCTTGAATCCATTAACAGATAAAGCACTTACCACTGACTCTGGAAGTCCATTCCATTCATTCATCATTCTCCGAGCGACAAATCTAGTTCTAACGCCCTTGCTAACCATACTCTTACCCAATTTCCAGTGAAAATCTATTGTTCTTTCCCTAGAGCCAAGTGCTGAAATACTTCCCTTGAATCAGTTCTATAAAATCCTTTGAGTAACTTAAATATTTTTATCATATCCCTTTTTCGCCTATCACCAACTTTGCAATTCACAAACCCTTAATCCATCCTCATTAGGAGCATTCCACAGACAATTCTACATCTTGGTCAGTCGCATGTGAATCCGCTCCGCCAGTTCCTCATTCCCAAGAAACTCAGATAACTGTAATCATTCCCAAGAAATAACTGTAATCATTACTAAGCAGAGTAATCCAGATGTGGTTGTATCAAAGCTTTATAAAAGAGAGTGATAACTTTATTGTCTCTGCTTGCTAGTGTGTTCTTCAATAACCAAGTAATCATATGAGATACCTAGAGATCATTAGCAATATGCCTCTAAACTACAACTGTATCTACTACCACCTGAAATTCCTACCTTCATTAGGTTCCTGGAATACAATCCATGTTGTATATAGATTGTAACCTTTTTATCTCAATATGAATACCCTTGAATTTTGGCACATTAAATTGACTTTCGTCATGTTGTCCACATGCCGTCAGCCTACTTAAGTCATTCTGCAAGCTCTACATCACCTTGATCAACTATTACCCTTCCCAAATTTGCATTATCAGCAAACAGATGAAAATATACTTTCAAACTCTTTCCTCCATCATGTTCGTATTAAACAAGAGTGGTCCAAGACATAACCCTGCTGCACACCACTAGTCATCTGCCTTTTCTTGGATTCTGCTCCTCGGTATACTATTTTAGATATCTGTCCATCCCATTCCATTCAAATGTCATATACTATTCAGGAGTTTGATTATCATGATGTGACTCGTCGTTAACTACGAGCGAAATGACATGTGGTGAGAGCCTTAACTCTTCCACATATTGTCGAAAGTGTCCATGGCTCTAATTCTCTGTGTTCATGGTACTGGTTTGCCTGTTCTAAGGGCCGAAAGCCCAAGTTTCAGGGTAAAAAACCCTCTGCCCTAGTATGAGACCGGCTAACTCACCTTTAGTCGAAAGAGACAAGATAAAGGTTCCTCACTTCATAGATTGGAATCGAATCCAGGTTTTCCGAACAAAGAGCTTCGTGTATGTACTTGTCCATCAGCCACCCTTTTATCCATATCACCAGTTTCATATACATTCCCATTTGTTGCCGTTTGTATAACTAAGTTCCATATAGCATCCTCTCAAATGCCTGTGCAAAATCCAAGAGTATCGTCCTCCTTATATAACCTCCGTTGCATTTTCTTTCTTTCTTTCTTTTTTGGCACCTCATGTTTAACAATACTACTTATCATACTACCCGTCCAAATCCTACATCCAATTTGCTCTCTTCATCTTCGATATACATTATTATTATTATTATTCCTGACACCTCCAAGGAGTCCGAGGGCTCATCGCGGGAGGACACCTACAGCTGTCTCAACTACTACACCGAGCCTCTACTACGAGTCATCTCCATCAACGCCATCTACCGCCCACTTCCACCACTACCACAACAATTTTTTTTTGTCTGTAAATTGCGTGTGTTCTAAAGGGCCGATTTGTCTGTATGCGGGATGAAAAGTCCGAGTTTCCGGGAGAAAAAGCCCTGCTACCTCCGAATGAGATCGGTTAACTCACCTTCGATTGAAATCGTCCAGATAAAGATTCCTCCCGTCGCGACGAGAATCGAACTTAGGCCTATTCCAATCGAAGGTCGCAATGTACCGTCGTTCTTCCAATTGCGCTACGGAGGCGCTATTATATAATACATTATATAATGTATTATATAATGTATATAATACATTATAATGTATATAATGTATTATATACATTATAATATTGTTACCTTCAGATACCCCTTGACTATCGCCATGGACTGTGAATATCCTTCCTTACAGATTTGCATTCCATGGCGCTGCTTCCTACAGGCCATTTAGCCCGTAGATTGGATCATACAGATTATAAGTAATCATACTTTCGAGTATATTTTGCTGAACAACTGCAAGATTTAACCAGGTTTTCTAATATTTGTCTTTTTAATGTTACCGAGCAGTGTAAAAGAGGACATCAAAATCAACACAAAGGATTATTTCAACAGTTTTATTTATTATTATAGTAGTTTTTATTTAGAATATACATTGAAATATGTTCTACATCTGCAAATTTATAAGACTCAAATAATAACATTTCATTTGTTGCGCTTCGTTTCCAGTAGTATAATTAAAACAAATGATCATGAAATTTTGCAACAATTATAATAAAAAACTAAATGACTCCTGAAAATCAAAATGCTACATTAAAAAGATGAATTCTCAACAGGTTATATACCTTAGATATTCCATTTAACTTCAATCAGATATTCAATGCCAATTTAGCATGTCTTTGTTCAATACAATGACAATTTAGACATCGTGTCATGTTTTGTAAAAGTGCATTAATGTAGATTTATGAGGGCTGTTAGGATATACCGTTTTAAAAGTGACACCAATGAATTTCTAGTGTAAGCAATTTGGAAAAAACTTTGTGTGTGTGTGTGTGTGTGTGTGTGTGTGTGTGTGTGTGTGTGTGTGTGTGTGTGTGTGTGTGTGTGTGTGTGTGTGTGTGTGTGTGTGTGTGTGCGCGCGCGTGTGCGTGTGTGCGTGCGTGTGTGTGCGTGCGTGCGTGCGCGCGTGCGTGCGTGCGCGTGTAGAAGTAAAACCCGTGCACAGAATGTGGGTTTTACAGAATGTGGGTAACTGAGAAGTTTCTATTCGCTGAAAACTAGGCTAAAATTGAAGAAATATAAACAACACATTTGGTAGTCTTTAAAAAAAAATAAAAATTTCACTTGTAAGAGCATCGATTTATTTTGCCACAAATATTCTTAAGTGAAATGATAACACACAAGCTCCTTAAAAGAAATTAGCTATGTAACGGGTTTACTCAAAATCATTTGTAAAGTTTTTTATTATTTTATTTTTAGTACTTAAAACATCCCAATGTTATTCGCATATTCATACATGACTGGACAATGATCCTTTGCAGCTCTTTCATAAGCACAACCTTCTCCGATCCATACTGGTTTTCTATTATTATGGCTATTCCAGACATGAATAAGGAAACTTTTACTGAACGCCATAATAACATTTTCTGCTTCTGATTTATTCATATACCTCTGTTCTTCCGTCCAGTGAACCGGAAATGTTGCCTCCGGATTAAGGATTGTAATATTGCACTTGTTTTCTTTTGCGTCCGTAATCCGCTCCACTCCACAATGTGATTTTAAAACCCGAACCATGAGGTCTGGTCCATTATATGCCCATAGATCACTCCTGTAAGTTTCGGTAAATTCGTGAAGGCATTTTTCCAAATAACTGTGGTGGCGATCTAAAAAAATGACCGAATTTCCTACAACAGTCTCATCTTCTCTTATGACTGTGTTTCTTATTCCATCTAATGGCTTAAAAACCACTACATCTAAATCCAGATAAATACCGCCGAATTTCCACAGTATTGTCAACCTCAATGCATCACTAAGATGTGCAACTTTATATGGTCCACTTTCCCAGTTAGAGTTTGAGAACCATTCTCTCACTGGAGTGTCCTCCAACATCTTCTTTGCGTCAAGGGTCTGGAAAAACACATTTGGGTAAACTTTGTTTATTTTCTTCATAAGATCTGATGCTTGAATGTCGTTACTTGTCATGAACACTCTCACCTCCATATTGGGATTGTGTTTAGCTGCGGACTCCACTGCACACGTTTGACGACCATTCAGAAAACGGCTTCCAGAAGTTTCCAAGAAATATATGGTAACTGGTTTTGTAGAAGACAAGTGCATTATCTTCTTAAAGTCGATTAGGGTTTCTCCTGTAAAAGAAAAAGAAAAGGTAAGTATAAATAGTAAAATAATGAGCTTTTTTTATAATAAAATAAAAATTAATAAAAAAATAAAACTTAATAAAAAGTTATTTTTATACAAATTTTCGCCATTTTCCAGCAATGAAAATGTAATGTGAAAAAAAGGAAAACATATTTCCTAACCACATAGTACTTTGCCGTATTTCGTGTACATTTTTAATTATTTTTATAATACAGATGCTTACTTATAACTTTTTTAATTATTTTTATAATACAGATGCTTACTTATAACTAACACGTGCATATAAACACAACTTCACAGTTCGATGATAATATTTTGTTTCACGGTAAACAGTAAATTGTGACGTCATCGGAAATATACACAAATGTATTTAAAATAAAAAGCCAATAGGCTTCATTTTGGCGATGAAAACATTATTTAAATTAAGGGGATATTAAATCCCACATTGTTTAAAAACGGAATAAGAAACTCAAAGATCGGAATCAAAGAGTTTCATGACGAATATAGCAACTGTAAAAGTATCGGTGAGTACCAGTGTAAGGCTAAAGCACGTAGTACAAGTACGTAGTACAAACTAGGGCAACTCGTAGCAGAGGTGGAGAATTCTGATCGCTATTCTTAGTGTTTTCCATAATATAAAACCCATCTCCTAGGAGATGTATGATGTTATATATTATGGTGGGAGGTCACTACCCAGAACAGTTTCGATCTTTGAATAAGCGAAACGGGCTCTAAAAATAAGACGGTCCCGAAAGATCTCCCAACTCCGCGTTGTTCCACTCAATGAGAGGCTCACCCAGCCACCGATAAGAACTTCTCTAAAAATAAGACGGTCCCGAAAGATCGCCCAAATCCGCGTTGTTCCACTCGACACGCTCACCCCGCCACCGAGAAGAACTTCTCAGCATAGGCTCTACCCAGTGGCAGGCTCACCCCACCACTACGCAGAGCCATAATCTCAGCGGTGGCCCCACTCAGAGACAGGCAAAAATCTATCCCCAAGTAGAGCCTCTCAGAGACAGCCCCCCCCCACACACACACCTGTTTCGATATTTATTGAGATCTCATCAGTGAGTAGCTACACCAAAATAATACTAAGGACAATTGACATTTATAACTTTAGGGGTGAAGGAAGGTGCTTTTCATATTCTCCGCTATTTCTTGCGGTTACAGTGTGGGTAAAATTTATGGGAAATTCGCTCGCCGATTGAGCATGGAGATTATGAATCGCTACAGGAAGTTAATATAGCTTTTGGTGTTCTATGTTTGAATATGTCTGTTGTCTCGTATGCTGCAGCTTGCTGAACCAAATCAGTGGGATGTATGGACATCTTTAGGAAGAACTTAGATGCTAAGGATTGTAGGAAAGAGAAAATATAGGGAATATTTGTATCTGTATGAAGTTGATTGTTTCTAGCATACCATGGGGCGTTCAGAATCATTCTCAAGCACTTGTTCTGTACTCGCTGTATTTTGATAATGTTAGTATTAGAGGTATGGCTCCAGGCTGGAGATGCATAGGTGATTATAGGACGAATCGTCATCTGGTATAGTTGCAATTTGATTCTGTTGCTTAGCTTGCTATTTCTATTAATTAGCGGATCGATCTGAGTAATTGCTTTAGATGCCTGTGCGCACCTAGACTTGGTGTGTTGGTTGAATGATAGCTTTTTGTCGAGAATCACGCCCAGGTATTTTGTTTCTGTCTGCCAGGGAATCTTAGTATTGAATGGTAACACATCTCCTGCAGGAGATATTGGCCTTTTCGAGAAAAGAATGGCTGAGCTTTTTGGGGGGTTGTCTTCCAATCTCCATTTGGAGAACCAACCCTCCTGCTTTATAAGGTTTACTTGAATCTTTCTAGTAACGAAGTGGGGTCGGAGAGATCTGGTTAGTATTACTGTATCATCAACATACAGGGCCAAGATGGAAGACATCGGATTGTGTGGAATGTCCGACTTGTATATAGAAAACAGCAATGGAGCTAGTAGGGATCCCTTCGGCACTCCAGCAAAGATATGGCGCTGGGATGCGGTAGAACCGTTGATTTTGACTTGTACTAACCAATTCTGAAGATATGAATGGATTTGATGGACCATTTTCAGTGAGATACCGGGTGAGATAAGTTTGTGTAGGAGTCCAAAATGCCAGATTTTGTCAAATGCTTTGGATAGGTCTAGGAAAACAGCTCCTGTGCACTGGTGCCAGTTATAGCTGGTGGTGATGTATTCAACAATTCAACAATTTGCTGGGTAGTACTATGGTGTTGCCGAAAACCAAACTGTTCTTTAGGGAGGATTTTTAGGTCATTTACTGAGGTTTGGAGTCGTGAGAGGATGACCTTCTCCGCAACCTTACCCAGATTAGAGATAAGACTGATTGGATGATAATTTTGCGGTAGGTGTAGGTCCTTGCCTGGCTTATGAATGCGGATTACATCAGCCAGTTTCCAGGTGGAAGGAAAATAGTGAAGTGTTAAGATTGCATTTGTTATATTGGTCAGGTGCACTAAAGCTTTTCGAGCCAACAGCTTGGTCACCCTTAGAGATGCCATCTGGTCCAGGAGCTATATTATTCTTTAGTTTTTTTTTTTAAATAACATTATGTAATTCAACAGGGGATGTGGGTGCAATATTGTCAGCACTCGTATCTGGGAGTTTTAGTACGTGTCTAACCTGTCTGTGAATTTTATATATGTGGTTAAAATCTAGCTTTCCATATGCGGGTTTGCGCTGTTCTTCCAAATTTCTTGCCATGGCCTTCTCCTTGTCCGCATCAGTGTATACAAGGCCCTGGTCGGAGATTATTGGGGGAAGTGATTTGCCTTTGTTTTTGATGTTTCTTAGTAATTTCCAGACAAACTGATCAGTAAGTGAGATAGAGGCTAACTTTTCTTCCCATAGATGGTCTCGGTGTGCCTTGAGTGCATCTCTCACAGCCCCAGTAAGTCTATTTAGATTTGTTTTATCTTGTGGCCGACGAGTATTACAAAATCTTTTCTTGGCTCTATTTTTCTCCCTGATCAAGTTCATAATGTCTTCAGGCAGACGACCAGGCTTGTGGACAGAATTGCAGAGTGTGGCTTCCGTCATGGCGAAGTTAATTAGTTGGGAGAGGCTTGTAACTGCAGATTCTATGTCATCTTTTGTATGAATGTGAACAACAGGGCCAATACTATCCCTGAATACTTCCGACAATCTTTCCCACGATATATAAGGGTGAAGTGGAGGAGACAGGTATTCTTGTCTTCCTATCTGAAGTAGTATTGCGTTGTGATCAGTGACAACTCATTTAATGATCTTAGGCTGTATTGAAGATTAATGTCCCGCAGGATAGCTATATCCAGGATGTCTGCGGTTTCAAACGTACTAAGATCACTTGGTTCAGTGGGTCCTGCTACAACAGCATTGTGTGATCCTATGAAGTTGGAAAGGATGCAACCGTTCTTGTTGGTGGATCTGCAATTCCATGCAGGGTGCTTGGAGTTCAGATCCCCGGCTTAATGGCAGGTTCTCTGACACATAAGATGGCGTTTAAGTCAGAGTGTAATAGAGTTTTTATGGGTGGATTGTAAGCAGAGTAGATTTTCAGTCTGCCAGCCAAACTCGTGAACACCTCCATGCCCGTGATCTCAAGATTAGTGGTTGGAGGGTTGTTCACAGAGTTGTTCTTGATGTAGTTCTTAATGAAGATGGCAGTGCCACCCCTCTGTAAACCAGTCTATCATTTCTGTATAGACAGTAACGCCTTATTTTAGGGTTATCTGAGGTCTTAGATGAGATTCGATGATTAAAATAACATCTGGTTGATATCTGTTAGTAAATTCTTGCAGCTCCAGGATTTTGTTTCTTAGGCCATTCGCATTCCATGCAATGATCTGCAAAGAGGCTGGAATAAGTTTGTTTCTACTCATCAATGAGTGCTGTAAGGATGACTTGTGTTTCACGGAGAAATCTTTTGGTGGAGGTTGCTGAAGGGTTTGACAAGCTGAAGTCGTGTAGCATGTTAGCTAGAGAGGCTGTAATAACAGCTGTCAGATTTGTGTATGGGCCACATCAGCATAACTTCTTGTTTGCTTTTGGTTGACTCTATCTTTGAAGGTCTCTAACTGTGGATGCCAAGCCTCTGGTTGTGGTGCATGGGCCTCTGGTGTTCTTGTACTAGAGGAAGAGGACTGTTTGGCTGTTTCCATCTGTCTATTTTTAAGATGCTGAATGCATCCCTTGTAGTTGACAGGATGGGGGCCACCACAGTTGTCACATTTAGCTGGGGTTGTTTTTCGCTTTGTGCAGATATTGGTTAGGTGGCTTGCCTCAATTTCAAGCATTTAAATTCAGCTTTACATAATTTCTGGGCGTGACCAAACTTTTGACACCTATGGCACTGCCCAGAAGATGCCCTTTTTTGGAGTGGCTCTCGTGTGACAATGAGCCCGCAGATTGTTTTCAAGTTGTAGATATTTTTATATATGTTACGTATCTCAACGAGGACTAACGGCATGGGAGATTTGTTGGATCTGTGCATTCTTCTAACCTTAACAGGAGGTAAATCCTGCAAGTTAAGATCAGCAACTATATCTTCTATATCAATGTCTTCACAGACGCCAGAGAGGACCACTTTTAAATTTTTCTCTTAGCTGAGCGAAAAGGTATGGTACTGTATACCTCTATTGTCCATTTCTTTTGTTAGTCGCCTATAGTCTGTCACCGTTGGTGGACATGTCTTTATTCCTTCGTCCACATTTTTGGCCTTTACATAGCCAATGTGTAGGTTGGACATTGTTGATCTTAAAGCTGCCTAACTCTGCTTCTCTTGTAATATAATCGGAGGAACCTTTTCTCTGGGAAAAGCAGTGAAGTCCGAAACATGATCGTGGTGTTCCATTATGTTGTCTTTGAGAGGTTCATCTGTTGTTCTCCGCTTTTTGCATATGCGAACTTCTTGAAAATCAGAAATATGGGGTTTGCCGATTCTGACTGATCTTCCATAATCTCCGCATCAACATCTGTGACACGTACTGTGATAAACGTATCATAAAGTTTCACCTTTCCTGGCCAATTTTTGTTGAGCAACTGGCCTATTATGATAAATTCCCGATATACTTCTTCAAACATTATTTCGTTTGGCTGCTGTTCCATATCTTCAATGTAAGAAAAGAAAAAAAAAACGCTTACCGTTTTTTATTTTAAATTGGCTCATTATTTTTGCATTGTTGCATGATCTTCAACATACATAATATAATAAATGCACCATAATTCGATATCAATTGGATAATAATAATACTAAGGGTATAGCGAAAAGAAATTATATACTCTGCTATACGAGTTATCAAAAAGGTGCACCCATAAATTATTTAAAATAAAGAGCCAATAGGCTTCATTTTGGTGATGTAAACATTATTTAAATTAAGGGGATATTAAATCCCACATTGTTTCAAAACCGAATAAGAAACTCAAAGTTTGGAATAAAAGAGTTTCATGCCAAATATAGTAACTGTAAAAGTATTGGCGACTACTAGCGTTAGCAAAACCACGTAGTCCAATTATGTAGTACAAACTAGGGCAACTCATAGCAAAGGTGGAGAAAGTTCTGATCGTAATTCTTACTATTTTCCATAATGTAAAACCCATCTCCTAGGAGATGTATGATGTTATACATTATGGTGGGAGGTCACTACCCACACCAGTTTTGATCTTTATTGAGATCTCATCAGTGAGTAGCTAGACCAAAATAATACTAAGGCTATAGCGAAAAGAATTTATATACTCTGGTATACCAATTGTCAAAAAGGTGCAGCCATAAACTATTTAAAATTAAAAGAAAATATTATAATAAAGAGCCAAATTGGCTCTTTATTTTAAATAATTTATGGGTATTATTTTAGAAGGCATGTGCATTGTGATGTATTTTTCCAGGACCACTTGGGAAAAGTTACACAGGAAGTGGTCTGATATCCTTGTCTACTTGCAAAGAACAGTTGACTATGAAATACACCTCGGTGAGTGTTATATTCTGAAATGCCAAGATGGGGAACTAATACTTGATGATACAGGAGCTGATGGAAGTAAAGTTTTCTCTATTAGTTGTGAAGATGCTGAGAGATTTTCACTAAAAATGTATGACATTGTTAATCATTTACTATTTTTGGAAACTGAATTACCAGCTATTCGTATCATGTGGAAAATTATTGCTAATCATTTAAATTCATCAGTGGTAAAATTACACCTTCAAGATTTTATCCAATTCGATAAAGATTCTTTATTTTGGGACATTTAGGAACATTTTACAAAAACTGTTTTTGTATATTTGCTGACAAAAGAATACACAGAAAGTTTAGGGAGGCATGGTGTCATTTCCAGACTAACACAATATCAAATGTATGGAAGCGAGGTTTCCATGGTATCTGATTTAAAAACTCTTTTGCATGACCAGCTATTTTGATGTAATGTAACCAAGAAACAGTGAGTAATGAAAATTTTCTTTCTTGAACTCTTTGGAAAATGTTAGAGTGTAAACTAAATATTGTGAAATATTTTTAGGTCATTTCATGTTTCGAATTTTCCTCAGTGAGTATACTTGTAAATAGTATTTCAGCAAAAAAATATGCATTTGTAAACTTAAATGAACAAAGATGTGTGCTTTTGTTGTTGTGTTTTTCCACAGTGAATATTTTACTCAGTTATTCTGATTAGAATTTTATATTTAAATCCATAACTTCATTCCTTAATGCAATTCTGTTTAATTATTCTAAAAAAATCACTACTGTGAATTAATGCCAGAAATGGGGGGAAAGTGGTGAAAACTGATATCCATGTAATTTATTATTTTAGAAATTGTCTAATGCTACCTATTGGCATTGTTTGAGTTATCTGAAATCATTCGTTCATATAATCGAAAATTTAAACTGTTAGAATTTGCTGATTTTACAGAGCAATAGCAGATAATTTAACCCAAAAACGTGACTTAACTCTTAAGGTTTGGTATAGAAAAATTGTTTGTACTCTCCAGATAACACAAATACAAATTTTACCTTTCCACACACAAAGTAAGATAAAAACACATCAACAGGATATCCAATAGCAGCATGCAAAAACATGTTGTTGAGTCATCTGCGCAAAAGGTTCATTTTTGAAGGAACGGTCAGTATAGGGCATTAAGGGTAAACAGTACTATAAGAAAAACCCATAGAGTTGAGTGACTTTGGACTTAAGGTAATCATTCATTCACTGCAGCTGCTGTATTGTGTTGTGGCGTTTTTGTGTCTGGTAATATAAAAATAATGGGTGAACCACAAAATTCTTTGAAAGTTTCTTTGTGAAAAGTTCTAATTATTCAGAATTTTGTAACAGAAAGTTAACATAAAATATGAGAGTAGAGCTAATAATCAATGAAATAATAATAATTATTATAATAAATAACTATTTATTTGTGGTGCCAAATGAAATAATGTAAGAAGAAGAATAAAGGAAAAGGAATATGCAAAATCTACATTGGTGTAAACTATACGAATTTTTGGTTATCATTGGTATAAGTGATGTACAATTTCTTTTGAATAAGACTTCAAATTTATTTCCTAAAGAAATTTGTATTTCTGATTGAATTATTGTAAGATATGCATTGACAAAATCACCTTGTAGTTTGAAAGAATTACCTGAAAGAGTTAAAAAGCAGAATTCTTGGTTAATAAAATATAACCATCAGCTGAAGTGGGAAATTTGTTCACAACTCTGGACAAACTTAGAAATTGGATGAGAGAATCAACATGCAAATTTCAAATATTGCTCACCAAAGGAAGAGAAAAATCAATAACATTAACGAGGTTAACAGTGAGACCTGTTCTTGATTAAAATAAAATTGAATGCCCAAAATGTGAAAACATAATGTGTATTTTTATATGCTTTTGAAAACATAGTGAACGTTTCTGTGCTTTTAATAATGCTCAGAAATATACGTATTGATTTCAAAAAATAAAAATGTGATCCTTAATTTTACTACAGTAACAAATTCCCAACAATCACAAATGAAGAAACTTGCAGATGAGAGTCACGTTTTTAAACACCACATGATGGCAAATTTACTACCATGGGAAGAACCTTTGAACAACAGCACAAAATTAACAATAAGTAGATTAAGGACTAAAAAATAAGATTGTATTTTTCACTTTATTTATTTTCTGTATGTTAGATTCAGTAAATACATTGTAAATATTATTTCACTCAAATAAAATGTATAAATTAAAATGAACAAAAGGGTGTCATTGATGCGTTTTGCAATTTTAAGTAAGATCATATATATATATATATATATATATATGGTGTTACTTAAAAAGAAATTTAAGTAACACCATATATATATATATATATATATATATATATATATATATGGTGTTACTTAAATTTCTTTTTCTTGTGAAATTTCTTGCCACAAACTAACCAGAGACTTTTCTTTCTTAATCTTTATTTATTTATTTATTTTTGAAAATCCACTCAGTGAATTAAACGTCTCATTTGTTCATTCAAGCCCTCAAATATTTCAGGAAACTGTGTCAACTGTTGCAAGTAAAAGGAATCAGGTATTAAATTAATAGCTGGAATTTGAATGAAGAAGTTTCACCTGAAGATTGACAATTTGTTACTATATCTGTAAATACCTCCACCAGACTAGAGAAAAAAAACTTGTACTAAAAGTACGAGTGTTAGAACTTGGTTATTTTACAGAGAGACAGTAGACAGTTAAACCCATCACATTTCCCAAACTCTTAAAAAATACAGATATGATAGTTAATAATGTAATTGTGTCTTTGGAAATGAGTAAAGTACAAATGAATTAAATGGTGACAATATCTTTAGATGTCTCCAGCAGACTAGTATATTTGATCATCGTTTGGAATTAAAGTGTGACTGTAAGGATTTGGTGATTAGAAAATTGTCTAATGCTACCTACTGACCTTGTTTGAGTTATCTGTAAACATTTCGTTCACATACTCAAACCCAGAACATGATAATCTGTAATAGAATGATGGTGTCATCATAAGAACACACCGCACAAAACATTAAAAGGGAGTAGACATTGTACTCTCATGTAAACATATTATATAATCTAAAGTTTTAAATTATTGGAAATAATTTAAAACTTTAGATTGGTAACATGGAAATTAAACTAATTACAATGTACAGAATACTACTGAGCTAATATTCATTTGAAATAATAAGAAATAACTATTTATTTGTTGTGCTTGGTAAAAAACAAACAAATTTCTAAAATAACACACTTATGGTGAGTTCAAAACCTTGTTTTTCTCAATATCCGTTACCTACCTTGCTAATGCTAAAGAAAAATAAATAAATAAAATAAATTTCAGTTACAGAAATAGATTAAAAGCACAAGGAATGGAAGGTAAAATTAATAGTCACAGAAGGAAAATCAGTTATTTTTTTTCTCAGTTATTCTTATTAGATTTATATGTATTGGTTTTAAAAAAAAATAAAATGTAAGCATTAATTACTACAGTAACAATTACCCATGGGAACGAAGAGTTCCAACCTAAACATGCGATTTCTCACTTTAGATACAACAAATTGTGACAAGAAATGAGTCAGGTTAAGATAACACATGAAATATCTACAATTGAGGAAAATAACTTGATACAGACAATTATTTATTTATTTTACTCATTTATTCTGGTAATAATATGTAGTTAACTGAATTTTAAAAGTAAAATAGAAAAACAACCAATCATTTGGAAAAAAATAGAACCGTATAAAAAAATCCACATTGAGAGATGCGAAATTACCGAATGCTGGCAGATATATTAGTCAGGAAAAGGCAGTTTGAGCTTACACTCACCACCGTGGGAATAAAAACATAGTATTACCCCAAGGTGAAGGAATTAAAGGACTACCAAACGGACAGAAAATCCAATGGAACAAAAGTCAAATAGCTTTTCAGGTTATTTACAGAAATTTCTTTACACATAAGCTTGAAAGAAAAGTTATTTCTTACAAGCTTGTGTGTGTGTTGTGCTGTGGTATGGATATATGCTTTAATTCAACTAATTTTGGATTATATCTATTCGCATTAAGAAGAGTCATTCTGGAAAGACGGTAAGTATATTTAAATTATCATTAGAATTTCTAGACTACATAGAAAAGTTCTTGGTAAGCAAAGAAACTCCAGAAGTGTGTGAAAAAAGAAAAAAAATACCCATTAGTGAAGGAAAAACGAAATGCTCCAGTAACCTATAATGAAAAAAGAGTCAACTGCATTGCAGATCTTGTGTTTGTGTGTTTTGTGCTGTGAATATATGTTTAAAATCAGCAATTTGGAATATTCAGAAAACCTCGATAGTTCCGAGATGTCCCATTCTGGAAAGAAATGTAAGTAATATCTGTGAAATAAATTTGTAAACTGAAAAGAACAAACAGTGTCGTTGATGTGTTATGCATATTTAAGTAAGATCACTTTTGAAATCACAGTGAATTCACACACGATTTGTTTATTTATTTATTTAATGAACTTTAAGATCTTAATTTTAGACAAATCAAAATATTCGGATGAATTATGAATAAAATATGCATCAGCTATGGGGAAAAAAGTGTGTGTTTGAGGGACACCAGCATATAATTAAATTATTCAGAAAAGCCTAAACGCTGCCACCTAGACTCTATTATACTCTAACAATTCCCATAGTCTTTAGAATATGAATATAGAATAAAATATGTATAAGCTATGAAAAAAAAGTGTGTGTTTGAAGGACACCAGAAGATAATGGCGCTTAAGCATCGCTGGAATAAATGTATTAGTCTTAAGGGAGATTATGATGAAAAATAAAAAGAATTTTGAAATTGTGAATTCGTTTTTTCATTGTTAGGCCGAAAACGTTTCAGACCACTCTCGTACTTGCCATGAACATCGCTGCATCCATATTAGGGTGTTTGGATTCCACTGCACAAATTCAGAAAACGCCTTCCAGACGTTTCCCAAAATATCTATGGTGCAAGTTGTATCATAGAAGAAAAATATATTATCTTTATATATTAAAAATATGTTTCTCCTATAAAATAAAAAATGGAAATAAAAATAGTAAAAAAGTTACACAACAAAAATCGGAATGTTGATTCTGATTTGGTGAAGGGTATCATCTATTATTCAGCTTCTCCTTATCTCCTTATTAAATATATTTTTCTCTACTTAATAACAAGTTATATACTAAGTGGGAGTTTTATTTACAGTAGCGTGTTAACACGTTATTAACAATAGAGAACGATTTGATGAATATCAGCTATTATTTGAATTTTGACATCCCTTGTCATGTGAATTCAATTTTCTTAACCTAATAACATTAACAATATCTTCTCCACAGCATAGTTCATGAATTTCTTTCATTTCCATTAGATTATCTGGTTGATTATCTTGATGTTTCCCAGCAATACTCAAAGGGATGAAAAAGCCTACTGTCTGCAAACAGCTACTGTCTCAGAGGAGAATTATTTTACTGATAATTACGGAACTGATTTCATTGATTTTTCCTCTGCAACCATTCAGCTTTCACATAATCCACTCAAAGCCTGACAGAAACACACGTCTGATTTTCTGAATCATACTCGGAATATTTCCATGTAAAATTACAGTTATTAGTTATTCACTCGGTTATCATTTATGATGCACAAAAAGAAACGATTGGTTTCATTATTAATTATTATTTTCTTTGGATGATATTAGATTTGATAGAACAGTGCTTATAAATAATTGAAAATGAAATACACGAATACCTATGTACTGAAATTGTTCTCTGTTCCTATTGAAATCTCAATTTAGGCACATCTCACGAGATGTGCAAAAGGTATCGCATTTCAATCATATTCTGCTCATCTTCACTTGAAGTTACGTCCCGTTTATTTTATCAATGAGTGATTGGTAGTACAGTAGTACTAACGTCTCGCTCAAGTAAAAGTGTACAGTAGGGTAAAAATTGCACAGGAAGTACGACTTTATTGAATTAGGTTTGTTAAATTTCTGAGCAAATTTGAATAGAAAATACTAATGTCAGGATTTCCGAACTTTGTGCTTCGAGAAACCGTAGTCATAAACACCTCAGCCGTAATTCACACCCGTAAACGCTTAACTACACAAATGGAAACCAACACAATCTTTTTAAATAATATTAAAATGCACAAATAGTAGTAAAGTATTACTTACGGCGATTTTCCGAGAAATAAATGAAAAGTAGAAGTATGCATAATACATTTCCAGTTATCAGGAAAAATATTGGTCGGATTATTTTCATATCTGCGCTCTGTTGTGACTCCACTATAAACCTCTGAATGCAAATTCAGATAATGTGAGTTTGATTCAAATGTAGATTAGCCATCTGTTACTTCGTACGTGTATGATTTAACCACTTGTGGTTGTGCTGTGATGTAGTGCTTTTTATTCGTTGTTTTTTCTCATTTATCAGTAACAAAATACTGCGAAAAGATAAAAGGTAGCCTTGTTTTATTTATTTTTCGAATTAATTTTCATCATAGTTATTTACTTACTACTAGCATGCTAATATAAACCAGATTTATAGCCTCATAGACGACGTTTTAGGTTAAACAGTAAATTGTGACGTCACCTGAAACAGATGGAAATTTTTATCCTAACAAACACAGGACAGATTTCTAGTTTGTTCATCTGTATTTTTCTGTCAGTACTATTCGTGAAGTGGCTCCGAATTAACGAGTTTAACTCCAAGGACGACATGATGTTATAATTATTTATAATGTGATTTTTCATTACACTAATACTTTATTCTCTGAAAATACTTCCTGAATCGTGATTTCATGTTCCTGTAATGCACAAATGCATTACGATTATGAAAATAACTAAACGTTCCAGCTACATTGTAACCACAGTTATTGTATTGTTTGTAGAATATAATTGGAATGTCAAACATCATTGATGTTATTGCAAAATGCCGTTACATAAACACAATGAATATTTTTTTTTGTTTTTCCTCGGATGTCTGTTTGTGGTATTTTGTTTATCGTAAATGTTGGCTAATAATGATTCATTTTAGAGAAATTAATCTTACACGCATATTGTTATTACGAAGAGAGAGAGAGGGGGGGGACTAGAAAGTTCTGATAAACACCTAGGACCAAAACGATATTACAGCAATTGATATAACCACAAGAAAGAACATATCTTAAAACCCTTTAACCCCTATCTCTAATCAGAAAAACAGAAAAAAAAATCAGGTAACGCCTTTTATTCCCTCATAATGAGTAGGCAAGCCGTTTTACCATATCTAACTTTTGGAGACTGAGAAGGCAGTTCAGGCTCCACGGTAGCCAATCACAGATAACTCTCCCAAGACTATTACTAATTGCATATGGAATCGATAAAGAGAGGACAAATGCTGCCCTCTCGTGGTCCCTAATCGTAATGTAATAATTTGTTCTTTTTTTTTTTTTAGGATATATAAGAAGACATGTCAGAAACCTCAATTTCTCCATGATGATTATCCCAACTTTTCAGAACACAATCTTACTATTATTACACGGGCATCTAAATGAAATCCAAGAATCATCATGGAGAGCCTGGCTATCCACGCAATACCTATAGCATCTTTCCTTGAATCCATTAACAGATAAAGCACTTACCACTGACTCTGGAAGCCCATTCCATTCATTCATCATTCTCCGAGCGAAACATCTAGTCCTCACGCCCTTACTAACCACATTCGTACCCAATTCCCAGTAAAGATCTCTTATCCTTACCCCTCTAGCCAAGTACTGAAATATTTCCTTTGAATCAGTTCTATAAAATCCTTTAAGTAACTTAAATGATTCTATCATATCCCCATTTCTCGCCTATCAACCAATGTTTAATCTACGAACCCTCAATCCAACCTTATTGGAAGAATTCCACAGACAATTCACGATCTTCGGTCACTCGCTTCTGAATTCGTTCCACCACTGCCTCATTTCTGCGAACCCAGGTGTCCACACCCGAGCACACTAATCCAGATATGGTCGTATTAAGACTTTATGAAAAAGAATGGCAACTCCATTACCTCTGCTTGTTAGTGTGTTCTTCAATAACCGAGTAATCATATGAGATACTTATGCATTCTTAGCAGTATGCCTCCAAACTACAACTGTATCTACTACCACCATAAATGCCTATGTTGATCAGTTTCCTGGAATACAATTACTATCCCTGTGGCATATAGCTTGTGACCTTTTTACCTCAAAATACATAGCCTTAAATTTTTACACAGCCTATTTGAATCATCATGTAAGCTCTACATTACCTTGATTAGCTATTATCCTACTCAATTTTGCATCATCAACACCAACTAAAAATGCACTTACAGGCGAAAAAATATTTCCTAACCACATAGTACTTTGCCTTATTTCATTTACATTTCTAATTACTTTTTATAATATATGTTTACTTATAACTAACACGTTTTCTTATAATTAGGGTTGCTTGAAAAGTTTGTTAAATTTCCAATAGACTTCGACACAGTTCGTTCATTCATACCAGTGTCTGGCTGTATCATCTTTTTCATGACCCCTGGCAAACTGTTAGCCAAGTGCGACGGGTAATTCTTGTTTGGCAAACATTTAAAATGGCTTTGTCATCATCATCATACGTATCAAGGATTTAGGCCTAGTATGGCTTGTTCCGGCCTTAGAAGTCATCGTTGAATCGTTTAAGAGGACGTCCTGGTTTTCTTTTTCCTAATGGCTTGTACTTTAAGGCTTCTTTTGGTAATCTTTCTGTTTTCATTCTTTGAACGTGTTCCATCCATCTATGTTTATATTTTTTAATTTTTTCAATTACTGGTTCTTGATTTAATTCATTCATAATATCTTCGTTTCTTTTGTGATCAAATAGGGTATACTTTGCAGTTTTTCTCATAAACTTCATTTTTGCTGTTGTTAATCTTTGTTTGTCTTTTTGTTTTATTGTCCAGATTTCGCTTCCATACATTAAGACCGGTAGGGCTAATGTATTGTATACTTTTAGCCTGGTTTGTTTTTGAACTAGGTTTGGTTTAAATATAGAGTTAATTACTCCTGTTATTTTTAAATATTTTGCAATTTTTATGTTTATATCTTTTTCATTTTCATAAGTGATCATACATCCTAGGTAGTTAAATGAATTCACCTGTTCTAAGATCTTGTTATCTATTACTATTTTAGTTCTTGCTGGATCTTGTCCTTTAAAGGCCATAGTTTTTGATTTTTCCGTTGATATTATCATACCATGATCTTCGGATATCTCATTTAGATCAAAAGTAGCTTTCTGTAAGTTATCTTCAGAATTTGTAATTATTATTTGGTCGTCTGCAAAGAGGAGAGTATTTAAGTTAACTGTAGGTGAAAGTTTAATTCCTTGATGTAAATTGTTACTCCATTTTATTATTATTTCATTTAAGTAGATATTAAAAAGAGTTGCTGAGAGGGGACATCCCTGTCGGACCCTTTGGTTTATATCAAATAATATCCTAAAAGCTGTCACAAGTATATATGAAAATAATCAAATACAAATAAGATTAAATCATGAGCTATCATATACAAAATGGCTTTGTGTTCTTATTTTTCATAAAAGTGAAGAAAAACGAGTTTCGTGCAAACCTTTCGCGCAGATCAAAGCCAAGTTAGATGCAGTTCATGGGGACTTTTCACCAGCATTAAAGACTATTTATTTTTTTAATTAATAGTCTTTTTATTATTTATCAATAAAGAGTAGTCCATCAAAGATAAAGCCGCTCCGGATGCCCGACTGAGGTCACTACGAAGGAAATGATTGACAAATTCCATGGTATCGTTATGGAAGACTGCCGAGTGAAAGTGCGTGAGATTGCTGAGATTGTAGGCATCTCAATTGAACGGGTGTATAATATCCTGCACGAAACATTGCACATGAAAATGTTGTGTGACGATGGGTGCCGTGATTTTGATGGTTGATCAAAAATACATGCGAAATGACATTTCAATGCAACCTTTGGCGATGTTTAATCGCAATTCCCAGGACTTTTTGCGTCGATTCTTGACTGTAGACGAAATTTGCCCCACCACTAAACATCTGAGTCCAAGCAGCAGTCAAAACATCGCTGAAAGAGCACCGAAAAAAAGCGAAGACCATTTTGTCAGCTAGGAAGGTGATACGAGATTCCCAAGAAATTATCATGATAGACTATTTGGAAAAGGATAAGACAATAACATGGGTCTATTATGCGTTATAGTTGAGACCGTTTAAAAGAAGGACTGAACAAAAAACGGCTAAGATTCACGATCAAAAAATTGCTCTTTTATCAAGACAATGCACCGTTCCACACATCGGCCGTCGCAATGACAAAATGGCTTGAATTGAGGTTCGAATTGGTTCCGCCTCCACCGTATTCTTCGGACTTGCCCCCGTGCGACTTCTTGTTTCCAAACTGAAACATTTGGCTCGGTAGGAAAAAATTTTCTTCGAACGAGTATGTCACCAAGACTGTCAATGACTATTTTGCACAGTTTGACAAATCCTACTTTTTAGATGCGATGAAAAAATTGGATACTCGCGGGACCAAATGAGTGGACCTCGATGGAGAGTATGTTGAGAAATAAAGGTGTTTTTTTTTTCCGAAAAAATGTGTTTAATTTATTTTTTACCAAAAATTTTCAAACAGCCATCGTACATAAAAACGCAATTTCACAGTTAGATGAGGATATTTTTTAATAAATAAACAGAAAATTGTGACGGCATCAATCGAAAACCGTATGACAGATTTCAACTTTTTCTGTATTTATTTCAACATAGTTCATGGATTTACTGTCTTTTTGGGCTATTATTCTTCGTTAGAATAAAGCACTGTAATAGATATTTTGTTTTCTTAAAATATTTCCTGAATCGTGGATACGTTTTCCTATATTACACTAATTCGTTATGACTATATAAATAAAAATGGTAACAGTTCTTACTACACTAACTGCAACTGTTTTTTGTATAATACACTTGGAATTTTAACCTTTAAATTTCTCGTTTTTCTCTGGACACATGATATTTGGTTTATCGCAACTACTGGCTAACGATGACTAATGATTTTAGTAACCTTACACTCATACCATTTATATGCCGTCTGTTTTCAAGCAACGGTTTCATTTGCATTTTACTAACTATGACACAAACAGGATAATGGCGATATGTACTATTGGATGAATTGACAACATATATAAGCTATATAAACAGTTTGTTTATAAATATAAAATATTATAATAATATTTAACTCTTTATGACTTCAGCATACTTTCTTCTCTCTCACTAATGAACAGATGTTTAATTGACGTGAAAAATAAAATAAAAAAAATCGCAAAATATTAATTTGCTACCTTAACAAGCACGACAGACCAACTCACCGCAATTAAGTTCCTTTTAATTGCGATTAGCCAACATATAGAGAATTATAAAAACACACTTGCTGTTTCAAGTTGAATCTGTTTTATAAATGTGCAATCGTAAAATCTACTGTAAAAGCGCCCCTCACTGGTGGAAATAGAAATGTTTACTCGTTAGCAAATTACACTGCTCAAAACAATTAGGAGATATTTTAGTTTCTGTCGGATAATTATAAATTTCTGCAAATAAATATAACTGTTGGGTACTTTATACGTGAATAAATATTTCTTACTCACGGATTGGGTGTAATTGATGAGATATTGTTTAAATAATCGATATTTATTACAAATTTAACAAATTATACATTTTAGCGTGAAATAGTTTTAACAAGAATAGCCAAAAACGCTTTTGTTAATTTTTAACACGGCGTATGGTCTCCGTTAACAGTCAAACGATAAGATAATCAAACGGTTCTTGTGGGATATTTCCCCCACTCTTCTGCGAGAGAAATTTCGAGCTCTTGAAGAGATCGTGGTGGCACCAGTCGAGCAGAAACGCGCCTACCTAAAGCATCCCGGGCATGTTCGATTGGATTGGCATATTCTTCTGGAAAGTAATGACAAATACTGATCGTCTGTTGGAGTTGTTGTTGATGGGCGACCTTGATCTTGTCTTTGGCAAGCATTTCCAGTCTTCAGAAAGCGGTTCCAAAGTCGCGAAAATTCGTTTTGAGATACACGACCGACACGACACGCTTGAGCGACAACTTTCTGCATTTGTCCAACTTCTAATCGACCAATGACTCTCCAAGCCATGGATTCCAGGATATCATGTTGCTCTGCCATTTTTAACAAAATAGTGAGTAGTAAGCGACACAAGTTTACGATTGAAGTGATAATTATGCGCTGTGGAAGTGAGCGCAACAGGCCACTCTTTTATACTCTTCCCCCCCACATGTTAATACTGCTAAGACACGTTTCGACAAGTCTTAACATGATTTTGTACGCAGTTGCGTGTTGTACATTGTTGTATATTAAGAATATCTTAAAATAAATGTGTTACATTTGTAAATTATTTTTATAACTTTATAATTTACAAAATAGCTGCTACTTGTTTTGAGCAGTGTATATTACTGCACCAACAAACTATATAAACTTCCTAACTAAAATATGTCAACTATCATTAGTTACAGCTTGTCAGAGAATTACCATAACTTTCCGGCTAGAATAGGAATATATAAAAATGTCACTAAAAGTTATGATTTAAAAATTATAGGGAAAAATATTGCTAATTTTTTGTTAATGGAAAAACAGTAAGCGATCCTTACTGATAAGCGATCCTAAGAAATGTATCTTAAAATGTTTTTTTTTTTATTTTGCTCACCCATTTAGGTCGTAAACTCGTATCTATCTGAAGAGCAACATTGTATCATGCAAAAAAAAAAGAAAGAAAGAAATGTAAATCGTATGAATGTGTAGATGTGCAAATAGGCGCATTTTCGGACATGGAGTGTAAATGATGGCATTCAAAGGCGTGACATACACATAATGGAAATCCAGATTACCCTTCATTTTCCAGAGTACGGCAGTAAATAGTCCCACAAGCCAACCTCCAGATAATATACTGGACTGAACTAATGAGATAAGGCATTTGGAGGGGGGGGGGGGGGAGTTGACGATCAGCTAGGTTTTCTAGACTAGCATCGTTCTTGGAGCGCGACTGATAATGATGGTATGAAGGGATAGGTCGAGACCATGTTATGGCATTAGAGACTCCTCTCTGTGTTGGAGGGTCTATCTATCTTAGCTGAAATTCGACCATGACAGTGTAATTGAGGATGAAATAAAAAATTCTCCCAAAATTTAGAAAACTCAAAAATAATAATAAATAAAATAAAATAAAAACCAAAAAATTCATAACGAAATCTCCGCTATTATACATTATTTCTTAGATATTCGATACATTAACACATTTTATAAATATTTAATATATTCCAGAAAAATCCGACATTTAGAAATCAAGTCTTCATTGCTGTTCATAAAGCTCATCTTGCTTTTTATACTTGAAACGAAACTTCACGTATATAAAGAACCTCCTTACCTCACTCGTTAATAACAATTTCCATTGCTGTAAAGAATAGGAAGGTGAGTCAGCTAGTTTTCTGCTGAAGCGCAAGGGTTTTTATTTTACTATGCAGACGAACCGAACAGAAGGACACATGCACTTAATCCCAGTGAAATATTATCAACAAAATTTCTTTATTGACTATTTTGTAAAGAAAAACAAAATGTGACTGTTACAGTTTTGCATATACAATCAAATGTTTTATTTGATATTCAGTAACAGATTAAAAAACTCTTGGATATCACAGTAGACTCCTTCAAGGCTTCTAGTAGATTTCCTTTTTCTAATGGCTGGTTTCGAATGCCATCTGTTAGAACGTCGTAAAAACGTTGTTAACTGAAAGTGAGTGAACCTCATAAAAAGAGATGGCATTTCTCTCATTTGTAGAATCTCTCGTTTTTCATTGCGTAAACAATGCAAACCGGCCTGAATGAAACACGCAGAATACATGCCTGATAGCCTTATTTGCTTAGGCCTTAATTTAAAATAAAACAATCAACTTTTGTCATAAATGTTAAAGTGCTGAAAACACATCCAGGATTATTTAAGAAATATTTATTTGTATGATTGGATACCACAAAAGAGAGTAATTAAACAATATTATTTATTATAATAAATAATATTGTTTATTTATTGTTTATATAGTAGCATTAGTAATATACACTTTGGAAAATGCTCTGAAGATAGCTTCAGGTTTACAAGTATTAGACAGTAATGTCTCATTCATTGCACTTTCTATAGAAATTTTGTGATTATTACAGATATTTCGGACAGTTTGCAATATTTATTGCAAAAAAACAAACTAACAAACTAAATGGCTCATTAAAAACCAAACAATATCATTGAGAAGAGAAATGAATCCGAATAGAGCGTTATGTGTGTAATGTATCAATTTCACGTTACATTTCAGGTACGATTTCAAACAGACCTTCATATTAAACTAACGCTCGCGCATGTGGATTGGGTGTGTCTGTGTGTGCGCGCGCGATTATATGTGTATATACACGCACACATCTAAATCCAAAAATATATCAACAAACTTCCATACTATTGTAAACGTCAATGCATCGCTAAGATGTGCAACTTTATATGGGTTACTTTCCGACTTAGAGTTTGAAAACCATTCTCTCAGTGGCGTGTCCTTCCAAACTCTTCTTTTCCTCAAAAGTTTAGAAAAATATTTGGGTAAACTGTGTTTATTTTACTGATAATATCTGAGGCAATCAGTATGTGTCGTGAACATTTCCAGACGTTTCCCAAAATATCTATGGTACAAGTGGCATCGTAGAAGAAAAATATATTATCTTCACCATTATTAGTGTTTCTCCTGAAAAATAAAAAATGGAAATAAATATAATTAAAAATGTTACACAACAAAAATCGGAATGTTGATTCTGATTTGGTGAAGGGTATCATCTATTATTCAGCTTCTCCTTATCTCCTTATTAAATATGTTTTCTGTACTTAATAACAAGTTATATACTAAGTGGCCATTTTAATAAAATACCGTGTTAACATGTTATTAACACTATAGAATAATTTTATAAATATCACCTATTATTTGAGTTTCAACATCCCTTGTCGTGTGAATTCGTTTTTCTTAACATAATAGCATTAACGGTATCTTCTCCTTAGCAACATTTCCGAACTTTGTGCTTCGAGAAACCAAATCCATAAACCCCTCAACTGGTAAACACACCTATGAAAGCTTAACTAACGAAATGGGAACCAACACACTCTTTATAAATAATATTAAAATGCACAAATAGTATTAAAGTGTTACTTACGGCGATTTTCCGAAAAATAAATGAAAAGTAGAAGAAAGCATAATACATTTCCAGTTGTCAGGAAAAATATTGGTCGGATTATTCTCATATTTGCGCTCTGTTGTGATTCGCATTACAAACCTCTGAATGCAAATTCAGAGAATGTGAGTTTGATTCAAATGTAAATTAGACATCTGTTACTTCGTACGTGTATGATTTAACCACGTGTGGTTGTGCTGTGATGTAGTGCTTTTTATTCGTTGTTTTTCTCATTTATCAGTAGCCAAATACTGCGAAAAGATAAAAGGTAGCCTTGTTTTATTTATTTTTCGAATTAATTTTCATCATAGTTATTTACTTACTACTAGCATGCTAATATAAACCAGATTTATAGCCTCATAGACGACGTTTTAGGTTAAACAGTAAATTGTGACGTCACCTGAAACAGATGGAAATTAAGAATAAACAAATTTCTACTTTGTTCATCTGTATTTTTCTGTGAGTACTATTCGTGAGTGGCTCTGAATTAACGAGTTTAATTCCGAGGACATATTATAAATAATTATAACATGACGTTATAATTATTTATAATGGGATTTCTCATTAGACTAAAACACTTAAATCAATACTTTATTCTCTTAAATACTTCCTGAATCGTGATTTCGATTTCAGATAATGCACTTATGCTTTAGGAGTATGAAAATAAATAAAAGTGATAACCACATCTTAACTATAGTTATTGTTTGTATAACATAATTGGAATTTCAAACATCATTCATATTATTGCAAAATTCCATTACATAAGCACAATGAATATTTTTAAATTTATCGTTTTTCCTCGGGTGTCTGTTACTTGTATTTTGTTTGTCGTACGTGTGGGCTAATAATGATTCGTTATTCTAGCAGAAATAAATCTTACATTCACATTACTATTACGACGAAGCACTTACATTCACATTACTATTACGACTTTAATATAAGTTTTGTTCTAGGTCTAAAGACCTAGAACAAAACTTATATTAAAGTAACTGATATAACCACAAGAAAGAACCCATTGATCGTGATGTTTCATCAAATTGTAATAATTTATTCTTTTTTCTTTCAGGATATATGAGACGACATGTCAGATACCTCAAATCCTTCATGGCGATTATCAATCCTTTTCATGATACACTCCTCATATTACTGCACGGGAATAGAAATGAAGTCCAAGACTCATCATGGAGATCCAAACTATCCAGACAATATCTATGGAGCCTCTCCTTGAATCCATTAACAGATAAATCACTTACCACTGACTCTGGAAATACATTCCATTCATGCGTCATTTTCCGAGTGAAAAATGTAGTCCTCACGCCCTTCCTAACCACATTTATCCAATTTCCAGTGAAGAACGCTTTGTCTTCTCCCTCTGTCCAAGTGCTGAAATATTTCCTTTGAATCAGTTCTATAAAATACTTGGAGTAATTTAAATATTTCAATTATATCCACCTTTTCGCCTATCTACCAACTATTGCAATTCACAAATCTTCAATCTATCCTCATGGGAGCATTCCACAGACAATTCTCCATCTTGGTCACTCGCGTGTGAATCCGCTTCACCAGTTCCTCATTCCGAATAAATCCAAATAACTGTACTAAGCACAGTAATCCAGATGTGGTCGTATTAAGACTTTATAAAAAAAAAATAATGATAACTCTATTACTTATGCTTCTTAGTGTATTCCTCAATAACAAAATTATCATATGTGATGATAGCCAACCTTAGCAATGTGCCTCTAAACTAAACCTCTATCTACTACCACCATAAATTCCTAGCTTCATTAGTTGTCTGGAATACAATCACTATCCATGTGGTATATAGCTTGCAACCTTATTATCTCAATGTAAATAGCCTTGAATTTTTCCACATTAAATTCACATTCGTTATGCTGTTCCCATACCTTCAGTCTATTCAAATCATTCTGCAAGCTCTACATCACATTGATCAGCTATTAAACTACCGAACTTTGCATTATCAGCAAATAGCTGAAAATATTCTTTCAAATTCTTTCCTCTGTCGTGTTCAAAATAAACAAGAGTGGTCCACACACACACACACATAACCCTACGGCACATCACTAGTCACTTGCCTTTTCCGGTATTCTGCATCTCCATATACTAATTTTTGGTATCTGTCCATCCTATCTTATTCAAGTGCCGTCTCCTCTCCAGGAGGTTAACTACCATGACGTGATTCATGGTAAACAACGAGCATAACGACATGTGGTGAGGACCCTATCTTTTCCCCATTTTGTCGTAAGTATTCATGGCTGTAAATGTATTTCCTGGGCCAGTTTGCCTGTTCTGAGGGACGAAAAATCCGAGTTTCCGGTGCAAGATAGCCGGTCTCTACTTCCGTATGAGATCGCCTAACTCACCTTCGGTCGAAAGCTACCAGAGAAAGGTTCCTCACGTCAAAGGCGGCAATCGATCCCAGCTCTTTTCGGCCAAAAGGGCTTCGTCAATGTATTTGTATATACGTGGGTGGTCTGAAACGTTCTCGGCCTAACAATGAAAAAACGAATTTATAATTTCAACGTTATTTTTTATTTTTCAGCATAATCTCCCTTAAGACTAATACATTTATTCCAGCGATGCTCCAGCACCATTATCCCGTCCCTGTAGTGGTTCTCGGTAAGATCTGCAAAATACTCCTCTACAGCTGCAATCACCTCTTGATTCGAAGAGAAACGCTGACCAGCGAGGAAACGTTTTAGTTTTGAGAAGAGACAGAAGTCAGAGGAACCCAAATCGTGGGAATAGGGTGGATGTTCCAACAATTCATAGTGCAGATCCCTTAATTTTTCCATTGCCAAAACACATTTGTGGGCAGGTGCATTGTCCTGATGTAAGATGATTTTATTCTTCTGCAAACCGGGTCTTTTTTCACAACTTTGTTTCGTCTCGTATTGTTAAAAGATCGGAATAATATTCCCGGGTTATTGTTTTACCGTTTTCAAGATAATAAATAAAATGCCTTTAGCATCCCAGAACACCGATGCCATGACGTTGTCTTCTTTGGCGCTGAACAACTGACTTCTGTCCAGTGTTTTGACTGTTGTTCGGATTCTGGTGTGTACTGGTAAATCCTAATCTCTTCCATAGTGATAAATCGATGCCCAGAATCAGTTTTATTCTTGTTAAAACGCTCCAAGCACTGTTCAGAGATATTCATGAAATGTCTATAGTCTCTCAGCAATTTCACGCAATTTGACTCGCCGCTCACCTAATACCATATCATGCACTTTATCAATGATTTCTGGTGTTGTTACACTTTTTGGACGTCCTTCACGTGGATCATCTTAAAGGCTGGGATATCTGCGTTTAAACTCGGCAGCCCATTTCTTAATTGTCGAAAACGAAGGTGAAGAGTGCCCATAAACTTTCATGAACTTCGAATGAATTTCGTTTGGCGTTAAACTTTCTTTTACAAAGAATTTTATAACCGCACGATACTTAATTTTATCCGTTTCAAGGGATAGATTGAACACTTTTTCTTCAGAAAGCTGTATAAAAATACTACTTGATAGAATGACTTGCAATTTCACATCGATGCTTATGACAGATGTACCAATTTAGAAAAAAACATTTTGCCGATAGTGTTGCCATTTATGTTTGCGGTCGAGAACCTTTCAGACAACCCACGTATATTTGTCCATCAGCTTCCATTTTATCTATATCAACAGTTCATATCCATTTCCATTTGTTGCAGTTTGCGCAACAAAATCAAACTTCCATGTGGTATCCTGTCAAACGCCTTTGCAAAATCAAACACTATCTTTCTGTAGCCATTCTCTTTATCCAACTCAGCTGTGGCTCTATTATAAAAACTTAGAAAATTACTAAAGGGTGACTTACCGTGAGCAAAGCCATGACGCTCCTTTTCTGAATTCATCCATACTCGTTAAACGCGAGCTGCTATCACATCTAATCAGATAGTTGTATTTGCATTGAGATTCTGCGATATCCCAGGTATATCTCAGGTTCATTAACCTCTGTTTTTACTCAGCTCCTGTCAATCCTGCCACAGCAGTATCCTCACTTGGATGATATGGTTATCATCCAAGTGAGGATACTGCTGTGGTTATCCTCGCTTGCAATGTGGTTAGTGTGAACTGTTTCGTCTGCCTCTCTCACCACCCTTACAGCTACAAAGTTATTCTTCCTTGCTGATTCTTCCTCCTACTTGCCACATAAAGAAAGACTTCGTTCTTTATTTTATCTAATATCTTCTCATAATATTATTTTGCCTTTCTTTCCATGTTGGTTACCTTTTTTTTCAGACTTTGTACTCTTCATGAGCTTGCTTGTCATCGTTCTCCTTATACCCTCCGTAGCATTTTCTTTCCTTCTTTCTTTCTTTTTTACAGTTCCCGTTTAATGATACTACTCATATATCTAACACCTAGCTAATTTACCCTCTTCACCTTGGATATACAGTCTGATATTGCTTTCTCCAGATACCCTTTGACTATCAAAATAGACTGTGAAAATTCTACCCTGGCGGTGCCTCAAGCTGCCTTCTAAGCTTGTCATAATAAACTGACTTGTAGCTCCACAAATATCACTTCTTAACTTGAAATTCTAATCATTGCTACATCCCTAGTCAAGTTCGCATGATACCGCTCTCTCTCTCTCTCTCTCTCTCTCTCTCTCTCTCTCTCTCTCTCTCTCTCTCTCTCTCTCTCTATCTCTATCTCTCTCGTTTTCTCTCTCTCTAACTGATCCAACGCTCTCGTACTAGAGTTCGCCCCTCCGGTAACCGGAGAGTTCATCGAAAAACAGTTAATCGAAAGACAATTCATCGAAAATGCAATTCATGAAGAAACAATTCGCCAAAAATTTTAAATTTTCGAAAATGTTTTGAGAAAAGTGATCCATTTAGAACAACGCCTGAACCGTGCAGAGTGAGAAAGCAATGCTACTTTAATAGAGAATAATTATAGAACAATATGGTTTTTTATTGTCTTTTCTGTCCGATAACTGTTTCATGTCTGTTCATGGGATTGATTTGCCTGTTTCCGGGAGGAAAAGCCCAGCCATCTCCGTATTATGCCTGCTAACTTCCCTTCAGCTAAATTGGACTGATAAAAATTATGTGGGTCGTACATGGAATTCCAACTACGCAGGTCTTTCTAATTAAACGGTCGTTTATACCGACTGAACAACGCAGGCCCCATTTTTATTATTGTTAATAGCAGCAATATGCGACTTCAATACAGTAATTATTATGGGATGAATTTTATTCAGATTTACTATTTGAAACTTTTACAAGAAAATGTCGAAAAGTTCCAGTTTTCAGTTCAGCTGTATTCGGGGCAATAAAGAAATAACGTGTCCAAATTATGTGTTACAATAACTCTCTGAATTAGTGGAATTAGTAGAAGTTGTCGGTACCAGAAGCTGTCTGCACAGTTCAGTTTTTGTTCTAAATGGATCACTTTTATCATAACATGTTCAAAAAAATTTTCTAAATGATATTAGCAATTCAGCTTTGGCTGGATGCAATTTAATAAAATTTTAGTTAATGGTTTTTTCGATGAATTGTATTTTTTACGAATTGTCGTTGAATGAATTCTTCATTCGATGAATTGTCTTTCGATAAATTTTGTCCTATTCGTTATATTTTGTCCAATTAGCCTCAATCTCAACCAGATATTAAAAACAACTGTCATCTATCTGATTGATTTCCACTCTTGTTGCTTGCAATTAACCTGCTATCATCAGCAGTAGCCCACTCCCTGTCCTGTCAACTCTGTCCTCCCTAAAAATACTGAAAATGCTAATCTATTCGATATTGTTGCCTGAGAGACTAGATTCAGAATTTTGGCTCATTCACACAATGATTTGCTTTGTGGCTGCCTTCACACACACACACACGCACACACACATTCGTCTGCATCCGCCCCAATTTCTTTAGTTTTCTTGACTTTGAACTTTCACACTCTCTCGGTGAACATAGCTTTCTCCAGACCACCAATTCGGAATTCGTTTACGTGTCCTCCATCAGCACTGTACAGATCTTTCCGTCCATCAAACTTATACGATGTCCACAAACTCTACATCCGTTCTTCTTGTATACAACCTGCTTATTGATTCATTAGACATCGTTGCTCTCCTTCTCAGTTCTTCTGTATCATAGCGTGGTGGCATACATACAAACTTCACCTCTTGCTGTTCTTTTCACAATACTTTTCGCCTCTCAGATAATGGATGCCTGCCTTCACAATCCGTATTTTGTACTTACCTGTGTGGTGTACATTGTATGAAATTGATAGCTATGTTTCGCAGTTTAGAATTTATGTAAGTGGAAAATAACAATATGGGTGTGGGATTACTTTCTTTCAACATGATTAAAACTTTCGGTGCCCACGTGGGACATTCACTGTTCTGCTCAAGTGGGGATTTGCCTAGGACAGCAAACAATGAAACATCAGTTATACATTGAACCAATTAGATTAATCATTTAATTAGAGTTCTGAGCTCTTTCTAACTCTGATAGGAGGATCTATCGATTTGAAACTGATAAAAAGCTTCACACTGCATACATTCTATTCAGGTGGAGTTAAAGAAGAGTTCACAGAGGATTGGTTTCTGCACAACAACCATCAATATGCTTAGTGAAACATAATTCCTTTAGTTACCTTCGTTCTTTCTTCATCATATTAGATGGCGGAAATCTGAGACTTCTAACACCCTGACCATGAAATAATTTCAGGGTTACTGCTCAGTGAACCCGATACGACACTTATAGGACAATTCTCAAACAAGATTATTCTCAAACAAGATTATATTCATTAAATAGACGAAGGACCATTGGACTCTCCCCACACAATCAGGATACTTGCATGTGGAATTTAGTAACCCAACGTGATATATTATTTAAATATTCCTAATAAAAATAATTCTGTTCTGAATATTCTGAATCAATATTCGAAGTGTTTTTCCCATTATCTGTATTCCGATGAAAATCTAAATTCGATAGGAACAAAAATAAAAGAAGTAGTAAGAGTTCATCTAAAATCTCTCTCTATTTCATTATTCCGTTTTCACCTGAATTGTAGTGAATGTGTAATAGAGTTGGTCGCATTCCTGGTCGAGTGGATGGGGCTTCGCTCACCGACTAAGAGCTGTAAGTTCAACCCCCCACGATGGAATGGTTTCATCGTGGGAGTTGAACAATGAATATCAGTAATAGTGATTTTTCTGTAGCTACTTGTCATTATTCTGAATTAGTATTGTTCTTGCGATCATTTACCTTTCGTGAAACAAGGCAGTTTCTCGGGTATTTCAGCTGCTACCTTCATCTCGATCGTTTCCAGAATAATCTTTAGTAGAATTTTTCTTCTGTTAGAGATTAAACAACAGTTCCATGATTTTTGCTATTCTTCAAATCACTGTGAAGCGACGTGAACACCGATGTCTTCCAGTTTCTACGTTACTCTTCTGTTTTCCAACCTGGAAAACTCGCATGTCGCTCCTCAGTCTCATCTGTGACTCTAAAAATCTCTGCGAGTATTCGTCTCTAACCAAAGATCTCATTTCGATTTCATGCCTGTGTGGTGAGATCTCAGTTCAAAATGAAGGATCTTTTTTTCTAATATTTCTCATTGTTTTCAATGCTGTTCCTCACACTACTCTCCCCCCCCCTCTCTCTCTCTCTCTCTATCTATCTCTCTAATCTTTTCTTCTTCTATTAGAATCGCTCCATTGCTCTTCTTGATGATATCACCAAATACACTAGCCCAAATATACTGTATTAATTATGCCTTTCATTTAGGTTATTTCTTCGTATTTCTTACTATATTATCTCTCGGATGTTTCTAACTTCTCTATATAATTCTCTCTTCCGTTCTCTTTATCAAAAAACATGTTAACGTTTAGATTTGAGGGTCATTCTCTTCTCTTCTCTACTCGTCGTGCTGAGATGTTTCCTCTCATTATCATCTATTATATCTTTCCCTCTCTTGAAGAGCGTTTTAATAGATTTTTTCCTCACCCTCCAGAATGGTTCAAACCAAATTGGGATAACCTGAGTTTTTGATAAATGCAAAATATCTCTCCCCTGTCAGAGGTTTCTGAGTTCTATCTTACGTAGGCTCTTAGAACTTGTAACAATTTAAAAATGTGTATCATAATCTTCTGCAGGACAGCACATCAAAAGCTCGTCTTAAACAGCTGCAATATCAGAATGTAATCCCTGATGCTTTTACACATTGTAGTTCGATGTTTAAATATAGCTGCGCCATTAATGCTGATGTTATCATATATTAGTAATGAGTAATCTCTTAATCACAAATTCCAACAAGCTTTCTTTCAACACGAATCTCTCGTCCCCCAGAACAATAATGTGAAGCTTTAAGTGACTTTATTGACCTCGAAAAAGTATTTGACAGACCTGAATGTTGTTGGTAAACATGAAAAAAATTATTTTCACAAACTCTGTTGGGGCGATATCTGATGGAAAGAATAAGGAAATAACTGATAAACAGGTATCAGAAATGGGTCCAGCGATGGGCATGTAATTTGCATCTATGAATGTATTTAACTTGTGTCTAATTATTATTACTATTATTCCTTTTTCCCTCTTTTTCCTTTCGGTGTCAAGGGTTTTCTATTCATTTAAAACCAATCGTACACAGAGATAAGATGGCATAAGGTGTATTCTATAGGTGGCATAAGGTGTATTCTATGTCTGTTCTCAAGGCAGGTTTGCCTGCTTTCGGGATGGGAAAAAACCAGATGAACTGGTAATTAATTTACGGAATTAACAACGCATATAAAGTATATTAATTAAAGATAACTTTAATGAATCACTTCTATATTTCGGCAATGTCACATTGCCATCTTCAGGAACATAAAGATATGGTATGTGCACTAAGGAACTAACAAAGCAAATGAGGAAGAAAGTAAGAAACTAATTTTGTTCCTAAAGTCCTAATGGTGCCCTCTTGCGGGCTAATTTGGTAGTCTTGGCAGTTGGGCTGAAGTTCTCATAATGAAAGTCTCCCAAATTTGGGGCAGTTTCATGCACCCAAATTTGTTGAGGTTAGGAACGTTTTTTAGAGCTGCTGAAGATTCTTTGAATAATCTTTCGTGTTTAAACTTGCTGCGATGGATTATTTTTGTTTTCTTCCAACGTATTTTATGGTGGGTATCTAAGGCATGGTCTGCCAACCAAGAGCGGCTGTACTGGTGAAACCAGTACAGCCGCTCTGGGCTGGCAGACCATGCAGATGAACTGGGAAGAAGACCATACAGATGAACTGGGAAGAAAACCCTCCAGTCCACGCCCAAGATCGGATAACTTGGCAATGTCTGAGAAAGATCTTTAAGCTCCTCACGTCAGCAACGGCAATCGGACCCAGGACACTCCTTTCCGAGGCTCAGCTAACTGTGCTGCAGGCTGTGTCTAATTATTTTGAGGAAAATTTAATGAATCGAGCTCTTTCTCAACAAAGCGTGGTATTAAAAGGACAAAAAAGGACCGAATTTGATATGGTTTCTCTTGTCAGTTAATTTGAATAGACTGGTGAAGTAATTGCTGATTCAGTATTGACCAGTGTAAATTTATGCATATCGGTATTGCAAAGAGTATTATACATGTACTGTAGAAAACTGACTAAGTTAGTGTAATTACTTTCAATTGATATCTGTGCTTCGCTCTGTAGGATGCTGAGATGTTATGCAACATATTCGTAGTGGTATGTTTAGATCTCAGTCCTGAAGCAGAGACGGGCAATGAATATAAATTGAGAGAATGTTGGCTAAAACGTTCAGAATATACACGGGAAAATATCATACCAAAACATAGAAGTTAATAAGAAAGGAATTTTATAGAACAGAACCATAAAACGATTTTTCGGTTTGTCTGCTGGAGGAAAACAAGAGGCAATCCTTGCCTTATGGCCTATTCCACCCTCATGTTAACCTTATGAATAAAAATCGTGCAATTTAAAGTAAAAATCACATTGGTGGGCTGACACGATTTGCAGTCCATTGATGATGATGAACAGCTTATTTTCCTACCCGCCGCAGGGAAGGAAAATAGGTAGTAAACCCCAAACCTTCCATTGCGGGAGGTTTGGGGTTTACTACTCCCATGATGACCCAGTCCATATTGGGAGAGTGTCACAAACATCCATGCCTAAGCGGAATTCGACCCGCAGCCTCTTGGCTGGAGAGCGGATACGCTAACCACTCGGCCAATCAGGCCAGCAGTGCATTAGTTCATCTATTTAATTCTGATTTTTATAAACACTTAATAAATCTAATTGAATTGAAAACAGACCTAATGAATGTAACACAATACAGTATAGTTAAAATATACATTGCAAAGCAAAGATATCCGGAGAGTTCATCGAAAAGGCAATTAATCAAATGAATAGTTAATCGAAGGAAAATTCTTCGAAAATGTAATTCACAGAAAAAACAATTTACCGAAAATTTTAACTTTTCGAAAATGTTATGATGAAAGTGATCCATTTAGAACATAAACTGAACCGTGCAGAGTGAGAAAGCAATGCTACTTTAAGAGAGAATAATTATAGAACAATATGGTTTCTTATAGTCTTTCTTATTTGATAACTGTTTCATGTCTGTTTATGGGACTGATTTGCCTATTTCCGGGAGCAAATGCCCAGCCTACGCAGATTCCATTATTATTAACGTTATTAGCAATAATATGCGACTTCAATACAGTAATTATTATTAGATGAATTTTATTCATCCCACAAAAATTTAAATAGAATTATTATGGGATGAAGAGACGTTTCAAATAGCTCATCTGATTCAGATTCACTATTTGAAACTTTTACAAGAAAATGTCGAACCGTTCCAGTTTTCAGTTCAACTATATTCGGGGCAACAAAGAAATAATGTGTCCAAATTATGTATAACAAGAACTCTCTGACTTAGCGGAATTAGAAGACGTTGTCGGTACAAGAGGTAGTCTGCACGGTTCAGTTTTTGTTCTAAATGGATCACTTTTATCATAAGATTTTCAAAAAAGTTTTGAAATGATATTAGCAATTCCGCTTTTGCTGGATCAATTTAATGAAATTTCAGTTAACAATGTTCGGTGAATTGTTTTTTCGATGAATTGCATTTTCGACGAATTGTCGTTCCATGAATTGTCTTTCAATTAACTGTTCTTTCGATGAATTTTCATGGATCCCAGAGCAACATATCGCAAAAAAAAACATTAATATTTTTGTCGCCTACAACGAAGGAATGGCAATGAAAAGACCAATAAAATGATCAAAAACTAGATAAATATACTGCTTGGAAAGAATTTAACGGACACCACAGGGTGAGAAACAAACAGCCATGGCAATCACCTTAAGATGTTAAGATCTAGGACCTCCTTTCGCTGAGATGACTGCAACAATCCTGCGGGGCATACTTTCACAAGCGAGATCAAGTTCTTCACAAAGATGTTCAATACAGTTGAGATCACGGCTCTGTGGAGGCCACTCAAGTGTAGTGACGTTCAAGTCCTCAAACCACGCAGTTACAGCAGCTTTAAAAAGACAATGGTGAGTTCCCTAGAAATGCCTCAAAGTAAAAAAGCATTGCTTTGTCCAGAAAGCTCAGATACCTCTTGAAGTTCAATCTTCGTGGCACCACAAACAGAGGTTGAGGCCAAACCAGGAAAAACAGGATCATACTGAATCACCACCACATCCGAATTTCATAGTTGTGGTTACGCACGCTGGTAAGAGGTGTTCATCGGGCTTCTACCACACACAGACACACACACACACACACACACACACACCCATCGGTAGAGGATGCAGCGTGATATTCGTAGAGAGACGTCCACGTCTCACTGTAGCCGCTCTTTGTAAGCGCTCTATATTACCCGAACCAACATAAAGTGTCCACTGAAGTGAACACTCCATGTTGGTTCGGGTAAGAATTAGAGCCTGCATATTGCGGTCCTACCATGGAAACTAACGTTGCGATCTTAGGTTCTGAATGTTTTTATGCAGATTCATGTTCCAGTCGATGCCCGGAACTCTGCATTGAACGTGTCGCCCAAAGAAGTGTGTGTGGTTTTAACGTAGAACCTAACATATCCTACCTAGCAACCTAAGGTCGCGTTCTGTGAGGGTGGTTGGTCGTCCTCTGCATGTAGCACTTGCAGTTGACTTCCTGCGCTTCCTTTCTCAATGTAGCATCACTGATTGTTGACCTGAGATTTCCCAGTTTTTCAACAGTGTTCCGAACAGATGGCCTGCAACTCTGCATTCTCTCCCAACGCCTCTTTCAAACTGTATCGGGTTCCCTTCTCGCAGCCATTTCACTCGAATACAGTTACACTGACTCGAGAGCATTATATTGCTCCAATATACACCTGCTACAAACACGTGATTCCTTATATGGCACGATGCACCTATTCTTTCTAATCAGTGTAGAAGGATACAAGAATCAAGATGTAGATAAGTAGTTAGATGCAGATAGCAACAACCTAAAAGACAGATAAGACTCTCTCTCTCTCTCTCTCTCTCTCTCATTTCAAAAACATGTTGCATTTAAGGAGGAAAATGAGACGAAGTAGAAAGGAAGAAAGAAAATGTTTTCTTTAAAATTTGTAAACAAATTATTTAATTTTCGTACCATCAATAATTGCATATAATGACACATTTCGAAAGCTTAAAATAAATCAAAACAAATAAAAAAAATTATTCCATTCTTAAGCAATGATCATTCAGATATGTTACGCGACTTTAAATTTTTAAAAGGCGTTATTATATAATCTGTTTTTAATCTAAGAAATAAAACATTTATTTCTTTTGTCACTGTGACAACCTTCTAAATGTGCCTTCTTAAAAAGTAACCTTTCCATGGGTCCACTCGTTATTAGTCGAAAATTATCTATGAAATCTCTTAGAATAATAAGGAAAAATAAGGAGGTTATCAAAGACAAACGTTAACAAGAACTATCGCTGAAAAGACATGAAGCGAAAATCCCCCCCCCCCCAGATTAAAAGAATGAATGAAACTCCAGCACAGCTGGTTTCATTCTAAATAGAGTGAACGGTTTAAATGCACTAATAAAGCCATACATTTTCAAATTTTCGTATTGCTAATTAAACAACACGGCTGTAGAATAAAAACAAAGAAACGTTACAATGCATTTCAAAGTCAGTTTCAGTTTATTCAGCCAAACTATACATTTAATAAATTAAAAATTATAATACAATAGCTCTCACATAAAGCATTATATAATAATGGATAAATAAATATCACTATTCAAGTAAAATTCTTAATGGTAATCTATGCTGATAACGTGTTTCATTCATTATTCAAAACAATATTTGTAACTATATCAAGGAGAGTTATTCTTGTTTAGTAGATGTTTGGAGAAGAAATAACACCATCTCTGACTGGGTTAAAATTACTTCATGAAAAAGTAATTCACCGCATTAGTATAATCCGCTTCAAAAAACAGGCGATGTTTTTTACTTTCGTAAGTCTCTAATCCCATTTCGAGATGTTTTTCTTATACGATGCTCAAAACAATTAGAAGATATTTTAGTTTCTGTCCGATAATTATAAATCTTTGCAAATAATTATAACTATTGGGTGTTTATACATGAATAAATATTTCTTACTTATGGATAGCGTGTAATTGATGAGATATTATTTAAATAATCGATATTTATTACAAATTGTGTTTCATTTGTAAATTATATTTATAACTTTAACTTTATAATTAACAACTTTATAATTTATAATAAAACCAAAATATCTCCTAATTGTTTTGAGCAGCATACATTTAGCGTGAAATCAACCCTTTCTCATGCATTCCTTGCACAAGTAAAACAGTTTCAAAACCTATTTTACAGCATGTTTCACATTGCAAATATAATTTCATGCTTACTTGTGAAAGAATATCATGCGAGTAAGATTATTCTTGTCTCATTTCATTATACATCTTGTTTCCTTTCAATATTTAAAACACCCCAATGTTATTTGCATATTCATATGTCACTGGACAGTTATCCTTTGCTGCTCTTTCATAAGCACACCCTTTTCCGATCCACACGGGTGTTCTTTGAGTTATTTGATTCCACAAATGAATAATATAACTTTTACTGGACCTCATCGCGATGTTTTCTGCTGCGTATTTTTTCATAAATTTCTTTCCATTGAACCAGGGCACTGGAAATGATGCCTCAGGATTCAGGACAATAATGTTGCACTTGTTTCGTTTTGCATCTGCAATTACTTCTACTCCACAATGTGATTTCAAAACCCGAACCATAAGTAATGGTCCATTGTGACCCCATACGTCAGCCCTGTAGCTGTTGGCAAATTCATAAAGGCACATCTCTAAATAACTATGGTGTCGATCTAAGATAATAACAGCGCTTCCCAAAACCTCATCATTTTCCCTGATGAGTGTGTTCGTTAATCCATTCAAAGGCTTTAATACTACTACATCTAAATCCAGATAAATACCGCCGAACTTCCACAAAATAGTAAACCTCAATGCATCGCTGAGATGAGACACTTTAAACGGGCCATTTTTCCAGTCAGATTTTGAAAACCATTCTTTCAATGGAGTATCCTCTAAAATCGTCTTTACGTCAAGTATCTGGAAAATCACTTTAGGATAAGCTGCGTGTATTTTGCGCATAAGTTCTGACATATGAATGTCAGTACTTGTCATGAACACTCTCACCTCCATATTGGGATTGTGTTTAGCTGCGGATTCCACTGCACAAGATTGACGACCATTCAGAAAACGCCTTCCAGAGGTTTCCGCGAAAAATATCGTGCGTGATCTTTCTGGAGAAGTGTCATGTATCATCTTCTTCGATTTTCTTAGAGTTTCATCTGGAAGATGAGAGTTAACTGTAATCAAAAGTCTCTTCAAAAATAAATGAATATGCAAAGAAATAAAAGAATGATTTTAATTTTATCCATTAGCAATAGTTATGTTAATCATTTTATAACATGCTAAAAATCAAAGTTTTTAATAGAATATCAAATCATATGCGTAGCGATTATGATTATTAAAAATACTCACTTAATAGTGCATTGAAGCAATACAGGTATTGCTTCAATGCACTATTTGATATAGCGGCGCATAACATCAACTCCAGGTGTATATAGGAAGAATCTACGGGTGTTCCAAGATTGGTCTCATCGACCAAGGCCATTCTTTTTCTAAAAAATTACAAAACTTTAGATACCAACCATAATTATCGAATTCTTCAGTTCATTGAAGCAATGGAATATGCATAACTTTTTTCTATGATTAAATTGCTTATAATCAGTACAAATCTACGCATTCCACACTGGTTGAAAATCTTCGATTTGAGCGCCTCCTTCAAAGACTAGCAAGCAACAACGATGAGAAATACGAATATCTACTTACAGAGAACGTCCCTATTTCTATTACTCGGTTGCTCATTTCAGCAAAAAATGGAAGGAATAATATATTCATGTAGTTTTCGTTAAAAGGATGAGGAAATCAAATCTCCAAATAATGAACATGTATATTACGTTTAATTTTATTGACCTCAATTTTCCGAATGGATGAAGTTTTAGAATTTTTATTCCAATAAAGAATTGAAAACTATTTTGAATGGTACTGATGGGAAAAAATGTTACAGCGTCGGTCGAAAAGTCTGTCATCGCTAACAAATACGATTCTTGTATCAGTGTCAAATCAAGACCACACTTGCTAACAACGATACGACTTTCAAAAACAAATGAATTTCTTAACCAATTAGCCTAATAACACGAATACTTACATAAGAAACTATTCCTAATCATATCCGAATGAGCAAACTGTTTTAAACTGACTTACTTTCATTTTGACATAAAAAATAACAATATGCAAAATAACATTCCATCAACACGAACACAGTTGCAATAAGGGCTGCCACTCAGAATTTTTCGCAAGATCTAGGGAATTTAGCCTCTACCTAGGGATTTAGGGATTTTTAATAAAAAAACTCCCAAAATCTTGGGAACTTTGAACAAAAGTTTGAATTTTAATATTTTTGTCATATTTTACTATTATATTCACGAATTTTTTTTTTTGATAAATCTGATAAATAAATACATATAGCGCAACCTCTTGCAGTGTTATCGTAGATCCTTGTGCTTGTACAGTGTTTTAACAAATTGTTTAAATTATCAATATTTTTACTTATTTTCATATTTATGGTACTTCCAATCTAACCATATGGAGCCATCAAAGAAAAAACAGAAGTGGTATTCTCAAGCATTAAAGAAGATTGGTTAAAATATCCTGAATTAAAAGATTGGCTGTAGCAAGACATGAACAGCAAAGATACCAGTTACTGTAAGTGTTGTAATATTACATTTAAAAACGCAAACAAATCTGCGCTAATAAAGCATAAAGATTCAGCCAAACATAAAAGTAATTATCAGTCTGCTAAGTCGACAGCTAATATTACTCAATTTCTTAATAAGAAAGCGTCAAGAGGATAAACAATTAGCTAGGAGTGAGTTAATAATTGCTAGCTTCTTTTCTGAGCATAACGTCCCATTTTCTCATGTTGATCATTTTGTAACGATGTGTAAACACGCATTTCCGGATAGCCAAATTTGCTGAAAAGTTGGCAATAAAGAAAACTAAGCTTTCTTATGTTATTTTGGATGGAATATCATTCCATAAAAAGTCTCAAGTTACCGAAATATGCACCAATGAAAAATTTTCAATTATAATAGATGAGAGTACAGCTATCTCCGTCACTCAAATCTTGGCTGTTGTTATTGTACGGTATTTTGATACAGATAAAAAAGATGTACCTGTTGAATTACTAGACATAGTATGTGTAGAGAACGGAAGTGCTAAAAGGCTTTACAATGCTGTCAAAACTCTTCTGCTGGATCATGGCATTCTCCTTAGCAATATCATTGGGTTTGGTAGTGATAACTGTTCCTCCATGATGGGCGTTAACAGTGGATTTCAGAAACTGTTGAAAATGACGTCCCATCTGTTTTTGTGATGGGTTGCGTTTGTCATTCATTTGCTCTATGCGCTAGTCATGCAGTCAGTGTTTACCCTCATACTTAGAAGCTTTTCTAAAGGATTTAACCTCCTACTTCTCCCGCACTGCTAAGCGGCAAAGAGATTTTGTACTCATTCAAGAAGGTACTGATATAGCTACACATAAAATTCCCAAACTTGCTCAAACCAGGTGGCTGTCGAGGGAAAAAGTGATATCAACTATTTCAGAACAGTATGACGCATTAGTTCTATACTTTCAAAATGAATCAAAGACAGATAAAATTGACAATGCCAAAAAATTTATGATACACTTACTGACCTTGGAACCAGACCAATGCTTTTTTTCTTTCAGTATATTCTTGAAAACGTAAATGCATTTAATATAGATTTTCAATCAGAGCATTTCAGATTACACCAACTATTCCTAAATGTATCAGCAGCATATCTCAATTTACTCAGTTGCTTCATTAAAGATGAGATTTCAAGAACAGCTAAATTATCAGAAATTGATCCAAGAAACCAAAACAACTATAAAAATGTCAATGATATTTACTTCGGTGGTAGAGCAATGGTGCACTTAATTAGAAACCCTTTCGAAGATAACTCTATTTTGTTGAGATTTAAAAATTATTGTTTAAAGATTCTTGTGGAACTTAGTTCGCAAATAAAGAAAAGATTTGTCTTCGAAGAAGACAGCATTGTTGCAAAATTACGAATCTTGGACCCAAAAGTTGCTATTGACCCTAGCCAGTCACCATCTACTATTATTCCTCTTGTTGCTCAATTCCCCTCACTTGTTGATGATATTAGGTTAAATCAAATAGATGATGAGTGGAGAAGTTATCGTCTCGTAGCATCAGATCTACAAATTTCTAAAGATATTGGCATTCCTCGATATTGGCATTCATTGACTAGAATAAAAGATGGCATGAATAATAATAAATATGGTTTACTGTCATATTTTATGACAAATCTTACTATTCTGTGGCATTCATTTGCATGCGTGAAGCGAATTTTCTCACAAGTGAATTGTATAAAAACAAAATTAACTAATTCATTAAAAACAGAAACTGAGAGACAGAATTGTAGCAAAACTGTGCTTGGCGAGACAAAATGCAACGTGTACTTCTTGGGAGCTAAATCATTAATCAAGGAGTTGGAAAGTCACACAGTTCATAATAGATATAAAATCTACTTAATACCGCAAAGCAGCAAAGGGAATGTGATCAATTACCAGAAGATATTGGCGAAGAAGAAGAGAGAGGAAATGTCAGTTAAAGTAAGTTAAGCATGTATTCTTCGTATAATATAAGCTTATAATTTTTAATGAAAGTATACTTTGTTACAGGAAAAGAGAAAGAGAGAATTAATAAAAAAATTAATAAAAAAATGAGCAAATTTTTAAGTCATTTTTCTGGTCAACTAGTAGGTAACTATTTAAATGTCAATTTTTTGTATTTTATATTATGTGTTTAATTTATGTGTAATGTTAAATTGTACATACTTGGTCTGATGTATTAAAATAAAGAGCTTTTATTATTAAAAGACCAGAAGATAAATGATAAAATATACAAAGAGCCAACAAGTTTCACTAGCCACTGTCTAGTATTTTCAAGGCTGAACTGGTGTGAAAACAAATGCATTGAGTTACATTTCAAACATACACTTTAGTAACTGTTAGGCCGTTACATTTGATCATTCTGTTTGAAGGCGTGGATGTGTTCGAAAGCTTCAGTCAGATTCCGGTACATGACCACGTGTTGTGTAGTTTTTTGCAAAGATGAGGTACCTTTCTTCAAATGTCCTGGAGTATATGAAATTCCATGCACGTGTGGCCTTTCTTACATTGGTCAGACTTCTAGAAGTTTTGAAATAAGACAGAAGGAACATGTGGGGGATGTCAATCAGAATAGAATAATGACATCTGGTTTAGCTCATCATTTGTCAACATCAAATCACGTTATAGATTGGAAAAACAGTTCTATGTCTTACATCGAGAATGACTACAGATACAGAACTTTAAAAGAAGCAGCTGTGGTACTACGCACAGGCAATAATTTAAATAGAAATCAGGGTATCATTCTTAAATTACAATATGCACAACACGTGGTCATGTACCGGAATCTGACTGAAGCTTTCGAACACATGCACGCCTTCAAACAGAATGATCAAATGTAACGGCCTAACAGTTACTAAAGTGTATGTTTGAAATATAACTTAATGCATTTGTTTTCACACCAGTTCAGCCTTGAAAATACTAGACAGCGGCTAGTGAAACTTGTTGGCTCTTTGTATATTTTATCATTTATCTTCTGGTCTTTTAATAATCAAAGTTCTTTATGTGTAATGTTTTAATTAAACCATGCAGAATTATAAATTAATAAAGGCATATTTAAGTACATAGTTGGAGTTTTTGCATAATTAAGAGCATGTTTCGGATGTTTTAAATGTTTTTTCCTGAATAATTGGACGCATATTTTGCACTCTTTTACGACCTAAAAATCCGAGCCCTAGTTATTACTACCGGGGGAATTTTTCCATAATCTGGGGAATTTCGAAAAATGTGAGTGGCAACCCTGGTTGTAATGCTCTCAAATCTGCATTTTATGTGAAAAAAATGTAATATTTTTATTTAAAAAACTTAGAATAGAAAATCAGATGTTTATAAGTTTTGATATAAATGTATGTTGGACGTCTCAGCCACCACTGACTCGTCTATAATATCTTTGTGGTAGTTGATCATATCTTGAACATGTATCTGGGAAGAAAACTATGGCGATTAATAAAAAGACGACTTGTTAAAATATATAAAAATTAATCTTTTTTTGGCGGTGCAGTTTTAGTTTTAACTAATATTTAGGAAGACAGCCGATCTATCTCACCAAAATCAAGGACATGGGTGTAATGTAATAAGGTTTCATTAAAATCCGTTCTCGGGTTACTTAACTTGCCATGATAAGAAGAGACAGATTACTATGCTAAGAGATTATGTTAGTTTGTGAATAAGCCCGAAAAATAGCAAATCTTTTCACATGTGCTCAAATAGGAATCAAGCTTCAGTATAAAAATCGCCATACGTCAAACTAAAACAAAATAGCCGACTGGTAAAGTTTGTTGAATCATTGACTTTCAATAACGTAGATCGAATTGTTTTTCTGTTCATATCCAAGAGGAAAAAATACATTCCTCTCTCATGATATAATCCACATAGAAAATAAGTATATCAGTGCTTTTGCAGATGCTGGTTTTCAAAGTAATTTGTCCTTGTGAATTAGCTTATTTCAGAGACATTACTCTTATCTCTTACAATAGAAAGCCAAAAAGAAATTGACAAACCAAATATCTAATAAACAACAAGCAACATAAAATGAGAACGTGTGTGGCTTTCTATATTAGATATACATTGCTTGTAAAGAAGTTAACGAACACCCCCCCCCATGGGCAAGGCGCATGGTGCAAGGTCAGTGCTTGTAGCCCGTATAAATTGTAAGAATATGATCCCCAAACAGTGCAACTATGTCGGTGAAATGGGTGCCAGAAGGGAATTCATGGAATTTGAAAGCAGCGATCTGATAGCCGTGTAATGAGATATTACAGGCCTATCTTTTCGGATGTGGACAAATTGAGCAAGTAAACAATCAGCGATGCCATATTAAGATGGAGGTGCAGGCAGTTAACTACAAGTGCTACCCTCCGAGGATAACCTACCACAACGTGACCGGAGGATGCTATGAATAATTATATGTAGAAAACGCCATTTGTCATCCGACAGGTAAAATACGGAGATCGGGACATCGACTGGAAAACGAAAATGCATAAAGACATTCAGAACCGAAGCTCATAACATGGGATTCCATAGACGGACTGCAACATGCACGTTCCGCATTATCCGAACCAGCATGCAGCGTCGTGTTCAGTGGTCCAAAAAGCATTTGTACATTGGAATGTTCGACGGATGAGGTATTTCGAATGTCCAGAGATCCCCTCTTGCCAGAGTACATAAAACCATCTACGAAATTCGAAGGTTATGTGATGGTATGATAGTGTTTTTCCCTAGTCTGATCCCGGACCTCTGTGGTACCACTAACATTGACCTCCGAATGGAATCGGAACATTCTGGACAATGCAATGCTTCCTAATTTGTGGTGTTTCTATGGAAATGACCATTGTGTCTTTCAGCAAGACAATGCATTATGTTATAAGTCTGCTGTAACTGCGTGGTTTGTGAACAGGAAGGTACCACACTTCGAAAGCATCCACAGGTCTCTGATCTCAACCCTGTTGTACATCTTTGGGACGAACAGGAGCATGGGATGAGGTAAAAAGACGTCCGCTCCACAACAGTCCAGGACTTCATTACATGCCAACAGGAAGAATGGTCCAAATTGGCATTGATCGCTGTTCTACGCTTTTGGAAAGTATGCCACGTGGGATTGCTGCAGTCACCGCAGCAAAAGGTGCTCCTACAGTTTATTAATATGGACGTCATGGCTATTTGTTCCTTACAATTGGGTCCGTTTACTTCTTTTTTAAGCAGTTTATGTATAATGCCAGTCAAAACATCTGAAACACGTCTGAATAGATACACAAACACACAAACAAAATCTTCATTATAAGTATAGTATACAGTGGTTTTAAAGTATTTTTCTTAATTTTGTAAAAAAAAAAACTTTTTAAGTAATTATTAAAGCATATATTGCCTACCAGATGGCGCATCCATAGGGAATTGATTACTTCATAACGGATATTACTTATCTCTACACGTTCTATAAGGCTGCTGTAACCGCGTGGTTTGGAGTTTGCTGGTTAATCTTGCAACAATGTCATGAATGGAATTACATTCACGGAACTTGATTGCGCTCATTTATACAGAAAAGATAATAAAATAACGAACTGTGGTAAGAATACTGTAGTAAGAAACTACAGTAATAAGGTTATTTGCAGAATAAATAAATAAGAGTTTCCAAACAACTCAATAAAAGAAGAGATGTGGCTTCATTTTCTTATAGATCATTATGAATTCATGCGATTTCGCAAAATAATCACAAATAAAATGTCACGGTTTGGTTTAAATGTAAACGATACGACATTTAAACAAAAAGAAAAAAGAAAAACCCTGAAATTATAGCATTTATAAAATGAGAGGATTTGAAAATTACTTTTCAAGTCTCGATTTTAGAAGTAAGTAAAGAACCTTAATTCTAATCATCAATATTCAGAGAGAAAAGGAAAATGTAATAAGCACCTGATAATTAAAATCATAAAACATTAAGAGGTTATCATAACAGCTACAAGAGGGCACCACCAAAAGAAAGAAAAAAAAATAAACTACTCTTTCTCTTTCTTCTGGTTTTCGGTTTGGGAGAATTAAAATAAGTTTCTCCTGTGTAGTATTCATTATGAACACCAGATGGCAGAACCAGTAAATACAATAATAATTTTACTGTAGTGCACATTATTTTTCGGTTTTAATAATTTAAATAATTAGTGGTTAAGGAAATATGATTTTATTTTCAAAACAGAAATTCACATAAATTGATGCCCATCTTTCCCTTTTCTATCTTTTTTTAATATATGAATTATTGCTATATTGAAAACCGGAGTAAAGCAATATAAGCTATAATATAAGCTTTTTAAATCTATTAAGGTTGTGCTTATAAATGGGTGTGCTCCATTGACCATTTTTTCCGGTTTTGCGGAGAGGAAAAAATTGTACTGCATCAGTATGATGAAATTAACACATTTCTTAAAATTACGTTCAGCTTTGTTCTATGCAGAATGTACGTTATTAGAGCCTAGATTGAAAACTGTCCTTCAATAATATAATTTAACAAGAACATTAAAAACAATTAAGATTTTCGAGTTTGTACAAGTTGTAAGCAGAACATTTTTCGACGTTTCTTCTTCATTCGTTAAAAGTTATTGCAGCTAAGTCTTAAAAGTAAAAATCAAAGTTTTCCAGATTATATTTTTTGATGTTTTTAATGTTTTTGAAATGGCATTTTCAGTGGGTGAAAGAAATATCGCTGGCAAAGATTTGCTTCTTTTCTGTTGTAGTAATTCTGTTTTCTTTTATTTTCACCTTGAGGTATGTCCACATGAATGGACCAAATTCAAAGTTGTTTTATCAAAAAAAAAAAAATTAGAAGCCTCATATTAATTTTAGAGAATATTATGAAAGTCATAAGCTGTGTGTGTGTGTGCGTGCGTGCGTGCAAAGACCGATGTATACAACCATCGACCAATTAGTATCTCAGGAGTGGTGGTGGTGAAGATTATAGAAAAATTGATTAGGAATCGCATTCATAGATGGGTTCACAGTGAAAATCTACTTTGCAATGAACAACATGGGTTTATTAAGGAAAGGTCATGTTTTAGAAATTTGCTCACATTCTATAAGAATGTTACCATTGAACTAGACAAGGGGAACTAAGACACCGTGATACTTTTGGATTTTCCTAAGGCTTTTGACAGAATGCCGTATGGTAGACTGTTGCATCAATTGGATAAAATGGGTGTGGATTATAGAATATTAGCCTGAATAATAAGTTGTCTAACTGACAGATATCAAAACGTCGTATACGGGGGATGTGAGTCTTCAAGATTGTGGATAACCAGTGGTGTACCACAAGAATCAGTGCTTAGTCCTCCACTGTTATTCAATCTGTACATTAATGATATTGGAAAGGATTTGACAAGCAACATACAGCTATTTGTTAATGATGCAAAGATAAGTAGGTAGGGTAATCAGGAATGCTGCTGATATGCAGTACTTGTAGAATGATTTGAATAGGCTGGAATTATGGGCATAGGAATATGGATATCAATTCAATGTCAGTAAATGTAAAGTCATTCACTTCGGCAGGATTAGATATCCAATGTAGTATTATATTGCTGGGATTAGGCTAGAAGAAACTGATGAGGCTAGGGATCTTGGAGTGTTAGTAGATAGGAAGTTGATGCTCAAGGGCCATATAGCAAACATTACAACTACAACTCCAAAGATAATTGCACTGCTGAAACGAATGTTCACGTGTAAAGATAAGGATGTCATTTTGCCTCTTTACAAGGCCCCTTCCTAAGACCTCATTTGGACTATTGTGCGCAGGTGTGGTCTCCTAGTTTCCTAGTTAAGAATGATATCAGGATTTTGGAATACTGATTATGAAGACAGATTGAGAATTTGTAGATTGAGAATTTGTAGACACTAGCAAACAGGAGAAAGAGGAGTCATATGATTGCGACTTACAAACTTCTGAAAGGTCCTATGGGATTTCAAATGATGGAATTTTTCCCACATACGGAGGGTGGGTAAAGGACAAGTGGGCATTCTTGGAAGCTAAGAATGAATACCGCTAAGAAGATGGTGAGGGTTAAAGTTTTCCCTCAAAGGGTGGTGCATGATTGGAATGGATTGGTTTTGGATGTTTGTGAGTGCAAGCGGTGTGAATGAATTCAAGAATATGTATGATATCTGGCGTGTGTTGTATGTTGCTTCCCTTCGTGGCTCCTTGGAGGCCTCTTTTAATAATAATAATATACAATCTTCTGCAAATCTTTGAGTGTCTATTAATCAATAGAAATGTATTGATTATGTAAATACAATAAAAATGTACTTACCCCAACTCCTAGTTTCCACTGTCTCCTTCGAACTAACTCCCTTCGATGTGTACACAGCGATTCCTTATTTTTCCATGATTTCCTGCATCCCTGGAAGTTCTCAAGTGTGACTGTGTCGATTACCTCCTGTGATTCTTCTTGAATCTCCTTAATTGTATCAAAACGTCTTCCTTTCAGCAGGAATTTCATCTTGTGCTAAGAGAAAAGTCTCATGGGACAGGGTCAGGTGAATTGGAAAGGTGAGAGATGTGTAATGGCTGTCGTATTTATCGTAAATTTGATGCGGATTATTTGCTTCTTAAAATCCCGCATTTCAGTTGGAGAAGAAAATTGCTAAATTAGTACATTACAAAACTGCACGTATCCAAAGAATGTAGCCCTTCCCTCAGCGGGCTATTGGCATATTGATTTTCAAAGGGTACTGCTCGCTCCTTACAGCGGCGCAAGGCTGTATTTGTGGCTCGCATTCAACTTCCCGAAATACTTCGGTAACACCTTGTAAATTACATTACAATTTCAAATTGGTACTCGTTTGAACATTTCTAAGTACAGTATAATTTCTTTGATGTTCGCAAATTCTAATGTAATAGCCTTTAAAACGACTATTTTTCTGGGCCTATTGAAATAAGCTACTGATCTGAAGTACCCTCTATAAGAAATAATCCAAAGGAGTTAGGTCTGCATACTTCGTTGCCCATTCAATGGTTCCTCATCATTTAATCTATTTTCCTGGAAATTTTTTCCAAACATTTCTGCACGGTAAATAAAAAATGTGGCTGAGTCACACATTGCATCAAAATATCTGCTCGTTCTGGCAAAGGGATCTCCTCCAATTCAGCCATCAGATATGCTTGAATCATATGAAGGTAGGTTTCGCCTGTTTCAGTATTGGGAAGGAAAAAATTATTTTTTTTGTATCAGACCTCCAGGGAGTCAAGGACTCATCAAGTCCTTGATTCCCTGGAGGACCTTTGAGTTACCCAACCCAGCTATCATACCTTCCCTTAAATTCATTTAAACTAGATGCACGCACCATCCCTAAAGGCAAATTATTCCACTCACTCACTGCTCTCTGGGAGAAATATATTGCTTTTACCCCTTTCTTGACTGCGAACAAACCTAACTTCCATGGATGCCCCGCCTTACATTTAACGAAAAACTCTTCATCATTTGAAATGCTATAACACCCATTCAAAAGTTTATAGACCTCTATCACATCAGTCCTCTTTCTCCTGTTATCCAGAGACTGCAATCCACATACTTCCTATCTGTTCTCCTATTCTAAATCCCATAATCCCGATATAATCTTTGTAACTCTTCTTTGCACCCTTTCCACAGCTTCTTTATCCCCTTGGAACCCGGGAGACCAAATCTTCACACAATAATCCAGGTGTAGTCTTATCAAAGCCTTACAAAGAGGCAAAATTACTTCTTTATCCTTACATGTCAAGGTTCGCTTCAACATCGCAACTATCCTCTGAGTTGTATTTGCAACTTTCCTATGTGACCTTTGAACTTTGAATTCTTATCCACCAATACACCAAGATCCCTTGCCTCTTCAGTTTCCTGTATCATAATCCCGCTAATATAATATGCCGCTGGAACTCTAATCACGCCAAAGTGCATAACTTTACACTTACTAACATTAAACTGACAGCCATTTTCGTTTGCCAGATTTAGTCTATCATTTTGTAATTGCTGAATATCAGTAGCATTCCTGATTGCCCTGCCTATTTTCGCATCATCAGCAACCAATTGCAAATCTGTTGATAGACCCTGTTTGATGTCGTTAATGGCCCAAGAACAATAATTGCCCAAGAACTGAACCCTGAGGTACAGCACTGGTTATCTTAAATCTGGCAGATTCACACCCACTGTATACCACTTTTTGATCTGTCTGTCAACCATCCCCTGATCCAAGTCAATAGTTTATATCCCAGTCCCATATTCTCCAGTTTACGCAACAGTCTATTGTGTCGTATCCTATCAAATGTCTTAGAAAAGTTTAACATTATCATAGTATATCCATTCCCTTTATACAACTTGGCATTAACATTGTTATAAAATATGAGCAAATTGCTAAAACATCACCGTCCTTTAGTAAACCCATGCTGTTCCCTCCAGAGTACAGAATGCTTATCTACTTATTTCTGTATGCGAGTTCTTGCCAACTTCTCTAAAATCTTCACTACCACAGCAGAGATACTAATAGGTCAGTAGTTAGACACATCGGTTTTTGCACCACCCGTGTGCAATGGAACTATCATACATTCCTTCCATTCCTGTGGTATCAAATTCCTGAGCTGAGACTCAAGTTATAGAAATGTGTGAAAGGCCTAGCCAATTCGGCTGAACATTCCTTTAACAAACGGGCTGATATTCCATCTGTCCTTATTGACAAATTCTTATCCAGGTTATGCAAAAAATCTTCAACTTCATTTTCATGAGCCTCTAACTCTTCATCCAACGTGGCAGTAGCACTGTGCACCATACACCTGGTTAATATGTCTTATCAAAGTGAGCACTCATTAACTTAACAATCTCTTTAGCTTTCGACACTCGTGTACCATCTGCATTCAATAAAGTTATTCTTCCACATTCATTCTTTCTTTAGCTTGCAGCATAACGATAAAATTCTTTTGGATTGCCTTTAGCTTGCATGACCAATTTCTTTTCATACACCGTTTTAGCTTTTTTCGCAATACTCGTTACTTTTCTGGCCTGAGCTTTATATATTTCATAACTCCTCTCACTCGTATTCTCACGATACCCTTTCCACATCATCTTCTTGTTGTTGTGGATCTCTAGCTTAACAAGGCTGCACATCCATTTTACTCCCAACCTATGTATTCTTCGAACACTAGGGATACATTCAGATACCGGCTCATTCAAGCACTTTTTCAAAGATTCCCATGCATTGCTGACATTTGTTCCACTCAGTAACTAAAACCATGGGACTAAAGGTAGTATTCTTCTAAGTCGATCATAATTTCCAGCTTTGTAGTTCAGCATGTAGCCAGTTTTAATCGGAGCTTCAATACAAGTTAGATACTTCCCAAGAAAGAACAGTATGATCATTGCACGAATTGGTGGTAAAAAAGCCATATTTTTGACAGAGATTCATTCTGATGCTATGAGAAAATCCAACACTCTTTGACCTCGAGTTCCTTCTTTCACATGTCTCGCAACAATTCAATAAATACCTGTTCTTCCTTATCATGAGATTTTTCTTCTACTCAATCAATGTTTGGAAAATTAAAGTCATCCATAATGATCATTCGCTTGGTACCCATATGGCTAAATTGGCGATGCATTTCTTCGTCCCCTAAAACTGAGCTACCAGGTCTGTAGCAACACCCCACCATATATTTCATTCTGTTAACCTCCACTTCACATCAGATAGACTCAAATTCATCGCTACATGGAACATGGAACAATGTCCCATGTAGCGATCAGTTGAACAATACAAGACAAATGATTGATTTCTTGTATTTCTACCCGAACTGGACTTGAGTCATCTGTTATATCATTAGTAGCACTCTCCCCTCTTCTCTTATCTCTTCTGTCATTCCTAAAAATAGTATATCCGTTACACTCGATCCCGCTTACCATATCTGATTCTGATAGCCAGGCTTCACTAATGTCAACAAACTTAGGCCACATTGTATTCAATAAAGCAACAAACTCAACCCCCTTGTTTCTAATCCTCCTTACATTTGTGTATAGACATATTAAATTTCGACCTAGCCTATTCTTATAATTAGATATGCAATGTATTTGATCTTGTTCTAGAATTTTCTCTTTTCCCTCCCCAGAGATAATTTTCTCTTTTCCTTCGAACCCAAAGCATATTTTGCCACTCCTTCGCCACATACATAACCATGTTCAAAGGCATTTATATCTTTATCACGTTTGCATACCATAGTAGAACTTTCACAGACATTTTCCCCACTCCTCCCTTGATGATCTAGTTTCCCTGACTCGCTGCATTAAGTCTCATAGCAAGAAGTAATTTCTCATAAGTTCTATGATCAATTGGAAGCCTGTCAGTAGGCTTTAAATTACATTCATGAACGATTGACATTGTACGTCACCTTCTTTCGCAATTAGTTGACGTGTAGATAATTATAATAAGGCAATTGCTATTTCCAGCTGCAAACTGTTTGTTAATATCTCATTTTAAAGCAACGCATTCATAAAAAAATGATTTTTTTTCAGTTTTTTATGAACAGGGGGAGAAGGACTTTCCCTTCTCCTTTTCGTTCCTCTGCAAACTCTTGTCCCCTCCTTGCTCGTTTTTCAGTCATATATCTTAAATGTGAATGTTGTCGGCATAAGATTCGATATGTTTTCACGAAAACGGCGTTGTCGTTCTCGATTCCATAACAACTTCTTTTCGCCATCATTAACGTTCATTTTGCAAAAGTCTTCCTTATCATTCTTGTTTCAAATACTTCAATTAAATGAAATCTGTTTATTGTCATAGCAAACATTTTTATTACAGTTATTTTCTCACTGAATAGCTCTCACTGAATAAGTTTTAGTTATCTATATGATAATCTTCTTATATATATATATATATATATAAGAAGATTATCATATATATATATCTATATATATATATATGTATACATATATATATATATATCTTCTTATATATATATATATATATATATATATATATATACAGGGTGTTCGGGATAAATTTGACATATTTATAATTAATTATATTTTTCCGTAAGTTACATGTATTAACACACACTTCTCTTCATTTAAAAGTTTGGACCCTTCTTCATTCATATACAAGATGTCAGAAAGGATGGATAGCTGGAACCCACCTGAATCATGGAAGAGAATAACTTGTATCATGATGATTCGTGCCCGCCATCAAAATAAGGATATTACGACTGCTGCCCAATGCTCCCTGAATACAGTAAAAACAATCAGGCATGAACTAGAGACTTGCAATGGTGACTACGAGGATGTAGCAAGAAGAAAGATCCCTAGCAGACGATCTGATTGCGTTCGTACAGCAGAATTCCTCGCAAATCTGCAGGAACAGGTGTTGAAGAACCCTGGCATTGGAATTCGGGCTTTGTTCGTGGAGTTGCTAACTGTAGTCAAGCCCTGGATAACAAGGGTAGCCAATGGTAGGCCGTATGTATGGCAGCAGGATTCGGCCCCTTGCCACACCTCTGGGAAAAGTCAAAAATGGTTGTCTGAAAATTTCTACGACTTCACCAGTCCAAATGTTTGGCCTCCAAACTCCCCAGACCTTAACCCCATGGATTATTTTGTATGGGGCGCAGTTGAAAAAGACACCAATCGCACTTCCAGTAATACAAAAGCCCAGTTAATGGATAAAATTAAAACAGTTTTTGCGGCCCTTCCCAGGGAGACTGTAGCATCAGCTTGTTCGAGGTTCCGAAGCAGAATTGAAGCTGTGATCGATGCTAATGGTGGTTATTTTGAGTAAATCTTGTTGATAGTATTGTAATTAATTCTGCCTGTAATGTTTTTTTGTCAATTCATTAAATTTAATAGATACAAAGAAGATTTTCTTTTTCCTTACGAAACTGTCAAATTTATCCCGAACACCCTATATATATATATATATATATATATATATATATATATATATATATATATATATATATATATATATATATATATATATATATATAAGAAGATTATCATATAGATAACTAAAAATTATTCAGTGAGAGCTATTCAGTGAGAAAATAACTGTAATAAAAATGTTTGCTATGACAATAAACAGATTTCATTTGCAAGCGTCTACAGGATGGTTGGATAGTTCTAAGAAGAGGCGCGATATTCGGTCGAAACAGGATTGTTTTTTTTTTTTTTTTGGAGGGGGGGGGCATTAACAACAAAATCACTCACGGTTAAGGGAGAAAAGTGTACTGGGGACAAAATGTCCAAAGAACGACTTACAGCGTTATTGTGTGGGAATACGGTGGGAGAAATGGAAAAGCCTCTCGTGATTGAAAAAGCAGCAAAACCAAGATGTTTCAAGAACCTGAAAATTAATAATTCACCAGTGATTTGGAGACACAATAAAAAAACTTGGATTAATGCAACTACAATGGAAGAGTGGTTAAACATGTTTAATGCAAAAATGAAGAAGGAAAAGAGAAATGTCATCCTTTTTCTTGACAATGCTACCTGCCCCCCAAAGGAAACACTTTCAAATGTGAAAATCGCCTGGTTCCCAAAACATGCAACAAGTGTATTACAGCCCATGGATATGGGTGTTATTTACACATTCAAATCGCACTACAGACGACTTCTGATGCAATCTTTGATTTCGAATGTAGAAGAAGTTGATGGCTCTTACGCATTAGCAAGATCTGTATCGGTTTTGGATGCTGTGAATTGGATCGGGTTGGAGGTGAAGAAAATTAAAGCAGAAACATTAAAGAAATATTTTGTTAAAGCTGAGTTTGGGGAAAGTGATGTGGCAGATAATTTGGATTAGGCTAGTGAAAACATTGATGAAATAACCAATCTCTGTCTCTGCCGAGGAAAAGACTTTCCTGTTATATAGAGAACTTTGTTCGGAGTGATGACCATCTGGCCACACATTACAGCTTTGAATCTGCAGCGGTAAGAAATACACAAAACGAATATGTGGAGGAGGGGGAAGAGGAGGAGGAGGAACAGCAGCCGGAGAACAGATATTTTAACGAAAATTCGCACACATGCACAGGCTCTTCATTGCATCAGAAGTAATGCAGTTTGCAATTGATTCAAACTCTTCCAGCCTTCTTGAACTGTTGTAAAGAGTTAAGGATTGCATTCAAAAAGGCTTGATCACAAGAAAGTGGAAATAAGTTTCTTTGTTGGATCTGTGGAAGAAATCTCAATGAGTTGTATATTGGAAACGTGTAATGTGCAGTGTAATAGAGTATTAATACAATACTTTAATAATGTGTTATTATTATTATTATTACTATTATTTTAATAGCATAGGTCTACAAATATCACCTACTTATAAGAGCAAGCGCCGCCAATTTTCACTCATAAACAGGTATGCACCGTGTAATATGATTTTAATGGATTTTAATTTTTTTGCAATTTTGTATAATGTGGAAACTTGGCCAATGTAGAAAATATATTAGGTCCCTTGCGATTCCGCTTTGAACAAGTTTTACTGTATATATACACCCTCTGTCCAAAAAGAAACTGAACTTTTATTAAATAGAAGAAACTAGTGGCACTACCTGTTGTATCTTATTGTTGTTGTCGAAAGTGGCAACCTTCATTAGTATTGTGTCAACTGTTTATGACATTTGTTTCATTAGAAGCCGAGTTATATTACCAAGAGCGACAGTGTGTTTGACGAACGGTCGGTCGTCACGATATTCGACGAATATCGTGCCGTACGCGACGAATTCTCGATATCAATAGCTTCAAAACTTCGAAATAAAACTCACCATTGACTGTTTGGGCAGGCGGAGCGAATTCTTTGTGAATAATGCCCTTGGAATCGTAGAAACAAATCAACATTGTCTTCACTTTTAACTTCTCCAAGCGACTTTTTTTCGGATGCCCCTCTTCTGATGGTCTCCACTCAGCACTCTGGCACTTTGTTTCGGGCTCATACTCAAAACGTCATGTTTCGTCACTAGTAATGATCGTTTCAAGGAAGTTTGAGTCCTTAGGAGCGGTTTTAATGAGTTCCTTGCAGTGTTCAATTCGATACATTTTTTGGTCTGGTCGTCGGTCAACTTGCGGGGAACAAATCGCGAATTTAATTTACGAACTCCCAAACTGGTCAAAATGTTCTGCACAGTTGATTTTGGAATCACCAATTCATCTCCAATCAACCTTACGGAGGATTTCGAATTTTCTTTGATGAAATCACGCACGTTTTGGATGTTAACTTCTCTCAGTCCAGTTTTTGGACGGCGCGGCTTTTCGTCGTCCTCACGCGTCTCACGACCACTTTGAAATTGCTTAAACCTCTTGTAAACTTGAGTACGGGATAAGCATTCATCGCGGTATGTTTTTTTGAAGCATTTGATGAGTTTCTGTAAAACGTTTACCAAGTTTAACACAAAAGTCAATCGCAGCTCTCTGTTTGAAACTCATTTTCAGACCGTACGTCAAAACACACCTTCACTCTTGGCACTATAACTCGGCTTCTAATGAAACAAATGTCATAAACAGTTGACACAACACTAATGAAGGTTCCGCTTTCGACAACTAAAAGAAACAACAGATGACGCCACTAGGTTCTTCTATTTTCGAAACGTTCGGTTTCTTTTTGGACAGAGGGTGTATATATTGTTTAGATCAAATATATCATATATTTGCTTGATTTTTACATTAATGGTGGGGACATGCAAAAATGCAAAAATTCTCAACGTGTTTCTTACTTTACATCACTCGAGAAGTCTTAAAACTATATTTTGATTAGTGGATGACAAATAGGCTGATGGAGACAAACAAAAATTAGGTTTCTTCATTTTCAAACAGCTGTGTGGGCTGAAGCAATGCAAATTGTTATTTTTATTCCTTATTTCATTGCTACCTCTCAATGATTCCCACATAACTTCTTTAGAAAAAAAAGTGCCAATTAAAAAAAAAAAACGTTTGTTTTAATACTTGGAGATTTGAAAAAAAAAATATATTCCAAAATTTTCCATTTTTTTTAAACGTTTACACTACAAAAAGATATTAAAATACTTTGTCTTTAATTCTTATACTTTTATTCATGATTTCACAATTACAACTTGTAAATGTACCTTTTTTTACATTCCGAAATGTCCTGGATTTTTTCGATTAATAATTTGGAGCACAGTCCACCAAAAAAAAATGTAAATCTTTCAACGATAATCCTTAATAGACAGGAAATAAAAAACGGCTCACTTAAGAAGAATGATAATATGAACTATAAATAAAACGTGCATGAACCAGAAACCCAATGCCGATTGAAGAAAAGTGAGTTTCAGTAAAAAAAAAGGGGGTTTTATTCAACTTAATTGCACTTTTCTGCACAATATGGACGATTTCAAATGTCTTTATAATTATCAGGGAAACATTAATAATTGTTAATATTTTATTAAAATTTCTGATATTTACACTAGCGCCTTATTCACAAAGTCAAATAATTCGCTCGCCAGTTAAATAGCGAAAGTCTTTGGCTTAGTATGGACAGAGAATTTACATCACATTTTTCGCATGTTCGAATAGTGTACTCAGAACAAATCCACAACTTTTATATGATTCAAAATCTTTGATTAGAGTATTTTGAGAGAAAACAAGCAGTGAAGAATGAGAAGATCACGTACACAATTTTCTAAGTACTGAGATTATCACACTCCTACTGGAGACTTTCGTAAGGATATCAATTATCATATTTCAATCATGTTATCTTAACTCCACTTAAAACGCTTCCCTCAGAAAAGAATAAACAGAATGTCAGTTAGTACGTTAGTCTTCTCTAAATGTACGAACAAATTTCAAGTATTGAATCTTCAATTTAGTTTTGCTACCTCTCACTTACATTGAGCGAAGGAATGAGAGCTAATTTTTAAACTCTATATTCCAGGTAAAGCATGTGATACATCCAGGGTATGGAAAACTCTGCAAAGTCTTTTTTTGAATTGATATTGACTCCTGTATGCTCTCCATTCCTAAACGTGGTATCAAGTTCATTAGAAATATGTCAGATTCTGTAGTCTTTAGCAATTATCTTGCCTCTCTCTCTCTCTCTCTCTCTCTCTCTCTCTCTCTCTCTCTCATATTAAATTAGATTGCAAACAAAACTAGATGAATTATTTTACTAAATAAAAACTAGACTACCTGCTGATAGCATATTTCGGTTTCAATCCGAATGAATTTTTAACCATAAACCTAATGATATAAAACTACACAAAAGGTGTTCAAGTCATACTTACATTTATTTTGAGAAAAAGAAGCGAAAAATATAAATCCGCACAATACAATTACAGACATCACAAAGGCACTTATGTGTGTGACTCTCATGTCTGCGCTTTCTATGAAGTAAGTGATTTTTACCTCTGCGTGCAAAATCTCTCACGTACATGTCTAAGTGCATATTATAATTTCGTTGGTCATTTCTCACGTACTCGATTGCAACATCACTAACTTTCATGTGATATGCTAAATATTTTTTATGAATTATCTGTACAAATGATATCCTACGAAAACAAAGGGGTAAGAAATGATTGAACACTACATGATAGCAATTTATAGCATTCTTATGAATTTGTTTGTTCATTTTTAATTATTTTAAATCATTGTTTAAAACATGACGATAAATAATTTGAAAATCAGATGACAAACCGTTTTGAAAGAGTAAGTCGTGATTTAACCCCAAACAAACGCAGAATAATTTTTCTCCCTAAAAGCACATCACAAATTGAATGCATTTTTTTTTTCAATTATTTTCCGTTAAGGGCTTACAGCCGCTTTTCCGCTGGGATAAGTCATTAGTTGATAAATTCCAAGACACTTTCGAAATCTCGATTACGTACCCACTCATTTAAATGCACTTCCGTATTCTAATTGGATAGACTCTTGGATGGCGACTTTTCTATGTTCATGCATTCACATATACGATAGATTTTACAAACTTTCTCAGGAGTGTTAAATATAGATAGAGTTTAGGTTGCAATTACTCATATAAAACACACACATTATATATAAGTTATATCTAAAACGCACATTAACGCTGCAGTCACACTATCTCGTCTGTAATTTCATCTTTTTTTGCGTTTTTTCTTTAGTAGTTTTATCAGTTTCGCAGAAGTTAAAATGCGAGAGTAAAAGACCTCCATCTCCCTATGAAAGTGAATATTTATCTTCAGTTGAGAAACAGGCGTAAAGATTGTTTCCATCGTGAACGGATATCGAACCCAGGCCATTTAATTCAGAGAGCATTATTTTTACCCATTAAACTTGGAGACGCTCCTAAATAAATATTCTAAGGAAATATCCCATATGTAAAAAATATCCAATTACAGAAAACGTAAGAACCAGGAGTAAGCAAGTGAACAAATAAAAATGTCTTACTACGCTGGCTTCTGAGCAAATCGTTAAATATTGTCTTCGTTGTTTGATGTCATCCCTGTAGAAATATTATACTACAACTGCAATTATTATTTTCGAAATATCGTATTTCGGTTTCGACACTGGGAGTGAGAATACGGGCAACTGAAAATTCAGTTAATGTAATTGCAAATAACTACGGATCAAAACAAATACTTTATTGCAAGATTCACACATATTTAAAAATCGAATATCACTTACAAAATAACTGTTATTTATTTATAAATTTAGTAAATCTCGAATCTTTGTCTCTGGAATTTATTCATTGAAGGTGACTTATATCCATGAAAATTATGGTATTAGACCTAATATTCAGTTGAAATAATAATAATAACAAATAAGAAATTTGTATTTTGGATAGAATTATTGTAAGATTTATCATAAAAAACCACCTTGTAGGTGGAATGAATTACCTGGAAAAGTCAAAAAACAGAATTCTTCGTTAATTTAATTGAATACAGCCGCCAACTGAAATTGGACATTGGTTCTCTTTCTCTGGACAAACTAAGAGATTGCATAATACAATCAACATGCAAATATCAGATGTTGCTCGGCAAAGGCAGAGAAAAATCGGCAATGTCATCAAAAGTATTAGGCAGACCTAGATTTAAACGATGTTTGTTGTCCAAAACTGAAGATCTGTGTAATTGCACATTTTACTGGAAACATAACCAAAGATGTTGAAAGTTTATTTTTCACTTGGTCAGACTATAATAAATTTAGTTTAATCCTTTATCCAAGTGTGTGCAAACAAAGTTTGCGCCTGAAAGTATCTTCAGGACTGGGGTAAAGTGGTACAACACCGGGCGATCCTTGCAAAGGTGGAGCAAGCTACCAACACTCCTATCCCAGTATCTCCCATAATGCAAAACACATCTCCATGCGGATATGTATAATATTATGCATTAAGGGAAGGGCCAAGACTAGTTTCGACTTTTATTGCGGTCTCATCAGCGGGACCCAGGCCCAAGTGGAGATATCAGGCAGAAACTTTAGCAAGGTCATCTCCTCCTATAGGAGCTGCCAAACGGTGTGCCACCTTTTTATTAAATTAGTCTGGATTTAGAAAAGATGTTGAAAATTTATTTTTCACTTGGTCAGACTATAATAAATTTAGTTTAATCCTTTATCGAAGTGTGTGCAAACAAAGTTTGCCCCTGAAAGTATCTGAAGAGACCTCAATAAAGGTCGAAACTAGTCTGGGTGTGGCCCTTCCCTTAATGCATAACATTATCAATGCTCAAAAATATGTGTATCGATTTTAAAAAAATACAAATGTATGCATCAATATTAATACAGTAAAACTTTCCCAGATTGGCACAGACATGAATAATATTTGCCCTATAACATCACAATGTAGGATAACATCAAAGCAAGGCGACATCTAGAAGCATGAGAAAACATGCTTACGACATCATCTGAATGAATGTTTACATTTTAAGGAAATGGACACGCTAAAGTAACCAATAAGAGACAAGACTCGAGTGCATTTTCAGTTTAGTTTTGTTCATTTCCTTTCATTCCAACATCGTCTTGTGTTATGCGTCTCTTAAAGTAATATAATGGATGAGCCACAAAAGCTATTGAAATTTTCTTTCTTCAGGAAACTAGCATGAGACAAAACACTCTGCATATCTCTAAAAGGATGGAAACCGATTGCTATTTTGGAAGATACATACAATGCGATGTGGTTATCGAGAAGCGATTTGGACAAACTGCGACAACGTTGGCACAAAATCCTCTGTTATCTGCCGCACATTATAGATTATGAAGTTAACATCAGAAACTGTAATATTCTCAAATGCCAAGATGGTGAACTTATTGTCGATGCAACAGGAGATGGTGTAAGTAAAGGTTTCTCTTTCAGCTGATAAGAAGCTCAGAGATTGAGCTATAATCCGTCCCATAATACAGATAGTCAGCTATCCGTATCATAAGCGGATTATAGAAACTCGGGTAGTGGCAAAGCGATTAAACTTGGAGTTGATGATAGCCACTCTTGTTTCTGCTGAATACCAGTGGTGAGTCATCCTGGAGAATGTCATCCTGGAGAATCATTCTTTTTATGTTTTCGTTTTGACTAGTTTTAAAAAGATCAAAATCTGCGGTATCACTTGATGTTACAGTCATTTTTGTTACTTCATCTGTAGTTTCATTTCCCTATAATCCCACATGGGATGAAATCCATTGGAAAATTATTTCGGAATCCTTATGTAGTTTGTTTATTTTTTTTGCTATGTCTCTAAGTATTTCTTGATGGCTAGTGTAGCAGTTCTTAATAGCTTGAAGAGCTGCTAAGGAATCTGCAAAAAAATATAAATTCCGTCGGGGCTTGTTTTCCCAAATGTTCCAGTGTTGTGTTAATGGCTATTAATTCTGCATGGTATGAGTTGCATCCCATACTGTGGTTGTTTTTAGTTCTATATTGTGAAAGCCATAAATGAATACGTCACTCCCAAAAGAACTGCCATTTGGATTTTTGGAGCCATCTGTTAGATCTTTAATGAGTCAGATCCATATTCCATTAATTTTGAAAGTGCTAATGATCTCAAGATTTCAGGATTTTCTAGGGGTTTTTTTCTCATGTTTCTAATTCAAAATTAATAACTATATTTTCGTATCTTGATTTGGAGGAAATGCTGGGTAGTTGGCTCTTTTATTTGGACAATCCAAGGGAATTTTATTTTCCATGATTTCATGCATTGTTGATTTTTTCTTTATTCTGTTTCTTGGTTGCTACATTTTAAAAAGTTCACTTGTTCTATGATATGCAGGGTTGGCTCTTTTTTCTACAAATTTAGTAAGATTTTCTTGCCACCTAATTTTTAAAGGAACAATGATGGATTCGAATTCTGCTATTTTTCAAGGAGTTGTATTCCTTAGTCCACATATGATTCTAGCTGCATTTTTCTGAATTTTTATAAGCTTGTCTAAACTGGTTTATGATGTTTGCATTCAGATGGGCAAAGCATATTCCATTATGGGTCGAATAATATGTGACTTTTAAGGTTTTAGCATCGGCTTTAGTCTTCTTTTTACTCTGACTGCAACATTGTTGATATGTTTATTGAAGCTTAGTGATGGATCCGGAGTAACTCCAAGGTTTTGGGGATTTTCATTAAATGTAATTAGTTAACTGTTTATCTTAATCGTTTGGTCTCCACTTTCTGAGGTGGTGGTGGTTATTAATGGTAAATACACAAATTTCTGATTTCTTAGGGTTAATTTTGATTTTTTGTTTTCAGAGTATGTGATAAACTTTCAGTGGCTTTGTTCAAGTGACCTACTACTGTTTCTAAGTTGTCGTGAGCTGAGAATAGGACCTATCAGCCAACATAGCTATCTTTGTTTCTTTATTTATATTTTTATCTACGTCATTTAAGTAGATGATAAAATGAAGTGGGCTCAAAATGTTGCCTTCATGGGGTCGCTCTTATTTTCACTTTCTTGGAAAAGTTATTATTTATTCTCACTCTAATTGATCTATTTCTTAGAAAGTCATAAATCCAGTTTAGAATTTTCTCTTCTATTCCAATATGACAAAGTTTGGAAAAGGGTTTCTGCCTCCACACCTTGTCAAAGGCATTGCCAAAATCTATAAAAGCTGCAGTGGTGGATTTTGTAGGTTTGGTCCGGAAGTTATCTTGAATTGACTGGGTTAAGTAGAAACGTTGATCAGTTGTTGAGTGATTTCTTTTAAAAGCAGCCTGAAAATGTGGTAGTATACTATTTTTGTTTAGACAGTAATTCAAACGCCGTATCATTTTTTCCATCAATTTTCCTGGAATTGAAGTCAGTGAAATTGGTGTAACTTTCTGGTTGGTCTTGAGATTTGTTAGGCTTTTAAATTGGTATGAATGGCTGTCTTCCAGTCTTTTGTAACTTTTCCTTGTTTTAGGCTATTGTTGTATAGGCGAAGTAGCCAAGCGCTAGAGAAGGAAGATGCTTCATCATAATTCCTTGTATGTTATCAGGTCCACATGATTTTTTATATCTAGTCTCTCCAAGACATCTTTCAATTCAGAGATTGTAAATGGATCCCAGAATAATTTTTATATTTTGGCGAATTTGCAGCGTTTTTCTTCTGTCGAGCCTGTTTTGATATTTGATGGTCTTTCCTAGTATTCATCTCTAGTTTGCTTATAATTTGAAAATAAAAGGCCAAGGTATTTGCGATCTCCGTGTCTCCAATTTTTATATTTCCATCTTGATCTTTTAGCGTGTTAGTCTCACTTGTCTTTAGAGGGCCTCTTTGAAAATTAGCAATCAGTTTCCAAAGTTTGGTATCTGAAGTGTTTGGATTTAAGTTGTGGCAAACTTATCGCCACCTAGTTCTTTGTAATATATTATATATTATATTTGTTTAATTTCAGATAAATGCTGAAATTAAACAAATTTTTGTTTAATTTCAGCATTTATCTTGTCGTACTCGATCCTCATTTATGGAGAACTTCAAATTTTTAAGATGTGAAATAATTCATTTCATTTAGTTATTTTACTGGCAAGTTCCTGATGAACCTTTGTGTAGTTTAAAATAACTTTTCTTCTGTAGCCCTTTGGGATATTTTTCTTTGCTGCATTTAGGATAGTATTCTCCCAAGTGATGTAGCCTTTGTCTAAGTCATCATGGTATGTGTGATCTTTCAGCATTTTACTTACTTCATCCTTGTATTTCTCCCAATTTGCCTTCTGGAATTTCCAGTGATATTTTATTTTTTGGGTGCGTCAAGTCATTTTTGAGTTCAGATTGATTAATATATGGTCTCTTCCTACTGGTTCGAAAACAGACCAAACAGCTTTGTCGTGAAGATCTGAAGACACCGCAGTACTATCTAGGGTAATCTTTTGTAACATAAAGATGAGACAGATAAGTGGGTTCTCCACTCTCAAGTGTGGAACCCACTCTGAGAAATTACTCAGGTTTTCTCCTCTTGAGTTTATTTCCTCAGGACTCCCATAACAGGTGTTTGCTATTCATCTCTCCAAAGATAATGAGGTTTGCTTCAATGATATGGGAGAGGCTGGAAAGATTTAGTCCAGGTTTGTTAGGAGGATGATAAAATTGAAAACTTTTAATGACCTTTTACTTAGTTACATTATTTGGATGCCTTGTATTTCAGTTCCTTCTGCTAGTATGTCTAGTTCAACAACTTTATATGACAAGTTTCGGATTAGTGTCAGAAGCACTTCTCCGTTTTGGTCAGTAGGCCTATCTTGTCATATGATATCATAGTTTTTAATGTTTAGTCTGCTGGATTGCCGAAGTTTGGTAGTAATAGTTTATTTAGCTTTTCTTCGCTTGTTGGAATAACGATACTATTTAACTTGCATTGTGTGATTTTAATAGTTGTTGTAATGGATGAACTGAATCGCTCATTTCTCAACTCGGACATCATTTCCAAATCAAGAGTCGCGTCGACTGCCCCGTATCCGGTAGCACAGTTATAATCACTGAAATTTGTCTCCATGACGGGAAAAAAGAAATGCTGCTGCCGTTTGATTATCCAGAGGGCACCACGAGGAGCTGACAGTCAGACTTTGCCCTCCGAATTATAAACTTAAGTTGGATAAATCGGTAGCTAACGAACAGTTATTAGAAAAAGGTATATCGTGACCAGTGGTGTTGCCCTACGGATAAGTCTTTGGACCACTGTTCGATCTATGCATTAATGATATTGGGAAGGAGATGATCATTCGCTTGCTGATGATGGTGCAGGGCAATCAAAGGCTGCTACTGATATTCATCACTTTCAGAATTATTTGAATTAGTTAAAACAATGGACAAATAATGTTTGTTAATTTAATATTAGCGTTAATTTATGCTAATATTAAATTAACAAACAAAACCAATTTGGCGTGATAAGATTTCCAACAGTATATTATATTAGCGGGATTATTGCTTGGAGGAGCTAAGTTCAAATATCAAAGGTTCAAATTGTGACGTTGAAACGTACATAGTAAGGATAAGGGATTATTCTTCTTTTCGAGGTCCTTGATTTGATCCGTAATTAATCGAAAATTACACATTTTAACTGTTCTCAGGACATTCTTTTAACTGCTTGTCTCACGAGATTTGATAGAACAGTGCATGTACTATTTGAATAAATTTATTAGAAAATTCTTTTGATCTTTCAGCTGGCTCGACAAAAATAGTGTAATTAGGCTAGTTTCAGTTACATGTTTCTCAAAGGACAGCTAGATTTTAGGACATCCAGTAGAAGTTTTCATAATTTAAATCAAATTCAGCCTAGCTTTCAAACGTTTTCATGTTGTGTTGATACGCACATTTTCAGGGAAAATCCTTAATTCTGTAAACAGCAATTCGACCAAATCAACCTGATTTTAATTCACATTCAGTCCACACCTACAGCTGAATTAAGTTTAATTTTGAGTCGTAAACAATTTTTCCCCACTCTCTCTTTTTCTCTCTCAATTTTCTCTCTCTCTCTCTCTCTCTCTCTCTCTCTCTCTCTCTCGCTTGTGGCATTAATGTGATTATTTGTATGGATGTTTTTAAGTTCTGAACATAATTGTATTCGTTTTAGAAGACGCTAAATTATGTCCAGAAAACATTTTTGAGAAATTTTATAGTTTAAATTTGATCAATTCGCATGTTAATGAAAATATTGTCCTGTATATCTAATGATCTTTATTTATTATTACTTTTTTTTTATCAAGGTAAGCATCTTTCTTCAGGAGGCTGGTATAAGAAAATCTCAAGTCCGAGTTTCCGGATGAAACACACACACACACACATATATATATATATATATATATATATATATATATATATATATATATATATATATATATATATATATATATATATATATATATATATATTCCACACAAGAAATGTGGAACCCATATCGCATCTCAATGCTGTGTGTTTGCAAGCAAAAAATGTTCAAGTTATTATTTATATATTTCATTTATTTATTTGTTGTATATTTTTTGTGTGTGAAATAATTTACTTTTCAATTGTATCATGTTTTCCCGTTTGATAAAAATTGATATTTCATAAAAAATCGGCGAAGAAGTTCGCCGATTGTTCTTCAGCATGAAACTCTTATATCGTAGTTTTCGATCTCAGAGTTTCGCATACTGGCTGTAAAATAATAAGGGATTTTTATCTCCTTAATTTAATTAACTTCGCCAGAAAAAAATAGCCGTTTGGCTTTTTATGAGTATCTTCTATTGACGATTACTCTGGAGGAATTCGGAAAATCGCATGTCCTGATAGTAACTGTCTTTTTTTCTTTCCCATTAGAAACAAAAATTTGACAATAACTGTAGTAGTTAATTTTATTTTATTCGTTCTTCTTGAGTGAAGGAGAATAATAGAATATTATATTACTGTTATTATCACTATGATGTTATTGTAGAATATACAGTTTACATTATGAAAATAAGTTTTCTGATATAAATTGACACGTACATGAAAAAAGTCTCTTTTTCCACAATTAGTAAAATATTGCTATCACTGCTAACAACAATAATAATAGTGCTATTTTCTATGTTGTATATATTCAGAAAGTAGCCATATATCTTGTTTTTCCTTTCAAGTAATGTAAAAACTTAAAGCTTGGTGCGTTCTAAGACGAACAGTGGAAACTCTTCCAAGTGTTTCTTTTGCATTTGCTAGATGTTGGAAAAGTGAGGGATTTTATGGCTCATCCACAACACTTTGCTCTGAAGAACTGTTCCCATGAGATTTCTGAAACAAACAAATTTGCCGGCGAACATCCATTTTCCAGATATGAGATATCCTCTAAAGCATATGTAAGGAGAGTGCAACAGTTTTCTTCGGTTAGAAAGCTTGGTTTTGAAACCTATGTAGAACTATGACCATTATGACCTTCATCAGGGCTTTTCAACTGAAAATAAGTTAAACAGTCTCATACTGAGAGGATATTTTTATCCTTCCTGGAAGTCGCGGTTTTCAGCAAACCGGCAAAGCACTGGAAAATAAACACACAATGCACTTGCATCACAGTTGTTTCTGCAATAATTCCAAACAAAACAAAATCACAGCCTTACTCTCCTTACTCAATCATTTTCCTTATTGAGACAGCTTGGGTAGCCAAATGGAGAGGGTCGCTGCTTTTTTTTTTTACTAAACGGATACGGATTAGAATCTTCAATACTGGCACGAATCTCTAGGTGGGTAGATGAATTTGTTTCTGTAAATAGCATAGTGCAAGGCCATCATCCAGTTTTTTGAAGGCTTAAAAAAACAAGTTTAGTCTTATCTCTGATGTTAAATACATATAACATTAACGTGTTATAGATTTCCAAATTTTGTGGTTTTGGACATAAAAAAAAGAAACGTGCTTGCATCTAGAGGGTGATCCTACCTGGTTTTATTTTATTCAAAAAAGGTACTGTTAGCCACCTCGGGATGAATAATATGTTATTCTCTGTTTTATAAAAATATGGCTCACTTTTATCTCATAGATTACTATGGAACATACTGGAGATAGTAACCACTGTTCTCTGGATTGCAGGACACATTTTAATTCCTGTTACTGTAATAATTCCTGTTACTGGAGACTATTCTATATATTCACATACGAAGAAATGATAATGATGATGAATCATACTTTTTAAAGGATAATGATGGTGAATCATAAATTTTAAAGGGTAATGTTGAGGAATCACAATTTTTAAAGGGTAATGTTGAGGAATCACAATTTTTAAAGGATAATGATTTTAATAATAATTTTAATCCTATTTCATTTTAAATCACTGTTCTGGTAAACATGAGTCCTATATTTACTGGAAACACGCCGAAAATACTAATAGCTCAGGTATTTAGATCATAAGGAAAACACAGCTCACTGCCGATGAGTATCAGATTAAATTGCTTATGATATACCTCATTTGAAAGTGTGATACTTCTCACACGTTCTGTTTTTCCTCTCAAACTGTATAGTGTACTATGGAACATACTGGAGATAGTAACCACTGTTCTCTGGATTGCAGGACACATTTTAATTCCTGTTACTGTAATAAAAAATGTTATATATCCAATTCTATTTTGTTCGCATCTAGAAAGGCTGCGAAGGATCTGCTAGAGACGTTATTACAATTGCACGATTGTCGACGTTTTGAATTCGAAATAAAAATTCCCTGTTATAATGCGGTATACGTCACTGTTTGAAATTATAAGATTCAGATTTAGAATTATATGTATGCTGTACTATGTTTAAAATGGTGAATTACTATTACACTGCTTATGTAGAATAATTCAAGTGTGTCATCATCGTTTAAGTGTCGTAGAAATAAACTGGAATTACAGCATAAAATCAAAGATTAATATTAATCTTTGATTTTATTAATATTAATATTAATATTAATATTAATATTTATCTTTGTTGTGATTCAGGTTATTATGGTCAGTTTCGTCTACAGATGTTCCCGTCATTGAACAATCGGCTTTCATGACCATAAGGATCAAAATGCACACAAAATATAGCCCTTCCTTATCGATCATCTATAGAACACCGCCTTGTTATCTTATGCCTCGATTGTCACAAAAGAACTTATTACAGAAGAAAGCGCTAAAACAGCGAGTGAACAAAAACATTTTAGTTAGCCATAGGCAACCATATACACTGTTGCTCCTCCTTATGAGAAGATTTACCTTTACTTTTCAACTCGAGTTTCGGGAAGAAACAATCCTCCACCGCCGTATCAGACCAGCTACTTCCCTCTTAATTGAAACCCTCTGATAAAGGTTCTTCGCCTCATAGATGGAATTCGAACCGTTTTTCCAATCAATGGACTCCGTTGAAACCAGCTGAGCTAATAACATCTTGTTGAGGTCTAAGCAAATAGATAAAATTAATATAAAGGTTTTTTCCTTATTTTTGAGTAATAGGTCCATTATTTCTTAATGTCACTAGTCTTAATTCACTAGTGACTTACACAGTAAGAAGCAGTGTAAACGTTCGGTATCTGGAAACCCTATCCAGTTATTACGGCACTCAGACAGCAACTCTCCACAGCTTAAATTGTATTGGAACCGACTTCTATACAAATGGTCTTCAACGATAGTATCCCCCCCCCTACACTCAATATCTTTTCAACCGCTACTCATCATCATTTTAAATTGCGTAATCACGCCATCTGGTCGTGAACAATCAGCTGGCTATCAAATTAAACGCCCCTTCAATAGTTGTCACTTTCTTAGTTTCATCGGTCTTCAACTTGACCTTTGAGTGGTGATGAATGTTTAGTTCGTCTTTAAAGCGTGCTGTCATCACGATCGGCACAGTTCGTATACAGCAAATGGATCGAATTCGCCTGATTTACATGAATCACAACCTCATACAGCAGAGTTGAAGACCCGATGGTCTATCTACTAGCCTTATTCTAGACCAGTGATGCCTAATCTCTTCTTTTCGAATCAATTAGTTATCCGATAATTCCATTAAAAATATTTAAACAGTACTTAGGCGTATTGAAGCGGAAGTAGTCGTGTCTTTTTTAGTATCTTACGTTACAGATCAATGGATACAGGTACGTCGTCATTTGTCATATATGAATCAGGATATGCTTCCAACATAAAGTTATTTCGTATTATTAACGAAATGCCGAGTCAGAAGTTGAAATATCAGTTTTTGTATCAGGCATAAAAGCCCTTGATGTAATTTATATCTTAAACGGTGATGACACACTTGAATTATTCTACAAAAGCAGTGTAATAGTAATTCAACACTTTAAACATTGTACAGCATACATATAATTCTAAATCTGAATCTTATAATTTCAAACAGTGACGTATACCGCATTATAACAGGGAATTTTTATTTCGAATTCAAAACGTCGACAATCGTGCAATTGTAATAACGTCTCTAGCAGATCCTTCGCAGCCTTTCTAGATGCAAGCAAAATAGCATTGGATATATAACATTTATTATTCCAGTAATAGGAATTAAAATGTTCTGAAATCCAGAGAACAGTGGCTACTATCTCCAGTATATTCCATAGTACACTATACAGCTTGAGAGGAAAAACAGAACGTGTGAGAAGTATCACACTTTCAAATGAGGTATATCATAAGCAATTTAATCTGATACTCATCGGTAGTGAGCTGTTTTATCTTTATGATCTAAATACCTGAGCTATTAATGTTTGTGGTGTTTCCAGTAAATATATGACTCATGTTTACCAGAACGGTGATTTAAAATGAAATAGGAATAAAATTATTATTAAAATCATTATCCTTAAAATTGTGAATCCTCATCATTACCCTTTAAAAATTATGATTCACCATCATTATCCTTTAAAAATTATGAATCACCTAAATATATTATTATTATTATACACCTCCAGGAAGTCTAACGACTCATCGAGAGAGGGCACCTGTTCTACAACTCTGTCTCCGCCACTCAATTCACCAACTAACCGCAACTACACCAACGTCATCTACCGCCGACCACCACCACCAGTATTTCCACAGACAATCGCAAATATCCATGCCCATGGCGGGATTCGAACCCGCAGCCTTTCGACTGGAGAGTAGGTACGCTAACCCTTATCATGGGAATAATCTATCAGATAAAAGTGAGCCAAGGTCTCTGTTTTGCGCGAAATAGTAAATGTCAGATTGTTACTGGGCCTCATTTTCATAAAGAAGTCTGCTTATGTATTGCCAAAATGGCGTTCTTGATCTGGCTCTGTGTCCATTAGTTGGCCTTGAGAGAGCAAAAACACTAAACATAAGTGAAGGTGGATGCTTAAGTTGCAGCAACCAACGCAACAGACTTTTTCGAACTGTTTCTGTTAGGGTCCTTTGCTGGATTTCTTGTTTTAAAGCAGGCTGTTCCAAAGATGTTGATGGTATTAACTGCTCGTTGAGTACTGATGTTCCCAGCCTAGGAACCATATGTAAATATGGCTCACCTGGTGGTTTTGACACTAACTATAATTTTTCAGCCATAATTTTTTCATACTTTTTTGCACAAGAAACCAACTATAATGTTAATTTCTTGTGCGAAAAAGTATGTAAAAATGTAATAAGTAGTGTTCTAAAATTTATCCTTCCCCCCTCAATAGAATCATGCTCCAAATGCATTGTAATTCATGGTGTATACGAAAAGAATAGCTAACAGCTTTTGAATTTTAGATAAACTTTGAACAAATTTGTCTTTTAAGTTTTAACCTTCATTTTAAGTTATTTAGTTTCTATTTTAAGGTGATCACAGATTGTGCACGCTTCAGAAGATTCTGATAAATTGCTTTGAGATTTCGACAGGTACAAAAAGTATCGACTTGATTTTAAAACATAAATGGGTAATTTTTTTTCTTTGTCTTTGTTTTATTCCTTTATACTGCATTTCGCATTCAACTGTAATATTTAATATAATTTGCAGTATTTATAATAATAATAAATTATTACAAATCCTTAAACAAATCTGGCGTATAATACCAACCTGGATATATGATGCACTAGTTTTTCAGGGGAATGTTTTGGGGAAAAAAATTATTTTTTGAAAAAAAAAATTATAAATTTTTGAAAATAATTATAAATCTTATCATACATTGATTGAAAGCAATTTCAGATAATTTTCGTGCAGAACAATGTCTGAGCCTTCGTAGCTCAGTCGGTAAAGACCATAGGATCCCAAACTTTTTCGGGCCACCGCCCACTTTGCAAGATATAAATTTTGTAAGGGCCCCCATTAAATTTTGTAACGCCCCCCTATTATACACACATATATATACATGCTCTATTTTCTCATTGACATAGAAAATTGACATCTATTTCTATCTGACATGGTAAATTTTTGATTAAATAATTGAAATAGAAAATTGATAAAAAAATTGATCGTGTAAGACGGGCATAAGATGAATTAAAATGCAATATTTAAATTTTAAATGATTATCTAATCGCAAAATCACGAAAATAATTAATTTTTAAATATATATTATTAATTTCTTCTATAAAAAGCCACAGACCCCTAGACCGTCTGAACGCCCCCAAATGCTTCTGATCCCACTATAGCCCCCCCCCCCTTAGAAGGCTTCAGCGCCCACTAGGGGGGTGGTACCGCCCACTTTGGGAACCTATGGAATAGACGAAGCCCTTTAGTCGCAAACACCTCGCCTCGGGTCCCGTCCATGACGTGAGGAACCTTTAACTGGTCTCTTTCGACTAAAGGTGAGTTAGCCGATCTCATACGTAGGTAGATGGTGTTTCACACCCGGAAGCGCGAGTTTTTCGCCCAACATACGGATCAACAACTGTCTCGCACTGTGTTTAAATGAAAGCACTGTGTTAAAAGTTATATATATTTTTAATTTCTCACATATTTAACTCTGAATCACTTATGACAAATGAGCGAGATAAGAAGCATAAAATAACAATTTTTGACCGATCAAAATTCTAACTGAAATTTCAGCCTTCGTTCGGTGTATAAGACGCACCCCAGTTTTGAGACAGATTTTTTGGGAAAAGCAAAACATTCGTCGTATATGCCGGCAAACCGTATATATATATATATATATATATATATATATATATATATATATATATATATATATATATATATATATATATATATATATATATATATATATATATATATATTAAAAAATTCACAGAACTTATAATCCAGTTGTTCACATGTCGCAAATTTTAAATTATCCGAATTAATCCTAGATGTAAGAGAATATCGAGGCTTTAAATTAAACTCTGATGATTTTATGGTATTGGCAAAAATGCAATTTAAACCAAAATGGATAAATATAAATAAATTAGAAAATAACATCATCTGAATTTATCGAAACTATACATGAATCAAATGACGCAAAAAAGGAGTGTTATAGATGGTGATAGTGAAAGATGGAAGAAATTTGTAAAAGAACTAGAAAAGGATAGAACAAAGCCACCACCAAAACCTATAAAATAATAAACTACAAACAACAGATTTAGAGAAATGGGCATTTTTAAAGTCTCAAGATTATACACAGGAGCCAGTACCACTGGAGAGTGAAGTGAGGTGGACACTTCAACAGCTATCCAGTAAGAAAGCTCCAGGAGCTGATGGAATATCTGTTGAGCTGCTCAAAGCCCTGGGAGAAGAGGCAGTTAAAATTTTAAGCTTTATGTCAGCGAATTTGGATCACAACTACGTGGCCTAGGGAATGGAAAAAATCAGTTTATATACCTTTATTGAAGAAAGGCGATGCAAGAGAGTGCGAAAATTACAGAACTATAGCATTGATTTCTCATGCATTTCTCTTAAGATCGTTCAGAAAGAATGATCTTAAGTCTTACTTAAGATCATTCAGAAAAGACTGGAACCATTCATGAAGAGAGACATGCCAGATGAAAGACAGGATTTCGAAAAGGCAGAGGAAGAAGAGATCAGATCGCCAATGTGAGATCGATAATAGAAAGAGCACAGGAATATCAAAAGAATGTCTACCTTTGTTCCCTTGACTATAGCAAAGCTTTTGACTCTGTAGATCATGTGGAACTGTGGAATGTGTTAAGAACAATAGGAGTCCCAGAACATTGCATTATCCTTATGAGGAATCTTTATTATGAACAAGAAGCTACTGTCCGAACATATTTTGAAGAAAATGAATATTTCACAATAGGTAAAAGGGGTGCGACAAGGATGTATTTTATCTCTGTACCTGTTTAACTTGTACAGCTAATACACTTTAAGAATGACAGATAACACCACCTTTCTAGCAGAATGAAAAGAAGATCTGGAGGAACTTATTATGAAAGTTAAAGAAGAAAGTGCTGAATATGGTTTTAAACTTAACTTCAAAAAGACAAAAGTTATGGCAACGTGTGAACTTAATGATTTTGAAATAGATGGGGAGAAAATGGAAGCAGTTAACCATTTTGTACTCCTAGGATCCCGAATTGATAAAGATAGGTACTGTACTGAAGACGTTAGAAGATTATTACTCGGAGAGAAAGCAATGACAAATTTAACCAAGATCTTTATCTTTAAAGATATTAGCCTCGCAACAAAAATCAGATTCATGAAAGCAAATGGTATTCCTTATGGTACTGTATGAATGTGAAAGTTGGACCCTGAGAATGAGTGAGAGAAGGATATCTAATCACGCCGAAGTGAATGAGTTTACATTTACTGACATTGAACTGACATCTATTTTTCCATGCTCACAATTCCAGCCTATTCAAATTATTCTGTAAGTACTGCATATTAGCAGCAGAATTCTTGATTACCCTACCTACCTATCTTTGTCACAAAATAGTTGTATAACACCTGTCAAATCCTTCCCAATAATCATTAATGTACACATTGCATAACAATGGACCAAGGAGAGATCCCTCTAGGACACCACTGGTTACTTTAAATTTTATAGACTCATATTACCCCCTATACCACTTTTTGTTTTCTTTCAGTCCGCAATCCTCTTATCCACGCTAATATTTTATAATCCAAACCGATATTCAACAGGTTATGCAACAGTTTTCCATGATGCATTCTGTTAAAAATCCTTAGGTAAATCCAAGATTATCATTAGTAAACCCATGCTGCTCATTGCAAAGTAGAGACTCACTGTCAACTCATTTCTGAATGCGATCCCTAACCAACTTTTCCAAAATCTTCACCACACTCCTGAGATACTGTTTGGTTGATAGTTGGATACATCGGCCATTGCACGACTCCTATGCAATGTGGAATTACCATACCTTCTCTCCACTCTTGCGGAATCTTTATATAATAGCCAGTTCTGCTGAACTCTCTTTTAACATGCTGATATCCCATCACTCCCTATTGCTGAATTCTTATTCAGTTTGTGCAACATCTCTAATACCTCTTCCGCATTCAGTAGATTTTCGTCATTCAGTGAAGAGGTAGCAGTGAGCTCAATGTTGCGTAAAGCAGGTTGATAGCTTTTAAAAAAATAGGCTCTCATTATTTGTACAAGCTTTTCTGCATCTGTCAGCCTCACGATATCTGCATTTAGAAGCGTTATTCTTTCAAATTCATTCTTTCTTTTACTTGTAGCATAAAGATAGAATTCTTGAGGGTTATATTTAGCTTGCAGAGCCAATTCCTTTACATACTCAGACTTGGCTTTGCGTACAAAAGTTGTGACTATTCTAGCCTGCTGCATATACTTTTCATAACAGACATCATTCTTATGCACACGCTAATACTTCCATATCATACTTTCCTTACGAATCTCTTGCTTAAAATGTTTACACATTCATTTCACTCCTACCCTATCTATTCTTCGAACTTTCGAGACACATTCTGATATTGCATCATTTAAGTATTGTGTAAATGCTTCCCATGCACTCTCAACATTCTTTCCATCCAGCAACCGACCCCATTCCACTGAACTCAATATATTCCTCAGTTAGTCATACTTTTCTTCATTGTAGTTCAGCAAGTAACCTTTTCTGATTAGAACATTCATAGACGTAGCCACTTTCTAAGTGTGTACCCCGTGATCACTGTTACTATTCGAAGACAGAATAGTTACCTTTTATATGAAAGACCCTCTGACACTATAATCAAATCTAACATTCTTTGTGCTCCAGTTCCTTATTTCAGATGCTGCATGAGAAAGTTGTCTCACATCAACTCAGTAAATTCGGTTTCATTCTTCTTACTCCTACTCAATTAATATTTCAATAATTAAAGTCTCCCATTATGATTACTATTTTCGCGCACATCGTGTCTATTTCGTGATGCATTTCTTCATCACTTGCAACCGATCTCCCAGGTCTTTAACCACACCCCATTATGTAATTGATCTTGTTAGATTCCATCTCAAACCAGATAGGTTCAAATTTACTGCCACATGAAATACTGTTAGTAGTATTACTACAGTCATAGGTCTCAACTCTAACTGGATTCAAGTCATCCGATATCATTGGCAGCACGTTCCTTCCTCTCCTATTCTGTATATCCTTCCTAAAATTACTGTACCCTTTACACTCTATACCAGTTTGTATATCTGATTCTGATAGCCCAGTCTCACTAATGCCTACAATATTTCATAAACAATATTACATACTGAATAATTCTACTTTTAAGCGAAGAAAATCATCATTCTTGAAAGAATGTGTGTGTGTGTGTGTGTGTGTGTGTGTGTGTGTGTGTGTGTGTGTGTGTGTGTGTGTGTGTGTGTGTGTGTGTGTGTGTGTGTGTGTGTGTGTGTGTGTGTGTGTGTGTGTGTGTGTGTGTTCTTACAATCATCATCTCATCAAAATAAATAAATAAATAAATAAATAATGATTTGTAACAAAAACATATACAGTTCACTAATAATAATAATACACTTCGCTTCTCTTATAATATTGATGAAAATGTCTGTCCAATATCGTATACAATATTACTAATATGATAAATAATGTCTGATAACCCTAAATGCGATATAAATAAGAAAAAATGCTATTTGATTGATATAATAGCAGTCCGCTATGATAAATGAAAAACTTTTAAACTGATTGCCGTAATTTACTCTCTCTCTCTCTCTCTCTCTCTTTATCGCATTATATAACGAAATGAGCGTAATCAGAACATTTATTTCAACAACTCTTGCAAATTATTTTACTGCTGATCATCTCTTCATTGTTCTCTTACCAACCTTGTATTTTAAGTGGTTGCCTTCCTGACAGATTATCTTGCTTAAATGTCGTGTAATTTATCTGATAAGAGATTCATATTTCTTGGGTATTAAGTTCATGGTTTGTTCTTCGTTCCGGGGTATTAAATATCATTTCCGTTGCCAGCGTTGAACTTATTCGTCTTTGGGATGTTCTCTGAGGTTTTCCCTTATTAGTTATTAACCATAGTTTTGTTCAGAAAGGAGATGATACTAATTTGGAGGTAGGACTTAATTTTTGTCTTTCCACATTCTAACTACGTGCAGGACCGATATATCAACTCATTCATGCATCGAGACTTCATTTATTATTTTTAGTGCTTTATGATTTTCCGTATTTTGATTTTTTTTAAATAATTTAGAAGAGATATAATATTGTTAGTATGTTGTTGTATTCGGCATCTAATATCAACGAACAGTATATAAAGAACGACTTCAAATGTAGACGCAGAAACACAATAAGGTTAAGCTGAAATCTGTCTACTAATTTTGCTCAGTAAAATTGCAACACGGATCGTTGCAATTAGCTCATTTTCTTTTTAGATCCATCCTTTAATCGTATCACTTATGTACAATAAAATGTAAACTGTTCATTCGATTTTAGTCTTTTTATTGGTTTATCCTGAGTTATTTATACTTAATGAATTTGTAAGATAAAATATACTATAGAATTATATACAAAAGTAACTATAATTATTGAGGCTTAAATGGCCTACGAAATAAACTCAATAATCAATATATTTCGTACTTTGAATATTCGGTTTCTAAGTAATATTTATAAGGAATATCGCTTATAAAGATTTTTTTTGTAATGAACTCTCATTATAATGGCTTTCTACTTCATAATGTTAAAAGTATTCAAATGTTGTTACCTCCATTAATATGTTACTTAAATTAAAAACCAACTAGTTATTACATAACCTTTCTCGTCATTTAAATGACGTCATGATAGTACATTCAGGATTTATTGTTTCACTTAAGATTGGTAATTCCATGCGTTAAAAGAAAGGGCAGTGCCTAAAATCATTTGCTCTTTGATATAATTCGCTATGCAATTAATCGTTCAGTACTCCTTTACCTTTTTTATTTCCTTTTATTTCCTTTTGATACTGTAAAGTACTTGCCATCATCATGAAAATTATCCAAGTATTATCTATCTAAACCATAGGTTCCCAAAGTGGGCGGTACTGTCCCCTAGTCGGTGCTGAAGCCTTCTAGGGGGGGGGGGGGGGGGCTGTAGTGGGATCAGAAGCATTTGGGGGTGTTCAGGCAGTCTAGGGGTCGGTGGCTCTTTATAGAATAAATTAATAATATATATTTAAAAATTAATTATTTTCGTGATTTTGCGATTAGATAATCATTTAAATTTTAAATATTGCGTTTTAATTCAATTTATGCCCTTCTTACACGATCAATTTTTTTATCAATTTTCTATTTCAATTATTTAATCATTTGAAAATTTACCGTGTTAGATAGAAATAGATGTCAATGAGAAAATAGAGCATGTATATATGTGTGTATAATAGGTTATGTTTACAGTAGCAAATATATTCGCTATATTTCATTTCAAAATATATATAAAATATATAAAACCACTTTTCTAATTGATTTGTACAAAAATAAACTCAATTTTATATAATTTAATATTACGAGTAAAAATAATAATGGCAAGAAAGAAATAAAATCGTAAATTTTAGTTAGCCTAGTTAGTACTAACTTATATTGCTAACTAGAGGGAAAAACGAAGCAAATATTATTCGAAATTTATTGTACTGTTTTCTGTGGTTATGTTTTGTAGGTTTGTTGTTTATATCTTGTAATTATTTTATTTATTAATTATTATTTATAATTATTCGGACAATGTCGTGGTCGGACGAACAAAATGCGCTTGCGTGCAAAATAAAAAAATTGAACGTGTCATACAGGATATTTTAACTTCTATATTTTATATACTTAAAAATTTTATTCATTTTTTGCTATTGTAAAAATTGATCGTGCCATACAGGCTTTAGTCTATCCACACAGCAGACGAATCTTAACTAGTAGTATGTCGGTCAACTATTACATAGGTAATTGACTCAATTCAGCATCTTTTGGCAGGAATATGGGTGCTTGCAGTGACTTGTTCAAAGCACGAGTACGATGGTATCGCAAACAAGTCAATGCATGCAAGTCGATTCGGGCTATATTTCAACTCTATAAATACCAGTGGTTTAGGAATAAGTTTCATTATTTTTTGTGTGCTTTGCCAACATCATCAGTCGAAAGTGTGATTGATAAGTGGAATCATACAAAGTGTAAATTAAATCTTTTATTTTGTGAATATTTTTGCAAATTTTATTACTTCATTATGTCTGAATATAAGAAATGTCGACAGTACAGTATTGAGTATTTGAAATATGGTTTTATTCAGTCTCAAATATTTGAAATATGGTTTTATTCAAACTGTTATAATGGGGGGGGGGTTTACAAAATTTATGTCTTGCAAAGTGGGCGGTGGCCCGAAAAAGTTTGGCAACCTATGATCTAAACAACTGTTTAACCTAATTGATTACTTCGTCTTGTTATATGTACTCATTCTTTTGATCTCTAGCATTTCAATCCAGTGTTAAATATTATGCAAATAAAACTTCGTTGTTCATTATACTATTTATTATTAATAGTGAAGCCGAGCATAATTCTATTTTCATTTTCTTAAATTTATTGTGATTTTTATCGCTCTTTTAACGCCTCGCCTTTCTTAAGCTAATAAAGAAATGTCCAGCAACGTAAACGTGATCCAGATATTATTTACATCACATCAACATTAGATTATATACAGAACACAACGACTCCTTTCAAAGTAAAGTTGAATTCAAAGAAACGACGATAAAAATTTGGTATTATGGAAAATAAGTAAATCTTAACAACAAATGCTATCAGGAGAGACAAATGTTTATGCCATGTCTGTTAATATGCATATATTCTCCAAAAGGCTTCTGTCTGTTTTTCATGGAGAATTTAAGGGAGAAATTGGAGTGAGAAAACTCACGTCTTGATTGAGATAATTTTAAATTTCCTCCTTTTTATAAAAAAAGCAGAATATAACTTCGTATGAAATGACTAGTTGGTGCAAAACATTGCAATTTAGTTATATTAAAGGTTAGCGTATATAAAAAATACAATTTATGAACTCATCTGTGTTTCTCCCTCTTGTGCGCGAGCACGCACACACACACACACACGCACACACACACACACACACACACACACACACACAAATAACATAATAATGAATAGTTAATCCTGATTGTTTTCCAAAACTTTGAGATAGGCGTGCAATCAAAACAGTTGGGATTCTGACCTTGTCGGAGACCATCTGTCAGATTCAAGCAATTGAATGTGATGTAGTCCTGATGTTCTGGATTTTAATAACAGTCGATAAATGCCACGCAAGGAGAGAGAGCAAGTTAAGCCTTGCTTAACTTGCTCTGTTGATCGTTCTGATTTTATGTCCGTCTCCACATATTATTCAGAATTAGAATTTATAAGAAAATTAGGATTTATTAACACATCTATGTTTCTCCCTCTTGCGCGCGGGCACACACACACACACACACACACACACACACACACACACACACACACACACACACACACACACACACATTAATCACGATTAAGAGTTCAGAGGTGGTTTCAAATGCTTTACTTGATTTTGTTTTGAATTACAAAAACTAACCTTTGTTTTCTTGAACTCTAACTGTAGTAGAGAAATGAGTAAGTAAACACAACCCATGTGACTCATGTCAGTTTTAAATCTGTTATATGTTTTTTTTTTTTTTTTTAATTTACGTGACAATGTTCTTGGAAGAAAGGAAAACATTCAGGGGTCAATGGATTCTGCTGGATCTTTGGATTTTTGGACAAGAGGTAATGGCTATTTAATTCATAATAATATCGACAACATATGTTCCCTACAATGGTCAGGTGATTATTGGTTTGCCACACACACACACACACATGTTTTCGTCTATTTTCTCATAATTCCATTATGCACAAAAATTAAAATAATTATAATCCTGATGGGATGAAGAAAAAACTTTCTAAAGACTTTAAGATGATAGTCAGCTAGATGATTTCATACGGAGCTGAACGAGTTTTTATTTTTGAAAGCTCGGAACAAGCACGCACATACACCCACTCATTCAAATACCCGCCACACATACTCACACACACACACACACAAATGACGAACAAAATAGACACGTTACATAGCGACACAGGCCACTTACCTGCTGAACTTTGAAAGAAGCGAATTCAAAAAAAGCCACATTGAGTCAAAAATTTCAAAACCCAAATAGATTTTCTCTTTCATAAATGATAACAGAAGATCCGCTGCCTATTCACCTACTTCAATTTCTGATGAAAAGGAGAAGATGGCTTTATTTATTTTAATTTAATTATAAGAAAGGAGGGTACACTAAAAGCTCGATCACCAGTATGCCTGCTTTTTTAGCCAGCTATTTACACCTTAAAAAAAACGTGTGTTCTATGCCAAAAAGTACACTCAACTATCATATATATTATATTAGTTGTGTAGCGGTGCGTGTGCGTGCGTGCGTGCTGCATGCACCCACATTTTCTCGCACTAGTTTGCCTGTCCAAAATATTGATCCTTTATTTCAAGGATGAAAGATAAGCAGTATCACTGTCACCTTACCTTAGTAATCCTGATTATTAACACTTTTTAAATGGTTTTGGATTACCATAACTGCATAAGTAGCAACTCTGTTTGTTAGTTTTATATTTCAGTAGGTTCAAAACACTTTCACGCTTCGTTATTTTAAACGTCATTTGATTGAAATCCATTTCCATGTTAATAAATTCTCTTTATGATTATTTTTTATCAATTTTACTACTTGAAATTATATGTCTTTGCATATCATCAATTCTGATATGATCTCGCTTTAAATTTAGAATTGTTATATTTTTATTTCCATATTATCTAACGCCTTTTATTCTCTAAAGAAAATAGTATAATTCTTTTAATCGTAACTTTTGAAAATCGATAGGCAACTAGTTAAACACTAAGTAGTCGACAGAAGCTGAGTTCGTGACAACCAGTGATATTTAGACTTGAAGGGGAAAACAAGAGCACAGACGACAACTGCTTCCATCTCGCGTTCCTGACCCTGCCGCTTATTCTATCTGGAGATAGAACGTAGTGTGAGTTCAACTGTGATTATTTTGAGATAGCTGTTGGATTAAAAATCAGAATTTCCAGGCTACTTGCCTTCACTAGTATCCGCTTGTATCCCGTTAGTGTATCTGCTCTCCAACAAAAATGCTGGGGTTTCAAATCTCGATCCCATGGACATGGATGTTCGTGAATGCTTTTAGATGGAAGAGGAATTTCATCGAATAGAGGTAAGACCACCACCACCACCACACTGCTTATTGGAGGCATGAAGTGGCTTGAAAACGTTCCATGCTTGATTTCTACGACAAGGTTTCTGAATTATATAAAAACTATAATTTAAATTAAAATATATAAAAAATATATATACAAAAAGATGTAAAAGTAATAACGAATACGGGGGGAAATCTTAATTCATTCACGGAAGACATCACATGACTATAAGAAGGAAATGAACTCATCATTTGACATTCTCTCCTAAAAAAGTAACAGTTACTAATATGTACTTCCGATTGTATATGAATACAAAATTTTAATTTGCATTTATTAGTAGCGCTGGACATTTTTCTATCAGGAGAGGTAAGTATTTAATACTGTGCCAAAGAAAATTACAAACCTTCGGTATGATATAACCTTAAAAACATTCCCAAGTATCTATGCCTGCAGATCGATTCGAAACTAATGAGAGCGAAGGGCTGTCCATTCGATCAATCAGACTTGTGCATTACATAAATCATATGAGCATTTCCCGTAGCTGACAAGCATCCATGATCAGCAGGAAGAACTTTTTTTTTTGCGAGTATAATATGCATAGAATATAAATATATGAATGTGAATATAAATATTTCAATTAAGCAGCATTTCATGTGGACATTAACATGGAAGTGCCTATTTTGCTATTTTATTATAATTAAAGATCATTACTGAAGATCTGAGAACAAAATCAAAAAAACTCACAGATATCTGCTCTATACATTATCATGGGCATTAGTACGATATCTGTGTAAATATGTGATCTTTACATATTTACAGTCTCTAACAAAGATGTTTTTGCATATTTTAAATAGAGTGAAAGATGCACTAATAAAATCATAAACACTCGATATCTCACGTTGAATGTTGAGTAATTCCATTAATTATTACTTATAAAAATAACGCGCAAAGTTGAACATATGGGATAGCTGGTCTCTTGTCGAAGTAACATTGTAGAAATTCATATTTTCTTACTGCAAATTAAGTGTCAAGTTTAGAATAAATGTAACGACAAGGCACACTGCATTTCACAGTCAATATTTCCAAAAACATTTCAATCCATAATTCCAAACAAACTAAAGGTTTAATAAATATAAAATGATAATACAATTGCGCTTACGTAAAGGGTTGCATGGTAATAGATTAATAATTATCACTATTCAATTAAAATACTTAACGATAATCAAGTGTATTTCGTGCATTAGTCAAAAACAATAATCTGTGACTATTTGTTTATTAATCGTGACAGTCATACTTGTATATTTTGGAGACGAGATACCACCATCATTGTCTGTGTTAAAAAGAACTATTTTAAGAAAAACCTTATTCACCGTATTAGCATTGTCTTCAAGTTTCCAAAACCGCCTGTGTTTTGTACTTTCTAACTCCATACCTCTAATCACAATTTCGAGATCTTTTTTAAGGTATCTAGCATGAAATCAACGCTTACCTTTTTCATGCATTGCTTGTACAAGCAAAATCTCAACAACAACATGTTTCACACTGCAAAGATCATTTCATTTCATATCCTTCATATTGTATATCGACTTCGTGTACAAGACATTGCTACCGCTTCACTGAATGAAGAACCTCAGGTGCATGAGGAAGAGGTATCAAAGCTGTTACGCAACTGAATCAGAATTTGGCAATTGGGACTGATGGGATATCAGCACGTGTGCTAAAAGAGCGTTCTGCTGAACTGGCTGTTCCTTTGACCAAGCTGTTTAATATGAGTCTCAGAACAGGGAAGATTCCGCAGCAATGGAAATAATGGATGGTAATTCCATTGCACAAAGGTGTTTCAAAGACCAATGTATCCAACGATCGATCAATTAGTTCTCAGGAGTGGTGGTGAAGATTTTGGAAAATTTTATAAGGTCTCGCATTCAGAAATAAGTTGACTTTGCAATGATCAACATGGGTTTACTAAGTGAAGGTCATGTTTTAGCAACTTGCTCACATTCTATAACAATGTTACATTGAACTAGACAATGGGAACTGATACACCATGATACTTTTGGATTTTGCTAAGTCTTTTTTGACAGAATACAGCATGGTGGACTGTGACTGTTGCATGAATTGAAAAATATGGATTTGGATTATAGAATATTAGCGTGGAAAAGAGAATGGCTGACTGACAGATATCAAAAGGTATTGCATGGGGGATGCGAGTCTGCAAGATTTAAAGTAACCAGCGGTGTACCACAAGGAACAGTGCTTGGTCCACTGTTATTCAATCTGTACATAAATGATAGCGGGACGGATTTGACAAGCGACATAGAGCAATTTGCTGATGATGCAAAGATAGGTAGGGTAATCAGAAATGCTGCTGATATGCAGTACTTTCAGAACGATTTGAATAGGCTGGAATTGTTGGCATGGGAAAGTGCATGTCAGGTCAATGTCAGTAAATGTAAAGTCATTCACGTCGGCTTGATTAGATATCCGATGTCGTATTATATTGGTGGGATTATGCTTGAAGTTATGGATCTTGGAGTGTTAAGAGATAGGAAGATGAAGTTCAGGAGTCATGTTGCAAAGATTGTAAAATACAACTCAAAAGATAATTGCAATGTTGAAACAAACGTTCACATGTAAAGATAAGGAAGTCATTTTGCCTCTTTTCAAGGCCTCGATCTATTGTACGCACGTGTGGTCTCCTGGTTTGTGTTGTGATTCTGATATATTGGAGAGAGTGCAAAGGAGAGTGCTATGAACGCAGATTGAGAATTTTACGCTGCAGACACTAGCAAACAAGAAAAATAGGGGGGGGGTGATATGATTGAGACTTACAAACTTCTAAGAGGGTCGTACAGGATTTCAATTGATGGAATTTTTCAGTTTATGGAGGATAGGGAAAGGACAAGAGGGCATCCTTGGAAACTGAGAATGAATGCCAGTAAGAAAAGGGTGGGGGGGGAGTTTCGATTTTTATCTCATTGAACTGTATATATATATATATATATATATATATATATATATATATATATATATATATATATATATATATATATATAGTATCCAATATATGAATATATGAATTAGCAGTATGAATGAATTCAAGAATAAGTATGATAACTGGTGCGTGTAGCAAGTGGCCTCCCTCGATGAGACCCTGCCTCCCTAGAGGTCTCTCTTAATAATAATAAGAGAAATATTTTTTATTGATTTCTAAAATATTTATACAATTACAATAATCTTATTTAGTGACATTAAACCTTGTAATTTTTACAAAATCCAGCAATAAGTGCTGCATATGTGATTCATTTTCTACATTGCATTTCAGTTACAATTTTGATAATACTTTTTTGCGTCTGTATTTACAACACGTGTTCTATGAAGATTACACGGAATTTTTGAATAATGGATACTAATGGATAATAATAATTATAATAATATGATAATGTCTGAGATAAATTACATACATATGATTATTACAGACATTTTGTTCATGTTTACACATTATGTATAAAATAATTTTTCTATTTTCATCGTACAGAGTATTTACATATTTACAATTAATAAATATTACACTTTATCATCTGTACATTATACTGCACGCAGTTCAAGGGACATTATTTCATTTCAATATTTTTTTTTCTTTGGATACAAATTCATATATATATATATATATATATATATATATATATATATATATATATATATATATATATATATATATATATATATATATATATATATATATATATATATATATATATATATATATATATATATATATATATATATATATATATATGCGGAGTTTGGTATATAGGTATTCTATATGTTTTGTCCATTTAAGGTGACAGTCTATGTAAAGACCAAGGTATTTTGCATGTGTTACAGGTTTTATTTCGGGACATTGGCAGGTTTTTTGTTGTTAATGCAGCGGTATGTGTGACAGTCTGTCGATAGTGGTGCGTGGCGCATGATTCTCGGGTTATGTATTATTAACATCCGTGTTTTGGTGCCGTTGATTACAATTGCGTTTTGGTAGAAGTATGTTGTGATTTCATTTAGGTTTTGTTGTACTTTGGAGAGAGCCGTGTTGATGTCTGTGTGGACTGCTAGTACTGCGGTGTCATTTGCGTACTGAAATATTTGACTTCTTATGGCCATACTATGGACATCATTAATGTATATGTTGAAAAGGGTGGGTGATAATATGGCGCCTTGAGGGACACGTGTTTTATTTGTATACCCCGGCTATGACATGTACCTATTTTTGTTACTTGTGTTCTGTTTGAGGGGTAGTTCCTGATCCATGTATGCAGTGTTCCTCTTATACCTATTTGGTATAGTTTGGTGAGTAGTATGTCATGTTCATGTGTATCGAATACTTTAGTTAACTCAAGCAGTATAAGAACGGCGTACTTGTTTTTGTGGAGAGCTTTGTTTAATGCGTCGGCGATGTCTTCTATAAAGTGATGTTGCTTTTTGTTTTCTGAAAGCCGTATTGGTGAGATGATGTTGTACTTCTGTAAATAGTTCTGTAGTCTAGTGTGTGTTATTTTTTCTATAATTTTTGAGATGACTGGTAGTGTAGCTATTGGTCTGTAGTTCTGAGTATCGTTTCTTTTGCCGTGTTTGTATATTGGCGTAATTACTGCAGTTTTTAGTTGTTGGGGAATAATGCCAGTGTCGAATGTTATGTTCAATAGTTTCAAAAGTATCAGATTTATTTGTTCTTCTTCTTCTTATGGTGCTATCTTCTATCGAAGGTCAGCGTCCATCTTGGCGAACAAACTGCGTTCTTGCGTTAACCGAGCAGTTGTGCGCTGGTCTTTCCTGTCCACGTCTTGATGTTGCCAAACCATGATATTCGTTTCTTCCTCTAGTTTCTTTGCCATTAATTCTTCCTCCCAAAATAGTTTGTAGAAGTTGCTATTTGCTGTTTCTCATGATGTAGCCAAGATATGATGTTTTTCGTTTCTTGACTATTTGTTCAAGATCTTTAGCTTTGCCAGTGGATTTTAAGACACCTTCACTGGTAATTTTTCTATCCGTGATATCTTTAGCATTATTCTGTATAGCCACATCTCAAAGACTTCGATTTTCTTGATGGTTGTCGCCTTCAATGTCCATGCTTCAACTCCATAGAGCAGAATAGACCACACGTAGCATTTCAGCATTCGGCATCTGACTTCCATGTTTAGGTCTTTATTGCAGAATAGTGTTCTCATTTTCATGAAGGACTGCCGTGCTGCTTCAATCCTTGTCTTTATATCTATTTCAGGATCCCACCTTTCATTAAGTCAGCAACCAAGATATTTATATCTTGACACTTGATAGGTATTTTTCCCATTGAGTGTCAGTTTCATTGATGAGGCTGGATGTTTGCTGATGATCATGTATTTTGTTTTGTTGACGTTTATATTTATTCCCATTTTTTGGCTTTCTATGTATAATTTGTCAATGAGTTTTTGGAGATCCATAATGTCATCTGTAATTAGCACGGCGTCGTCTGCATATCGTAGGTTGTTAACAATCTTTTCATTTATTGTGATTCCCTCTGGACATTCTTTCAATGCCTTTTTAAAGATTACCTCTGCGTATATGTTGAACAGGAGTGGTGAGAGCACGCATCCTTGTCTCACTCCTCTTTTGATGTTACTATCACTGATGGTAATGTTGTCTAATTGAATGGTAGCTGACTGATTCCAATACAGATGTGTTATTAGTCTTATGTCTTGTTCGTCTAGCCCCATTTGTTGAAGGACGTCTATTAAGTTAGTGTGTCTGACTTTGTAGAATGCTTTTTCAAAATCTATGAAACACATAAAGACAGATTTCTGTTTTTCTGTGCATTTTTTATCAATATTTAGGTACAGAATAGGGCCTCTCTAGTACCAAAACCATTCCGAAAAGCCGAACTGTGTTTCACTTAGAGTTCTTCACTTTTGCTATAAATGCGATTCTGAATTACTTTCAAAAATATTTTCACTGTTTGACTCATTAGACTAATAAGTAGGAAGTCGCCATAGGAATTCGTTTTGGGTTTCTTTGGGATAGAGATAAATGTAGATTTCCGCCAATCTGATGGAAATTCATCGCTTTCATATATTTTATTAAATAGTTTTTCAACAAATTTAAAAATTCTGTTTGCACACCATGTGGTCCAATGGATTTTTCTGTTTCTTTCACGCCGTACTTGTAACGATTTTTTTCTGTGTGTGTGTGTGTGTTAAAACATGTTTCAAGAAGTCTTTACTAGAATTATACATGAACTACTTTCAGAAACTTCAACGGCCACCATAGATCGCCAGTTGCAGAATTCATACTGCTTAGTTGGTACATCCAAATGGATGGTACATACGGGTACTTAGACTCCACGAAGTTGAGCTTTAGAGAGAAAAAGTTGAAGAGGTCAGAGTGGTTGATGGAGTTTGGAGAGCATATGAATAGGGCAGGTTGATATGGTAGCGAAAATTTCAGCCAAAGCAGATCAAACAGTGAGGATTCAAGGATTTTAAGCCTCTGACGTGGTATGTCGGTTCTAACGAATGCACAAGTGCCCCGTTGTGATGGAAACGACTGTGTAATGTGAACATTTGGCCAGTTGAGTTGTACAGTTGCTGTTGAGGATTCCAGTTAGGATTCTGGTTTACATTAGTGTAGGCGGTGTTGTATATCGTTTATATTGCTGTTTAAGCCATGAATACTGGAAGTGGATGTGGAAACTTTTTTGTTAAGAATTAGTGTTGTTGGGTTGTTTAGTTGGGTTACTCTTGTCTTTTATGATTTTTGTTGGATTACTGATGTATTTATGGGTTTTGTGTGGGAGAATTTTGGAACATTGTTTTGAGATCTGCAAAAAACGCATTTCTTTTACTTCTGGTTCATTGTGTTTGTTGAGGAAGAGATACAAAGGAAGTGGGGCATGCAATGAGAGGTGACAGTCTCGCAAACATACCGCCCACACAGAGGGGAGTCAGTCTCCTGTCCATAATTGGCCTCGACAATTCCCCTACAGCCACAGTAATGATTCTCCCTCCAGTCACGAACTGGAAAAATTCGTGGTTGCAGGATTTTTCGCTAGCTCATCGGGAAACCTCTAGGTTCGTTTTCTACCTGGCTCGGTCCCGTGTATTAAAAGGGGGTCGGCCTGAGGAACCATTTTACTGCTGTACCCTCGAAAAGGGGAGGTTCAGTGCCCATACCGTGAGACTGGTGTCTTTTAGGGTATCACTCTCACTGCATGTGAGAAGGGTGCGGGAGGCAGAAACCGGAACCCTTTTTATAGCGACCAAGCATGGCTGCAGCAACTTCAGGTCTGTAATAAGCAAGGTGGCGGTATCTAACCACGTGATGAACGACATTACCATCTAGAGGTTAAGTTGGCATTTCTCCAACTAAGGAAGATATGCCTTTGCGGCTGCGATGATCACCAGGTTCGCACAAAGCCCCGCTTGTGGAAACAGGATATACTGCTGTTTAAGGTGGAGATGACGCGACTGTGGGAGGATATATATATATTACACATCGACAGCAGTAGTTCATTTAGTAATTGTAGTAATTAGAGCATTTAGGTCATAGTAATTTAGGTCATTGCATGCAACAAATACTCCAGTTTCTCTTCAAGCTTGGCAAACGAAATTCGATAAAGGGAACCAGACAGAGTTTCATATTCTATTACTTTTGTTCATGTTGTTATAATTTAGTGCTGTACTCGACTAAAAATAGAAACATCCTTTAAGTTAAAACTTGAGTCTGATCTCAGAAGGTAAGTTAGTGTTTACTGATTTTGAGAATGGACCCCCAAACACATTTTTCATTCGTATGACTGCTCGTGTATCTATAATTCAGCACGTAGACACGTATCTACTCGTGCATGCTCGCTTGGGATAAACGAATGCATGTGTATATGTACACTGGTATCTACGAATATGGTGATGTGATGTAATATGGTACTAGACATCTAAGAAGCTCATACATATGTTTTAGAAGTATGGAATTGCATCAAACTACAAATTTCCCGTTGTGTAATATTTTCGCATTCTCGTTTTTAAATTATAATTTAATAATAATCATTTTTTTCTATTTGTTATTAAATCCTTTAATGTATACAATGCTCAAATCCAACAGCATTTGCAATCACCACGTTTCATAAATAATAATACAAAGGAACTGATTCATATCTGCGTAGTTTCCATATTCCTTATAATAATGGATGCTTTACAATCAATTAGACTTAAGTATGTATGATACATTAAATATTACATATTTTAGATTATTTAGAATACCCCAATCTTGCTCGCATATTCATACGTCACTGGACAGTTACTTTTTGCTGCTATTTCATAAACAGAGTTTTCACCAATCTGCACACGAATATTTTGAGTGATTTTATTCCACAAGTGAATAGCAAAACTTTGTCTAAATTTTGGCATGACGTTTGGCGTTTCGTATTTCTTGAAATATTTTTCACCTTCCCAGTAGGTCAATGGAAAAGCTGCTTCCGGTTGAAGAATAGTAATATTACAAGTATTTCCTTTATCATCTTTAATCCGTTTCACTCCACAATGTGCTTTCATAACCCTGGACAGACGTTTCGGTCCATTGTATGCTCATAAATCACTCCTATCCGTGTTGGCAAACTCTTGAAGGCACTTTTTTAAAAATATATGATGTTTGTCAAAAATAATGACAGCGCTTCCCACATTTACGTTATCTTCTATGATGAGTGTGTTTCTTAATTTATGTAAAGATTGCAACACCACGACGTCCAAATCGAGATAAATTCCTCCATATTTCCATAAGACAGTAAACCTGAGTGCATCACTGAGATGTGAAACTTTAAAGGGACTACTTCTCCAGTCAGACGTACAGAACCATTTTTTCAATGGTGTGTCCTCTAAGAAAGTTTCCAAGTCGACTGCTCGGAAGTTCACGTTAGGATAAGTTACATGTATATTTTCCATAAGCGAAGTATTTTTTATGTTAGGTCTTGTGAAGAGTACTCTGATCTCCATATTGGAATTGTGTTTTGCGGCAGACTCGACGGAACAGGCTTGACGATTAGTCAAAAAGATTCTTCCAGAAGTCTCCAAGAAAAATATTGTAACTCGTTTGACTGTAGAAGACGTGTGCTTCTTTATCTTTTTCGGCATCCCTCCTGGAAAATATTTATTTACATTGTAGTATTTATTTTAAAAATGGGTTTTAATACACTAATTACTACTACTACTACAATTTGCTTTAAAATTGTTTTTAATTCTTTATTTGTTGGAATATTCAACCAGTAAACAATAATAGTGAATGCAAATTCGCAATTCCTGTTATGGCCTATGCCCACCCACGAAGATATTAACTTAATAACTCTTTCGTGGTATAAATAGGCTATTGCAAGATGGAATGTCTCGTCATGAACTGCACGCATACTTCCACACTGATTTGTCTTCCGTTTAGTTTCTGGATTAGGTCAAAAGATATGAAAACCATATGACGAACACATCCGCCCTGTTGGGTTTAAACTGTGGACACCAAAGTCGAACTGTCCAAACTTCTTCAACCGTTCGACTTTATTTTCTGTCTTCTCAAAATCTGAATGGATTTATGATGCAAACACTGAGACATTATCATCGTCTTATCCAGAGAGTCGGTGAACACCTTTCGTCACAAGATTTCTTTTACTGTCATCAACATTGGCTTTTCATTAGTAGTCGTGGGTATAGACTGTGCGGATAGTTGTTTCTATCTCATCCTTATTCCATTTCTTTCTTAACTGAATTGGTATACCATGATCCTCTTTCTTATATTACAGTTGGATGCGAAAACGTGCGTTCAGCAAATAGCTGTATGTCATATATCAAATCCTTCTCATTGACATTGATGTACAGACTGAATAACAATGGACCAAAGATCGATCCTTGAAGCACACCAGTGGTTATCGTGAATCTTGCAGATTCACCACCCCCATATACCACTTTGATATCTGTCCGCCCGCGATCCTCTTATCCATGCCAATACTTTATAATCCATTCCCGTATTCTCCAATTTTTGCAACAGTCTATCATGCTGTATTCTGTCAAAAGCCTTAGCAAAATCCAAAAGTATCATGATGTATCCATTCCCCATTAGCTGAATAGTAACATTATTATATAATGTGGGCAATTTGCTAAAACATTATCTTCCTTTAGTGATGCATTTCTTCGTCACAGCTAACCGATCCAGGTCTATAACAACATTTCACTTTGTATTTAATCTTGTTAGGCTCCATCTCACAACAAATGAAAAATTGTTACTACTATTGCAGTCATTGGTCTCAACTCTAACTGGATCCAAGTCATCCGATATTATTAGCATCACGTCCCCCCTCCTCTCCTATCCTCTCAGTCCTTCCTAAAAATACCGTACTCTTTGCATGGATACCAGTTAGTATCCATGCAAATCTGACACCCTTAGCATTCGTGTACAGACATAATAAATTACTTGATTACCTGCATGCTCTTTTGCATACACTTCTCTGTGGTCTGCATGACACAGTTAGACAACATGCAGATCACCGTTCTTATCTGATTCCTTACTTACGCAGACATTATTAGAAATGCTTGATAGATAGGAACCGGACGAACGCAGAATCGTTCTCGTTTCATAATCATTTGCATAAAAAATAATAATAATGATAATAATAATAATAATAATAACCATTAACCATCATTAACACAGTTACCTAATATTGCGAATTTACACACGGATTCTCGAGACTTCTCCCACCAGAATTCAGTTTCCCTGAGTTTCTATCAGTTAATAATTTTTCAAAACTCCTTAGGAAATTTCTTGAATTTTAGAAATCACAACTTCACTTTTCTCCATATTTCTAGAATGATCTCTTTAGTTTAATTTAATAATAATAATAAAAGTAATAATAATAATCTTTCTCTGCATAACCAAATTTATTCTATATTTTATTGAATCCTTCAATTTATGAGATGTGCAAATGCAACAGCATTCAGAATTTGAACTTGTAATAAATAATAAAACAACGTAAAACATTTTCAGCTGCACATTGCATATTTCCTGTTTATCTTATATTTAAATTTTTTAAATAATTAAATAATTTAAAATTGTAAAATAATTAAATTATTTAAATCATCAAAATACTCTAGGGATTATAGGGTCCCTCCCAGGAGACCCTGTAACCCCCTAGAGAGCGTGTCCCCTGGGTGGCGGATAGGGGGAGCCCACCATATGTGTGTGTGTGTGTGTGGTGGGGGTGGTCCGAATATATTGAATAAGGACTCGTGGACCAACAGGGACAAAAGGGGCAATCACCTTGATTGTAATGGAAGCGGCATTCCCATGGACCCCTAGCTGGATCTATTATCTCCTTCTTCTACTTTGAGGAAGATCCACTTACTTTAATCTTTCCTATAAGGCCTTATCAGCCTGGGGATTTTTCATTTCTGGCCTTACAACTATGCTATCTCTATAAACCTTACTATAATTCTTCTATAATCTACTCTTTCTTCCTTCAATATACCCTATTCCTCCTATGGGTTTAAATTCGGAAGAAGGCTAGTTCAGACGCCTTAAGGTAGCAGCCTTACCACTGAACTATTCCATCGTCAGGCTAGTCCCCTGACGTGGAGAAAATAATCCTACTTGTAAGCTGACAGAAAAAGATAATCGGATTGAATCTATGGGAAACGACCCTGGAATGGAAAAGGTAAAACAAAAATGGAAACGACAAAATATAATACACATAGCAAACTGGAATGTAAGAGGAATAGCATATAAAGAAATAGAATTAGACCAGTTATTAAATGAAAGAAATTTTAAAATAGCAGTAATCACTGAAACAAAAAAGAAATTAAAAGGAACTATGATAATCGAAAATGTTAATGTGATGTACAGTGGAGTCGACAGAGACCAAAGAGCACAAGCACGAGTCATGATTTGGATTCATAACTCCCTTTCAAAACAGTTAAAACATTATAAATTATGGAATGAAAGAATAATAGAAGCTGGAATAAAAATAGATAGAGGCTATTTAACAATAATGAATATTTAACTATTTAACAGGATAATAATAAATGTAAAACATATATAATAAAATAAATAAAAATGATTACATAATTTTAGCAGAAGACTTAAATGCAAGAATTGGAAACACGAAAATTAATAATAACATAGGAATACATGGAGAACATACTCTAAACAGGAATGGTAAAAAATTGATTGGGTTTGTAGTTTTTAATAATCTAAAAATAATGAATTCCTTCTATAAACATAAAGACATACATAAATATATTTGGGCAGCAAGAGGATGGAAATCAATATTAGATTACTTCATATTAAATGAAAAGACATCAACATGTTCATTAGATGTTAGAGTTCACAGAGGATATGAAATAAGCAGTGACCACTTCCTTGTTAAAATAAAATTAAGATTACCACCTAAATGGCTACAAGTAATAAGAACAGAAAGAAAAATTGAAACATTTGTTTATAAAACTAGACTATTGAATGACACAAATAGAACAGCTATATGAACAAATAATTAACCAATATCTAGATAAAATAAACAAAATGAAGAAATAGAAATAGAATGGCTTAATATAAAACGATACTAAATGCAGCAGCAAATGAAAGCTTAGGAGAGACCATAAAATTCAATAAAAGGAAAAAACTGAAGACCTGGGATGATACAATCAAAGAAATAATCAAAAAGAAAAACGAAGCCTTTCACAAATGGTTAAGCAGTAAAAGATTAGGAGATGAAATAGAATATAAAATAATAAGACCCATAGCTAAACGAGAAGTCAGAAAAAGACATAAAGAATCATGGAACAAATTTGTTTCTAATTTAGAAAATGATTTATATAAAATAAGACCTAATGTATATAAAATTTTGAAACACTTAAATGCAGATACCAAAGAAAACATAAACTTAAACACTGAATTGAAATTAGAAGAATTTCTAAATTACTACACAGAATTGTGGACAGACAAATATTTTAAAAAAGACAACTGGTAAACAATTATCGAAAATGAAAAGGAAATAACTGAAGAAGAATTAGAAATCTGCCTGAAAGAAACAAGAAACGGAAAATCACCTGGAGAAGATAAGCTAGGTTCAGAACTATATAAATACGCAGGAACAAGATTCAAAGAAAGACTCTTATTATTTTTAAATAAAATTTACTCAACTGGTATCCCCCCCGAATAGAATGGAAAAAAGCAATTGTGATTCCTATCTTTAAGAAAGGTAATAGAGATGACCCTAAAAACTATAGAGGTATCAGTATACTAAATTCCTGTTACAAAATATATAGCAGAATCTTAAATAGCAAACTAATGAAATATTTCGAAAACTTTATTTTAGAAGTACAGAATGGATTTAGAAAAGGACGATCGTGTATAGACCCGGCCTTTTGCCTAAAATTAATAATAGAGAAAAGAAGAGAATACAATTTAGAAACGCATATTGCATTTATTGACTTTGAAAAAGCATATGACAAAGTCAAAAGAAACATATTATTTAACATAATAAAAGAAAGACAAATACCAAATAATATCCTAAAAGCTATCACAAGTATATATGAAAATAATCAAATAGAAATAAGATTAAATCACGAGCTATCATTTACGAGAGAGATAAACCAAGGGATTCAACAGGGATGTCCCCTCTCAGCAACTCTTTTTAATATCTACTTAAATGAAATAATAATAAAATGGAATAAAAATTTACATCAAGGAATTAAACTTTCTCCTAAAGTAAACTTAAACACTCTCCTCTTTGCGGACGACCAAATAATAATTACAAATTCTGAAGATAAACTACTGAAAGCTATTTTAGATCTAAATGAGATATTCAAAGATTATGGTATGATAATATCAACAGAAAAATCAAAAACTATGGACTTTAAAGGACAAGATCGAGCAAGAACTAAAACAGTAATAGATAACAAGATCGTAGAACAGGTGAATTCATTTAACTACCTAGGATGTATGATCACATGTAAAAATGAAAAGATATAAACGTAAAAATTGCAAAATATTTAAAAATAACAGGTGTAGTTAACTCTATATTTAAACCAAACCTAGTTCATAAACAAACCAGACGAAAACTATACAATACATTAGCCCTACCAGTCATAATGTATGGAAGCGAAATCTGGACACAGAAATGAAGTTTATGAGAAAAATTGCAAAGTATACTCTATTTGATCACAAAAGAAACGAAGATATTATGAAAGAATTAAACCAAGAACCACTAATAGGAAAAAATTAAAAAAATATAAACATAAAGGGATGGAACACGTTCAAGGAATGAAAACAGAAAGATTACCAAAACAAGCCTTAAAGTACAAGCCATTAGGAAAAAGAAACCAGGACGTCCTCTTAAGCGATTCAACGATGACTTGTAAGGCTGGAACAGATCATGCTGGAACTAAATCCTTGATACGCATAATGACGATGATGAAAATAATTAAATAATTGAAAATTTGAAATATTTGCATTTTTTAAATTTTTTAAATAATTAAATTATTTATTTAATGGATTTTTTCGAATAAAGTATTGTGTACTACAGTTTGGTTTTCCATTGTTTTTAATTTTTTTTATTAATTTACATATTGTACCAGTGAAAAATTAAATGTAAAACAGTTATTTATGAATGTTAATATTTGTGAATGTTATTAGTTCTTGTTAATACTCCCAGTCTCACAACATGAACTTAACTCCTTTATAAAATGACTTAGCCTTTCGTATTACGGAATTTGTTGCAATTATGAATATGAATTATAAATGAATAACTCGTATGAATTATATGAATTATTCATTCATAATTCATATTCATAATTTGATGTTAACGTTTTTACGGCTTACTCATCTTTCGAATGAAAGTTATCTTTCAATTACTAATTTCATTCTCCGTTTATTTAAGTTTTTATTCGTTCCTTGCTTTCATATGCCACTAATGATTTCATCCAATATTTATTCTATTATTTCTCATTTATTCATTTTATTCTATATTTCTTAAATAATGAATAACCTATTATTCATCTACATTTAATAGATTTAATTGATAAAACTGGATAAACTTTTCTAAATAAGTTAAATACAGCTTTTCGGTATAAACAGTTTTGTTTGATTGGGAGTATTGCTCAGTTCGTATGTAATAATAAATATTATCGTTTATTACGTAAATCGGATACGTATCTAACCAGAATTTGAACACTTACTACAATTTTATAAAGCCTAATAATGTGCCGAATTTGTCGAACTATTACTTACTTTTTTCTCTGGAAAAATAAGTCAGAAATAAAAATGCGCAGAACACTATTCCAATCAATATTATTACTGCTGTTTTCATTACTTTCATTTCTGTCTCTCGGTGTACCTGATCTTTTGAAATCAAACTCTTCGACACAGAAATTGTACGTAACTTATTTCATGTAATTGCTTCAGAATGTTAACACGCGTGAATTACAGCTGTTATTCACGTGGCTTGTATACGACACAGCTTGATTACATTTTGCTCCCTTTAGAGTTTAATAATAGTATTTTATCATTTTCTTTTTTTTAATAAAGAAAATTAACGAAAAATGCAGAAACAAAAATGTCATATTTATTACTCTATCGTTTTTTTTTCTCTTATTACAGTAAAACAAATAACCCGAACAATATTTAAATTTCACGTTTTTTATTTCACTGCGTACACTGAATTATCAAATAGATAGATGGCTTGGTAGTAATTCTATTTCACAACTGCATCTATTCTTAGAGAGACAGAGAGAGAGAGAGAGAAAGAAAGTGAGTGACAGAAAGAATTGGTTGTAGGTTCAATAACGAAATACATCACGTGAATTAATAGCTGTCTAAAATCATAATATTTGTCTTTGAATCAAAGTAAAGTCCAGGATTATTAGTATCAGTAATCCTTTACAGGCCTCCAATACTCATAATTAGCCTATTGGCTTCCGAAGTGTTAATATATTAGGGTAAGGTGGCTAAAGGTATACCGGAGTATATATTGACATCTTGGAAACCTAATTTATGCAAAGATAAGACCGTTCATCTCTTTCTGTATAGTCTGTTATAACTGTTAACTGAGTAACTTCGTTTAGCTGGTTGGTTAAATGAACCTTTGTTTCGCCAGCTATTGATCAAAATGTCTGTCCATATTTTACAGGATATTAATAATTTGATAAATAATTACTAATAACCCTCCTCATCGTATGTTACGCTTTCGCGCAAGCCTACACATTTTACCTCGTAAGCTCCCGTAACCGATAATCTCGCGGATAAGTTGGTTACTCTTTATTCCCGGTGGTATCGCATGTCTGTCGAAGCGTGTATTCACGGGGCTGGTTTGCCTGTTTTGCGTGAGGAAAACCCCAGGATAAACTGGGGAAAAAACCCTGCTGTCCACGCCCAAGACCAGCTAACTTGGCTATGGCTGAGGAATATCCTTAAGCTTCTTAAGTCAGATTGTTAACTGTTAACTTCTGTGGCTTGATGGATGTCAATCCCGTGGATTCTGATCCCGTCATCGGTATGAAAAAGACTTATTTTAAAGGTTAGCGAGCACTCGGCTCACCCTGATTAGGGCAATGCGGAAGCGCCTGAGCCGAAAGGTAGTGCAGCTTTCGGGCGCTTAGAAAACTCCTGAATGAGTTGCTCGGAATGAGAAGCTGCTTAGGTGAAAAAGTAGCGGTAGTGTTACGAAGCAATGTGGTAATATCTGGGATATCAGCATCGAGATGCAGGAGAGCATGTCATTGGGTGATCATGGAGAAGATGACTTGAGCATTCCTGAGAAATTTCTTAGTGTCGGCTTGGCTGGGGTTCATCTTGCTAAAAGCTATTAGCATCTCCCCTAGTGAGGCAGCAAGAATCTGTTCAGAATTTTCATTGTAATCTATCGAGGCTACGGGTAAAATCCGCGGAGAGACCGCAGAAGCGTATGTTTTATCGGCGGGAACACTCCGCACTGTGACTTCCGGCGAAGGTTTCGTGTCTTGAATCTCAGTGGGCGGAGCCAACGCCGCTCTAGTCTTCCGTTGGTTAGATGGGTGAATTGAGCAGCCTTTAAAATTTGCTGGATGGGGGCCGCCACAATTAGCAGGTGTAGACGATGATTTTGTGCAAGTGTGCGAGGGATGGTTGTCACCACACTTTACACACTTGTAATCTGCTTTACATAACTTTTGTGCATGCCCAAATTTTTGGCAGCGGTGGCATTGACCGGCGGATGCCTTTCTTCTGAGTGGTTCGGTCTTGATGACTAAGTTGCAGACTATAGTAAGGTCGTAAATTGCTCTGTGGTCTTTACTGATCTCCACTAAGACCAGAGGCATGGGGCGCTTGTCTGCGCGGTACATGCGCGAGATCTTAATTGGTTCAAGACCTTGTGATCTGAGGTCAGTAGCTATTTCATCAGTTGTTATGGTTTCTGCCAGACCTCTGATGACTACCTTAAGGTTTTTTTCGCTTTTTAATTGGTAGGTGTGATATGGGACTTTCTGTTCATCCATAAGTCTGGTGAGCTGGCGGTAGTCCGTTTCTCCTTCGGGCTGTATGCGGACTCCATCGTCGGTGTTTTTAGCTGATGAGAACTTGATGTTATTGTTCTTCATCGTCTCAGCAAGTGACGACCAGTTTTCTTTAGCTCTCAAGATTACTGGCGGAATCCTCTCTTTGGGCTGTGTCAATGTCCCTGTTCTTTCATCAGCTAGCGCTGATGTATCCATTGGAGCTGTAGTTTCCGACGTCTGAGGTATTATTTCAGGATCTGTTGCAGGGGATTTTTTCTTTCTCTTCTTCCGTTTAACTTCCTGAAAGCTACTGGAGTTTGAAGGAGAGATGTCTTCAGTAGTTATTGCTGGCTCGCAGGCGTTGTCATGTGAAGGTTGAGGAAGTTTAGAGGGATGGGTATCCTCTGTCTCCGCTTCAAGGATCTGGTGTGCTCCGATTTTATCTGGCCATTTTTTGTGTAGCAAGTTGCCTAAATCCCTGAATAGCGTCAAAAGTTCCTGAAAATTGAGATCGTCGAAGGACTTATCCATGGCTAGGCTTATGAAAACGAAATAGAACTAAAAGTCTTACCTGCTCTGTTTATCGAGCACGAACCTACGGTACAGTCGCCTCACCTCCTCGGCCTCCTCTTAAGTCAGATAACCCTAAATGCGATATAAATAAGAAAAATGAAAAATGCTATTTCATTGATATAATAGCAGTTCATAAGTCAAAAAATGATTTCATATTCTCTCTCTCTCTCTCTCTCTTTCTCTATCGCATTATCTAACGAAATGAGCGTAATCAGAACATTTATTTCAACAACTCTTGCAAATTATTTTACTGCCGACCATCTCTTCATTGTTCGTTTAGCCCTCTGTATTTTAAGTGGTTGACTTCCTGACATATTATCTTGCTTAAATGTCGTGTAATTTATCTGATAAGAGATTCATATTTCTTGGGTATTAAGTTCATGGTTTGCTCTTCGTTCCGGGGTATTAAATATCATTTCCGTTTCCAGCGTTGAACTTATTCGTCTTTGGGATGTTTTCTGAGGTTTTCCCTTATTAGTTATTAACCATAGTTTTGTTCAGAAAGGAGATGATACTAATTTGGAGGTAGGACTTAATTTTTGTCTTTCCACATTCTAACTACGTGCACGACCGATATATCAACTCATTCATGCATCTAGACTTCATTTTTTATTTTTAGTGCTTCATGATTTTCCGTATTTTGATTTTTTAAAATAATTTAGAAGAGATATAATATTGTTAGTATGTTATTGTATTCGGCATCTAATATCAACGAACAGTATATAAAGAACGACTTCAAATGTAGACGCAGAAAAACAACAAGGTTAAGCTGAAATCTGTCTACTAATTTTGGTTAGTAAAATTGCAACACGGTTGCAATTAGCTATTTTTAATTTTTAAAACCACCCTTTAATCGTATCAGTTACGGTCAATAAAATATGACGTTTTTTCCAACTGTTCATTTGATTTTACTCTTTTTATTTGTTCATCCTGAGTTATTTATACTCAATATACATATTTTTTTTAAATCGATTATGAATTGTCAGCTAAGATAAAATATGTCATGGAATTATACACGAAAGTAACTAAAATTATTGTGGCTTAAAAGGCCTACGAAATAAAGGTAATCATCGATATATTTCGTACTTGAATGTTCAGTTTCTAAGTAATATTTAAACGTGTATAACGAATATCGATTATAAAGATGTTTTTCGTAATGAACTCTCATTAATAAATGACTTAAATTAAAAACCAACTAGTTAATAAATAACTTTTGTCGTCGTTTAAAAATGTCCTCAAAGTTCATTACTGTTTTACTGTAAGGAACTTTGAGGATTTACTCTTTCAATTAAGAGTATTAATTCGATGCTTTAAAAGAAAGGACTGTGTCGTGTCTAAAATCATTTGTTTTATGATATAATTCGCCACGTAGTTATTTATTTAGAAAATTTTTAATTTCACTTCGTTACTGTAAATAGCTTAATCTCCTACTCGCCATCATCATTAAGTTAGTTGAAAACTATCGAAGTATCATTTAATTAATAAATTGTTTACCCTAACTGGTTTATTCGTGTGTGTTTTTTTCACACTTTCAACAATTTTAACTTTTTTCACAATCAACATTTTTCAACCTATTGTTAACTATTATGCAAATCAAAATTTGTTGTTAATTATAGTGTTTATTATTAATAACAAAAAACCAACATACTTAGGTGTTCATTTTGTTACTTTCGTTATTATTTTTATCGTTCTCTTGTCTTTCTTACGCTGAAGAAGAAATGTCGAAAAACGTAAACTTGATTCACATATTAGTTATATCAAGGAACATTAGATTATGTACAAAACACAACCATTAATTTCAAACTTGAATTCAAATATTTAGAAACGACATGAAAAAATAAGTAAGCATTAGATCAAACGCTATTAAGCGAAACTAATGTTTATGTCTGTTAATATGCGTACATTCTACGATAGGCTTCTGTCTGTTTTCCATGGAGAATTTTAGGGAGAAAACCAGTCTTCATTGAAAGCCCTTGCACACTTCTTTGATAGAAGGGACTAGACTAGATACAAATGTAGATCTTTCCAACCGAAGGGAAGTCTTCCTTTGTGTTATGTGAACTGGAGGTAAGATAAACACAAAAGAAAATAAACAATTATATACAAATAAATCATATAATAAATGAGGATTTATGTCCATTGGGTTTTTCGTATCGCTTTTCGAACGTTATTCAGTTAGTTAGTTTTTACTTTTCAATATAAATATGATCCTTAATATTTTATATAATTCATGTTGTTCCAGATATTACTCATATTAAAAAATGATTGAATTCATTAACTCGTTTATATTCTGTCTCTTTGCAAGTTAATCATCACTCTCTCTCTCTCTCTCTCTCTCTCTCTCTCTCACACACACACACACACACACACACAAATTGCGAACATAACAGACAAGTTACATAGCTACACATGACCATACAGGCCGCTTATCTGCTGAAAACTTGAACGAAAGCAACATAAAAAAAAAACACACCGGGTCAGAAATGTCAAAACCCAAATAGACTTTATCATTCATAAATGATAGCAGAAGAGTTGCTGCCTATCTACCTACTTCCGTGTCAGATGCAAAGGTCATGATGGATTCATTTATTTGAATTTAATTATAAGAAAGGAGGTAGACTAAAAGCTTGCTCACTAGTATACCTGCTTTTTTTAGCCAGCTATTTACACCTCAAAAAACATTCACTTGTTTGATTTTATCCTACTGTGCTCGAGAGATCGTTCTCATATGGAAGTACAAGTCAAGAAATGTACCAGCTCGAAACTCGGGATAGTTGCGTGTGCTCTATGCCACAGAGCACACGCAAGTATCATACATAATATATCGGCTTTGTAGCAGTATGTGTGTGGGCATGCAGACGTGCCCCTATGTTTTCTCGCACCAGAGTACTGTAGTTTGTCTTTCCAGAATATTGACCCTTTGTTTCAAGAGAGAAAGATAAGCAGTATCACTATCATCTTAGCTTAGGAACCCTGATTATAAACACGTGTTAAATAGTTTCGGATTACCATAACTACATAAGTAGCAACTCCGTTTGTTAGTTTTATATTTCAGTAAGTTCAAGACACTTTCCCGCTTCGTTATTTTAAACTTCATTTAATTGAAATCCATTTCTATGTTAATGAATTCTCTTTATGATTATTTTTTATCAATTTTACTACTTAAAATTATGTCTTTGCATATCACTGATTCTGATATGATCCCGCTTTCAATTTAGAATTATTATATTTTTATTTGCATATCATCTAACGCCTTTTATTCTCTAAATTAATAGTGGAATTCTTTTAATCATAACTTTTGAAAATCGATAGGCAACTAGTTAAACACTAAGTAATCAACGAAGCTGAGTTCGTGACAACCGATGATATTTGGACTTGAAGGGAAAACAACAGTACAAAATAAACTACTTCCATCTCGTGTTCCTAACCCTGACGCGTATGCTATCTGAAAACAGTGCGAGTTCAACTGCAATTATTTTGAGATAGTTGATGGATTAAAAATCAGAATTTCCAGGCTACTTGCCTTCACTAGTATCCGCTTGTATCCCGTTAGTGTATCTGCTCTCCAACAAAAAGGCTGTAGTTTCAAATCTCAATCCCCGTGGACATAGATGTTCTGAAATACTTTTAGATGGAAGAGGAATTTCATCGAATGGGGTGATACCACCACCGCGGGCTGCTTACTGGAGACCTGAAGTGGCTAGAAAACGTTCCGTGCTTGATTTCTACGACAAGGTTTCTGAATTATATAAAAATACAAAAACATGTAAAAGTAATAAAAATAGAAGAAATACCATAATTCGTTCACGGAAAACGTCACATGACTACCAGGAAAAAAAAAAAAAAACCTCCTAATGTGACATCCTCTAGTGATCTTGTATATGAATACAAAATTTAAATATGCATTTATTAGAAGCGCTGCAAATTTTCTACTAGAAGTATTTTTCGCTATGACCAACAAAGAATATAAATATGAAAATGTATATAAATCTTTCAAAGTAAGCAAAATTTTCATAATAAAAAAAGAACTAAATTCACTTAATGCTAGATGCCGATTTTGTCATTGCTAAAAGTTATTACTGAATGTCTGAAAACCTTTAAATCAGAAAACTGCCAGTAGATGTCCGCACTGTACAATGTACATTTTAGCATGGACTTTGATTACAAATCGGCGTAAATATTTAACCAATTAGAATTTAGGGATTAATATTTTATATTTACTAACAGACAATGACATTTAATCATTATTAATAACAATTTAATGATTAGGTATTACTTTATTAATTATTTATTTCAAATCATTGGCCATCAACTATATAAATCTATTGTACTTAATAAAGTAATGTCAGAGACCAACATCTTGCAGCCAATTAAACATTTTGTTTAATTGGATGAAATGCGTGATCAATTTTTGTTGTTTGAATGATGCTTATCGTTTAATCCGTACACCATGTAAGATACTAAAAATTAAAATAGTTCAAAAGTATATATTGAAAACTTACTGTAGAATAACTATTGAAACGAGTACATAGGTAATGAACAGCAGCTGCAAAATTCTAAAATAAAATATGAAAAAAACACAGGCATGATTGGGTATGAACTTTAAGAATAAACCATTAATTTAATTCAAAAATTGTGATTACTTAATATTGAAACACGAATGATAAAACATTTTGGATTGTGTTTCTCATCTAGCATCTAGGTGTGCCGATTTTATACAAGGAGGTATCGGTAGTGAAGACTCCTCACACTGGGGATGAATCCAAAACTAAGAATTTTATTCCTTTAATGTGGACTTTTTTATATTGCTACTGGTTGGGCATTGTCTTCTGAAGCGAGGTAAGAGTTATTTGAGTAGAGCAAATGTTACATTCCAATAAATATAAAGTATATAATTGTAGAAATTTTATTAAATATTTTTGTCGTATTTTATTTTTTACCTCGTGATTCATTTATTAATTACCAATCCCATTACTTACTATGTCTTTTAAAACATGTGTTCTTATACAAAATAATTCGAGCGTTGACATTACTAAAATGAAATCATATTCACTCCATTTTTCTTAGAGAAAAGGTAATTTTATTAATGCCAAATTCGACTTCGTTTTGTGTTCATTTGTACACATTTCCTATACTCAACTAACGCTTTTCATTTTTATTGCAGAAACGCACTCAATCTTTCATGATTATGCTTTAGCTACTATACCGAAGAAGATCCAAGACTATTTCTCTTCTGCGACACCTCCCCAAATATTTTTCTTAGAGATTTCTAACAGATCATTTTTGATTGCACGACAAGCATGTGCAGCTGAATCAGCGGCTAAACACAATCCCAACATGCGTGTGAATGTGTTCATGACAAATTGGAGATACAAATGACATCCCTCATGTTGAAGATAGGATGACATTATCCAAATATAGCATTTAAAACTCTCGATGTACGGGAACTTGTGAAAGATACACCATTAAACGAATGGTACTACAAGTTCGAAATGGAAGAAGGGATACAAAGTTCAACATCTCAATGATGGACTAAGACTAGCTACCCTATGGATGAATGGAGGCATTTATCTCGATTTAGACTTTATCGTATTACCGTCCTTGGAACATTTAAGAAACGTTGCCATTATAGAAACCAAGAAAGTTGTCGTAAATTCAGTTTTAATATTCGACAGATATCATCCTTTTATCAATGCCTGTCTACATGAATATTCTGAAAACATATACTCCATGTTTGTGGATGTATAACGGTCCTGAACTTATAGTCAGAGTGTTAATAGCCCAATGTGGAATCAAATCTGTTCCTGAGGCAAACAAAAATCCAGTTCTTAATCCCAAAGCGGCTTTTCCAGTTCACTGGACAAGAAGTAATACTTATTTTAATCCTTTTGACGCAGCAAATGTCACGCGAAAATTCAACAACAGTTACGTTGTACACATTTACATTTCTGTTACCAGGAATTATACTGGGCAAATTGGAGAAAATTTGGCTTATGAAATTGCCGTAAGAGAAATTTTCTGTAATTTAAACCATTGATATGATTACTTTATGATGTTTATTAAACGTTACCTTAATTTTAATTTTTAGGTAAAATTTTCACGTATAAGTAGCTTTTATAACTTTTATTTTAAAATGTACATTCATTAAATTCATATTAATATTTAGAGTATTTTTCATATAAAGAATTCATTGTTGAAATAACAATGAGTGCACAAACGCCCTCTAGAATTTTAGATTATTTATAAACAACTAAAGCGGATATATTTTGAAATTATATTATCCTTCGGTTTTAAAATCAATTGCAATCTTTATTTACCTACCATTTCATTGTTATTATTATTATTTTTTTTTTTTTATTGTTCTTTCAAATATTTACATATGTACAATGATCATCTATTCAGTATATTATTTTACACGGTTCAGCACTTTGTGCTACATATAATGAGATTTAAATTGTAATGATGATAACAGTTTTTTTATATAATAATCATAATAATAATTTACAATTATATTGTTCAGAGTTACATAAGTTGTATAATATTACATGTTGTGGTTTACTAATTTTTTTTTCAAGTTTGAAAAGGTGTGATTATACAACAGTATTACATATGCAATCTGAATATTATGTGTCCTTATTTTCACAAACATACGGTGTAAACTCATGATTTACTTTTAAGATATTTTTTTTTTACATTGCATACATTTGTTACAGTTATTATATACATTACATACATTTATTACAATTATTATATACATTACATATATTTGTTTACATATGATACATTACTTACATTTGTTTACATGTGAAATTTACAATACGTACATTGGTTTACATATAATACATACATTGGTTTTCTTGTGATACGTACATTACATGCATTTCGTTACATATGATACATCTTGGATGAGAACTAATTTTTTTTTCCTTTCATCCTCGAAGCTTAAATGTAAGCTTATCTGAGAATGACACCAGTTGGTTATTATGCATTGTTTTTTTTTTCCTGTGTTAGGATGCAATGGAATCTATGATTGAGAAATTCGCGCGCGCGCGCACTCACACGCACACGCACGCACACATACACGCCCCCCCCCCCACACACACACAATAAATTGGAATGTACTGATGCGTCGCTGAACTGGAAGCTTGAGCGAATATATTGTATTTCATTAAGTTTATATGGTATTTTGGGTGCGTGTTTCTTGTTCGTAGTATGTCCTTAGAGCTCTTTTCAGGCTATTGTAGTTTGTAAGGTTTCTGTATTCAAAAAAAAAAAAAATTATTATTATTAAAAAAAATTACTGCCAGTTTTCCGAAATCAAACCTGTAACAGACGCAAAATACCTCGGTCTCTACATAGATTCCCACCTTAAATGGACAAGACATATCAAATACCTACACACAAAACTCCGGATCATCGCAGCAAAACTCTTCCAAGTTAAAGACATTATTCCACCCAACATAAAAAAAACTCCTATATCACGGCATCTGCGAATCCCTGCTCAGATAGGGAATAACAGTCTATGCAAATACATCAAACAGCCACCTAACAAAATTAGAAACACTACACAGGAAAATCGTGTCAACAGTGATCTGGACACCTTACACGCAACAACCAATATCCGACAAGCACATGGCGATACACAGAATTCTGAGCATTAAAAACCTGAAACACTACATGATATTAACAAGGAATTACTTCAACATCACCTATCGAAATAACAGAGACACATATCGTATAACACGACCTTCAACAACTCTCTACATCCCCACACCCTTCAACAACTCATACGGTTCTTTTGTGAGATCACATCAGATACCCACGCAATTCAACAACCCACCAAGAAAGTTAAAACACGTAGATAACTACAGAACATTAAAAAACGAACTCTGGAAAATATACCAACAAAGTTAAGAAACCATTAACACTAATATACACATCACAAATCACTAGCATCCAATGCCAACATCCCATACATAAAAAGTAGCAACAACACAAATATTGAAGGCTAAATCCCACTCTCTTCATAAAAGCTAACCCAAGCTTCGAAGTAGGTGGGATTAACTTGCCTCACGCATCTACAAGTAATCCTTATAAGCAAATGCAGAAATTTGTATGTATAATTATTCTTTCTCAAACTTAAAAAAAAAAATAAATAAATAAATAAATAAAAATAAAATCAAATAATAAAAAATTATATAAAAAATTCTGTATAATCTTCATTGTTAATATTAGAAGAACATGTGTTGTAAATACATAATATAAAGACAAAAAAGTATTATTAAAAATTTTAATTGAAATCGAGTGTAGGAATTCCAGCACTTAGTGCTGAACTCTGTAAAATTATAAGGTGCAATGTCACACAAGATGTTTATTGTATTATAAATATTTTAGCAATCAAAATATATTTAAAAAATGATGATTATTATTATTATTATTATTATTATTATTATTATTATTATTATTATTATTATTATTATTATTATTATTATTCATTAAGTATCCACTCACAACAACGCAAATATAGCATACACAAATATGCAACCCAACATAATAATTTTGGATTGCATATGAAATATCACTACTAATATGAAAACGGCATTTATATCAACCCTGAAAAACCAAAGCTAATGATATTCAAAAACCCTAGAACCTACCCAGAGAAACTAAATATCTAACTATCCGACTTTCATCCTATACACAAACCGCTGATCCTAAAACCACAACCATCGCGTGAAACCACGTTATCTTGAACTTCACTTCGAAGATCTGATCAAAGTTGGAATTGCCATGCAAATAGCTCTTAACAACACAGATCAGAACTGCAAAAGAAACTATTATAAAAACAAATTAACAACAGCTGAAAACACAAAGGAAAACTTAATCAATGAAATGCTTGACAATACACACAAAACCACTGCCTCAGAAACAATAAAACACAGCTTTGCTTGCGAGTCCAAATCCCTCAAACAGTTGGCAAACAACTTTATTCAGCACTTCACGAACTCTTTCCAAAAACTGCAGGAAACATTCTCTCCTCACACAAAGAAACATTCTCCACTAGGACCACGAGTAACCCAGTCAATGTGGTTCCCCACAGTAGCAAAAGAACTGTCACTTGCATTTAAAAAAAAATACCCCATAGCAAAGGAGCATGAATAGACGGAATCAGACCAAAAGACACCAAAATTCACTCCACTAACCATGTCCATTTATACTAAAACTGTTAAATAAAATCATCAAAACGGGGCACATACCTAAAAATATAAGTAGTTACAGATCCATCGCCATGTTGTCTGTAATCAACCAAATCATGGAGCGCATTGTGTATCGCAAACTCAAGAATGTACTCAGTAACTTGTACACTGCATTTTTATAGAGAAGTAAAATATAGAATCTATAAAAAAATATTGAGAGAAAAATGCAAGAGGCAAAATGTAGAAATACTATGTATATAAATATAAAACCATTCCATTATTATTATTATTATTATTGAATGATGCATTACTGCATTGTATAGTGAATTGTATGCATATTTGTGTCATCCATATTGTAAATACGATGGATAAATATTTAGTTTAAAAAATGTACATTTATATTTATGAAGAATTACGTACTCTGAAAAACATATTAGAGACCTAGGGTGTCATTAACTCATCGTGAGTGGTCATTTGTTTTATAAAAACAATTAAAAAAATGTAAATAGGCTTAAAATGGAATAAACTCTGAAAGTTAGCCTAAACGTAAAATCATATCAGGAAATTGATAACAATGACAATAATTTCTTTGTACATTTGCAGTTTTTAAACGGCCTATAAAACTAATTTATTGTAACTGCAATATTTGTACGCAGTAGACCATATCATAATGCATCTTCGAATTTATTAATAATATAATTAATAAACAAATATTTGTCTGTTTCAGATTCTTAAATGATAACTAGAAATCTCATATTTTAAAATAAAAAATTTTCTTTCAGATATTTTGAAATCCAGTCAAACTGACTAACTAATGGTAAGGATATAATAGGATAACTTCTTGAGGAAACTACTTAGTTTCTTCTTAGCTCAATAACAGGCAGCGTAAGGATACATGAAACTGATAGACTTATACGTTGCGACCTTAGTTAACCCGGCATCAGTTCTAAACAAGACTGAATACGTGTATTCGTAACTGATAACTAGAGTGTGTGTGTGTGTGTGTGTGTGTGTGTGTGTGTGTGTGTGTGTGTGTGTGTGTGTGTGTGTGTGTGTGTGTGTGTGTGTGTGTGTGTGTGTGTGTGTGTGTGTGTGTGTGTGTGTGTGTGTGTGCGTGCGCGTGTGTGTGTGTGTGTGTGTGTGTGTGTGTGTGTGTGTGTGTGTGTGTGTGTGTGTGTGTGTGTGTGTGTGTGCGTGCGTGCGTGCGTGTGTGCGTGCGTGCGTGCGTGCGTGTGGGTGCGTGCGTGCGTGCGTGCGTGTGTACGTGCTTTGGATGTAAATAAAAATTAATGAAATTTCAAGAAAACTCAAAAACAGCACTCGTACATTAGTTCTTCAAGCTTAATTTTAGGGTTAAAAAGAAATCAGGTCACAAATGAACGGTATGGTGAATAAACAACACTGTGATTAAATGCCATACGCCTAACACGCGATTCACCATTGCACGTACCCAGTAACACACATTTACAAACCTTATACAAAAAACACAAGAAATCAACTAACAACAAAAATTCGTAGGGCAAAAAGACACTACTACTTCAAAATTCGTAGGACAAAAAGACGCTACTACTTCCAAAAATTCGTCGAATATAACGACAACATGAAGCAAACATAGGCTACACTCAACGAATTATTAACTCGAAAAAATAAAACTTCAGCACAGGATTTTATTGCAAAAAGCTTCGGTCAGGACACAAATCAAGAGGACCTAGCAGACTCATTCAACCATGCCTTCACAAACAATATCACACAACTCAAAAAACACAATCTACCAACGATCAACAAAACGCTACCGACACAAAGTCAACAACAAATTATGTATATTCCACCCGTAACAAAACAGGAACTGAAAAAAGCACTCTTACAACTAAACCCAAAGACTACTCGAGGAATAGACAAAATAAGACTCACAGACCTTATAACACACTTTGAACAAATAAATCCAATACTTTTGAGACTCGTGAACATACTATCCGACACTGACATTATTCCACAACAACTAAAAACTGCAATAATTACTAATTATGCCAATTTAAAAACATGGTAAAAGAAACGATACTCAGAACTACAGACCAATAGCTACCCTACCAGTCATTCAAAAAATTCTAGAAAAAAATAACACACACCAGACTACAGAACTATTTACAGAAGTACAACATCATCTCACAAAACCAATACGTCTTTCAGAAAACAAAAAGCAACATCACTTTATAGAAGACATCGCCGACGCATTAAACAAAGCTCTCCACAAAAACAAGTACGCCGTTCTTATACTGCTTGAGTTAACCAAAGCATTCGATACACTTGAACATGACATACTACTCACCAAACCATACTAAATAGGTATAAGAGGACCACTGCATACGTGGATCAGGAACAACCTCTCAAACAGAACACAAGTAACAAAAATAGGTACATGTCACAGCCGGGGTATACAAATAAAACACAGTGTCCCTCAAGGTGCAATATTATCACCCACTCTATTCAACATATACATTAATGATGTCCATAGCATGGCCATAAGAAGTCAAATATTTCAGTACGCAGATGACACTGCACTACTAGCAATCCACGCAGACATCAACACGATTCTCTCCAAAGCACAACAAGACCTAAATGAAATCACAACATACTTCTACCAAAACGCAATTGTAATCAACGGTACCAAAACACAGATGTTGATAATACACAACCCAAGATTCATACGCCCGCATCACTATCGATACACTGTCACACATACCGCTGCATTAACAACGGAAAAACCTGCCAATGTCCAGAAATCAAACCTGTAACACATGCAAAATACCTTGGCCTCTACATAAATTGCCACCTCAGACAAAATATAATGGACAAAATATATAGAATACCTACATACCAAACTCTTCCAAACGCAGAAAAACTCTTCCAAGAAAAAGCGATTATTCCATCCAACCTAAAAAAAACTCCTATATCACGGTATCTGCGAATCCCTATTCAGATACGATATAACAGTCTATGCAAACACATCAAACAGCCACTTAACAAAATTAGAAACATTACACAGGAAAATTGTGTCAACAGTGATTTGGACACCTTACACACAACAACCAACATCTGACCAGCACATGGCGACACATAGAATCCTGAGCATTAAAAATCTGAAACACCTCATGACATTAACAAGGAATTACTTCAACATCACCTATCGAAAGAACAGAGACACATATCGTATAACACGACTTACGACAACTCTCTACATTCCTACACCCTTCACCAACTCATATAGTTCTTTGACAAGATCACATCAGATACCCACGCTACTCAACAACCTACCAAGAAATTTAAAACACAAGATAACTACAGAACATTAAAACACGAACTCTGGAAAATATACCAATAAAGTTAATACACCATTAACACTAATATACACATCACAAATCACCGGCATCCACTGCCTACATCCCATAGATAAACAGTAACAACAACATAAATAGTGAAGGCTAATCCCACTCTCTTCATAAAAGCTAACCCAAGCTTCGAAGTAGGTGAGATTAAAATGTCTCACTCATCTACACGTAATCCTCATAATCGAAGACTGTAGATTATGTAACAAAACAGTCAGTAAAGTGTATAACAATAATGAAGATACTGATATTAAAAAAAAATTGTTTATATGTAAATAGACTGTATACTAATAAGCTATGATATTGATATTGAAAACCAAATTATGTACATTTATATTTAAAAAAATCCTACTCTACATTTGTACTGAACAGAAAATGTAATAGTATACGTTATTGTATATATGCCACTCTGTATGATGATAAATAAAATGTTAAAATGTTAAAAAATGAATAATTATTATTATTCTACGGGCGCCTCCATGGAGTCCGAAGACTCATTGCGGGAGATCGAATCTATCCCCATAATCTATCATACCTCTCCTTGAACCTATTAACAAATAAAACACTCACAACAGTTTCTGGAAACCCGTTCCACTCATTGACAACTCTCCAAGTAAAAAATCTAGTCCTTACCCCCCTACTAACCACACCTTTATTCAATTTCCAGGGATGATCCCTTGTTCTGGCTCCTCTAGCAAGTGTTGACACATTTCCTTGCATCTATCCTATAAAACCCTTTAAGCAATTAAATGTTTCTCTCATATCTCCTCTTTATCTCCTCTCAACCAACTTCACACATCCTCAATCCATCCTCATAGGGAACATTTCATAGTCCACCCACCATCTTGGTCGCTCACCTCTAAATCCTTTCCATGCGTCCACACCCACAAGAAATCCAGGCGACCAGACTTGAGCACAGTAATCCAGATGTGGGCGTATCAAGACCTTATGAAGAGGAATTACAACTTCCTTAACTCTACTGGTTAATGTGTTCATTAGCCAAGTAATCTTATGTGCTACCTTAGCAACTTTAGCAATATGGCTTCTAAATTTTAACTCTCTGTCTACCAATATCCTTAAATCTCTAGCTTAATCTGTTTCCTGGAGTACGGTTCCATCAGTATGGTACAAAGCATTTAATCTATTTATCCCAAAACGCATAACTTTACTTTCTCTACATTACGCTGATACCCATTAACTTTCTCCCATATTGATAGCTTAATAAAATCGTCTTGCGAGTCAGAAAGCTTGCAGGACGACTTTAATATTCAGTAGTTTGCTGATGATGCGAAATTCATAATCATCATCATCATCAAATTCCTGATATATATACCCTCAAGGGGTATACAGAATATGATAGTACTACATGAAAAATTTACATCATTACTAACTTCCTACCTACAGTTTTCCTCCAAATCAGTCTGTTAAATGTCAAGACTCCAATATTATAAGGTCTTATATTTCTGTAGTCTAAGGCACTTTGTACCTTCTTAAACCACCTATATCGTGGTCTTCCTCTGGGTTGTTTTCCTACCAACCTGGCAGAGAATACTCGATTTGCCAATCTTTCTTCGCCCATTCTGTTTAAATGACCATACCACCTGAGATTAGCTCTGCTAACGCATTCCCAGATGCTGACAATGTCAAGTTCTTTCCTAATATCCTCGTTTTTAATATGATATTGCCATTGATGCCATCTGTTCATGTCTCTAATCTTTCTCAGAACTCTCATATCTGCGGTCTCTAGTCTTTGGTCAAGTGTTTTACTTCTGACCCAGCTCTCAGATCCATAAGTTAAAACTGGTTTGAACACCGTCTTGTATACAGCTAATTTAGTGTTCTGACTAATTTCTCTCTTATTCCATATGAATTTATTCAATTGACTTCCTACCATACCAGCTTTGTTAATTCTGCTGTCTATTTCCGTATTTAATTTACCATCTTAACTAAAAATCGTGCCTAAGTAGCTGAAATGTTTTACTTGTTCCACAGGTTCTCCATTCACAATGCAGTTGATATTTTCAATGTTTCTGCCTATTTTCATTGTCATTGTCTTTTTAATGCTGACCTTCATACCATATCTTCATACCATGCGAAATTAGGCAGAATAATAGTAATAATAATTAATCAAGGCGATATCTCCAAATCGCCTTGATTAACTATTACTCTGCCTAACTTCGCATCATCAGCAAACAACTGAATATTTCCTTTCAGATTATTTCCTATATCATTTATGTACAAATGAAACAGCAATGGTCCTAGCATCGAACCTTGTGGCACACCACTAATCATCTGTTTTTGCCTCGATTCTTCCCCCTCCATATACAACTGTTTGATATCTGTCCAGCAGCCACCGTGATGTCCACTTAACCAGTGTCATATCCATACCCATTTATTCTCATTTGCGTGACAGAGTTCCATGTGGTATTCCGTCAAATACTTTGCAAAATCTAACACATTCGTGTCCAATTTACTTTATCCAACTCGGCTGTTACTCTATTATAAAAGTTAGTAAATTACTAAGGTATGACCCACCCTTCACAAAGCCATGTTGATCCTCATACATATCATATTTTTATCTACCCATTCTTGAAATTCTCTTTTTTTTTTACCAATTTTTCTAATATTTTTACCACCATGCCTAAGACTGTTCTATTATTTGCTACTATAGTCTTAGGGCTTCCCTTATGTAAGGGAATTATTTTGCCTCTTTCCACTTTCTTGGAACTTTACCAGAGCTGAGACTTAACTTAAAGGGCCTAGTCAGAGTCATTGCTAGATCTATTGTATATTCTCGCAAAATCCGAGCTGATATCTCATCTAATCCCACAGCTTTATTTCCATTTAGATTCTGCAATATTCTAAGGACCTCCAATTCATCCACTTCTGGTCCTACATTAATGTCTGTCACATAGGTTAAAGTAAAACCCTCACTAGGATGATATATCCTTGCAAAGTGGAAACTCAGTAACTCAACTATTTTATCCACTTCTGTCTCCTTGTGATTTTCATCATTCATTAAGGTTAATCTTCCATAGTCACTCTTCTTCATACTTGCCACATAACGAAAGAACTATTTGGGATTTCCTTTGGCCTGCTCGACTAGATTCTTCTCGTAATATGATTTGCCTTCCTTACCATGTTGGTCACCTTTATAGCCTGAGCCTTGTACTGTTCACGAGTTTGTGGTCAGCTTTTTCTCATATACCCTCCACACCAATTTCTCCTTCTGCAACGCTTAGGAGGAAGCTTAAATCTGTACCAAGGCACAGATTTAAGCTTCCTCCTAAGCTAGTCACAATCACCTGCCTTGTAGTTCCACAAATATCCTTCTCGACTGAATATTCCTCATGTTTTACAATCTCCGAAGTCAAGACAGAATGGTCACTTTCACCAACTGGAGACAATGCTCTCACTTGGTTATGGATAGCTCTTCTGATCCTATGACTAGGTCCAATACTCTCTCTCTCTCAGCCCTTGTCCCCTCCATTACATGCTGCCACAAATGATTATCTCTTAGCAAGTGTATAAATCCTATTCCTTCCTGCCATGTGATCTTTCTATATCTCCATAGTTGAAGTCCCCCATAACAATCACTCTACCTGTACTCATTGTACTAATTTGTCGATGCATGTCTTCCAGATCATCTGTGTAACTCTCTGGCTTATAGCAGCAACCAACTGTGTATTTGTCTTATTGCTATTAATCTCACCCCGGATTGCTTCAAATGAACAGTCACCTTCCGGACTGTATCTTATTCTTTTTGGTTGCAATTTATCTGCAATCATCAGCAGTAATCTTTCCCATCCTATCTTCCCTGAAAATACTAAACCCTTCACATTCAATCCCTGTAACTACATCATCTGCTGTTAGCCAAGTCTCACTAATGCCTATAACTTTTAGCCAAGGAGGTTCCCTAACCAATGCCAAAACCACCTCCCTTTTATTCCTGATACTCTGGCATTAGTATATAGAAACTGTAGAATCTTTAGAATCTTTGTAAACCTCCACCCACCTTTACGTCCTGAATTGACTACCGAATTCAATATTTTTGCTTGAGAGACTAGATTCCTCACTTGGTCATTTTCATACTTACTCACATCATCGGTTCCTTCACACAAACTTACTTGCTTCCACCATAATTGCTTAAGTTTCCCTGAATTTGCACTCCAGCATTCTCGGTGAACAAAGCTCTCTCTCTCTCTCTCTCTCTCTCTCTCTCTCTCTCTCTCTCTCTCTCTCCGCATCTAACCATTTAGATACAGTCCATGAGCATTGTACAAATCCTTATTTCCGTCAAACACGGAGCACAGATCCACAAATCTTATATCACTCCTTTTTGCACAACCTACGTATTGATTCATTAACCACCACTACCAACGCCTTCCTTCTTAGTTCGCCTCTCTTACAGCGTGGTAGGAGACTTACAGTCTTCACCTTCTGGCTCTTCAGTTTTTGCCTCTTCTAATAACTCCTGTACACCTGCCATAAAGACTTCTCTCCAGTCAAATAATTTGTGCCAACCAAGACAATTATTTCCTCGATTTACCTTTTCTGCAACCATCCGGTTGCAGAAAAGGTAAAAACATTTATATTTTTAATATCAGTCTCACTCATAAAAAGCTCTTTGCTTATAATACATTATTATTAGTATGGGCTAGCTCATAAACCACGCTGTGGAGATAAAATATGGAACTTTTCGAGCAAGACTTCCAATAAGCATGGTAATAGTCTCGCACTGAGAAACGGTATTCATCTTCTATCTAAAGGCAATTATCAATAACCACCTAAAATAGGATTCGAAACAGAAATCTGTTGCTTAGACATCCGGTAAGTTATCCAGTGGACGAAATAAACCAGTAATGGGTTTAGTTCACAATATAAACATTTACAGTACAAACGTATTGTAAATGTAATTCTGGGTTCTATCGTTTTTTGTTGCTATGCTATGTCCTACCAACGAAGTTAATTTTAATTCCTCTCCTTTCGTTTCTCGCTTCTTCCTCTTGAAGATTGAAAAGTTATTAAAGGAAACAAAACTTATAACTTTTTCTATTCTTTAAGATATATATAATACGAAGATAAACGTTTCTCTACATTAAGAAAAAGCTAACAACGTTTGTTGTTGATGATAGTAGTGCTTCAATAACTAGTGTTGTTCAGTATAAATTATGAACTTTAATATTAAATAAAGATGACAATAAAATTAACAAAAATTTCGTTGTCTAATTCATCATTATTAATGACTGAACAATCATTTTAGTAACAGGAGTAAAACTTGCACACTTTAAATCAGAAAACGTGCTAATAGATGGCAGCACTATTCAAATAAATTACTAATGAAATCTTAATTGCAATTTGTACATTCAGAGAACTAATAATACTCATACTACTAATATAAGTGACTAACAACCATGTAAAACCCTGTAAAACGGCTATGATAGAACACCTACTAACGAATAATACTAATTAGGTGATGGTCTTCGAAGTGATGGCTCTTGATGGGTTTCACCATTGTTTTGAAAAGCAGCGGTCTGATGAAAATTTCTGTAGAGTAAAATTATATAATGCTCCCTTATTTTGTAAAGTTTTGAAAACGAGGTAAAAAAAACTTTATGGGAGATGCCAATGGAAAAGCATTGTAAAAAGAGGTCCTTATATGAATTATATCTGGAGCACAGATTCTAAGAACAACCGGAGGGCTACTCTCAGTTCTGAAGGACCTTATGTTGTCCTCGCTTGTTTGGATTTTCCTTGGTGGTTGACGCAAGCATGTGATAGGTTTTTCAGTGTCACGTGAAATGGCAGAACATTTCTCAGAAAATCTTTAGTTTTCCATAGTCTACAACAGACAAACAGGCTGATGAACACACTCAGTTACCAGACGGGATAAACTCACCCTTGAGGGAGTTCTTTGAAATTATAACCGGCAACAACAACAACAACAACAACAACAAGACAACTCAGATAGATAGAACCTAAACGTTAGTAGCTTCATGGTTTAGACGCAAGAACGACGCGACCTACACATTTCTTTACAAAGAAAGGATTTTCAAACCGTCAAAGAAGGGAAGAACATTTATAATGTTATAATGCCTGTTGTCCTTTGTATTTCTATTGCCCTATTTTGTATCTCCATGAAGATATTTCTGCTATTTTACTTGCTGTGTGTGCGTGCGTGCGTGCGTGTGTGTGTGTGTGTGTGTGTGTGTGTGTGTGTGTGTGTGTGTGTGTGTGTGTGTGTGTGTGTGTGTGTGTGTGTGTGTGTGTGTGTGTGTGTGTGTGTGTGTGTGTGTGTGTGTGTGTGTGTGTGTGTGTGTGTGTGTGTGTGTGTGTGTGTGTGTGTGTGTGTGTGTGTGTGTGTGTGTGTGTGTGTGTGTGTGCAAGTTCGCCGACTTAGAGGAACTTGAAACCTTTTATAAGCCTTTCTTTCCTAAGTAAGATTTTTTTCATCAGGAAAAGGGAAAAAATTTCAATTTTTTAGCCAACAGCTCTCCAATATCGGTTGTAGAATTGGATTTTCATTGATTTTATCAGTGAATACTAGTTAGTCTTAAGGAACATCGCTTATCTAAACATGACGTTAGAATACACAACCTCTGTGATGGTGAGAGGATGTGGTGACTCGCCCACCGCGTTTCAAAACCTTCGATTGATGTTCAAAATATATCGTGTATTTTGAAACATTAAATACTGAAAGCTACAAAAAGGTGATGACCTCTTAGCTAATTCGAATCACTCCATGGGCATGAATCCGATTGTCTTTAGTGGGAGATGAATTGCATTCGCCGATGTTGAGACCACCTCTCTGCTTAAGAAGGCCAGAAATGGTTTGAAAAGGTTCCATGTTTGGTTTCTAGAGGAGGATTTCTGGATTGGTAAATTAAACTCAATATTAAGTCAGAGAAAAACATTTCTTTCGATACGAGAAATCATTGCAACAGAGGGGTGTGCACTGTTCTGGTTACACAGGAAACGGAAATGTAATACACTTAATTATGACCCATATAAATTTGTAAAAAAACTATTTCAGTTTTAAGCGATGAAATATTCACAGTTTGGACAATGCAAAAATGAGAATGGAAACAACCATTTTATTGCTGTTTTTAATTGGACTATATGTGTGCAGACTTTGGGTCATTTTCTTGTGAAATCAAGCGAGGATTTCATCCATTTATTTGTTGCATAATAAAATAAAATTCGCATTAATCACATTCTAACAAAGGTCTGTGTACGAGTTCAAGTGACATAGATTTTTTATATACTTGTTAGAATTGTTTCAAAATTCCACTTAGAACGATTTGTTTATCACATATCATTTATTGCCTTTGCATACTTACATTTTTATTACTACTTAGTGGAATAATTTAGAAGCCATTTCTATATAACTGGCAAAATGCTTCAAAACGGATGTTTCAAGCTAGTTTTTCGAAATAAATCCATTTGATTACTTCCTATGAGCACGTCAATTGGATAATAGGATGCTGAAACATTAATAGAATTTTTCAGTTGTAGATGAGATAGCGTATTTCAGTCAGATCTCAACTAATACCTTTTACATCTCAGCTAGCACTTTTTAGTTTGACATATGGCATTAGTTACCTATCACACCGAAGGAAAAAATCAGTAAGTATTAAATATTATGGAACTTGGACATAAATTAGACATCCCGAGCAATATTTCGAAAGAACACATTATTATTATTATTATTATTATTATTATTATTATTATTATTATTATTATTATTATTATTATTATTATTATTATTACCAGATACCTCCCGGTAGTCAAGGACTCATCGAGATAATCCACATATTACTTCCACGACATTTTACATCCCTCTCTTGAATTCATGCACAATATTTGATGATGCATTGAAATAAAAATGATTATTTAATAATCCTGGAGATTTTAATTCTGGAGTAGGAATCCAAAGCTTGTAGGCAGATATGTAGAACGACATTTAAATCAAAATGGAAATAAATAGACATATTTCTCATCATATTATGAATTAAAAATCACAAACACATTTTTTGGAAAATCAGATATCAATAAATATACGCGGATCACCAGAGGATTACGATTATTAATATATCGTTAACAGAAACTATATTCAGAAGTAAGGAACCCAACACTTCGTAGAGGTAATGATATACATTGAAACCATTTCTGGTAATCTGAAAAATAGCTACACAAGCAATATAGAAGCACACAAATCACGAGAATGTAATTGGAAAAAATGTAGAAAGAAACTACAAAACTTGTCTATTGCAAGAGACTTGAGAAAGTGGGATCGTTCTGGTTATGACGCCATTTGAACGGAAGCATCAAAGTATCCGTTGAGATTATGCAGCCGCTACTCCCTACGCAGCACCATTTAGGTGACATTCGGGCACCAAATCATCAGCAGAGCTGAACCATACTGCGATCAATTAAGACTCATCCTCTGATTATCATCATCATCATCTGTATCAGAACCGATTGACTCGGTACTCATCTAAAATTCATGTTTCTTATAACATAAATGAAGAATGAATAAACATAATAAAATTAATGAAGCAAACAACAGAAAATATGCTTGGGACAAAAACAAAGACCAAGAGAAAAAAAAAAGTACTGAAAATTTTGAATAATGAAAGAGCTTTAGAAGAAAAATAAACGAACTTTATTCTTATTTATAATTTTTCCAAGCCTTTTTTCGACCGATTCCCGAGTTATTCGATCTCTGGCACGGGCAAGAGGATTTTTCCTCCCGGAAACTCGGGTTTTTCGTCCCGTAAACTCAAGAAAATCGACCGTAGAACCCACATTATTTCAGACATTAAATATGTTGTGTTAGGGTTAGGGACCACGAGATGGCGGCACATTTGAGTCGTCTCGCTTCACTGTGTACCGCTTAATTAGTGATAGCCTTGGGCCATCTATCTCTGATTGGTACCAGTGGAGATTGAACTGCCCACTCAGTCTCCAAAAGTTAGCTAGGGCTAAATGGCCTCGCCTATTCCCCGTATACGGGAATAAAAAGGCGTCAGCTAATTTTTTTTTTCATATATATATATATATATATATATATATATATATATATGGTAGATTTAAAACACAGATGTAGGATGAAAAAAAAATCATTCACAAAAACACGCTCGGAGAGGTACACACACACACACACACACACACACACACACACACACACACACACACACACACACACACACACACACACACACTCACGCAAACGATAATTAGGAATTGAAAGGTAGATGGTAAATCCCGTTTTATTTTATAGCCGGGTCCGAAACTCGGATTCGGCTATAAAATAAAACGGGATTTACCATCTCCCTTTCAATTAACAAATTCGCCGGTAAAATAGCCTTTCGGCTTATTATCTTAGTAATTAACAATAATTAACAATATAGGAGTGCACCACTTCGGCAATTCGATAGTAGAGGTATGTAAGTTAATGTTCACTTAAAACCTTGATATTCCAGGTCTACCTACTCACTGATGAGACCTCAAAAACGGTTGAAACCGGTCTGGGTAGTGACCTCTTCTCATAATGTAAAACATTATTTATACATTTCTTAGGAGCTGGGTTTTACATTGTGAGAGAATATTAAAGTTAGTGGCGGATCTTGCTCCACCTTTGCATGGAGTCGCCCTGGTGTTGTACTACCCAAGTGATTATTTTCACTTGGGCTCGCCGATAGTTTTTTCGGCATCAAACTCTATGGATTTCGATCAGTTTCGGACCCGGCTATAAAATATAAAATAAAACAGGATTTAACATCTCCCTTTCAATTAACAAATTCGCAGGTAAAATAGCCTTTCGGCTTATTATCTTGATAATTAGGAATGTCATGTCGTTACTGAACTTAAAAACTTAAATTTTTTTATTATTTTTTTAACATTTTATTATTTCTCAGATAAATTACACACATTATATGAACACAATTATGCATAACAAATACTTTCTCGTACATAAAGTTATTTTTTAAATAATAATAATAACAATAACTGTTTACAACGTATATTATTATAATATTCATAATGATGATTATTTTACACTCTATATATACAATATCAACGGATATAATCACTCTATATTGCATACTTTTGTTACAGTTATTACATACAATTGATTACATATGATACATTACTTACATTTGTTTACACATGATACTTACATTACATACATTTGTTTACATATGATACTTACATTACATACTTTGGTTTACATGTGATACGTACATTACATGCATTTGGTTACATATGTCTCATCCAAGATGTATCATATGTAACCAAATGCATGTAATGTATTTTCTATGCTTTCATCCTCGAAGCTTGTATGTAAGCCTATCTGAGGTTGACACCAGTTGGTTTTTATTTATTGGTTTCTTTTTGCTGTGTTGGTAAGCTACGAAATCTATGATTGAGAAATTCGCGCGCGCGCACACACATAATCACACATGAGTTTGTATGGTATTTTGGGTGCGTGTTTCTTGTTCGTAGTATGTCCTTAGAGCTCTTTTCAGGCCATTGTAGTTTGTAAGGTTTCTGTATTAAAAAGTTAATTTGTTTATCATCTGGGATGTAGATGTAATAATAATAATAATAATAATAATAATAATAATAATAATAATAATAATAATAATAATAATAATAATAATAATAATAATAGGATATTTAACCTGCTTCATAATTATAAAGATATGATGGCAGCTTGTTTACATTTAGATTTTTATGTGAATCCCCCACCTTTCCTCACAAACAGATGAAAATCTATGAGTGGATTAAAGGATTAGATAATTTGGAAATCTTCCTCTGGGGACGAAACTTGAATTTTTTTGGGGTTTTTTTTTTGTTTTTGTTATCACTTCAACTCTCTAGTAAGCAGAGTTTCACACTTAGGGATAGAATTTATCTCCCTCCCTAAACAAAATCACAAGACATCAATGCTCGCCATGAATTTTGAACCAAGCAACCTATTGGCTTGAAAGTGTTTGACATCATTTTTCTAGTAAAAAATAAGCGCACTATTTCTCTTACGTAAGCAAGCACTTTTAGAATCAGAAAGATTTAAAGTTGAGAGTTTATTTACCTCAACCTGAAGTTAAAGCAAAGCATTTTTATCTACAAGAGAAATCATTGCAACAGAAGTATTATGGTTATACATGAACCGGAAATTATGACATACATAATTATGACGTATATAAATCTACATTGCACATATTCCAAATGCGCATTTCTAGTAATGAAATATTCGCAGTTAGAACAATCTAATAATGGGTCGGAAAATATACGTGTTGCTCCTGTTCTTAATTGGACTGTGTTTTTATCTACTAGTGGGTCATTTTTTCCTAAACTCAGGTGAGAATTTTATCTATTTACCTTTTGCATAAAGGAAAAGAACAGTTTATTGATCCCTTTTTAGCAAAATCCGCGCAACATAGATTTACTATATCCATGTTTAAGTTATCGAAAAGGCACATTTTTTTTATAATGCATCTATACAGTTTGGGTATAAATTAAGCAAACTATACGCTAGTTTGGAAGAATATTATCGTATACCCTTTAAAGTGCTTTTCAGTGTGCCTAATTTTGATAATTATTTGCGTTTAGTAACTTTATGTTATTGAATATATTGTAAGCAATGACGCATGACATTTATAATTAATTCTGTGTGAACTGCAGCTTTAATAAGAGTATATAGATAGTTAACCAAATAAGATATAGTTAACGTCTGCTAACCAGTATTGTCGATAATGGAAAAATCGTTATATATATATACAGTCATACCTCGATTAACGAAGAGGATGCGTTCCACGAAATTACTTCGTTAAGCGAAACTTCGTTCTCAGAGGTAAAAATACTAGTTTCGGTGATTATAATTCTGTTGAGTGCATTTTTTTTCTCTTTTGAGAGAGAGAGAGAGAGAAACAAATCTACACCTAAACAGTACAGTGAACTCAACATAGGTGAGTCCTCATGTCCAAAACGATTGAAAAAGGAAACAAATTAAACGTCATTCCCCCCCAAAAAATGTATATGTTGGTCAAAACATATACATTTATCTACATATATCTAATCCTATATTTCTCTTCCTCATCCTCTTCTTATCATTCTGCTCCGTAAAAAAAACGAAACATTTTCGAAACGTACAATGCATTTTTTCGTTTAAAATTATATGCGGTTATTAATATCAAATTCTATGACTTTAATTTTTATTCTGTTATTTTCTAATGATCGCATTTTTCTGTTCTCTTCTAGAGACGCAAGGGATCATTAATGATTATCCTTTGACTAGTATACCGAAGAAGATCCAAGACTATTTCTCTTCTGCGACACCTCCCCAAATATTTTTCTTAGAGACTTCTAACAGATCATTTTTGATTGGACGACAAGCATGTGCAGCTGAATCAGCGGCTAAACACAATCCCAACATGCGTGTGAATGTGTTCATGACAAATTTGGAGATACAAATGACATCCCTCATGTTGAAGATAGGACGACATTATCCAAATATAGCATTTAAAACTCTCGATGTACAGGAACTTGTGAAAGATACACCATTAAACGAATGGTACTACAAGTTCGAGTGGAAGAAGGGATACAAAGTTCAACATCTCAGTGATGGACTAAGACTAGCTACCCTATGGAAGTATGGTGGCATTTATCTCGACTTAGACATTGTCGTATTACAGTCCTTGGAGCATTTGAGAAACGTTGTCATTATAGAAACCGAGAAAGTTGTCGCAAATTCAGTTTTAATATTCGACAGATATCATCCTTTTATCGAAAGCTGTCTACAAGAATTCTCTCGTACTTATCAGCCAACACGATGGATATATAACGGTCCTGAACTTATGGTAAGAGTATTAACATCGCGGTGTGGCATCAAGTCAGTTCTCGAAGCGAACAAAAATTCTTGCAATATCACAGCTCTTAATCCTGAGGCAGCCTTTCCAGTGTACTGGACAAAAAGTGGTGATTATTTTAATCCTTCCAAAGCAGAAGACGTTATGCAAAAAATCAATAGCAGTTACATTATGCACGTTTACAATTCAGTTAACAGCAATAATATTGTACGAACTGGAGAATCCTCTGCTTATGAAATTGCTGCCAGAAAGAACTGTCCCTTAATGTATGATTTTGCAATGAGTGTTGGACTATTGTAGATGGAAATTTGAACGCTGTAATTTTGATGTTTTTAATTTAAATTAAGAAAAATGTTTCAGATGATGTAATGTCATAGCTGTTGATGTCATAAAAAGTTATTGTTCAGAAATCGATGACAGCTCCACTTGCTTTTTTAAATTAAGTATCAATATGATGCATATGTAGATTTTCGACCAATAAAAATCAATTATAAAGAGAAATGCATTGGGTTATTTGGCCGTGATAATATAAAAAATGAAAGCTGTCCAATTTAGCCACAGATACTTGTGGCTTCTTCTTAGAAAGGAAAACAAAAACACAATAAAAAAAGCTAACATCAACTATATCATTACTAAAATACAGAACATGTAGGAACCGTTACAATATAAATTGAAACGGAAACCTCGTGGAGCCTGCGAGCTGGCACAGATTAGCTATTTTGTTTCATGTTCTTGTGGCCTTCCTTACATAGGACAAACATCTAGAAGTTTGGAAGTTAGACAGAAAGAGCATACTGAAGACATTAATAATAACAGAGATGACAGCTTGGGCCTAGCTTTTCATCTCTGTCTCTCTCTCTCTCTCTCTCTCTCTCTCTCTCTCATTCACACACACGCACGCACACGCACACACACACAATCATAACATTGCATGGGATAAGAGCTCTATGCCTTACAAAGAAAACAACTTCACTGTCCGTAACATAAAAGAATCGAATATGGTTATCCATTCACAAGGCACACTCAATAGAAACCATGGAATGATCCTGTGTGATATTACGGCACGGCAGACTAATCAGTCTATAACTTTTCCTCCAACTATCTTTCACCACATCACTGAACAATAACTAATCCGTTCACTCTCTCCCACTCTCCAAATGGTTTCCGTTTCAACTAATATTGTAACGGTTTCTACACGTTGTGTATTTTAGTAATGTTATAGTTCATGTTAGCCTTTTTATTGTATTTTTGTTCGTCCTAACCCAGAAGAAGCAACAAGTATATGTAGCGAAATATTTTACACAATATTTTATATATTATAAACAATATTTGTTTTTTGTTTTTTTTTTTGCAAATTTTGTAAACACTTATTTAAGTAAAGGGATATTACATCCCATATTGTTTCATAGCGGAATAAGAAACTCAAGGAGTTTCATGCCGATTATAGAAACTATATAAATTACTATATAAAATTGAAGCCTTTGGCTCTTCATGAAATTAATAATTTATTAGGACACCTTCTTGGCAATTCTTATAGTAGGGTATGTAAGCTCTGTTCGTTGCAAACTTGGTATTATACAGGTCTACCTACTCACTGATGAGACCTCAATAAAGGTTGAAACCGGTCTGGGTAGTGACCTTCTCTCATAATGTAGAACAATAATACAGCTCCTAGGAGCTGGGTTTCACATTATGGGTAAATACTAAGAAACGTGATCGGAGCTTGCTCCACCCTTACTATGAGTTGCCCTGATGTTGCACTACCATATGGATTATGTAGTGTTGCACTATCCAGGTATTTGCTTACGCTTGGACCCGCCGAACTTTATATAGTTTCTATATTCAGCATGAAACTCCTTGAGTTTCTTATTAGGGTATGAAACAATATGGGATGTAATATCCCTTTACTTAAATAATTTCACGTCTCCGAATTGAAGCCTTTGGCTCTTCATATAATTAGTAAATTGTAAACACTATTTGTTTAACATATTATTTACAGGAATAAAATATGGAAATTATTAAAATTTGAAGGAAGTAAAATCCAGTTCTATAATTGCCATTTATCAACTTCTATCCCTAATAAATACTGAAGGATTTTCTAGGAAAGTTTCACCAGATTAGCTTAAAGATTACGAAATGTATAAATAAATTATCTAAAAGAAGTTCATTTTGAACATAGGAAATAAATAACTCGTCTATACCTTTTTATTCTCCTAAGAAAGTAATCGGAGCCTCTAAGATATTGTTTACCAATCGTCTCCATCCATCTATTTAGTTATTGTGTGAATATCCTTGGAGTTTGGAGGTGGATGTTTCTAAGAATATAAGACAGGGCATGACACCAAGCACGAAGCAGGAGTTGGCTTCCTTCTTAACAAAAGAGCTAGAGAGACATTGTTAGGCTACAAACCAGGAAATATGCATCTTTAGCGGTGTACTGTATGGATCTGAAACCTGGGTAATAAATAAGGAATCAAGAAAAAGAATTTGGACATTTGAAAGAAGGAAGATTCCAAAAATAGGATGGGTTCAGAAAATCACAAATGAGGAGCTCTGTCGGAAGATACAACCAAAGGAGAATTTAATGAAGAAAATTATACAACGGAAGCTGCAATTATTTGGACACATCCGCAAAATGAGTGAGGACCGGAAGATAAAGACATTCGTGTTTGGTATTTTGGATGGTTTAAACAGATGAGGTACACCATACAGAGAATGGATAGACAACATGAAGGACTAGTGTGGATTGTATGTACAGAAAGTGCGACACTGTGCACTGGACAAAGAAAGATGGAAGAAGATAGTGAAGAAGGCATCGGACACTAATGGGCAGTTAGCCCATGGTTCGTAATGATGATGATGATGATGATGAAACTACTTAATAGGGAGACCGCATGTCTGAACACGTAAAAGATGTCGAAAAAGAGAAGACAGAGTAAATCAGGTTTGCCACCCATACAACTACTACAGGCCATCAAGTAGTTTCGCAACAAGCAAGAAACGCGAATTTGATATATTTTTATTAAAAATTTTAACTGGACCGGATTTATGATACGACACGCGCCATGCTACATAATGTTACAACAGCTAGACCAACACGTACAGAGTAACGAAGTTTCTTTTCTGTACAACGTTTGCCAATACCGGTGACGATGACTTAGAAAAACACTTATAGAGTTATATTTTATTAAACTCGTTATTTATCTTAAAAGATGGTCTCAGTATCGAAAGCTGTCTGCAGATTATTTATATATATTTATTAAATATCGTTTTTATTCTAAAATAAAAAAAATTACATTTATTTAATTATGAGATCTTATTTCTATTTATATATTATTTATATCTGTTTTATTTATATTAATTTTATTTACATTTATTTTATTATTGCTACTTGTAGTTATATAACATTGCATTAATGATTCTTATAATTTTATTTTGTAATAAATTGCAATTACTTTTGAGTAATAAATTATATGGTTTATAATTTGGATATAATTTTGAGAAGGTTTAATTTTATTTGTCACATTTTAGGAAAGTTGTTACATTCTAATCAACAAACTCTTCTCTTTATATCTGGCGATAAAATTCAAAAATACTAAAGACACTGAACATGATGAGCAACTATTGCCTAACATTACTGATTTTTATACACTAAATAGCAAAAATACGAATTTTGGTCAGACAAATAATTCAAGTTACATAGGAAGACATCAGTTTTTATTATTATTATTATTATTATTATTATTATTATTATTATTATTATTATTATTATTTTATTCACATAATTGATACACAGGCAAAACAAGATATCATATAAACAAAAATTTGACTGGTGATACAGAATAATTCAGATTCTACCCAAGAATCTAAGAATTGTCCGTCAGGCAGCGTCGTAAAATATGGACTGTTCCAAGTAATGGTGTTTTTGTAGGTCATATGGGGTCACTTCGTTGATGTTTAATTGCTGTAAATAGTTGGATAGCTTCTTTGAAGTTGCACCAAGTGCAATGCAACGATAACTATTGGAATGACTTTGGTATGTTTAAGCCACCGTCGGCCCACTTCGATTGCCAGATCGCGATATTTAGTAATTTTTTCCAGTTCTTTGTTGTTGATGTTGTTATCACTGAGTGAGTACTGCGATATCAAAACCTGTCGATGTTCGATAATTGTGATGTCAGGTCTATTGTGTTTCAAATGCCGATCAGTATGTATTCTAAAGTCCCAGATAAGTTTTGCTGTTTCGTTTTCCAATACAGTCTCTGTTTTATGCTGCCACCAGTTATCAGAAGTAGGAAAGGCATATTTTTTGCATACATGCCAATGAATTATTTTGGCCACTTGATCTTGGTGGTATTTATAGTCAGTTTGAGCTGTTTTGCTGCAGGCATTGATTAGATGTTCTACACTCGCATCTTTCTGATCGCATAATCTGCATTTTCTGTTATTATTGATGTTCAAAATTTTTGCTTTCATCGCATTACTTTGTAATGCCTGTCCTTGAGCTGCTAGAATAAATCCTTCTATTTCTTTTTTTTAATGTATCCGTATTTTAGCCATTGCCACGTCTTGTTCATGTCAATTTTGTCCTCAGTATCTCGAAGAAATTGGCCATGCAAGGGTTTATTTTTCCAGCGCACATTGTTGTTGTTGTTGTTGTAGTTGTTGTATACTATAAAGAGGGCACTGTATAGGCATACGAACGGGCGAATGGTGATATCGCTGTCCCCGTTTTTTATAGTTTTAAAGTGGTTCCAACTCCTGTTTTTAATTTGAAAGTGTTCTCAAGTAACTCTACCTGTCACGCCGAAGACAGTGATATAAAATTTATCGAAATCGGCTAAGAAGAAACCAAATTTTGAAGTTTTGAAAAGTGAACAGAGAGGACCGCGGACAACAACGAGAGAAGAACAAAGGACGTCACCATCTTTACAATCACGCCACAATTGCTCAAGGGAAGAAAGATGAGTTCATGAAGTGTATCAAATGCCTGGAGGATTTATCCTACGACGGAAATCAAATAACCTTTATGAAATGCAGTAGGATTCTACGTTTAAAATGTGCAGGCTTTTCAGACACAACCTGTCAAAGTAAAACCAGTGCCACACGTGAGGAATGGAAGTGTGTAATCTGCAGGAGGAACAAAGAAACGCACCTAAAGCAGCCACTTAGGACGCAGACGATTGTACCGGAGGCAAAATCATATGACGAACTGAACAGACAAAAAAATTCAGGTGAGTCCTATAATTTCAACTCTTTAAATATACTAATAGAAAACGGTCTAGAGACTATGAAAACCAGCTTAGTAGATCTTGTACAAGAACTCTTCGACAAACAGAACGAACAAATAACAAAAAATCTAGCGAATATGAAGATTTGGTCAAACATAATAATTTAGCAGTGATAGAAGTGTTGCAAACAGTTAAAAGACATCAAAATCAGCATTAACCCACTAACTGATACGCAACACAATTTGATGAAAGAAATATCCGAACTCCGTTAAGAACTTCATTCTCTAAAACTACAATACGAACGTTTAAATTAGCAACAACATAAAGAAGAACTCATCATAAACGATCTTCCTGAAACTGCACCTACAGAAAACCTCAGAGACGTAGTATTAAAATTAGGCCATGCAATTGACATACCCTTACAGCTTATCGCCGTAAATCGGATTCCTAGGAAAAGCAAAAACCAAGGCTTGCCACGACCTGCACCAGTCATAATTCGTCTTACGAGCAAGTGCACAAGAGACAATCTCTTAAAAGCCAGCAGACAGAAAAAAACAGTTGCCAAGGACTTGAACGCATTGCAAGACGACACACCAATCTTCCTATCCGAATATTTAACACCATTCAACCAGAATCTGTTGTACCAAGCAAAAAAAAAGCAAAAACAGAAACAAATTACCACTTTTTGTGGACCAGAGATGCCAAGATATTCTTGAGGATGTCACAAACTTCAAAACCGATACAAAGTAAAAGCTCAGAAGACATAGAAAGGCTGCCACAGTGAAAAAAGTCTCTTAATGAGTTCAAAAAGAAGACCACAATAAAAATGAATGAGAACCACCAAGACAGATGCAATAACACCAGAACATACAGGCAATTGCACTTTGATCAGACCTTTCAGATCATTTATTAGACCTCTCAAACATAAAAATACTTCCGACACAGCAATCAAATCATCAATTTAAAAATAAATACATATATCTAACCGGTGTCATCCTCAGATTAACGCATTAAGAAGCTTCGAGGATGCAAGCAGAGACATTACATCTCAACTGACATCAACAAACAAAAAAAAAAGAATTATTTATTAAATTGAAGTGCTGTAGTTACAGCGGTTAAAAACATTAAAAAGCAAAAATTGCGAAATTTATATAACTTCATGTTATACTATAAATGCTGTTTAAAAAATTGTAACCTTATCCAATTGCAAACTATAAATTACCATCCATGGTAACTATTATTAACGCATTTTAGAATACAAAAAAACGGAAAACTTTGTATGAAATTCAATGTAAATATATACGTAAATACATGTATATATGTAAATGCTCTGTAAGATGATAAATAAAATGTTTAAAAAAAATTATTATTATTATTATTATTATTATTGAATGCGCGCGCGCGAATTTCTCAATCATAGATTTCGTAGCTTACCAACACAGCAAAAAAACCCAATAAATAATAACCAACTGGTGTCATCCTCAGATAAGCTTACATATAAGCTTCGAGGATGAAAGAAGAGAAACTAGTTCTCATCCAAGATGTATCATATGTAACCAAGTGCATGTAATGTACATATCACATGTAAACCAAAGTATGTAATGTACATATTATATGTAAACAAATGTATGTAATGTAAGTATCATATGTAAACAAATATAAGTAATATATCATATGTAAACAAATGTAAGTAATGTATCATATGTAATCAAACGTATGTAATGTATGTAATAACTGTAACAAAAGTATGCAATATAGAGTGATTATATCCATTGATATTGTATATATAGAGTGTAAAATTGCAAAGAAACATATGTAATAATCATCATTATGAATATTATAATAATATACGTTGTAAACAGTTATTGTTATTATTATTATTTAAAAAAAACTTTATGTACGAGAAAGTATTTGTTATGCATAATTGTCTTCATTAATGTATGTAATTTATCTGAGAAATAATAAAAAAATTATTATTATTTATATGAGGCACTCCATGGAGTCAAAATACCTCATCGCGAAAGCCGCACTCTGTCCATTAACACAATACTTATCATACATCTCCTTAAACCTATTCACTGTTGGGCACTCACAACCACCTCTGGCAATCCATTCGCTCATTCACCACTCTCCAAGAAAAGAACCTAGTCCACACATCTTTACTAACCACACTCTTAGACAGCTTCCAAGTGTGATCCCTTGTTTTCCCCCATACTCCCCATGTACTGAAAAATTTCTGGTGTGTCAATTTTATAGAATCCCTTTAGTAACTTTTCAGTTTCGAACATATTCCATCCACTCCCCTATTAACCAAACTCTGCAACCCACCCAACCTCGATCTATCCTCAAAGAGAACATTCCACAGACCACTCACCATCCTGGTCACTCGTCTCTGAATCTTCTCCACCACCTCCTGATCCCCGAAAATTGCAGGTGACCAACTCTGTGCATTAGTCAACATGAGAGTGAATCATAGTCTTATAAAGAGTGATAATAACCTCTCTATCTTTACGTGTCAATGTACTGTTCAACATCCAAGTAATCCTCTGAGCTATTTTTCCAAATCTTGCAATATGTCCTCTGAATTCCATATCTCTATTCACCACCACCCGAGATCCCTAGCTTCACCAATTTCCTGTCATCTAGTACCATCAATATGATATAAAGTGTGTGATGTTTTCATTCTGAAGTGCATTACCTTCCATTTTACAAAATTAAATTGACAACCATTGTGTTTAGCCCACACTGCCATTTTTTTTAAATCATCCTGCAAGAAATCCATGCCATGTTCATCAACTATTGCTCTCATCAGTTTGCATCATCAGAAAACAACTAAATATCCCCTTCAACTTTTGCCATATCATTTATTACAAATTAAAGGGTAGGAGTCCTAGTAAAGAGCCTTGAGGCACTGCAGTAGTCATTCTCATTCGCCTTGATTCCATTTCACCATACACCATCCTCTAATGTCTGTCTATCGGCCAACCCCCTATCCTTCCTACTAACCACATATATGTCAAATATATATGTCAAATGCATGTGCAACGTTCATCAAAGTGCAGTAATTTCCTTTATCTAATTCCGCTGTCACTTTTTTATAAAATGTGAATAAATGAATAAATAAACAAATCCATGCATCCCTATAAGGTATCATATTCCTATCCACCCATTCCTGAATTTTAATTTTAACCAACTTTTCAATACTTTAACCACTACTCCAGAGATACCAATTGGTCTGTAATTTGCTACTTTTGTTTTGGAGCCACCTTTATATAATAGAAATATCTTACCCTTACCCTTATAATGAGATATAACTATCTTATTAATAATTAGATCTTTGTTATATGTATGAAATAGTTAACAATAAAAATAAATAAATAACCTCTTCGGATAGATGTCTCCAGAATAGCCTACACGTAAAAAGCAATCTTTGCTGGTTTCAAACATTGTTGATTAATTTTTTTTTTTTTGTTACTAAACTATATTATGTAATCAAGACAAAACTGTAGTATAAATGAATGCTTTCTTCCACGATCAATATAAAGGAATTAACAGTACATTAATGATTTTCTACTAATAAATATACACACAGGTGGTGCTCCGATGTATATTACTACGAGAAACGCAAGCTCATATAACGCGTACACCGTTTTTTGTGTAAGAGGGGATTAAAAATAGAGCATCCTTGTACATATACATTTTGTTTGAGCTGATCTAATGGCAGTAATATTTTCCCGCAGCATAGGCTGAACATAAGTACCGTTCTGAACGGGACAGCATCGTTTTTTTTTTATATCCCGGCCGTCCCGTAGTTTTAATAAAAATGTCAGTTTTTTCCCTTTTTTAGTAAAAACTATAAATATACTTTAATATTGGTCAATCATAAATTATTATTCATAACCTATAATCGTATATCAATATAATGGATACCAGTAATTTATATAACAATGGAGTCGCATTGTTCGATACTAAATATTAATGTCTGCAGCGATTTATTCAGAGAAAATAAGATCCATGTTGGCAACACTTGCGCATCTCAGACGCGGCGTCTGTTCTGCTGTAGCGTTAGTTTTTGTTTTGCCCGTATGCTAACCGGTGGCTTTGTTATTCAATGCCGATGGTTTATATTTCAATTTTTTAAAGTTTTAAGTCTTATTTATTAAAGCTTTAAGTCTATCCTTGCAATGTCAAAGAGACGAAAGTGCAGTTTGAATGACGATCTCCAGAAAGAATTCAAATTTATTTAACTGGACAAGCTGTTCAGTGATGGAACAAAATTTTGTTCCATCGTATGCCAATATTGTAATGTCCAGGCACATATTCATGACTGTAATCCATGTGTGTTCACGGGATCGGTTTACCTGTTGTTGTTGTTGTTTTTTTTTTTTTTTGGGGGGGGGGGAGACGAAAAACTCGAGTTTCGGGATGAAAAAAAAAAAAAAACAGTACCTCCATATGAGACCCCGACTAACTCACCTTTAGTTGTGAAGAGACCAGATAACGGTTCCTCACGTCGCTGACGGGAATTAAACCCCGATATTTCCAACGAAAGATCTGCGTCTATACTGACTGAGCTACGGAAGCTCTGAATAACTCCAGGTTACAATCAATGGTATTGCACCCGAGAACTTCATTCGCATTTAGTTGTTATGGCGGTAATGGTTATTCTTGGGTCTCCATGACATTACTAAACTTATCTGGAAGCCCTTTGATTTTATATATAATACTTATCATACCAATTATATTTCATCTTTTGTTTCTTCAACGTTCAAACACTCGCTACCCACTCTACAGATACATTCTACTCTTTCCTTTATGCAAAGAATATACTTCTCTTTCCCTCGCTCGCAATAACCTTGTTATTGCGAGCGAGGCATGTGCACTTCCGGTGAGTCATTAACTATTATGTCGTAATAGTTCATTGCAGATGATGAATAGTTAATGACTCACCGGAAGTACACATGCCACAATATTCGCGTTTGTCTTTTAAAATATTCACTATTGCGATATGTTTCTGCGTATGAGTTGAAGTGTCCATTTTAGAACAGAATGTTGGAAGACTGGCCTGAAATCAGCAGAAAAATGAAGAAAATAAGATCAGTTTTTCCGTGGATAATTCTTGGAGTGAGCATAGCACTTTTAGTTTATTACATTATTCTGTTGAGAGAACAAGGTCAGTATATTTTATTATCATATTCTAGAAAGATATTGGTAATTATTCCAAATACCCCAAAAGCACGTTTATTTGATTTGATTTTCTCATGAAAAATCACTAAATTTGGCTAACAAATAAACAATTTCTTCCTATGTTTTTCGGGCGGGGGGGGGGGGAAATCCCAGTATATGAATCACTTAAATAGTTCCATCGACAACTTCGTTACTTTTATACCTCCCCATTAGTTCATTAGTTTCGCATATATTTTTGTACTTTTTTTTTCCGAAGAGATTATCAGATATCAGTTAAACGACAAGAGATCTTTACTCTATCAAAGCCAGATTGGAATCGACCTAGAATTATCACGTCTCAAAATGTCTGCATCATATCCAAAGTTTGTACGAGTAAGCTTCTTGGCGAATGATCACCAGGCTTGGTATTTGATAATACTCTGATTCAGAGGTGTGCGGGCATTTCTGAACCTTGAATGAAATTTCTGATAAAGCGGTTATGATCCGTAATCAGCATACGGATTTATTTTTTCTCTTCTTTTTCATCTTTAACATGTTCCGACATACGAATCTCTCCGTATCCTCAGGTATATGTCATGTGCATGTGGTATGTCTTACATACCACATGCGCATTTACGATGGATTTTATAAACCCCCTGTTTATAAAAGGTTTTTTAATGGATATAAACCCCTGGTTTTTAAAGGATAGAATAGGTGACTCAGGATGATGAGCCACCTGGAAGTTCTTTTATGAATTTAGTCCATTATATATTAGATATAAGGAACGGATACCGTACCTATATATTTTGCTTATTTATCGTTGTTTTCTTTTTTGACCAGATGAAAATATAGTTATATTATGTAAAGTTGATGATATATTACTCATCCGGACTGATTCGATGTATAAACAAGAATAATTCACGCATGAACAGCCAATGCCCACGCATATATTTCACTCTTGAACTTGAAAAACAAGAACCCTACCATTTCTGGACATGCTCCTGGAATTCCCGAAGAGAACAAACTCATTTATTCAGTACAGAAAGCCTCCCCACACTGGAAGTAATTCCATGCCTTATCTTACATGCCGCTGCAAAAAATAGGAATTGGATTAGGAACATGAGATTATCAATATAATCTCAAAATGGATATAGGTACAAGACCACAAACAAGCTTTTGCAATCCCCCTCCAGACAATGACAATTAATCAAGACTACAAAGGTGTGGTAACCCTTCCACCATGCAGTGGACAACATTTCTGAAATACTTCAACTACGTGATATAAAAATATCTTTCATTGCACTGCACAGGATCTCAAGGTTTATAAATCTTCTCAAACCAACTCATCCATCCCTAAAATCAGCAGATTTATGAAATCCATTGTGTATGCGGTGCGTGCAGGGGCGGTTTTATCATTAGGCGAACCTGGGCAATCGCCTAGGGGCGCTAAGTCTTCGAGAAGCTAGATTTTGCTACATAGTTCGGGGGAAAATTACAACCTTCAAAAACAATTAGTAAAACCTTGATTAATAATAAAAAACTGAAATAAGTGCAAAAATAATTTAGACAACAGTGTTCCAAATGTGTTTATTGCTCTGAGAATATTTTTCGATATTGCCAGTATCGGTAGCAAGTTCAGAAAGGAGTTCCTCGAAATTAAAACTTACACTCGCTCTACGATGGCTCAGGATCGACTCACTAGTCTAGCAATATCTATAGAGCATGAAATTGCATCTACAATCAATACAAATGAATTAATTCAAAACTTTGCTAAAGCAAAATCCCGAAAGATTAATTTTTGTAATTTTTTATTTAAGATGAAATATTCTTGCTATACAGATATTAGGAGTAATCATATATGTATACAAATGTATTGGTTTTCATTAATAAATTTTTTAATGTTCATAATGATATTATTTTTATAAATATTCACATGTGTCATACTCACACAAGCACATGTACATGTGCTTGTGTGAGTATGACACATGAGTATGACAAAATATATAGAGAGAGACAATGTATATGGATGCCTAAATTTTCTTTGCTTAGGGGTATCAAATACTCTCGGATCGGCCCTGGGTATGTGCTATATAAGACTAACTGAAAGATCCGAAGAGATTCGCATGTCGGATGTTAAAGATGTGCAAAAGGAGAAAAGTTCTTTACCAATGAACTCAGGGAAAATATCGAATATATCATTCTGCAATTCCTGTTTATACAGAAATTCTGTACAACATTTTCAAAAAATTGGTTAACGCCACTAACTCTTTTAAAGCGTCTGCACACTGTGTTATGAGTAGTGAAGTATAACTGCATGATATTGCTGTGGATCATAAAAGCTTTATAATCCGTACCCAAACCTTTTGTTTGGCTATAAAACATACTATTTTGGAATAAATCAAATCCTTCATTGAACAACGACAACACTTTACTAACTGAAAGGTTTTTTTTTTTTTTGGAATAAGGATTACTGACATGGCGAAAGATAAACTAACTTAAGACGTTTTTTGCGTATTTTCTTAGTTGATCTTATTTTTTCTTCATCTTCTGATATATTCTTATAACACTAAAAGAGTTAATTATCCAGTATTTTATCCTGCGGATAAAAAAAAGGCCGCTAGAGGGATAAAAAATAATGTTATACAACAATTAATAAAATTAATGCTAGATTATAATGAACTATTTTTGAAAAATCACATTAGTTGCGTTCCATTCAATAATCGCTTATAGTTTACGCAAACTTAGTTTAATTGGTTATAATAATAATAATAATAATAATAATAATAATAATAATAATAATAATAATAATAATAATAATAATAATAATTCAGTGATTATTATTTTTAATTCAATGATTTTTATTATTAAAATTATTATTGCATTTTATGCATTTACAAAATATGTTGTTCTAGTTTGTTTGTTTTTTTAACAATGAATGTCATACAAATTTTCCTTCTTTTTTTTTTTGTATAATGTGGTAATTTATAGTTTGCAGTTGAATAAGATTACCTTTTTAACAACATTATATTTTACAATTTTTGCTTTTAATGTATTTTAGCGCTGTAACTACAGCACTTCAATGTAATAAATGTTTTTTTTCTTTCTGTTGATCTCGGTTGAGATGTAATGTCTCAGCTTGCATCCTCGAAGCTTTTTAATAAGCTCATCTGAGGATGACACCGGTTAGATCTTTTTTATTGATTTGATTGCTGTGTTGGAAATAGGCTGATGTTTGAGAAGTCAAATGAATGATCTGAAGGTTCTGATCAAAATGAAATTTCCGATATATTCTTGGTGTTATTACATCTGTCTTAATGGTTCAAATTCATTTTTATTGTGGTCTTCTTTTTGAACTAATTAGGACAACTTTTTTCACTGTGGCAATCTTTCTATATCTTCTGAGCTTTTGATTTGTATCGGCTTTGAAGTTTGTGACTTCCTCAAGAATATCTTGGCATCTCTAATCCACAAAAATTGGTAATTTTTTTTTGTGTGTTTTTGCTTTTCTTGTTATATATATAATTAGGGATCCCAGATACACTGGAAAAAAATACGGAACACATATGACTGAGGGTGAAAGTTTAGTATGTGCATCCATCACATATGCCAGTCTTACAAAATGATTCTAACTTTTCAAGTGTGTGCGTGGTAAGGTTTACTATGCACACACTTAACTAAGTATAAGTAAACAAATAGTAAATCCAATTATTAGGCTGCATATTTTCATTAAGCCACTTTAAGTTGCCTTCAAATGGTTTTTACTTACTATTATAGATTCAAAATGAGTGTTGAGTGTCTCAAGGTGAGTGATGAGTGTTGCCATCACTCGCTTTGAGAAAATAACAACGAGTCTACAGTTTCCTGTAATGACGGAAAGCGATGTTTTTAATAGAATAGAAATGTAACTCATCAATTTTGTTATTCTGTCTTGAACTCTAAAATACAGGACAAAAAGCTGTCCCGAAGAGTTTTCTCGGGACAACGGGACGTCCCGTATTTTACGGGACGTCTGGGATCCCTATATCTACCCTATAATATAAAATGATAAGGCTCTTTTGTAACTTTTTTGTGTCATGTTTTTTGTCAAGTTATTTGAAATGTTTTGAAACTCAGGGCTACCCTGAGTGTCGAGTCTTCAAAATTCGAGTCATCAGAATTCAAGGAGAACCGGCCTAGCAGCCTGGAATTCGGGGTAGTTGGGCGCCAGGGGGAGGAACCCCCCTTTCGAGTTTTCAAAATTCGAGTCATCAGAATTCAAGAAGAACCGGCCTACCAGTCTGGAACTCGGGGGTTGGGCGCCGTAGGCGCCATGGGGGGGCTAAACCCCCTTTCGAGTCTTCAAAATTTGAGTCATCAGAATTCAAGGAGAACCGGCCTACCAGTCTGGAACTCGGGGGGATCCCCCCTTAGTATAATATATAATAATAATCTTACAGTTTCATTATTTCTAGTTATACGAATAATAAATTGCATTTACTTATCTTCAAGTGCAAATTACTTGTCTGGTTTTACCAATGATGCTTCATGGGTTTTCCCTTTTACTTTATTCATGAGTTCAGTATCAAAATTGGCTCAATTTTTTGTAGCTTAAATCCACAAGTAACATTTATTTAGTATCCTCTCGTATGTGAAATTGATATATTAGTATTTATATTTTTTTTCGAACATATATCTAGTCAGGTTGGTTTTTTGACAGACGTTAATTTTTTGGTTAACCAGGGATTTGGCCATCTACTCATCAATCTCCGTTAAATGTTATTTGTGGATACTGTCAGTAGAGGATAAAAAAAAAACATAATCTACACATTAACATAACGTCAGGACCTTGTTTAAGCAACCTGATGAGCAGCATTCAAGAGTTCGCAGATTTATCTTGGTAGGTCATCTTTCAGTGAACATTATATCACTTTCCGGTTGATTAGATTGTATTACGTTTAGTTTCTTGTGCGGTTCTTTTGAATGACGGTATTTATATTATTTTCTTTGTCCATTTTAAGAAACTTAATTACAAATTCATAATATATCCAGATCAGTGAAAAGCATAATTTTTTTTTTCTTTTTAGGTTTTGAGGTATTATCCAGTTATTACCCATTCCAAGGAATAACAAACAAGAACAACGAATACTTCAACAGATCTCAAATTTTTTTCTTGAGACTTCCGGAAGACCTTTCTTAACTGGACGTCAAGTGTGTGCAATAGAATCCGCAGCTAAACACAATCCGAACATGGCCGTAAAAGCATTGATGATAACTCCTGACATGCAAATGACTCCTCTTATGCAAGAAGTACTTCACAGTTATCCTAATACATTCATCGAGATGCTCAACATAGAAAAAGCGTTAGAGGATACTCCGATGTTGGAATGGTTCTTAAAAGACGATTGGAAAAATAGTCCTCATAAAATTCTTCACCTGAGTGATGGATTAAGACTCGTTATTTTATGGAAACATGGCGGCATTTATCTCGATTTAGATGTTGTGGTGTTACAATCACTGGAACGTTTAAGGAATGTACTGATCAAAGAACTCAGTAATATTGTAGCTAACACCATTTTGATCTTCGACAAGCTTCATCCTTTTCTTAAAAATTGTATCCGTGAATTTTCCAGTTCATATTCCAAAACTGACTTGATATATAATGGGCCTAGTCTTATAGGAAGGATATTACGATCGCAATGCGCCATAAAATCGTTCGATGAAACGGAAAATAATAAATGTGGTATTACAGTTCTCAAAGAAGAGGCAGCGTTTCCACTAAGGTGGCATGAATGTGGAGATTATTACAATTATACCAAAGCAGCCAATACCATTTCAAAGTTTAAGAATAGTTACATCATACATTTGAACAATAACATGTGCGCTTTTCAGAAAATGTCAGTTGTTATTGGAGAAAATTCTGCTTATGAATTTGCATCGAAGCAAAACTGTCCTGTAACGTATAAGTTTGCACGCAATATTGGATTGTTTTAAATAACGAAGTTGAATTTCCATCCTCAACTTGTTTAGCCCCCATGTCAAAATAAATTCAATGGTAAATGCTGTTAAAGGTTTATTATTCATAAAGTGTATTATAGTCTAAGTGATGTTTACCGTGTAAATTACTAATCACACAAATGATAATAAAACTTTCAATTATATTTGTATATAATTACGTAAATTCGTATTCAATACACAAAACATAGCTTTAAGCAGAAAAAAAAAATTTTATCCATAGAAGCCAATGAAACTTTCGCACTTATGCCTAATGTCTATATTTCATTCTTGCTACAATTCCAGCAGAAAAGTGCAACAATGGAGATATGAAATTTAAATAGGAAGTCAAATTGTTTATTTATCAAAATTGCCAGAGACAAAACAACATTCTTCATGTAAATATCATCAAAATTTATCGAAGCACGACATGCCATTTGTATAGGATTAATACATATTAATAATCCTATTAATATGTATAATATTAATAGGAGATTATTAATATGTATAGGATTATACATATTAATAATCCTATTAATATGTATAAACGAATGCCAATTCATATTTTCGGTATACGTCTATTTTGGTTCCCAAATCGAAATTGGAAAATATCGGCTTCCTTCTTTGATACAAATCGGAGTAGTTTGATGATGAATATCCTGCTTTCGTTTACTGATATCAACTAACCTGCTAGTATTTAAAAATACGATCTTTGTAAACGGTGGAATACTCCGCCATTGTGAATGAAACGTTGGAAGCTTCTCATATGCCTTTTTTTGCCAATGAATAAAACAAACATTGAGATACCTGACAAAGTTTTGAAAGGATTCTTAATTCTGATTTTTAATAAAACCCATACAGCAGCAGTACAAGAATAATGTAATGTATGTAATAGCATTTGCAGTTTGTGCAACGCACCATAAAAAAAAAAAAAAAGTATAACTAGCGAGTGAGCGACTAGGATTGACAAAACTAATATGGGTCAAGGGAAAATTAACACATGAAAATGAACTAGGAAAAGGGGGATAAACATATTAATACTATTTTCAGTAAGCGGAGGATTTATTTATTCGTAGAATATACTGTTTTTTAATACATGATTTTTACAAATTTGCAAATATTGCTGTAACGTATAAATATAGGTCGCCCACCATTTCTAGATCGCTTCTTGGCTTGGTGCCAAGAATAGTCGATTCATGCTGAAGGGGAGAAAGAAATGAAGGATGTACGAATTGGTCGCCAACATGCGAAATCACGTGCTTTTTTGTCTGTCGCTTACTAGTACTAGCTTGATTTTTGTTGTTCTCTTTTTGCATTATTTTTATTATTAATTTGTATGATGGATCCAGTACAGTTAACAAGTTCTATTGTTACACGTTTCAGTAGCTCTTGCAAACGAATATTGAATAATGTGCTGACATTCTGCGAAAAAGAATCGTCAGAAGGCCGTCTTCTTGTTCCCCTTTCTCAAGTCATAAAACGTGCAAGTTCAATTGCGAGCGTATTGGGGTCGACTGTTAAAAGAATTCGTAGGGAATCAAAAGGTGAAGGTTAGCCAAAATTTAAATCTCCTGAAAAAAGCGCCAGAGAAAGAAAACCATCGAAACCGTAGCTTTGAATGAGTTTGATGTAGAACGTTATAAGAAGAACTATTGGTCGAGAAAAGAGTGCCAACTGTTCCGAAATTGATTCCTGTGCTTAAAGAAAAAATTAATTTTCCTTGGAAAAGAGAAACTTTAAGGAAAATGCTTCATGAAATCGGATTTTGTTTTAAAAAGTCCCAGAATAAAAGGAAACTTATCATGGAGCGAAGTGACATTGTTTTATGTAGAACGCAGTATTTGCACGTATTAACACTCTACGTACATTTTTCCAACTGTTATACAAGCAAAATAGTTACACTTTAAAAACAACAATGTTCGTAAAAGAAAAGCTAAATTTTCCGACCTCTAATAATAAACAAACTCAGTTTGTTTATTATTACATCCCAGAAGACAGACTGATTACCCTATTATCGGAATGGATTCTCCTTTTTCTGACATGCGCAGAAGTGTCGAGGGACCTCAAATCGGTGGGCGAACTATATAGTAATCATTACGGAAAAGCCACCCGAAGCTTCTACTACCTCACATGATCAACAACTACCATTCGAAGACAGAAACTTGGGGACCTACAGAGAGCTGAAACAGGTGCAATATAGATATTATAGCGAGACGGAAAATTAGAGGGAAATTGCTCAAAAAAAAAAAAAAAACATAAGGAATTCCTCTCAAACATCAACACAAGGACACGAGCACGCTCGTAACCGCCCCCCTTCCCCTTCAAAAATTTGCAGCGCACTTTAAGTACTTCCACTACACGCACACATCTCACTGTCTCCGCTACTTAATTCTGCAACTACGCACAACCAGGGGTGTAGTCGGGCCAGGGACACGCTCTGGTACCTTTTTAAAACTATTGAAATTGAAATTCATTAAAATAAATTATAAGAATTATAACAATGAGATTTATAATGCATTTCCAGCTTTCGGCCAAAAAATAGCTAAAATAAAAATACAAAATATATAATAATAAAAATAGCTTTGCCGCTCTTGTCAGTTTCGTTTCAGAAAACAAGGCAATAACCTGCGTCTATGTTCGGTTTCGAAGTTTCAAACCCAAAGAAAACTGACAATATTGCACCCGCACCCAATGCTACATCGCAGTTGGTCGTATGTCATCTCTACACCCCCTAACAAGTCCAATGGACCTGACAAGTTAAAACGTGTAGTGGGCTCTGTGAAACTGTGTCCTCGCTATGGTTTGCTACATAGTGTTGGAGAAAGTATTTTAAGAAGAAAAGTGTAATAGTGCATCAACAATATGAAGAGAACCAATGAAAACAAATTAACCAATTACTTCTCAAAACTTAAAAAGAATGAAAATTCTAATACGAGTTCGGAATACGATGCAAAATTTCTGCCGAAAATTAAGAATAATGAATGCGAACTTATTCCTTCTTCGATGCTTTCAGAAAAACCGGAAATACAAGATAATTTGTGCAATGTTGCAAGTGTATCTTCAGCTATCACAGGACATCAAGAACATGCAGGTAATGCAATTGACACTAATTCTATAAATGTAGAATACCCGACAGTATGATCAGAGCAACAGTGGCTTGAACACAAGGACAAACATAAGTGGCTCATAGCAAAGAAGGGATATTTAGGTTGTAGTGATTGTTCATCAGTAGGATACTTAGGACATAGTACTTAGGAGCCCTGGCACTATTTCTTTTAGACTACACCCCTGCACACAACGCCATCTACTGCCCACCCCCCAACAATAATAGTATTTTTTGTTTATAAATTAAGTCAGTTCTCATGGCCGATTTATCGTAATTTTGAAGCTAAACAACATTTTTTTTTTTGAGAAATAACTTTTTCTGCATAATATTTTGAAATCTTTTATAGGCAGATACATTCAGCAATATTTTGCTTTAGTAATTAGTACCATAGTTTGACTAAGGGTTAAATAATCCAGAAATTATAAGTCAAAAAGTGACGACTGAAATATACGTGGAGATCGCATAATGATTATTGCCATCTGACGGTTGGGGTGTTGGTTATTTTGCAAGGATTTAGGCATTGGTTAAACTAATAATATTGCAATAAATAATAATTTTTAAATAACCATACACTTGCTAAATTAATTTTTAATATTTTTGTAGGCAACACTGATGAAATTAAAGGGATCGCATGAGGTGATAACACTGATGCCTTCGACATATTGTTATTATTATTATTATTATTATTATTATTATTATTATTATTATTATTATCATTACGGGCAACTACAAGGAGTCCTTAGACTCATCGAGGCCCTAAACATCATATCAAAAACAACTATTCGGCATTTGCACAGTATTTATCATACTTTGCTTTGAATTCATTTACAGTAATGGCACCCACAACAAACTCTGGCAGCTTATTCCATTCATTCACCACTCTCCAAGTAAAAAACCTAGTTCTAACACCCTTAATAACTACACTCTTGCTGAGTTTCCATGGATGGCCCCTAGTCCTCTCATCACCAGACCTGTTCTGAAAATTTTACTCTGAATTAATCTTGTAAACCCTTCAGTAATTTGAATATCTCAAACATATGTAACCCACAGATCTTTAACCTGTTCTCGTAAGATTCATTCCATAGGCCAGCTATCATCTTGGTTACTCGCCTCTGGATTCTCTCCACCTCCTCCCCCATCAAGAAGAAACCCTGGCGCCCAGATCTGGGCACAGTAGTCAAGATGGGGTCTTAGCAAGGCTCGATAAAGAGGAACAATAACTTGCTTATCTCTGCTCGTCAAAGTATTCTTCAGCGTCCAAGTGATCTGATGAGCTGATTTAGCCACTTTTGCTATGTGTCCCCTAAACATCAACTCCCTATCCACCAACACACCCAAATTTCTGGCTTCTTCAACCTCCTGGAGTACAGTTCCACCAATGTGATATACTGCTGCAAATTTTTTCACCCCAAAATGCATAACCTTACACTTTGGTACATTAAACTGATATCCATTCTCATTAGCCCAGACTGCCAATCTATCCAAATCATCCTGCAAAATTTTGACATCATGTGCATTCACAATTTCTCCACCCAACATTGCATCATCAGCAAATAAATGAACAGTTCCTCTCAGATCCTTTCCTATATCATTAATATATAAATTAAGCAGTGGTGGTCCAAGAACAGAATCCTGCGGCACACCACTAGTAACAGGCCTTCTTTTGGACTCCATTCCTTAATAAACTACTCTCTGATATCTCTCCATCAACCACCCTCCTATCCATCTCACCAACCCTATATCCATCTCCTCATGTGCTGCGATTTACTGATTAGAATTTCATGTGGTGTCCTGTCAAAGGCCTTAGCAAAGTCCAGCAGTATCACTGTAAATCCATTACCTTTATCCAGTTCAGTGGTCACTGTTATTATAAAACGTGAGCAAGTTACTCAGGCATGATCTACTCTTCACAAAACCATGCTGTCCTCCATACAGTATTCTATTTTCATCTATCCATTCCTCTATTTTGCTCTTGACTAATATCTCCAAAACCCTGACAACGATTCCTGATATGCTTATTGGCCGGTAATTTACAATAGCAGTCTTGGAACCTCCTTTATGCAATGGAACTATCTTCCCCTCTTTCCACCCCCTCAGGACTAACCCAGAGCTGAGACTTAAATTAAACCATATAGTCAAGGGAACTGACAATTCCTTTCCTGCTCTACATAAGACTCGAGCTGGTATACCATCGAATCCCACAGATGTATTTACATTAAGGTTCTATAATATACTATTCACTTTCATTTCATTCACTTCAATTCCTGTATCAGCCATTCGTTCTTTCCATGGGCGGCTCGTGCATAGGCACTACGGAACTGCAGTACCCCCCAATTTTTCTCGATATATAAATATATTTATTAATTTATTTATATTTGCTTATAATATTTAATTTTATCATCAACAATCCTATACAATTCTCTTATTTTGCATAAAAAATAATAAAAATCCATCGTGTAGCACATAGGAGGGCGAAGGACGCTAGCAGAACTGTGTTTAACACAGTGTCATATTGCTACACGCGCAAGCATATGCACGTCATATTGAGATGCAAGCTATTAGCGTAATGTGGCATTGTCCGTCGGGCAGTTCCACTGTTGTTTATATGCAGTTTGCGCCATACTAGAGTGTTCGTAGTGCATAGAGTATTCTACAGTAGACTCGACATGCATGATTATTGTAAATTAATTGTCTTGTTAAAATTTATAACAGAAAATAATTTAGATTGTGTTGTTAGTGAAATTACTGTAGTGATAAAAATTTTCCTGACAATTCCTATGACTACATCAGAGCCTGAACGCTGTTTTTCAACATTAAAGAGAATAAAAACATTTCTGAGGAGCACTGTGAATCAGGATAGGTTAAATGCGCTTGCGGTGATTTTAACGGAGAAAAAAAATCTTCAGCAGTCACATAAACATCAAGGAAAATGTCATTGACCTTTTCGCACGAAACAAAACAAGAAGAATGGATTTTATTTTTAATTAATTTTGAATTATACTAAACTGTATAATTTTATCGATAATAAACAATATTTTTTCATGAAACAAAACAAGAAGAATATATTTTATTTTTAAGTAATTTTGAATTATGCCAAACTGTATAATTTTATCGATAATAAACAATATTTTAATGCTTATTTTTTTTACCATAATCTTGATATTTTATCCAAACACTTATACACTGTACTTACAGTGTATATGTATATTTCGAAAGTTGCAGCACCCCACGATTTCAAGCCACGAGCCACCACTGTTTCTCTCATTCTTGCAATATCACAGCCTGGATGATATACTCTTGCAAAGTATTCGCTTAGTAATTCTACTATATCAGCTGATTCAGTTACCTCCCTGCCATCAGTTCCTTAGAATCATTTTGCCTTATACATTTTGTTCTTTTACTTGCAGCATATCGAAAGAACTGTTTGGGATTCACTTTAGCTTGCATTGCTAATTTCCTTTCACAATCTGCTTTTGCTTTTCTAACCATACTAGTTAAGCTTCTAGCCTGTGCTTTATACTGTTCGTGTGCCTACAGATCATTTTCTCCTTAAATTTCATCCACAATTGTTTCTCTTTTTGCAGCTCAAGCTTAATGGTGTTATTCATCCATTTAACTCCCACTTGATTTACTCTCCGGACTCTAGGAATGCAGTCATCCATTACCTCCCTCAAACGCTCCTTAAACACTTCCCATGCACTATCAACATCCAGCCCTTGCAGTTTAACATGTCATGGCACTGGTCCAAGCAATCTCCTAAGCTTGTCATACTTACCAGCCCAGTAATTTCACATGTACGCTGTCTTAACTGAAAGTTCCACATTTCGCCACTTCCCAGGTCAAGCAAGACGTTAGGATCACTCTCACCAATTGGTAGCAATGTGGTCATATTCATAATAGTCAATTTCTCAGATGCAATTACTAGGTCAACCATTCTCGAACCCCTAGTATATTCCATTACATGCTGTATCAAGTAGTTATCCCTTAGTAACTGCATAAAATTCATTTCCTTCCTCCCATTTGGCCTCACCTCCCTCCAATCAATGTTACCATAGTTGAAATCCCCCATAATAATTACCTGTTCTCCCCTCATTGAGTCTATATGCCTATGCATACTGTCTCTATCATCTATTCCTTCGCCTGGTCTATACAGCACCCAACTGCAAATTTTGTTCTGCTGACCTCAATCTCACACCAGATAGCCTCAAATGTGCTATTTTCACTATCCTGAAGTTGAATTTCTATTCTCTTTGGCTGCAGTTCATCAGCTATCATCAATAACACTCCTCCCCCATTCTTTTCTCTCTGTCTTTCCTGAACACACTATACCCCTCACATTCTATCCCACTAACTATATCATCTTCTGTTAGCCATGTCTCACTAATGCCAATAACCTGTGGCCAGGAAGAACTAACCAAGGCCAAAATTTCCTCATTCTTATTCCGAATACTCCTGGAATTAGTGTACATAAAGTGGAGAAGTCCCCTAGCCCCACTCCTATTTTGACGCCTTTTACTAACTATCCCATTTTGGTTTGTTATCCTGGGTCCTAACTCAGGCATATTATACACATTCTTACACTCGACTGCCTCGCTGATGTCTGCATGCCCACATAACAGCATCTCCACCCTCCCTAAAAGCTCTAGTTTCCTTGCTTCTGCACATCAACTTTCGCTTCATTCAGCAACATATATTTCAGATTGCATTTGCAATATCTACACTGCTGTTAAATATTGTAAATAAAATTATGTGTTGTTTAAAAAAATGAATTAACATACTTAATATTGATTAATTTAGAATTATTTTATTTTACACACGTTGCTTATATATAACAAATTTTAATGGCATGTTCATCAGGAATTTTGTAATGTGGATGAACTTCTAAAAAGAAAACAAATTTTGAAAGTTGTAAATCAAGGTTAACAGCACATACCGTTTTATGAACATATAGAATTTTAAGAATAGTTAGAAATTAATTTTACAAAGCAATCAGACAAAAAACAAAATTAACTGGTTCCACAATTTTTGTTCGTTTAATGGAGACGGACTGCTTTATTACGATTTGATGTGATCTTCTGGCCAAATGTAACAATCTTACTTTTTCTTCGTTTCTCTTTAGCTCCAATCATGAACTGTTTCTGAAGTGCTTGGCGAGCCTCAGCAGAAAGAACAGGTTCACGAATAGGTTCCAAATCTGGAGGACTCAGATGCTGATATACATCGATCTTAAAAAATAAAAATAAAAAAAGGGTGCTTCAAGGAAAAATCAGTTAGTATATAATCGAAATTCCAACATTGATCCGAATATTGCACATAGTTGGTGGATTAATATTTCAATATTTTCACTTACCATATATCGTTACAATAATCAATGTTACATCAATTATCAATGTGCATGATGTAACATATTGTAACATACTGATGAAACACTTTTACTACTACTAAGACCTGGCAGTGTCTCAGTTGTTTCTTTGTTACGTTTTCCTCCCAAATAATAACCCCCTGAAGGAAATTTATTTCCTACATGTTCCATTGCATACAATGCATATATTACATGTAGCTTCCAAGTACTGATTAACATTTATATTTATATTTTTGTATCAATATGCATATTTACATTTATCCTTTTACGTCTATATGTACATATTCCTTTATATTCATATTTATATTTTTATATATAATATATTTACACTATATAATTCATACAATATGAGTAATTTATGTTACATTTTTTACAACGACTGGAAGTTGATCTTATTGGCAAATTTAATTAATTCTGTTAATACTTTTCGATAAGTCTCTGTTTTGTCACTGGCCATTTGTCTCCGGATGTTGTATTAGGGGCATCCGGATGGAGTCCAGAAACTGACGCAAAGTATGTGGCCAACAGTCTGTTTAAGATGTGGACTGCCAATTTAACTATATGGTCGTTTTCTGGTTTTTTATGCTATCAATAGTGCTTCTCCTGTTACTGTAAATTGTTGCTGTCTTTTGATGAGAAGACTTGAGTTCTAATTCCCGGAGATTATGTAAGCGAATGAACTATAGCAAGTTGTTCTGCTTGGTTTTTGGAACAGAGGGGATTCAAGCAGCATTCTTGTATGATGGACTCTCTGTAATAAATATACAATGAAAGAACAAAGCTCAGGTAAATATGTTTTTTAGCGCTCACTGACCTAATCCTCATTTTATCCTTGCCGACTTAACTAGAAGGTTTACTATTTGTAAGCTTTTTTTTTCCCGACAGCATATGAGATGTGCTTGTTAAAAGTAAATTTTTAATCTATTGTTACTCCTAGGTATTTTAGATCACTGGTTACCTCGAGAACTTCCCCGTTTAGGAAGACCATTACAGGCTGTTTGTTTGTTTTTTTACGTATAACAAGGCATTGCTCTCACTTGTTTTGTTTAGTTTAGTTTACTGAAAAGTAATAAATGCAAACGATATATATATATATATATATATATATATATATATTGAGCCCATACAGAACCCATAGTACATTAGTACCGTGTATGGATTGTGAAAGAAGGTACTTGTTCACATTGGATTTGAATGAGTGTACTGTATATTGTATTCCTTAGGGAACACATCAAGGGGGAAGACTGTTCCAAAGTATAGCAGTTGCAGGAACGAAGGAGGAGAAGAAGAAACTTGTTCTGTGGGGTTCAAGGTGCACTAAGTAAGGATGTTGAGCAGCAGCTGCACGTGTTCCAACAAACGTAGTACTTAGATAATTATTGATGCTATTTCGGATGAACCTTTTCCATGCCATGTAAATATTTGTAGAAAACACATAGTGCAGAGACCGATCGTCCCTGCGAAAGTGGGTTCAGTGAGTTGGTAAGAGATGGGTCATTAATAAGTCTGATTGCTCTCCTCTGGATTGAATCGAGCATTTTGAGGAGCTTTTGGGGCCCCATCCTATATGTGGGAGAAGTATTCGATCGTTGGGCGGATTTTTGATTTGTATTAAAAAAACGTTTAATTTTCTTGACCAAATTTCCAGACCAAAAAGCTCTGGAATGACTTTTAATGGGATTATATTGATCAAGTGCATATAATAAACAACTATGTTATACCAACTAGTTTCACCAACTAAGGCTGTTGGCATCTTCAGAATACATATCTGATGTAAGGCACTAAAAAGTAAAAAACTGTTACAAACTATAATCAACCGATTCTAATTATATTAAACAAAGAACAGAACGCTTACAATACATGCATAGAGCGTGCATGTCTCACTTGTTGTTATTTAGGAACGTACTATAGTTGGCACTGTAATTCAGTTCTGGCGAGTTGAGAGATCTAATAAGGGACTTCCAGATCACGAGTAAGATTAGTCCTTGGTTCTTGTTAAGATTAGACAATTCTTAAGATCTCCAAAAGATAGCCATACTTTCTCCAAATAGGTTGGAGTTTATAACATACCCTGCTCGTGCGGCTTGAATTACATTGGCCAAACTTCAAGGAGCCTTGAAATTAGGCAAAAAGAACACATAGGTGATGTCAATAATAACAGAGAAGAAAAATCGGGGTTAGTTTTTCATTTCTCAAGAATGAACCATACCATAGATTGGGACAGAAGCACAATTCCTTACATAGAGGAGGACTTTCGCTCCCGAATTTTTAAAGAGACCACAACAGTTGCCCGCTGCATATAAAACCTTAACAGGAACCAAGGACTAATCTTGCCCGTGATCTGAAAGATCCTTATTAGATCTCTCAACTGGCCAGAACTGAATTACAGTACCAACTATAGTACGTATCTAAATAACAAGTGAGATCATGCACGCTCTATGCATGTATTGTACGCGCTCTATTCTTTGTTTAATATAATTGGAATCGGTTGATTATAGTTTGTAACAGTTTTTTACTTTTTAGTGGCTTACATCAGATATGTACCCTGAAGATGCCAACAGCCTTAGTTGATGAAACTAGTTGGTATAACATAGTTGTTTATTATATGCACTTGATCAATATATTCCCATTAAAATCACTTCAGGATTTGTGATTTGTATAAGGTTAACAGCTGTTCAGGGGAGAAGTAACGTCTTGAGGGAGAGAGAAATCCTAGTTTTTTAGAAGCTTAGGATGCAATGGTTGTTATGTGTTTATGCTAGGAGAGGCTTGATGTCAAGGTAATTCCAAGAAAAGAAATCGTAGATTGTCTGGAAATTTGGGTATTGTCAAAAATAATACTGGCAAAAATTGTTCTTTTTTTATGAGAAATGAGACAGTACTGTTTTATTTGCATTGAAATTGAGTAGGTTATCTGAATCCCATTGGAGGATGGCTTGGAGATCTGAATTGAGGGCAGTTGTGGTTGCTGTTCTGTAGGTTGAGGTGAGTTGTGTGGAGTAAGGTTTATAAAAAGAAAGGGAGGAGTACAATATGCTGTCGTATGCAAAATTGTGTATTGGGTTTGAGGTAAGCTGAAGTAGGTCATGGATATATAGTAGGAAGAGGGTTGGTGAGATGACAGAACCTTGGGGAACTCCAGCATTAGTTGCATGGTGAGAAAATAAGGAGCCATCCACCACCACACATAGTATGCATCCAGACAGAAAGCTGGCAATCCAACTATAGACCAAACGATGGCAGCTTGCTTAGTAAGCCCTTGTGCTAGATCCGGTTAAACGCCTTGGAGATATCAAGTCTAACCGCTTGAGATTCGCCAAACTACTCCATGGCATTTGTCCAGAGAGATGGGTGACATATGTGAGCAGATCTCCTGTTGATCGGCAAATACGGAATCCATCCTGGCGGTCGTTTATTAGATGGGTAGCTTTGAGGTAGTGTAGGAATTGGGAATTGATGATTTTTTCCGTTACTTTAGATAGGACTGAGGTGAGCCAGATGAGGGGAGGTAGCTGGACGGCAGTGACGGGTCGTCTTTCTTGGGAATGGGTTGAATACAGACCAATTTCTAGGCTGTGAGATAGATACAAGCGGAGTAAGACAGTATATATAAGCGATATACGACAGGAGACAGTTCTGGTGCACAAACCTTCAGGACAATTGCAGGGATGCCATCATGGCCGGGAGACTTTTTTGTGTCTAATTTGGACAGTATTTTGCTGATCTCTTTCTGGCAAAAGGATATTGTGGGCATTGTATGTTAGGCAACTGGAATGTTGGGAAACATTTGTCATTTTCAATTACGTGCATTAGAAGCAAAGTGTGAGGCCAGGAGATTGGCCTTTTCTGTAGGTGATGATGCAATGGAGCTATCTGGGTATGATAGAGGTGGGAATAGTGTTGGGCAGAAGTTACGACCGATTGCTTTGGCGAGGGACCAAAAGTTTCGGCTGCCATTTGGACAGGGTGCAGATTTCTTGCTTTTTGCTCTTTCGTACTCTGTTTTGGAAGCATTGATTTTTTTTTTTTTTTTGCATTTATTTCGAGCTTGGTTATAAGCTCTAGAGAAGGATGTGGTTCTTGATTTGAGCCACGGTACGTTTGGTTTTTCATTTGTACAGCCTTGGTGCATCTTTTGAAAAACCAGTGATTAGTTAGGGAATGACAGGTCAGAGTACTGTGAGGAATATATGATTCCATGCCAGTGAGAATTACTTTGGTTATGAGTTCGGTGCATGTTGGAAGGTCGGAAGCAGTAGTCTAACCATGAGAATGAAGCATAGAAGTTGCGGTGGCTGTCCCACTTGACACTGTTATAATACCAGACTACTCTTGGATGGTAGTGGCTGTATAAGCGTTGTTGCATGGGGGAGGAGATGAGCACTAGGTTGTGGTCAGAATTGTCTAGCTGGCTTTCTATGTTCACCGTGTAAGGTCATTGGTGATGGCGAATGTTTCAGCATCTCTCCCTGCAAGATCTGTACAGCTGGAGGAAGAAAGCCAGTTGGTGTTGTGGACATTAAAAATCTCCTAGAAGAATGATTTCACTGTTTTGGAAAGTGGAACTGGAGAAAGTCGATTTTTAAGGAGAGAAAATTGAAGAGCTCTGGGTGGTTGGTTGCGCGTTAGGGGAGCGATAGAGACAGCATATGAATTTGACTGAGTTGGGTAGGGATATTTTCATCCAAAGAAGGTCAAAGGTGGTCGATTCTAGGTTGGGTGCTCTCTGGCAAGGTATTTAGTGACAAAGTAAATGTATTTTTGTATGTGCTACTATAATACTTAAATTAATTTTATGCAGATCTATAAAGCTTCTGATTTTAAAAAGATGTTGGAAATAATTTTAAAGTAAAAATAATATATATATATATATGAATATCCTAATGTTCATTACGATTATGTATCGAATATAAATAAAAATTAAAGTTAGTAGTATTTCGAATGGCCTCTGTTTGAGTGCTATCTTAAATATGCAAGAAATAAACGCATTTCGCTGTTTGCAATATCTACGTATTTTTTCGTTCTTTTTTTATAATATTTATATAAGTTTGTGCATAATGACTCATTTCTCCTAACTGAGATGCTCATCAAACATTAGTCAGATAAAAAACTTTAGAATTTTGTTAACATTAGTAAATAAAATTTCCAGTCTATATGAATATCTAATAAACATATACAAATAATAATTGCTAACAGAAGAATCATTTTTGGTATTAATAAGATTAAGAATTACTAAATTAATAAGAACTGCTGTTGATATCTTGCCACCGCACGATAAAGCTGAACTTCTGAGGAGTAGGATTAAAATAAGATTAAGTTGTTAATTTGTATTTTATAAAACGATGTATAGATTCAAGTTTTACTTATATTTTAAACTTAATTCAACTCAGTCTCGTGGCTACTGCGTATAGAATCTCAATATAAATATAAATGGCGATCGCATACCTCTTGGGAAATTTCATAAAACGGAGCAATTGCAGGAAGTGGATGATGGTGCCGTCTGGTGACATGAAATTTTCCAAGTATATCCGTTAACTTTTTCTTCTTTTTCTCTTCTTTCGCTCCGGTTTCATCCATACTTGGTTTCGCCTTCCTTAATTTTTTCACCCAAGGATAATTCACTCTGCCAGTTTCTATGTAGTGAATAAGCAATTTAAAATTTTTGTTCCAACGAGGACAGGTGCCCCTGTTGATGACCTGCGTTGAGAAATATGATCATGATTATCATAAACAGAAGTCTACATAATATGGAATAGTTGATTATAGAATTCTATAATCAACTATGTAAGGATTATGTAAGGATACGTACATAATCCTTACATATAATAATAGTTCAATGTTAATTCTTGTCATAATTCTAATTTGCTGATATGTACTAATTTCCAATTCTTCGCTTCTTATGGTTTGATATTATTCAACGTTATTCGAAAATATTCAAGAATATTTACGTCAAAGAATTCAATAATACCATATAACATCAGTATAAAATAATTTAAATGAAATTTAAAAATATCATAGAAAGTTTTTTGTGTTAAAAATGATAAAATGACACCCAAAAGCATTTAAGAAGGTAACAGTAACTGCGAACAATTAAAAAGTTATTTTGTTCACTTCTAAATCTAAAACGTAAAATTTTTAGAAAATAAAACAAAAAAAAATAGTATTGTATTGCGTATGGAGATGACAGATGTGTTTTGTGTTATATAATATTAGAGATGAAAACAAAAGAAATTGTCAGGAAACAAATATGCATATAATTAAAGAAGTTAACAACGTGGGTAACGTACCCTATCTCCAATCAACAGGTAGCGGATCACAAACATCCATGGACATGGATGCGATCTTCTAGTGAGCTGGTATTTAATTAGGGTTTTTAAGGGTTCGAAGGGTTTTTAATGCATGGTTCTTAGCTAACTCGATGAATTAGCTAAGAACCATGCATTAAAAACCTTTCGATAAACTGACAAACCCTTCGCTTAATAGAAACAGTATTAATATATTTATCCACCTTTTTCTAGCTCATTTTCATGTGCTAATTTTGCCTTGACCCATATTAGTTCTATATCAATTCTAGTCGCTTGCTCGCTAGTTATACTATTTTTATCAAGGTGCGTTGCACAAAATGCAAATACACTCTTTACGTTCATTTTATTTGTCATCATGCATTATTATTTTACTACTGCTGTATGGATATTATTAAAAGTCCGAATTAAGAATCCTTCCAAAATTTTGTCAGGCTGTCTCAATTTCTGTTTCATTCAGTGACAAAAGATTTCGAAATTATAGATTGCTCTCTGGTTGGAAGGAGATCAATAAAATTTGGGATTTTGGATTTGAAAGAACATATCCGTGTGTGGTTTCATTTTGGCTTCAATCCGGATATTTTTTTCTGAAAATGATTAGAACTACTCTAGAGATCAAACATGGAACTTTTTAAGCCACTTCAAGACACTCCAATAAACGATGGTCTCGAACCGGTTCTTCGTTCCCAAAATAGACAAAATAATCGTAAGAACACGTACAATTTACAAACGTAACACAGTGGCCTCATAGCTTTAGTTGCTTCAACCAACTATTTAAAATGTCTATTTAAATATCACGAATATATCTCAATTTTGGTTGCAATCAGATCATTTGCAGTGACCAAGGTGGGGTGTGAGAACACTGTGGAATTTATATAAAAAAGAAACCACTTCACTTTCATAAATTCTCGTTATAATTTAGAGACTCACGGATTTGCGTAAAAGATCCACAATATGACAAAGATTTTGCAATAATCAAATTAGCTACCAATTAATTAAAGTTTAGTTAAAGTTTTCGTGAAAGCAGCGGAAATATGGATAAGCGAAAGTTAAGGTTTAAGAGCCCAATTTGACATAGTTTCTGCAGAACTATCTACGTCCGAAGCTTTCAAAATCATCGATAGCCATGAACTCAACTATCAGTGACGAACAAAGGCGAAGACTAACTCCATACCTATTTCCAAAAATTTAGCTAAGGATAAAATAATTCTACCATCTCGATTTAAGGAGTAAAAGCATAAGATGTTTATACTCGTATTTATTTATTTACTCAGGCTGTACTCGACGAAATAGTAAAAATTATTTAATAGTATGAGATATCGGTTGTGCGTGTTCTCTGAAGATTTTGCTTTTCTAGAGAAAAGAGAGGAAAAAACACTTCTGTAATAAATTCGAAAACGCTTAAAATTTCCTCTCATTGCCTTTTTGGGCTGAAAATCTTCAATTTCTGCTGAGGAAACCTATCCACCTCTTTAACAGACCACTCAGTGCAAGCATTGATAATAAAACTTATTTAAAATGTTCGAACTGATAATTCTTGAAAAGAATAAACAGTAGTGATGGTAAAAATTTATTTTTCTTGCCTTGAATGTAGTTGGTGAACCCATTCTTCTAATGTCTTTAGGGATTGGACAAACATCATCCTCAGAGTACTGTATAGGGCTTTCCAGATTCCATTTCTCTTCCTGTCCAAACGTTCCAATATAAGCCCCAGCCAAAGTCCACAAACGAGCTGTGCAGTCCCTGCTAGTAGACACCACCATTTCCCATTTATCTACGAACTCTAAGTGCATAATAGCTTGCAGATGAGCGCGTAAACAATTCAACAGTGCTGGACGAGGAGGAGCTGTATCATCTTCTGGTATGTAAATAGTTTCCGATAATCCAATATAACGAATTTTTCTCCTCTCGAGACGAAGGTATGGAAATTTTTGCAAATAATGGCTTGAACTGTGCACTATAGCATCATCACCACAGCAGTAATTTTGCAAAGCCCAGACTCTGATATAACCTGAGGTATCACCTATAAGATAAGAAAGGTGTATAAATGTCATTGAATTTGGAATGGGGACAGAACTTGCAAAAATAAAATAAAATAAACCTGCTGAATTAAGAAATCTTTTTACGGCTCAACTATATTACAGTTGCGATCTGTAGTCCACAGCACATTACACTAATAAACTATCTGACTTACCTGTAACCAAAAATTCATTGTTCACATCTGTTGCCATGGAAACTACTCCATCAATACGACGCTTTGGAGCATGAAATTTTCCAAGTAATCCACTTCCTGGGCATATAGACCAAGCTCGTATATAGCCATCTTTTCCACACGTAAGTAATGTGGCAACATCCCATTTAACTCTGCGACTCTGGAGAAACAGCACTCGGTTGATGGTTGGAATAGAAGATAAAACGAATTCCTTTGCTAGGTCAAAATCGGGATCCGCAGATGGAACTGTTGCCACACTTTCAGAAGGTGAGTGGTCTTCCGTAAGTTCTTCCTCCCTTTCATTTTTTTCTTCGCTGCTTTCTCTGTGCATACTTTGTGGACTCTCTGTGCTAACATTTTCCATTTGGACTTCTTTCTCTGTTTCCTCAGCGTCCTTCGGTTTGGATTCAGATGCAAGTTGTCTCTTCCCGTAAAACTTTCCTTCGTCTCTCATGCGGAACTTAACTTTGCCTATCTCACGCATCCAAACTATAATTTCTCCATCGTTGGAAACGGTTGTTACGATTTTGTTTTGATAGCATCCAATCGACTCAATATCATCGCCGTGTTTTACATCCCAGACTTTAACAAAGGTATCGATTCCATCGTCATAGGAGTGAATCACACGACGATTCCATCCCGCTACAAAGATATCATTATGGGCTGACGCTATCGAAGTAATTTCACGATTGTCCTCGATCTTTTCTTCTCTAATGCAAAGACCATTACTGAAATTCCAAGTTTTTAGAATCCCATCTTGACCACCAGTAAGGAGTCGTCTTTGACTTGAATGAAGGGTCATAGCTGTTATTTTTACCGGATATGTTTCTTTTTCGCGAATTACTGTATGAGCTTTACTGAATTCAAAAATTTTTGTTCCTTTGATTAAACTCCACACAGCAATCTCCGAACCATAAGAGCCTGTAATAACGTACTCGAACAAACTGTTGTACAACGCTGCACACACTGGAGCATTGTGTGTATTCCATTTCACCCTTATATCCTCTACTTGAACTTCAAATACTCCAATCTGATAAGTTCCAACGAGAATGCATCCATCTTCAGGATGAATACAAGCAGCCGTGATGTCCGTGGTCCCTAGAGATCCATTGTTGCAATTGATGGTCTGAACACATAACTGGCGAAATACGTTCCATATCATTATGTATTTATCTCGACTAATGCTAATCACAAGCTTATTAATATTATCAGCCATCACTTGCATTACAGGAGTCATGTGGCCAGTAAGGACGAAGTTAGGCTTGGGACTAACAAATGGATTCCACAACTTAACTGCATGGTCCAGTCCTCCAGTGATAATAAAATTCTCAGATACCATATAATCGAAACAAACAATCCCTAGCCTACTATGAAATTTGTAAGTGTGCTGCTTGGCTATGTCATATATGAACAGGGCATCTCTAGAAGTTTTTGAGCAGGAAATGAATACCTCAATGGCGCTTAAGAACTTTACGTTTTGAACCCAATCACTATGCACTTTTGGAAAGCATATGATATCCAGACCCTCAATCTGTTTCTTTACGATCTTAGCAAACAAAATACGGGACATAGCTTCTTTCATGATCAGAGAACGTCTTAAATCACAAAAAAATTGTAAACTTAAAGTGATGAGGCTTACATTTCCACGGGTGTCGCCTAAAATAAGCTGCACTGCACTCGTTGATTTATATTTCGCTGATGAATTATAGTCCAGACACATTACACAGCTCGGGCATTCAATAATTGTAAAATGCTTCTCAAATTCCGCAGGACTGCTATCGTAAAAACGGATATCCCATAAAGTGGTAGCAACAGCAATCATCCGCATATTGGGCATGCATACCATGGCTGTCACTTGCATTGATTGTTTCCCTTCTTGTTCAATATGTAGAGTAGCAACTGGCTTGAAATCTCTAGTGAAATAAGCTAGCATTCCGGATTTACTTATAACCACATAGTTACCTGCTGTATCATCTCGGATACCCGGAACAGCTGAATAAACTGTAATGCGTTTAATGCTATGAGAATGGCTAAAACAATTAACCAACTTCATCCTTGATTTATACGGGAGAACATCAAGTCGTGATTCCAAAATATCCCGTTTGTTATAGATCCGAAGTATATGATACATAACTTCTATCCATGACACAGTACCAATACCGCGAGCATCAACCTTTAAAAAGAAAGTTCTGAGTTCTTCCATGTTGGCAGCATCTTCTAAAACAGTTTGCATGGCTAGAATAAACTGATTGACTTCTATTGTTCCTAGTTCTTCTGTATCCATATCACCAAGCACCTGTCGAAGCTGCATTAGGTGATGCATAGTTAATCGATCTAGTATACCAGCTGGTAGAGTCAGTTCTTCTAATTGAGGGTCTTTTGTAGCTTCTGTCTTAGACATTGTGAATCTATACTTGAATTAATAATTATAGAACTATTCCATAAATGTTCGGTCTATTATTCTTTAGGAGACTTAAATATAACAATGTCAATCTACTATGCCTAATAGTGCAAGTTAATTATTACTATTGTTCATCAAAACAGCACTGAATTTGCTCAACAATGTAAAAAAAGGGAACGAAGATAATGTATGTCTGCAAAAACAATTAAACGTTTTTTTTTATTGTGTCTTTGTGTTGTGACCGGTTTCGAGTGAATCAAAAATGCATCACAACAATTTATTAATGATAAGTCAGTAGTTGTTATATTCTTATTTAAGTGATTTTTTTAAGAGTCACTCATTCACCATAACTTTCTGGTTCCTAGAAATGAGTACTAGTAAAAAGAAGATAACTGTCCTTGTTATTATAAGCAGAGTTAACAGAAAAGCTAACCACAGCAACGCAGTCTCCGTACCTCATTTCGTATCAAAGGTGACCTTTGATTGGAAAGACCAAGGTTTGAATTTACCATCTAGAACATGAAGATACTTTATTAAAGCTTTTCAATCGACAATGAGTTAGCAGATTTCATTTGGAGGTGGAGAATTATTCCTCCCAGAAACTCGGGTTTTCATCACGCAAAACAGGGAAACCGACCAGGGAAAAAAAAAAAAAAAAAAAAAAAAAAAAACGCGTTTTACATACCTAATAACTGTGACCTTGTAGTCTTAGTTGCTTCGACAGTTATTCCAAATAATAACAGTCAACGTAGCAATTAAAATATATTTAATCATAAGATTAACCCTAAAAAGACTAATCCTAAAAAAAATAGGGTTAAGAAAGCCAAAGATAATTTGGCAGGTAGTGGGTCTTAAGAAATTAGACCAGTGTAGCTCATATACTGCTCACTGTTAATAATTGTTGGTCTGACATGTAACATTTGGAAATTAAATTTTTCCAAACATCTTATAGTGCCATTAATTATTTTCAATTAAGACTTCCATTAAACTATATCGTGTCTGACAGCCTTTTGAAAAAAGTCCGTTTATTTAGAAAAGTAAGACTTTTTACTCAGTTGATGGCACGGCTCGATTTTCATACTTCCATGATTATCCATATTTCCATTTTCTTTTGAGTGTTTTTCTGAATTTTATGAAAAAAATATAATTAAAGAAATAACCAAATAAAGCAAGATTGTTATTTTTTTTTTTTCCTGTTTTTCAAAAATTCATTCTTGGTAAACAACAGAATTGGCAAAACATTTAAACTTATATGTTGAGTTGAAGTATAAAAAATCATTTAATATGTTATCCTTCATACCACAAAAATAAAAAATAAATGAATTCATTAAATTAAAATAGTAAAATAAAATTTAAGTCTTAATTCAATGACATTTTCTTTGTTGAAAGAAAAACTAATAATTTATGTAATTATTAAAGAAAAAATGCATACACTAATCGAAAATTCAGTTACTTAATGAATAAATGAATATTTTTGTGTTTCTTCTTACCTTTTGTTCACAGTTCAAATCGCTTTCAGTTGAAAAGTTCTTATAAACGTTCACCAAGTTCTAGACAGGATTCGAATCCAGGTCATTCTAACAAAAAAAAAAAGCATTGTCGTTAACCCTTAACTCCTCTTTCGTATCAAGAAAAGACAGATTTTTCCAATAGAAAACGAAAACTTAATTCTAATGAAACAGACTGATATTGTGAATAAATATTCTCAGATGTTAAATGACAGAAATGTCAATGGACACCATAATAACAGTTTCCACTGAATAGAACTGAAGATTTAAAAGATTTTCTTCTTCTAAATATTCGAAAAAGCGCTTGAAAGAATAATTATGAATAAATTTTCCAGGGAAGCTCTTTCACTATGTTTACATAGTTAATTCATAAATAAGTGTTAAATTTTAATTTTGCAAGAAACTCCGTGGAATTTTTAATGTATAAATGGCTGTCTTTATAGATCTCCATCCTTATATGAGACAGTTCATCTGTTATTGTTATTTTCCACCCTTCTATGGCTGTGGCTGCTCTGGAAAAAAGCTACTACACTCCTCTTATCCAGTAGCACCCTTTACTTCCAAATACATGAGACGAGACCGTTCAGCCTTATCTGACAATTTAAGATGGAAGGCGCCCAGTTCCGATCCGTAATTATCACTATAGCTGGACTAAACTAATGCCATCGATGATTTCAAAATTCATGCGGTAAGGAGAGTGCGGTAGACAACCATTGCCACCTCAGAGCCCTTAACCCGAAATACGAGGGTGGTCTGAAAAGTTCTCAGCCTAACAATGAAAAAACGAATTTATAATTTCAAAATTATTTTTATTTTTCAACATAATCTCCCTTAAGACTAATACATTTATTCTAGCGATGCTCCAGCGCCATTATCCCATCCCTGTAGTGGTTCTCAGTAAGATCTGCAAAATATCCCTCTATAGCTGCAATCACCTCTTGACTGGAAGAAAAACGCTGACCAGCGAGGAAGAGTTTTAGTTTTGGGAAGAGATAGAAGTCAGAGGGAGTCAAATCTGGGGAATATGGTAGATGTTCCAACAATTGTGGACTGGTCCATTGACCTGATGAAATATGATTTTTTCTTCTGCAAACCAAGTCTTTTCTCACGAATTTTGCGTCTAGTCTGGTTAAAAGATCGGAATAATATTCCCTGGTTATTATTTTGCCCTTTTATAGATAATTAATAAAAAAATGCCTTTAGCATCCTAAAACACCGATGCCGTGACCTTTCCTGCTGATGGAACCGACTTTGTCGTCTTTGGCGCTGAACAACGGGCTGGCTTCTGTCCATTGTTTTGACTGCTTTTAGATTCTGGTGTGTAACGGTGAATCCAAGTCTCATCCATAGTAGTAAATCGACACACAAAATCAGTTTTATTCTTCTTCAACGCTCTAAGCGCTGTTCAGAGATTTTCACGCAAGTGCGTGTTTGATCTGCTATGAGCGAGCGCGGTACCCATCTTGTGCAAAGCTTTTTCATTTGCAATTCTTCATGCAAAATATATTCTACACATTCTTTTAAAATGCCTATAGTCTCAGCAATTTCACGCACTTTGACTAGCCAGTTGATCGCACTTGATCAATGATTTCTGGCGCTGTTATACTTTTTGGACGTCCTTCGAGTGAATCATCTTCATGGCTGGTATACGGCCACTTTTAAACAGGGCAGCCCATTTCTTAATTGTCGAAAACGAAGGAGAAGAGTGTCCATGAACTTCGAATGAATATCTTTTGGCTTTAAACCTTCTTTTTACAAAGAAATTTATAACCACACGATACTCAGTTTTATCCATTTCAAGGAATACAGACAACACTTTTGCTTTTGACAGCTGTATAAAACAAACTACTTGATAGAATGACTTGCAATTTCACATGGATGCTTATGACAGATGTACCAACTTAGAAAAAAACTTGCCGATAGTGTTGCCATCTATGGTCGAGGCAGAGAACTGTTCAGACCACCCTCTTATGTTATATTATTATCTGAAATGGTATGGGTTCTACGGACGGTTTTCTCGAATAGATTAAATGAGAAAAAAAAAAAAGAGAAAAATTCTTACATGCCAGTACCAGACATATAACAGTATTTTATTGAGACATCCTTATTTTACGAATGCAAACTCCATTTCAACAAGACTCCAGGCTTCGTCAGTCCTGATATTCTAATCCTTTATTATTATTAGTAGTAGTAATATTAAGGTTTCAAGTACAGAATTGTAAAATTGTAAAATTGTCAAGTTTCATTGTTCATAAGATTATATTGCAGATGTGTATAACTTATGTGAAAGTACTTGTATGCTGATATGTACACTTGTACATAATGTAAATAAGTAGGTACGAATAATAAAGTTAATGAGTTGAATGGAGTAAAAAAATTATTTTTACTATTATTATATAGCATATTCATGGAGTCCAGAGACTCGTCTCACGAGACCCACACTAACGTTTATACACACAAATCTTATCATACCTCTCCTTAAGCTCATTCACTGTCAGGGCACTCACAACTAATTCAGGCAATCCATTCTACTCGTTCACAACTCTTCAGGCAAAAAATCTAGTGCACACATTCTTACTGACCACATTTTTACACAGCGCCGTCGACAAAGTGTAGCATACAGGCAACCGGCCTCACACCTCGGCTTAATAAGGGCGCTCGTTCAGCCATATTGCGGTAGGAGGCGTCGCTACAAATCGAAAATTACGCGAACAAATCGCGAATTCAATTTATGAAGGCCCAAACTCTCGGTCAAAATGTTTTGCACAGTTGATTTTGGAATCCCCAATTCATCTTCGATCAATCTCACGGACGATTTCGGGTTTTTCTTTGATGAAATCATGCACTTTTTGGATGTTAACTTCGCTCAGTTCAGTTTTTGGACGTCCCGGCTTGTCGTCGTCCTGAAGCGTCTCACGATCACTTTGAAATTGCTTAAACCACTCGTAAACTTGAGTACGGGATAAGCATTCATCACTGTATGCTTTTTGAAGCATTTAGTGCGTTTCGGTAAAACGTTTACCAAGTTTAACACAAAAGTCAATCGCAGCTCTCTGTTTGCAACTCATTTTCCGACCGTTCGTCAAAACATACTGTCACTCTTGGCATTATAACTCGGCTTCTAATGAAACAAATGTCATAAACAGTTGAAACAAAGTTAGGTTTCTTTTTGGGCAGAGGGTGTAGTACTGCTTATGAATTAGCGATCATTGCAAATGCTCAGTCATAGGTCGTATGCGATGCGTAGTGTGTATTCTCAAATCGTCTACTCAACTCGCCCCCAACATTAAATCTTGAGTGCGCTACTACCAACCATAAGCACTGATCAAGGTCATCCTTCCAGACAAGTTTTCCTCTTACTTATTACATGACTGAAAAACTTTTTGGATGTAATTTGGCCTGCTTAACTACTTTTCTCTCCTAATCTGATTTGGACTTTCTTACTATGCTAGTCGCCACCCTTGCTCGTACTTTATATTGCTCATGAATATGCTGATCACCTCTTCTTTATATTCCTTCCACAGTGTTTTCTTTTATTTTGTAGCTCTTGCTTTATATCTCTGCTCATCCACTTAATTCCCAACTGGTATGCAAGTGGGAGTTAAGTGGAATTCAGATTTTATACCCAGAGTCCTCCTGACTCCCTGCATACAGTCTGATATTGCTTCTCTCAAACAATTTCTAACCACTTCCTATGCACTGCTGACTTTTTCCATTGTAGCTTCTCAAGCTACAATGGAAAATGGCATTGCACCAATATTCCTCCTACATCTGTCATAATTACCATCTTTAAAGTTCAACATAAACTCTTTCTTGATGGAGAATTCCACGTTTGGCAACTTTCCAAAAGAAGACTGCATGGTCACTCTCCTCAACTGGAGGGAGAATGTTAACGAGTACCTTGCTTATGGATATATCTTCTGATGCTATCACCAGATCCACCTCTCAAATCCCTGGTCCCTTTCATAACATATTCTTCAGATAATCATCCATTAGCAACTGTATCGATCCCACTTCCATCTTGCCATTACTCCTTTCCACCCTTCAGTCTATGTCCCCATAGTTGAAATCGTCCATAGTAATTTTTGGCCTACATTCATTGTCCTAATCTGCTGATACTTGAGATTCACACTCCTCTGGTCTAGAGCAGCAACTAATAATATATTTTATCCTAATGGCTTCTATCGTGCACCAGATGTCTCAAATGAACCATCTCCTACAGACCTAAAATCATCTTAAACATCTAATTTTGTTGGTTATAGTTCTTAATTTATCATCAGCAATACCAGACCTCCTGTCCTATTTCCTCCAACCTCCCTGAAAATATAATATATTTTACATTCTATCCCTGTAAGTATATCAGTGGCTGTCAACCAGGTCTCACTAATACCTATAATTTTTGGACAAGTGGAGCTGATCTATGCCAAAAATTCCTCTCCCTTTTTTCTGATACGTCTGACATTCGTGTACTTGCATTTCAACATCCCCTTCTACCCACAGTTATCCTTGTATAATGTCGTTATACTTTTCGAATCTGAAACCTGTGAAATAGCATTCAGTATTGCATAGTCAATTCTGCACCCATTTATTCTAGTTGGGTGGGGACCAAACATATTGTTGATTGCAACCCCCTAATATCTCTAGCTCACTTGGTTTTAAATATCCAATCTCTTACTAAGCAACACACTCTCCAAACATCTACCTGTAAAACCATTTAAATATAGTCCATCAGGTATACATAAGTCTTTTCGTCCATGAAATTCATTCCATATATCAATAAACTGCACACAACTCCTCCTGCAAATCTCCTCATTGATTCTTTAGCAATCATGGCTCTTCTTCTGTCATATCATCTGAGGCAGCAGTTTAACAATATTTACTTTCTTACTCTTCATATTTCTTCTTTTAACAACTCTCTCAAAGTATATTTCTCCCCTTTCAAATCATTTGAGCCAGCCAAAACAATGAGTTCTTTCACTTCTCTCTTCTGGAAATTAACAGCTTCAATAACATCCTTGTTCGTTGCACTCGCACTTTCATACTCTCCCCATTCTTCCACCTGTTGTACTACATGACAGTCCTTTCACCAGTTGCTCTAGCTCCCGTTTTGTCTTGTGAAGGATGCCAAGCTATTTCACTCTTTACTGTCACCTCATCATCAACACTGTTTTAGTCACTTCTTTCATGCTCTTGTTTATATTTCGCTCACAAACATTTACTACTTCCACATTCTCTAGAACACTTTTACTATATTTTCTTAGATCATTAATATTCACTTGGTTTTTCCCGTTTTCCACACGACTCACACTTCTTGAACTCGCAAGTAAAACCCTTTACGACACACTCTCTCGCTTTCGTGCAATAACCTATTCAGTCTTGGTTATGAATACATAGAACATGCACTACATCGTACAAATCCTTCATGCTAATCTTGATGGACCAGGAAGCTTTGTCCACCATTTACTTTGCATGCATAGGTGCCATGAAAAAGCGTTTGCTAAACTATATCCACACACACACACACACACACACACACACACACACACACACACACACACACACACACACACACACACACACACACACACACACACACACACACACACACACACACACACACACAACTTTGCATGCAATCAATCAATTATTTGATCATCTAATAGGTTTTAATGCCTTAGAGAGAGTTAGGGAGACTGCTTTAATCCTATCTCACTTTTAGAGAATATCTTCACTGCTAGCCAATCAGAAATGGCTAAACTAAGACTATCACTAATTATAAGCGGCATCCGATGAACAGATGACTAACATATGCCACTATCTTGTAATCCCTAAACCTGAAACAATATTATTGTCTCAAATACTTTCAATTCTACGGTTTCCAGCAAGGATTGGCAACCTTTTTCAGACTCACAGACTGCATTCACCTTCTATTTTAATAATCGGGTTGCAAGTATTTAATCAAGAGAAAACAGGGAGTGAAAATAATACTTAAGTTATCAATTTTTATTATATCAATCTTAAAAAATACAGAATACTTCAAGTATTCTGTATTTCGAAATACAGAATACTTGAAGATTTCGAAATAAAGTACGACATTCTTGTAATGAAGTCTGATATGTTATTTCACATTTTCAGTAAAGAAGTACTTGCTGTTCCATTCATCATTAAACCTTCTTCCTTTATCTGCAATATAACGTTTTCTTGAATCAACTTTTGAAATTCTTTTTAACAAATATATATCCTCTGAAAATAATAGTTGATGTTATTAAATTATATTAAAAGACGAACAAGAGAACGCAAATGCAAAAGTGCGCCAAAATATTGGTTGTCATCGGATGAAATCGCCTTTGTTATACCCACTCATGATGACTCACATGGTTAACTCGCGCCAAGTTGCACGGCGATATCATGAAGAATAGGTATAAAATTATTTTTAATTTATTATTCATATTATAAAATGTACGAGCATTATTTAAATAATTCAACATATGTCACATGCCACGTAACCATGGTCAACCTTTTATGGGATGCATGCGGCCTGGGAGAAGGCGGTTTCTGACCCCTGGTTACGGTTTAAAGTAAATAAGATATAAGCAAAATCAATTACTAAAATTAGTAATATTCACTAAAATGAAAGAGTTATTTGTAGGACACATGCAGCACTGTTGCTACTACTACTACCCTGCACTATGCTACCGCCCTATCATCATCCGTCAGCAAAGTCTTTCAAATTCCAATAATTTTTAGTCACATGTACTTTACCAAGGCAACAAACTCCTGTTTTCTTGTATCCTTCCATTAGATACATATTACTGTTCATATTACATGATGAACCTCCTCAAGGCTTAGCACTCAACATGGGAGGTCGCTCTATAGTACACAACACTGGATAATCTGATACCAGATACACTGAATTTTGTCTAATAGCAGTGTGTGTGTGTGTGTGTGTGTGTGTGTGTGTGTGTGTGTGTGTGTGTGTGTGTGTGTGTGTGTGTGTGTGTGTGTGTGTGTGTGTGTGTGTGTGTGTGTGTGTGTGTGTGTGTGTGTGTGTGTGTGTGTGTGTGTGTGTGTGTGTGTGTGTGTGTGTGTGTGTGTGTGTCCTTTGGCTAATTTTTCTGTGTCCAGTGGAATAACCCTGTTTCCAGTGGAGTTCAAAGTAACAACAAAAAATGCTTGGGAGGTCGCTCTATAGTACACAACACTGGATAATCTGATACCAGATACACTGAATTTTGTCTAATAGCAGTGTGTGTGTGTGTGTGTGTGTGTGTGTGTGTGTGTGTGTGTGTGTGTGTGTGTGTGTGTGTGTGTGTGTGTGTGTGTGTGTGTGTGTGTGTGTGTGTGTGTGTGTGTGTGTGTGTGTGTGTGTGTGTGTGTGTGTGTGTGTGTGTGTGTCCTTTGGCTAATTTTTCTGTGTCCAGTGGAATAACCCTGTTTCCAGTGGAGTTCAAAGTAACAACAAAAAATGCTTATGTAGATTAAAGATATATACAATATATATGAGCAGTTAATAGTAATTATTATTACATGACACCTCCAATGAGTCCAAATACTCATTGAGGGAGGACACCTACTCTACATCTCTCTGTATTCACCATCTGCACCAATATCTACCTACCACACTAATCTACCACACGCCAACAACACTAGTATTTCCACAGACAATCAAAAACATCCATGTCCACCGCGGCATTCGACCCCACAGCCTTTTGGCTGGAGAAGGAATACGCTAACTGCTCGGCCAACCCAGGCTGGCCAAATATCCTAAACCTTAACCCCTCTGACTCTATGCTAGTTTTCAGTTTGGGGAAGTGATATCTATTAACTGTTCGTAGTTTTCTTAAAAAGAATCTGCACAATAATTATTCTTTTGAACTCATAGTATAATACTGTCAACTGAGCTGCAGCCGAGACACGAGCTAGTAAACACATGCTACACGACCTTCATGATTCTTGTTTTGAATGAAATTATTATTATGTGACACCTCCAGGGAGTCCAAAGACTCATCGAGGGATGAGTCTTTGGACTGTGTGCCAACAGCATCGAACTATGCACCCCTTCCAACTACTAACAGCGCTCAAACTTGCTTAACGTTTTTGCGAGCCATTAGTAGCAGAGGCTCTACCAATCGACCAACCTTTGTTGGCATGTAGTTACCTGTCTTTCTCCTGATGATGTTCATGTTACATTGGAGGAAACATATCGGAGTTTGTCTAGCATACATGTTCCCATAAAATAATTGATGCTTTATTTGTTAATTTAGTATTTCTTTAAAAAAGTTGCCAGATTATTATTTCTTCTTCTTTTTTTTTTTTAAATTCATTATTGAACGTGTATGAGCACCAGATAGCGCGTTATTAGTGAAACGCTCTTGGTTTGTTGTGAGGTTTGTTATTTTGATTAAAAGTTTCATGTTTTGCTTGTTATGGCTCATTGGCTTGTTTACACGTTACGAGGTTGGATAGCATTTTTAGCTTTTATGAATATAGGAACTGCTGCAAGATGCTTTATTGAAGAAAACTTTCTTCATTCTAAATTTTTTGGAGTCGGTGCCCACTCAAGCGCATTGCGACAAGGTAATCGTTTTGCAGTTCAGATGTGATGTTCTTGTATGATATCCGTAATGCATGTACTTGTGTACTGAATTTGGGAAATATTTTTAAAAAATGACAATAATTAAATATATATATAATATTGAAATAGTATAGTTCATATGTAATTTTAACTGATATGAATAAAAATGGTATTAAAAATTATATACGCTATAACAATGAAGTTTACTCATTTTGGAGTTCGTGGCCACGGTTATACGTAATTTACTTACAAGAACTGGAATTTAAATGGAATATGGAAATAGAAGGATTGGCTGTAGTATTCAAAATTAAATATACAAAGATACTCTGGAACAGCAGGTACTGTCAAGTAGATTGATGTGGGCAAATCAATCTACTCTACACTTTTTTGATTTGCGGCAAATCGATCAGAATGGAGAATTGGACAATGAAATTAATTAGGAAACCCCACCTCGAACCACCAAAGCAATAGCAAATATAATGGAAGCAAGCTATATTAAAATTTATAATGAAATAACCGAAAAAATTAAAACCAATGGAGGTCTCATTCAAGGAATTGGATTATCACCAATGCTCTTCAATATATATATATATATATATATATATATATGGAAAAATTTTCAATAAAGTGGAGAAAAAAAAAATCACCAGAATTAAAATAAGAAATAAAGAATTAACTAACCTTTTGTATGTTGAAGATCAAGTTAGTTTTGTGAAAATGAGACTAATTACAGGAAAAGCTACACATGTTGAACAAAATAATAGAACAGTATGACATGAAAAGCTTAATAAATAAAATGAAATCAATAGCATTTCAAGGTAAAGAAATTAAAAGATGCAAACAAGTCATCCACAACAAAGTGATAGAACAAGTGAACAAATTTAAATATCTAGGAAATTACATAAACCCCAATGGAGAAACTGACATTGCATATAAAAAGCAAAAATTCCTAGCAGTCATTGGAACTATGAACAGACATTTCAGTAAACAGATGTCTAGAACAACCCAAATAAAACTATAATACAATAGCCAAACCAATTCTGAAATGTAACAGTGAAACATGGACTTGGGGAGAACAAGATAAAAGACATTCGTGTGTAGAGGCTTAAGTGCTGTGAGGACATCACGTTGGAGGCTTAATGGATTTTTTACAACACTCAAAAAGAATTAAAATAGAATTTAATACTTCCTATATTTCGTCCTAGTCACTAGGACATCTATGGGGATTACAAAAACAATTAATGTAACATGCACACACAAATCTTACAATACTAAGCCCAACCACATGGGTGACACTAAAGTCCTATCTAGGTGGAGCACCCTCTAATGGCGGTAGTAGGTGGCCTGGAAAGTAAGGTGGGACCTCTGGTGATGAGTGTTTCCCAAATCTTCGGAAGCTTAATGCAACCGTATTTATTAAGATTTGGTTGGTTTCTGAGAGCTGCTGCTTCTAAGAAAAGTCTCTCTTTCTTGAATTTGAGCCACAGCAAATTCAAGAAAGAGAAACTTTTCTCTCTTTCCACAGAGTATCCACACCCATTTCTCTCTTTCCACAGAGGACCCACAGAGTATCATGGAAGAAAACCACTATGCTCCATCACAGCAAATTCAAGAAAGAGAGACTTTTCTTAGAACCAGCAGCAGTTTCCGAGAGCTCTCAGAAACCAACCAAATCTTAATAAATATGGTTGCATTAAGCTTCCGCAGATTTGGGAAACACTCATCACCAGAGGTCCCACCTCACATTCCAGACCACCTGCTATCGCCCTTAGAGGGTGCTCCACCTAGATAGGACTTTAGTGTCACCCACGTGGTTGGGCTTAGTATTGTAAGATTTGTGTGTGCATGTTACATCAATTGTTTTTGTAATCCCCGTAGATGTCCTAGTGACTAGGATGAAATATAGGAAGTATTAAATTCTATTTTAATTCTCTTTGAGGGTTGTAAAAAATCCATTAAGCCTCCATCATGAAGATAAAAGACAAGCGGAAGCTGCAGAAGTAAAGTTCCTAAGCCTGTTCACATGATATAAAAGAATAGATGAAATGAAGAAATAAGAAAATGATTATCCACAGTTAACCTAACAGAAACCATCAAACTATAGAAAGAATTGGAAAAACCATGTAAAAAGAATAAATGAGGACAGATGGCCAAATATTGCCTGGGAATATAAACCAAAGGAACACCGATCAAGAGAAAGACCCAGTAGGAGATGGATAGAAGATTTTTTAAACCCTTGAAAATGTTACAGGCAAACAGTTGCCTAATACAGGAAGCCAAGAAGAACAATTAATTAGAGATTTTTTTTTTTTTCTAGTCATTAGACAAGGCAACTGACAAAGGAAATATTGGTTCTCGCATAGCTAAACAGCAGCATAGGAAATGAATACCAGACATACAGAAATGTTTTTTGGTAGACTATTTGGAGAAACAATCAAACTGATAATTGCAAGTACCTACTGGATTTCTGTTTAGACATAGGCTAGCCAATACTAATACCATATTCCAACATAAAAATGTGCAGAAATTCCTATACAGAGAATGTGCACATACAAAGTAATTTTAGTTTTGAGCAGATTAAAATTGAATTTCTTATTGAAAAGAAAAATATGTTCAAAAGTATTTTCAAAATAATTAATGTTAACAGCTTTTGCAGGTGAACCATATATTCAAACATCCAAATGTTATTCAAGAAAGCATGAAAGTTTGAAAAGGAGCATCACAACTTGGAGACCTGGTGGCAGACTTAGAAAATGTTCAGTGATTTACAAAGAGAAATGCAAGAAAGCAAACATTGCATGAAAGTAGCTAACAGAAGTCACAGGAAGACTTTAGTAATTAGTTATTCATATGTGATCTCAGTTTGACACTGTATGGTCAATCCAGTACCTCATTGGGTTTTGGAAGTGAAACCGTCTGCTAGAAGAAGTAGGGTTGCAGATGCCCTTTCCACAAATAGTCCATAAGTCAATCACAACCATCTGTACCCCTTGTAGGATTCAAACCCAAATCCTCTTGGCTGGAGAGTGGATATGCTGACCACTTGGTCAACCACGCTGTAAGACTTTGGTATGAATATAAAATATTATTCAATGGGTGTCTCCATGGAGTCAGATGACTCATTGAAGGATATCCACACTAACCTTTACACACACACAGTGCCTATCATACTTCTCCGTAAACTCATTTAATGTCAAAACATTCACAACTAGTTCTGGCATTCCATTTTCCACTTGTAGAAAGCCTTATGTGTTCATCGTACATGTTGAATAATTTTGATGGTAATATATCAGAACACAGAAAGATAAGTAAATAATTATTTATTGACTTATTGCTGATATTTCACTAGTGTCATAACCAGCATCTTCAGAGCACAAAACAGTTTGTCACAGTACGCGAGACTACAACAACATGGTGTAATAATGGGACTAGTTTGAAAAATTGTCGCAACAACACAAAGACTAAAGTCCTAATTAAGTGCCCCTCTATGTTAAAAAAAAAATAAAACAGACAGAGAAAGCAGGTACTAGTTATGTCTTAAGATGAATGTCTCCCAAATCTAAGGCAAATTTATACAGCCATATTTGTTAAGATTCGAAGTATGTTTCAAGTCTTCTGTTGCTTCTAAGAGCAATCTCTTTCACTTGTAAAAGCTTCTGTGCAGTACTTTTGTTTTCTTCCAGTTGATCCTGTGTGCAGGGGTATCCAAAGCATGGCTGCTAGGCCCGACTTGCCATAGCAATAGTGCCGGATGTAACTTTTATGTTCATTGATGTGGTGTCCGCAGTTCTTCCTGTTTGACCATAGTAAGCTTGATCACACAAGCAGGGTACTTGGTAGACTTCTGGATGTGATAAAGGAGAGAAATTCACACGGTCTGAATACAGTTCATGTTTATTGAGAACTCTAGATATCTTCCGATGTGCCTTTAATGTAAGGGATGGTGACTATTTTCATTGTAGTTCTCCATGGTGGATAGTAGGAGGGGTTTCTTGGGAGTATTTATAGAATATTTTGTCCATCTTATGGGGATTATAGCTGTTGGCTAAGGAGGTGTGGAATAAGTGAGCCAGTTCAACATCAAGAACGTTGTCAATGGAACAGATTGCTGTCACTCTTTGGGATTAGCGTTTTTAAGATACCATACTGAGAAGGGTGATGCAATTGTTTGTATAAATATCTCCCTGTATGTGTGGGTTTTCTAAAAAGTAAGAATGATAAGGAACCATGTGAAAGATATGTCATTAGTGTATCCAGGAAGGGCAGACAGTTATTAGCTTCCAGTTCCATTGTAAAGTGAATTTTTGGGTGTTGGCTATTTGAATGTGCGAAGAATGTATCCAGTGCCTGGGCCATGTTACTAAATATCAAGCACATCGTGAACGTAGCATTGGTTTGAGAGTGGCTGATAGCTAGTTTTTCCAGGTGTTCTATGTAGAAGTTGGCTAAGGGGTGAAAAAGGGGTGGTGGGCCCATAGCTGTCCCATCTAATTGTTTGTATATTTTCCCTTTCCATGTGAAATATCCTGCATGTATGTAAATTTAAATAGTTCAAATATATCATGGGGAAAGTGTGACTTTGGCAGATCATGGGTTTCAATTAGTGGTACATTTGTGAATAGTGAATTGATATCAAAACTTACCATTTTTCAGAATTTTTCACAAAGAAGGGAGAATTGTTTGTGAGAGTGCTTGTAGCTTAGCTAAATGTCTAGCTAGGTTTATGTGAGACTATTTATACTATCCACAATAGGGCATAAGAGTGTACCTTGTTTGTGAATTTTTGGTGCTCCATATATCCTGGGTGTTTTAACGTGGAATGGCATGAGTTTGTTTACTGTTTCTTTATACCAGGAAGTGACTTTTTTCAGTAATTTATGCAACTTATTCTTGTGTATGTTGGTGGGATTGCGATCTATAATTTTGTATGTTGACTGGTCTTGTAGAAGTGTCTGCATTTTGTTTTCATATGCTGTTGCATCCATCACCATGGTTGCTTTCCCTTTGTCTGCTTTTGTTATGATAATCTGGTTATTATTATGTAGCTCTTTTAGTGCAGCGATTTCCTTATGTGGGATATTATTTTTGGAAGGTTTAGATTGGATTAGGATGTTGGCCACATTTAAATGTATGTTATTGGCTATTGCTGGAGGTAGGTCGTATATTCCCCGTTTGTCAGATGCCATTATTTTGGCTTTTGGAACAAGTTTGGGGGCAACAGCAAAATTATGACTGCGACTTAAAGCACTAATGACTTCTTCAGTTAAGGTGAGCGATGGTAAATTCACAACGATGCAATTTTGTTGTAATTGCAGTTGTCGTGTAGTACTGTGTTGCTGGAGAATTTCAAACTTTCTCTGGTGCCGGTTTTTCACTTTGAATTCTTTTCTAGCCGTTGCATCAGAAATGCAGTCTAGGATCTCCCACTGTTCTATATTTAAAATATTAAATAGTAGGTCATGTAGCGCGTTGATAGTTGAATTTAATTTTGATAACTCTAGGAGAGTGGCGTTAATCTGTTCTCGTAATAGTGCTACACTCGCTTGTTTATAAATACGTCAAGCTTTGCCCAAGTGGAACTTGTTTTTAATTTTCACACAGTATTAAATTGGTGTCTTGGCACCTCTTTAAGAAGTCTAACCTGTTCAGTTGCCACACCAATTTCAGTAGAAATAGTCCCACATACAAACTGGCTAGACATTTAACCAAGCTACTAGCCACTCTCACAAACAATTCCCCCCCCCCTCCTTTGTGAAAAACTCTGCCCACCTAAAAAGTATTTTAGAACACCATACCTTAAAATGTTCAGACATAATGATGAGTTTTGATATCACCTAACTATTCACAAATGTACCACTATTTGAAACTCTTGATCTGCTAAAGTCACACTTTCTCCCTCGATATATTTGAACTATTTAAATTCAAACTACATGCAGGATATTTCACATGGAAAGGGACAGCTATGCCCCCCCCCCTTAGCCAACTTCTACATAGAACACCTGGAAAAACTAGTTATCAGTACACCCAATCTCAAACCAATGCTTTGGCTACTCTATGTTGACAATGTGCTTGCTATTTGGCCACATAGCCCAGGCACATTGGATACATTCTTGGCATATTTAAATAGCCAACACCCAAAAATCCACTTTACAATAGAACTGAAGCTAATAACTGTCTGCCCTTCCTTGATACATTAATCACACGTCTTCCAGATGGTTCCTTATCATTCTCAGTTTTAGGAAACCCTCCCCCCCCCCACACACAGGGAGATATTTACACAAACAATTGCACATCACCCTATGGTATGGTATCAGTATGGTATCTTAAAAATGCTAACCTCAGAGTGAGAGCAATCTGTTCCAATGACAATGCTCTTGCTACTGAACTGGCTCACTTACGGCACACACCTTCTTAGCTATAAACCCCATAAGATAGACAAAATGCTAAATGCTCCCAAGAAACCCCTCCCACTATCCACCACAGAGAACTACAACAAAACAGTCACCATCCCATACATTAAAGGCACATCAGAAAAGATATCTAGAGTTCTCAATAAACATCAACTACGCACTATATTCAGATCGTGTGTCAAATTAGCAACTCTCATCCCTTCACCCAAGGACAGCATCTCTCCTTTATCACTTCCAGGAGTCTACAAAGTAACCTGCTCTTGTGATCAAGCTTACTACAGTCAAACAGGAAGAACTGTGGACATCGCATCAGTGAACATAAAAGATACAACTGGCACTTATCGCTATGGCAAGTCTGGCCTAGCAGACTTGGCCATATGGCCATGTCCTAGCATGCTTTGGATACCCCTGCATACAGGATCAGCTGGAAGAAAACAAAAGTACTGCACAGAAGCTTTGAAACATACTCCGAATCTTAACAAATGTGACTGTATAAATTTGCCTGAGATATGAGAGAGAATTATCTTAAGACATAACTAGTACCTTCTTTCTCTCTCTGTTTTTTTTTTTTTTTAACATAGAGAGCACCTAATTAGGACTTTAGTCTTTGTGTTGTTGCTACAATTTTTCAAATTAGTCCCATTATCATACCATGTTGTTGTCTCGTGTACTGTGATAAACTATGTTTTGTGCTCTGAAGATGCTGGTTATAACAACAGCCAAATATCAGCAATAAGTCAATAAATAATTATTTACTTATCTTTCTGTGTTCTGATATAATACCATCAAAATTAGTCAACATCCATTCCACTTATTCACCACTCTCCAAACAACAAATCTAGCCCATACACCCCTACTAACTCTTCTGGGTTAGTAAGAATGACTCCCTAGTTCTCTTTTGCTCTCTTTTCTTTTCTGTCAATCTTAAACACTCCTTTAGTAGTAACTTAAGTTTCTATCTTGTGCCCTCTTTTCTGGTTATCAACTATGCCTTGTAACCTACACACCTTAAACCTATCCTCATAAGTAGCATTTTACAGACTTGTCACCGGCTCACTCACTCATTCATCTTGGGATCTTCTCCACCATCTTCTAATCCCCAAGAAGTCCAGGTTACCAAATCTATGCACAGCAGTCAAATCATGGCTATGTATTTTGCAATATTAAGTAATTCTTTGGGCTATATGCCAACTGTTATAATGTGCCTCTAAGCTTCAACTTGCTGTCCACCATTACCCCCAAGTCTCTATCCTCATCAAATAGTACCATCAATGTTATAGTTCGCCCACCGTTTGTGGGTCCCTGCTTTGCATCTTTCCAAGAATAGTCGATTCATGCTGAAGGGGAGAAAGAAATGAAGGACGTCCGAATTGGTCGCCAACACGTGAAATCACGTGCTTTATAGGTAAAATTTTCCAACTGTTATACAAGCAACATAGTTAACTGCAATAATCATAAAAGAGAAGTTAATTTTCTGACCGGTAATAATAAACAACTCATCCCACAATACGGACCGATTACCCTATTATCGGAATGGATTCTCCTTTTTCTGAGATGCGCAGAAGTGTCGAGGGACCTCTAATCGGTGGGCGAACTATATACACACTACACACTATGTAACCTTTTTTCAACCTAAAGTGCATAACCTTACATTTTGCAACATTATGACAACCATTATCCTTTGTTCACAATGTCAAGTTATTTAAATTGCCCTGCAGAATATCTACATTACCTTTAGCAACTATTTCCCTTCATAGTTCATGATCATCTAACAACTGAATATCTCCCCCATATTATTTGCAATATCGTTAACAATTAACATACAAATTAAAGAGCAGTAGGCTTAGTACAGATCCTTAAGACAGTTCACCAAGTACCCTTGTTCTCCTTGGATTCCACATTATCATATACTACTCTGGTGTCTCTCCCTCTCAGCCAATCCCACTATTCATGCCATTAGCTTCATATCCAATCCCATTAGCTTATGTGATGATATTCTGTCAAAAATGCCTTTGCAATGCCCAGCAGTATCGTGGCATAGCCATTTCTCTCATCTAATTTTACTGTCACTCTGTTATAAAATTAACAGAGTGACAATAAAATTATATGAGTAAATCTAATTAAATTACTAAGGCAGGACCTGCCTTGTACAGAGCAATGCTGCCTACCATAGAGTTGTATCCTATCCACTGCTGGATTTTACCTTTAATAAACTCTTCCATTCTGAGATATTAATTGTGGAAAGTATTTTCACTTGATTACATAGTAAATTAAAGTTGCCAAGAAATTATATTTTTTTTAATCCTTTACTCAAGCGTAAATAAACTAAGTTTACATGTGAAATCTGCATGACTAGGTTACTTGTATATAGTGACTATGACATCATATCTTAATACAAAACACAATGCCTTCTGGATGTGTATATTGCTATGCATTAATGGAGGAGTCGCTACCTAGACTAGTTTCAACATTTTTTGAGTCTCATCTGTTGGACCATACCCAGAGGGGTACCAAGGTTAAATTAATGCAGAAGTCATATATTTCCTATATACAAGTAGTAAAGAAAAAAGGTGTATTACCTTATTAAATTACTTTGGATCAAAGATAGTTGCAGAAAGTTTCTTCACTTGATCACATAGTAAACTGATTGTTCTGCTATTCACTTCTTCTGTCTTGGAGGCATATAATGTGATGGAATTATCTTATCCTCTTTTCACTCCTTTGGAAACCTTGTCAGAGCTGAGACTTAGATTAAATAAGTTCATTAGTGACACTGCCGATTCGCTTGCACATTTGTGTAGCACATGGGCTGATATCCCATAATTCACCCTTATAAAGTAATCACTAAGCAGATAAAGTGACAAAAGTTTTGGGAGCTCTTAAAAAAGCTTCCCTTCATACTGTAAAAGGAATCAGTGATGATAAAGATAATATGAAAACAACATAAAGGTATATATATTCTGTTTTCTTTATATATTTGCAGTAATTTTTTTGAAAGACTTAAATAAAACAAGAAATGAGTGAATGATTGTAGAAAATATTCAGAAAGAATGCAATCAGGAGTATATATCTTTTCATACTTGAGATAGAAATAGCCAACAAAACCAAAACATGAAAGACAACTGGAATAGTTGATGCTCAACCAGAAATTCTCAGGTATGGAGGTATTAAAGTTTCACAGTGACCAAATTGCATAATTTAGAAAATGTGGTTAGAAGGTTGAATTTCAGATGATTGGAATAGAGCTCTCATGGTATCCATCATATCCTACCATTTCAACTTCCACTCTTAGTGGACACAATTCTTCTATTGTTAACAGCACTTACTCCTTTTTTTTTTTTACTGTCCTATCCTGAAAAATTCTGTATCCCTCTATTTCCAATAGCATATCATCAGACAACCAAATTTCGCTTACACCAGTTATCTTTGAGCATACTGACTCAGTCAGTGCAGTAACTCAGCTCTCTCATTTCTGATAATCCTTACATTAATATGTAAACATAACAATCCACTCTCTTCGATTAAGGCATCCTACCAACCATCACTCTGTCCACTATGACTTTCCCAACACTAGTATCCTTTACCTCCCGTACCACTTCTGAGATCCCTACCACATTCCCTTTTTCACCATCCAAATCATTTGCACCCACAGTTACCCTTAATTCTGATGCCCATTCCTTCCTTCCATGCAAGGCATCAGTTATTTGTCTCAGTAGTCCAACTGAATACATTTTTTTATATACCCTGTTATTTATTCACACACCTCTAATGATTGAATCCTGATATATTGCTGTACAGTTATCCATTGACATTCAGTCTTATCCTCTAGGCTCTTCATTTTCATCGACCTCTTATGCTCTTATACACTCTCATTATTAGCACTTCCATCCATGGCATCTTTCAAAGCCATTTGAAAAATGGCTTTGAAAGATGCCATTTTTCAAAACGTCTAACACCAGCAGGAAAGCAAACAGCAACAACATGCATCAACAAAATTTAAGATAACACAGAGTTACGTCTATATTGATCCTGAAAAAATTTATAAGCCTAAATATATAAGAAAAAAGCCAGAGTATACAGTTCAAGATATATTTCTCAGCATAGTTCAAAAACATTGCTGCTTTCATTTGACACTAAAACTAAAGATTCTTCACATCATTAAGTTGATGTATTAGTATAAATTTCTTCTTCATCTCATCTGTCTAGTGACTAGTTGAGTCCCCCTTTGTGCAATGTCTCCAAATGGTTCTACTTCTGCTGTTCTCGAACATAGTAATGAAATTGGGGAATTCGCCTCTTTCTTTTAAAGATCTTAGCTAATTTTTCCTCGTTCTTCCAGGTGGATGTGGTTTTCTTGTTCTTCCATTTTGTACGATGTTTAGAAGTCTGTGAGGAGGCATTCTCTGGACATGGCCAAACCAACGGAGCTGTTGCTGAAGAATAATATTGTGAGATTATCCTGTGAGATCCTGCGTTACTTGTTCTGTGGTTTTATGTTCAGTCCAGTGTGTTTTTATTTTTCTTACACAATTTTCCTTGAATGCTCTAATTAGTAATTGTAAGTCTTGGAAAACTTAAATATTGCTTGTATTTAGTGATAGGAAAATCCTTAGCATTTACTTTGTAGTGCAATTGAAAGAACAACGGAGCATTGTGCCCTTCATTTAGGAAAAGACCTTTGTTTGGTTCTTGTTTGTGATCTGGATTTTTGCAGTTGAAGATGAGTTAGTTGATGCAGTAGCCACACAGAAGTAGCAGAGTTTCCTCCTGTAAACCCAGGTTTTTGTCCTACACATAAGCAAATGAGCCAAAGAGAACACTCATAGTTTACAGACAAAAAATCCTATCGTGGGCAGTGTATGCCATTGTGTATGTGGAGATGATTGTGTGCAGTGGAGTGTCCTTCCATGATGATGAGTTCCTTAGGCTCCTTGGAGATATCACCTAATAATATTTTATCAACTAAATATAAAGCTTAAAGGTTGTAAATTTACAGCTAGAATTGATGGATGTGCAAGATGATACACATACTGGCCACTGAATCTGTATGTAAATATCACTTACAGCATATATGCAAAATACTTGATGACGTGCTTCACCCTATGTAGGCAATTATTTAAGAATGCTGATGGTCAGTAATCATCAGTAGTATTGATCACAATGGGAAAAACAAAGGATCTTTCAGAGTTCAATAAAGAGCTCATCATGCACATACCACACAATTCAGTAGATGGTACGTGTACGATGTTAATTATAAGGCAAGATTATACACTACTATAGTTCTCCCCCACTTATCCGTGGTTTATGTTCCGAGACCCCCCCCCCACAGATAGCACACACACACACACACTTGTACTTATATTATATATATTTTAATTTTTCCTGTACATACAACCTATGATAAAGTTTAATTAATAAGTTAGGCACAGTAAGAGATTAACAACAACAATAGCTAATAATAAAATAGAACAATTATAACAACGTACTCTAATAGAAGTTATCTGAATGTGAATGGAATCTTAGCAATCGAAGCATACTTCGATTATTATTTATTTATTATTATTTATTTATTATTTATTTATTATTTTATGAAGTTGAACTTTCACCTTTTCACTTAAAAGAAAGCACTTTACGGCTTCTCTTTACCATTGCCAGCATCACTACTCTTGTATTTTGGGACATTATTAAGTCAAATAAGGGTTACTTGAACACAAGCGCTGCAATACCATGACAGTCAGTCTGATAACTGAGAACTACTCAGAACGTCGTGCAATTTAAAACTTATGAATTGTTTATTTCTGGAATTTTCCATTTAATATTTTTGGACTAATAGGCAGGTAGTGTATATGGTATAGATAAGATATGCTGAACAAAGGAGCGATTCGTGTCCCAGGCAGGATGAAGTGAGATTTCATCACTTTACTCAGAACAGTATGCAATTTAAAACTTATAATTTCCCCCTGTTCCACCAAACGAAAGAACTCTCCACTGTCAACCCTGTAACTACCTCTCAACGGTATAAAAACTCAAACATATTACCTCTCCTTCTTTTTACCAAACTCTGCAGTCCACAATCTCTGAGCCTATTTTCATAACTAACATTGTACAGTCTTGATACCATCTTTATTATCTGCCTCTGTACTCTTTTCATGGTTAATTTATCTCCTTCAAATCCTGGGGACCAAATTGGAGCACAATAGTCCAAGTGTGGTCTGATCAGGGCCTTAAAGAATGGAATGACAACTCTTATCTCTGCAGGTTAGTTTCCTTCTCAGTATTGCAGCATTCCTCTGGGTTACCTTCACCACTTTTGCAATATGTTCCCGGAATTTCACGTTTCTATCAATCATCACCCCAGATCCCTTGTGATGGGATCTGGGGTGATGATTGATATATAAACTCAGTTCTTCCAACAGAGTATGGAGCCGTCCATCAATGTATTCCAAAGTTCAAGACTTTACATTTAGCTGCATTAAACTGAAACCCCATTCATTTGCCCATCTGTCCAATCCTCTTACAGGACTACCACATCTGCACTATTACTAATAACTCTTCCAAGCTTCACATCATCTGAGCAGGCAAACCCAAGTTTCCAGGTGGAAAAAACCCTCTGCCTCCGTATAAGATGGCTAACTCACCTTTAGTTAAAAAAGACCAGATAAAGGTTCCTCATGTCAGGTCAGAATACTGAGCCCTGTGGGACCCACTTGTAACCTTCTGCCTCCTTGATACTGCTACCCATACACAACTTTCTGATACCTGTCAGATATTCAATCCCAAATTCAGTTCACTAACCTGGCATCTAAACCCATGTGCTGCAACTTAAATATCAGCTTATCATGTGCTACCTGTCAAATGCCTTTATAAAATAAAAAAAAAAATGGCAGAATATGCCTTTCCCCTCATCAACCACTTTTGTCACTTTATTATAAAAGACGGTCATAATACTTAAACAAATCCATGATGACTCACAGATATTACCCTCATCTGCCCAATGCTATATATGATCCCTCGCTAATTTCTCCAAGATCTTAACAACTACTGATGAAATACAAACTGGTCTATAGTTTGACACTTCCAGTCTGCTACCACCTATATGCAATTGCACTATCCTACCCTCCTTCCACTTCCATTCCTTGAGTACCTTTCCCATGGCCAGACTTTAATTGAAAAGCCAGGACAAAGAGCTGTCGGGTCATGATCAGTGCACTTGCACTTCTAAACCTTGAACCTGCCCTATCCCTTCTAGTACTAAAACCTACTTCTCCAGAATGAAATTTACCCCAATAAAGTGTTTATTGAACAACTCCACTTTGTCCTTTGCATCAGTCACTCTATTCCCATTTCTTCCTACTGGCCACATAGTGAAAAAGTTCCTTAGAATTTTCTTTGGATCTCAGGGCCAATCTCTTCTTATGTTCCAGTTTTGCCTTCCTTACCATACTAGTTACTCTCCTGACCTGAGTCTTATGTTCTCTGAGTCTCATCTACTCTCCACCCCTCTCCTTATATATCTTCCACAACCTCTTTTTTACCTGCAGTTTCCATTTGATATTGTTTGTCAAGCACTTTACACTAAATTGTATTCTCTTCTTCACTCGCAGTACACAGCTTGCTATTACTGCTAATGAATATTCCTTCACTAGTTTCCAAGCACTGATATCTCATTCTTCCAAATCCTTCCTCTATGGAACTGTCCCAAGTTAATATGTAAGACTATTGTAATCATCTGCCTTATTTCATATACATTCCTTTCTCTTTGATACTCCCGCATGTCTATTCATCTTCCAAGTCAAAACCACATGGTCACTCTATCCAACTGGGGACAGATGTGCCATTATCAGTTATAATCAGCTCTCCTTATGCTATGACCAAACCTAAAACTCATGAACACTGAATCTTGTGTTCCTTCTACTACATGTTGCCTAAGACTTTTGTCTCTCAAGAATTCTAGAAATTCCATTCCCTTATTACTACATGCAGTTTCCTCTTCCCAATTTATACTGCTGTAGTTAAAATTGCACATAACAATCATTCTTCTTGCACACTTGCCAATCATGACTGCCTAAACATCTCCTGCTTCTCACCCTCTGTGCTGTCTGACTTGTAGCAACACCCCACTAAATATCCTGTCTTGTCCATCTCACAATATCATATGCTTTCAAAACCATTAGTACCACTGCCCTCCAAATCCTCCACTCTGAAAGTACATTAGTCATCACTTATCATAAGCAGTACACCACCGCTGTGTTTTCCCTTCCTACCCTGTCAAAAAATGCTATACCCTGCTACTTCTATTCCTGTCAGTATAATCATATTATTGTTATTATTATTATTAGATACCTCCAGGGAGTCCAAAGACTCATCGAAGGAGAGTGTGCCAACAGCATCGAATGATTGACCCCCTTCCAACTACTAACCGCACTCAAACTTGCTTAACTTTTTTCGTGAGCCATTAATAGCAGAGGCTCTACTATCAACCAACGAACATGGCCAATTTCTTTAATATACTACTGCTTGATACATTATCATCAGGTTGATTACCCTAAATTCTCATTGCAAATGAATCACCAGCTTAAATATTTCAGGCTATAATAAAACACAGAGTTTTTTTTTGTTGTTGTTGAACTGTTGCCATCATGACACTTGCTAATTAGAATGAGACAGTTGCATGCACACAACTCTGAGTAACTGACAACTTTTCTAGGTTTGATCATTATCAACAGTTTGGTTTCAAACCTTTGGTAAAAATACTGTATTATTGGCTAGCAGTAGAGTGGAAGAAGCAGAGAATCTATCATCACCTGGCGTGTTCTATGTCTGAAATAATAACATAGACATGTAGACATAAGGAATTGATGAATACAAGTTCCTAATTTGCACTCATTTCAGTTCAGTGTTAGAGAGTGAAGAAAGTGCAGTTTTCTAGTCACCAAATATTATTGAAAAATTTTGAAAGATATGTGAGTGTGCGTATCACATAGGATTCACATATATAGTGAACTTTAACCATTATTGTAGAAAGTATTTTACCTTGGGTATAATAAATGTTAAAAATACCGAGCTATTTTAAACCTGGTTTTACTCCATTTTCCCAAGTAAGTAAACAGACAAACAAGCCAAGTTTGTGCCTGCAAGAAAACTTGACTTGTTTGTCTGTTTGCTTACTTGGGAAAATGGAGTAAAACCAGGTTTAAAATAGCTTTGTATCTTTAACATTTAACCATTATTATCATGGGCAGGAAAGCCTGCTCTAGAGACCAACTGTCTCTAGAGCAGCCTTTGAATCATCTACCACCTGAAGATACTCACAAACACAATGCAATTCAAACCTCCCACCCACAACCTATTAAGTGGAGAATAGAAACTATCAACTTGGCTGACTAGGCCAGCATTTGGATTTAGCTAACAGTGTGTACAGCATTTTCTGCTAACATGAACGATATTAAGATTGAGGGGACATACGTGGAAATTAAAGGGATTTTCTGACTTTATGGATAACAGCAAAGTGGTGAATATTAAATCAAGTATTAATAGTTGTATGCATGATTGGGGGACTCAAAGTAAAAATTGTTAGTTTATTACCAAGAAATAGTAGCAGTCAGTCAAGGAGTGCTATGATAGCAAATGATTTGATGTGCAGGCTATATAGAAGAAGAAAGGGATGTGTGTGTGGAGTGAGTTTAGTGATAGAAAAGACTTGTATAAGAGGTAGGCATTTCAAGTGCATTCAGGGCCTGCACTTGAACAGTTTTGGCATTCAGGTGTCTTGCAAAATTATGTATTGGAGTGTGACCTAATGCAACGAGTCAGGGAAACTAGATTGTGTTGGGAGGAATGGTGAGAATTTTAAGTTCAGCTAGTGTGTGTACAGACATAATAGCGATACAAATGTCAATGAGCATGGTTATGAATGTGGTGAAGGGATGGACTGTACTTTGGGCTCAGGCTTTTTGAGAACATAAAAGAGAAAGTTATCGAACTGAGCTGAGCAGACTACATATGTAACCATACAGAAAAGCAAAGAGGAAACTTGTTATTTTTGTATACAAATGCTAGGAGCATTAGAAATAAAGTAAGTGGTTGAGTTTATTCCTTTGGTAAATGCTGTTGGAATTGAGTATAAAGGCTATAGTATTTTTAGGAATGAGAAGAGAGATAGGAGAATGGGTGGGGGTACTACTTATGATATCAGATGACTCAAGTCCAGTTAGGGCAGCAACTCATGAAAGCAATGATAGTAATAGTGTCTCCCGTGTAGCAATGAGTTTTGAGGCTAACAGAATGACATGTATGGTGGTGCTGCTAAGGACCTGGTGTCTGAGTTGCTGGAGACAAAGAAATGCATTGCCAAATTACCCTGATGGGTACTAAACAAGTAATTATTATGGATGACTTAAATCTTCTGAACATTTATTTATTCGTGTGGAATTTCCTCCCTTTTCTTCCCAATCCCTTTTTTAGGGCGAGTTGAGCCTCCTCATGGGGGATTAAGTATTTATAGCTGTAGATCCATGTGGGTTCACAGGGCCAGTTTGTCTGTTTTGAAGAATGAAAAAACCCAAATTTGTGGGTGAAAAAACCCTCTCTGAGACTGGCTAACTCACCTTGGTTGAAAGAGAGACCAGATAAAGGTTCCTCACATCATGGACAGGAATCGAACCCAGGTCTTTCCACCCCAAAGGGCTTCTCTACTAGCTAAACTACAGCGGCTCTGAAAATTGATTGAGTATAAGAGAAACCTCATCAGAATGAAGGAGAATTTATTGAACTGTTTCTCTAAGCAGCATGTGAAAGAAGCAACTTGTTGCCACAGAGTATTAGATTTGATCATCAGAAGTCTTAGTTACAGGTGTGACTTTTGCCACTAGTTGGTAACAGTAATCATGCTGTACTGACCTGGGAAGTGACCATCTGAATGGATGTTGCTAGTTAGGCTACATTGCATGTTGAACTACAAAGCTGATAATAATAATGACTAGGCTTTCGATTAATATTAATAGTTTGAGTTCAGTATAATACTGTGGAATATTTTGTATCATTTTGCACTAGAGACCATTTGGGTTTCATGTTGTGTGTGTGTGTGTGTGTGTGTGTGTGTGTGTGTGTGTGTGTGTGTGTGTGTGTGTGTGTGTGTGTGTGTGTGTGTGTGTGTGTGTGTGTGTGTGTCCTTTTTCTAGGCCCTAGCTGCTAAATCCATAGTGTCCATATAGACTCAGAAACAGGACTGTAGTTAAGAATGAAAAGTTAAGTGCCTTTTTAATGATTTGCTCATATCATTTTAATACTTGTTTAAGGCTAAAGCATTACAAAATTGGAAGTTCAAGCATCCTGATACAGTATTTTAATAATAATAACATATAATGCATAATAAAATTTTATATTATAGATCTGTCAGGAATGGAGAGGATGTTTGCATTCTGGTCAGTATCTAATGGAGTTGTGTTCCTTCACTGTGCAGTTTTCATTCAAGATGCACGGTAAGTTATATCTAATTATAGATTTTATTATTATTATTATTATTATTGCATGACCTTCACCATTGAATCCAAAAACTCATCATGGGATCCCATACTAACAGTTATTGGGGCAAGGTTTATTGAACAGATGAAGAAATTTTCTGATGCATGACTGGATGTGAGAGAACAAGGGGGTCACTCCAAAATATGTGTAAGAGTGCAGTTAGCAAAAGGTAGGTTGTCAGTGCTTCATCAGTAAATGAGTTAAAGGAAAGGTATGATAGGTATATGTGAATAATGGGTCTCCATTATGAAGCTTCTGCTCCATGGAGATATCCATATTATAATAATAATCCTTCAAAAACTTCTACAAGTCTGACACTATGTAGTGAAGACCACAAGAATCAGTAATTCTGTAGACTCCTGGTTAATTTGTAAAAGGAGTCTATAAACCAATAAAATTTTAAGAACTAAAAGAAGCAATAAAGGTATCAAAAATAGAAAATCGATCGGATTAGATGGCATAAATGCACAACTTTGGAAATATGCTTGAGAATATTTACATCACAGATTCTTAAAATTAATAAATAACTGTTGAAGGAAATGTGAGATTCCATCAGATTGGTTAAAAGCTAAGGTTATATCTATATTTAAGAAAGGAGACAGGGATGACTGTGGAAATTACAGATTACAAAATTTACAGTAAAATCCTGAATAAAAGACTTGGAAATAATGCAAACAATCTGCTCTCAGAAGAATAAAATGGTTTCAGACATGGAAGATCATGTATAGACAATATTTATGTGTTAAAACAAATTATTGAAAAAAGACGAGAATTTAATTTAGAGACTCATATGGCCTTTATAGATTATGAGAAAGCTTTTGATAAAATACGCAGAGAAAAACTATGGAATATAATGAAAAAACAAGGAGATATCCATTACATTTGGTACATGCTATACAGAGTTTATATAAAGATACAAAAATACAGTTTGGTAATAAATTAACAGAAAAGATTGAAACAAATTCAAGGTGTCAGACAGGGATATAGCTTATCTCCAACTCTATTCAATATTATATTGATCAGATTATTAAAATATGGAAAACAAATAAAAAAAAATAAGGTATCCAGTTAACCAGAACTGTTATGAATACAATGTTGGCAGATGATCAGATTATATTACAAGACAATGAAGATGACCTTTAAAAATAAGTTTATGAATTAAACAAAATAAGCCAACAATATAATTTAACACGTTCACTGCCACGCTACTCAGGCATGGTTTGTTCCCATACGCCAAACAATTTCACTTCTTCAAGGTCAGTACGGGTAATCTTGTTGCCAGCGGTAATTGACATACGAGCATATTCGTAGTTGACTTGTGTGGCTTATATACCATCTAAGACTATACACACTTTTGCTGCTAGCTCCACAAGCAAGCATTTTCACTTCTTCAAGGTCAGTATGGGTAATCTCGTTGCCAGCAATAAGCGTCATACAAGTATATTCGTAGCTGGCTTGTGAGGCTCATATATCAACTACAAGTATACTCGTAGTTGGCAGTGAACGTGTTAAAAATTTTACAAAAGAAAAACAAAAGTCATGGCATTGAAAGGTCAAGATCATATTAGATCAAAAATAGTTATAGAAACTAAAATGACAGAGTTTAATTATTTAGGCTGCATAATAACATATCTAAATAATAAAGAAATTTAAGAAAATCTGTGGAACAATTAAATTGACACAGAATGAATAAAAAAAAAAGATGAGAAATGGCCACTCCACTATATGGTTAAGAAACATGGACTGTTAAAAAGAAAGATGAAAGTAAAATACAAGCTGCAGAGATGACATTTTAAGAGCAATCAAAAAATCCACAAAATTGGATCATATGAGAAATGAAGCCATCAGAAAATAACTACATATTTATGGCATAAATGAAAAGATCAATGAATATATAGAGAAATGGAAAGAACATCTATTTATTATTATTATTATTACAGGCGACTCCAAGGAGTCCTTAGACTCATCGAGGGAGGCCCTAAACATGCCCATCACTACTATTCGACATTCACACAGTATCTATCATCCTTTGCCTTGAACTCATTCACCCACAACAGACTCTGGCAGCTTATTCCACTCATTCACCATTCTAAAAGTAAAAAATCCCAGCTCTAACACCCTTACTAACCATACTCTTGCCCAGCTTCCATGGATATCCCCTAGTGCTCCCACCACCAGTCCTGTTCTCAAAAATATCCTCTGAATTAATCCTATAGAAACCCTTCAGCAATTTTAATGTCTCAATCATATTTCCCCTTTTATGCCTATCAACCAATTTCTGCAACCCACAAATCTTCAACCTGTTTTCATAAGGTTCATTCCATAGACCTGATATCATCTTCGTCACTCACCTCTGGATCCTCTCAACCTCCTCCCCATCAAGAAGAAATCTAGGTGACCAGATCTGGGCAGAGTAGTCGAGATGGTGTCTTATCAAAGCCCGATACAGAGGAACAATAACTTGCTTATCTTTGCTCATCGAAGTATTCTTCAGCATCCAAGTGATTTGATGAGCTCATTTAGCCACTTTTGCAATGTGCCCCCTAAACTTCAACTCCCTATCCACTAACACTCCCAAGTCCCTGGCCTCATCAATCTCCTGGAGTACAGTTCCACCAATGTGATATACTGCTGCTAATCTTTTCACCCCAAAATGCATAACCTTACATTTTGCCGCATTAAATTGACATCCATTCTCCTTAGCCCAGACCTCCAATCTATCCAAATCATCCTGTAAAATTTTGACATCTTCTGCATTCACTATTGCTCTACCCAATTTTGCATCATCAGCGAACAAATGAACTGTTTCTCTCAGTTCCTTCCCTATATCGTTAATGAACAAATTAAACAGCAGTGGTCCAAGAACAAAACCCTGTGACACACCACTAGTCACAGGCCGCCTTTTGGACTCTACTCCTGAGTAAACTACTCTCTGGTATCTCTCCATCAACCACCCTCCTATCCATCTCACCAACCCTATATCCATTCCTATATGTTGCAGTTTATGGATTAGAATTCCGTGTGGTATCCTGTCAAAGGCCTTAGCCAGGTCCAGCAGTATCACTGTGTTATAAAACCTGAGCAAATTACTGAAGCATGATTTACCCTTCACAAAACCATGCTGTCCCCCATATAGTATCTCATTTTCATCAATCCATTCCTGTATTTTTCCCTTGACTACTTTCTCCAAGACCTTGACAACGACTCCTGATATGCTGATTGGTCGGTAATTTGCAACAGTAGTCTTGGATACTCCTTTATGCAGTGGAACTTTTTCCCCTCTTTACACCCCTTCACGACTAAACCAGACCCGAGACTCAGATTAAACAATATGCTCAAGAGTACTGACAATTCTTTAGCTGCTTCACGTAAGACCCATGCTGGTATACCATCGAATCCCACAGATGTATTCACATTAACGTTCTGTAATAGATTATTCACCTCCACTTCATTCACCACAATTCCCATATAAACTAATGGTTCCTTCATTCCTTCAATGTCACCACCTGGATGATATACTCTTGCAAAGTGCTCACTCAGTAATTCCACTATATCGACTGATTCAGTGACCTCCCTACCATTGGCATTCCTTAAAATCATTCTGCCATGTACAGTTTTTCTTTTACTTGCAGCATATTGAAAGAACAGTTTGGGATTCTCTTTAGCTTGCATGGCTAATTTCCTTTCATAATCCGCTTTTACTTTTCTTACCACACTCATTACCCTTCTGGCCTGCACTTTATTCCGGTCATGTGTCTGCAGGTCAGCTTTCTCCTTAAATTCCTTCCCCAGTTGTTTCTTTTTTTGCAACTCAAGTTTAATGGTGTTATTCATCCATTTAACCTCTACTTGATTTACTATTCAGACTCTAGGTATACAGTCAGCCATAACCTCCTGCAAATGCTCCTTGACCACTTCCCATGCCCTATCAACATCCAGCCCTTGCAGTTTTACATGCCATGGCACTGAACCAAGCAATCTCCTAAGCTTGTCATACTTGCCAGCATGGTAATTCCACATGAATTTAGGACGGAAAGATATCAGTGACCAAAACAGGTGGATAGATATAAACAAAAGAGAGAGGAAAACCAGCTACAAGATGGAAAGACCAGTTATGCCAAAACAGGTAAATGCCTAATCCTTGAAGAGAAGATGGGTTACTGTCCTTTGGGAAAATGAAGTAGGCTGCTTATGGCAAAAATAGACTTATAAGTGACTCTGATGTTATGAATTTTAAAGAAGTTTTCTATTTTAATGGAAAATTTGTTGATGTAAGAGATTGAAATGAAGTCTCTGTAATGAATGTCAAGATTTGGCTGTGGAGGAGAATTAGAAAATATAAATCTTTGGACTGTTCTTGAATATCTGTTAAGGACAAAATAGCTAAGTAGAAACTGAAGGTTCTTTTTCTGTTCTGTGTTCATCTTTTTAAGATAGAAACTTCACTTTTTTGTGAATGATGTATAATTTTTGCGGTGAATAGTGAAGAGATGAGGAATGAAGATATCATTCATTGTGAGTGGGCTTTTGAAAGAGAATCCATTCTCAGGTGTTTTGAGTCAGAATATTAGGAAATGGTAACTTGCCTTTGCCTTCATTTTCCATTTCCGAGAGAATTGAGTTTTGAGGTGGAACAAATTTTGTAGGCTCTCTCTCCAAATGAAGTTTTGAGCCTTATTAAGGAACTTTTTTTCTTGCCAACCTTCATTCTGATTTTTTAAAATAGAATGAGTGTTGCTGTAAACTTATTTTTGGCCTCACCATGCGAAGTTCCTTAACTACTCCTCCAGATTTCATTATTGTGAACTTGAAAAAAAAAAAAAAAAAATTCTTTCGTTATCCAACATAAAACCTCTATCTGTTAGAGATATGCTGACATTTTTATTGTCTGGAAGTATATTTCTGAAAAATAACTTTTTTAAGTTTCATTCAAGTTGTTCAGCCCAAAAATTGGAGAAATAAAACATGTTACCATTTCTTAATGTTACTGATTGCAAACGTCTAAGAATGGATTCTCTTTGAACCTTTATCAAAAGCCCATTCTCAAAAAATAGGCATCATTTGCATTTTAGAAAAAAGTGTAGTTTCTATCTTAAAACATGACAAAAAAACACAGAAAGGAACTACAGTTTGTCCTCAACAGGTATTTGAGAACTATAAAAAAAAATACTAGTCTGTAATTCTCTTCCTCCATGGACAAATCTTGACATATATAGACTGTTTCAATCCTTTACATTGGTAATCTCTTCATTAATACCTCCAACTCTTTAAAATTCATAACTTCAAAGTAGCCTCTAAGACTGTTCTTATATCAGCCTTCATTCTCCAAAGGACAGTAATCCCCTCTCTCCCTCTACAAACATCCAGGAAAAATCAGGGCTTGCTTTCTTTTGCAGTAATTCAGCAAAAGTTGAACAAATTATTTTGGGCTCTATAATCAAAAACTGAAGCTCAGTGTACTTGCTTGCGTTTGCTTTCGCACATGCTCATGTGCACATAAATTTTAATACATTTCTTGTTTGCTGAAATCAGAGTAGTCCCAAGATTTGAATATCCAAACTTGTGACATCACACTGTACAGTTGTTTGCACATTTTAAAAAAATAAATAAATAAATAAAAGGGAAGTGGGTGTTAGGGACAACAAAGACATTAATATTTGTGGTTTAATAGTTATTGCAAATGTGAAATCTGTAAAGAATTGCTTTGTTTAATACCAAAATAAATAAATGTGGTGTCATAGTGTGAAATCATTTCTCAGTAAGATCAAATTTTAGCCTTTTCAAGCAAGGCTATGGAATGGTAGTCAAATTTAAGCTTTCCAGAAATAATGCTGGATAAATATTCATTTACTGTCTTGTGAAACTGCATTGTTTGCAGCAACTTATATTATTCCCTAGTATACTGGATACTCATCTGCTAGCTGCTCATCTGCTGCAACCCTCTTGCTAGAGGATGCTACTGGACGACGATACTGGATACATAAAATTTGATACATCTCTCCATACATTTTTAAAAGGATACATATCGCCCTTAATGTCATTCTTTGTAGTTTATTCAGAGCTTGTTGATATAAATAAAGAAAATAGAAACATAACTTTTGGCAGTAGCCTTTTAAATGAAGGCAAGTGATTACACACTATTGTGTTCCAACTGGTAAATGTGTTGGTGTATTAGTCTTTTCTCTAAAAAGAACTTTGCATTTATTTAATAATGTCTTTTACTTGGATTAATCCTTTATTTTTTATGAGCACACTTATTTTCAGCAGTCTCCATCATGCTCTGTACACTTTTGCTCTCACTGATTGAGATGCTTCTGACCTTGTAAAAGTCTACTCCTGATGTTGGAGCTCTTCCCAGATAGCTTGTTTCAGCTCTTTGTCTGCAAAATGTTTCCTTGAAGTGTCAGAGGATGACAGATTATGGCTATGAGTGGGATGGGGAAAGTCAGTTCAGTTTAATGTTGCTTTCATTCCTTATGTGCAAACATGCATGAGGTTGGGCACTTGTCATGGAGAAAGACCTCATTCACGTTTTTGATGAGCTGAACACGATACATTTTTCTGCAGCATCTCCACGTATCCTTCTGAATTCATCACAATGCCTTTTCCCAAACAAAACAACAAACAAGATTTCATGTCGTCCTAGAACATAGGTGCTGGGACATTGCTTTTGGAAGGCTGTCTTTTGAATTTCTTCTTAAGTGGTGAATTGAGATTATGCCATTCCATTGCCTGTCCCTTTGTTTCAGAGTCATGGTGGTGAACCCATGTTTTATCACATGTGACTATACATGACAGGAAAACCTTTCCCTTATTCTGGTAAGGCTGAAGAATTTCTCCATCTTGTTCTGGGCTTCTTTGTTGCATAAATCAACATTTTCAGGACCCATCGTATCCGCTATCCAGCCAAAAGACTGCGGGTTCAAATCCTGCCGTGGGCATGGATGTTTGTGATTGTCTGTGAAAATACTAGTGGTGGTGGTGGTGGTGGTCGGCGGTAGATGGCATTGATGTGGATGAGGAAGGGAGTTGTGGTTGGTGGCAGGGTGGAGACGGAGAGTTGTAGAGCAGGTTCCCTCCCTCGATGAGTCTTTGGACTCCCTGGAGGTGTTATGTAATAATAATAATAGTCATGTGAACTTTGTAGCCAAGTTCGTTAATGATGGTCATCAGTGTGGGTCTTCAAATATTAACTGCATCTCACAATTAACCAGCTGTGATGTGATGATTCTTCTTGATCATCACATCTATGCATCTCATTGTTTGCCACCACTGGTTGACTGCTTCAAGTATTGTCTCTAACTTCAGTTTCATCAATCTGACTTAGTGTCTAACTGCTCATGTCAACACCTATCATCTTGCACTCTTCTTTATATGTGTATCAACTGCTATGAACTACTTATGTGCTGTGCTCATGTGACAATTGCAGCACCACTCACTGTGGTGGAACTAGAGAACTACTGCTGTCCACTCAGTAATATAAAGCTAAAACTTACTGCCATGCTCAAATTGAAAGTGGAGGGGGGGAATAGGAAACATTACTTTCATACTGTCCCTCATTGCCATAATTGCTCTGTTGTCTTCGTATGTTTTCATTTGTTGGTCCAAATGAAAACATACGAAAACAGATCTAAATTGTTGTTCCAATCACCTAAATTGATTTTGTGAATTAGTTCATTTAGAAGTATTTGCTAAGTTTCTTTAAGAATGGCAGTATTAGAGATATGACATATATGGGATGCTGCATTAAAGGCACATTTTCTCAAAGCTTTGCAGATATTAATTTTTGTCCTAAGTAATGATATTTCATGTTTGAGAATATGTAAATATGATCTGACCAGTGATTTTGTAGACACAAATTTTTATGCTGTAATGATTTTGGATTTCCATACATTAGTTAGGCTTTTATGAAATTGAAGAGCTTTGTGCTTTCTTTTATTTGTAAGCAGACTATGCAATATAGGTACAAGGTATTGAAAGTCTACTTCCTCTTCAAGAATTTGGAAGTTTTTTTTCAGTTCTGTTTTTATTTTTTTAGGACTTCAGTTTTATTGCTGTTGACCATCAATGACTTACTGTGTTTTTGTATATAAATTATTTTGGTTATGAGCAGTCTGTATCAGTCTTTTAGCACATCATCTCTGAAAGAGACTATTATCTGGGTATCATTGAGTTATTCAGTACTCATTTGACAGACCAAACCCACATAATAGTCTATTTGAAAATTCTTTGAAATAATAAAAACACTCTGAAAACTAGTCAAGGGTAATAATGAAAAGATAAGGTGCTAAGTCTCTCCGAAGGACTTCAAGGAATTAGGAATGCTCTTAGCCATCTTTTCATTAACCATCACTTGCATGTTGGTTTTGGCATGGTATTACTGTTGGTTTAATTATTTGCAATGGTAGTCATAATAACTGCAAATTTTTAACATCCTTTGTCTATTGATTGGTTGTGAAAGCCTTGGGGAAATTATGATTAAGAGAAGATAGTTATCCTTTCGTCCTAGTAGTGTTCTAAATAGTGGATATATTGATAGTACTTCAGTTTACAAAACCTGCTTGAATTCTGAGCAGAAAAGATTGTGTGTGTGTGTGTGTGTGTGTGTGTGTGTTTAGTTCAGAAACATTCCGTTGTAGATTTTTATAGATCTGGGTTTTTAATTTTCAACATTGGCATTATTAGACCTTCCCTCCATTAAGATGAAATGCTGGATGTAGTTAATTGCATTGCAGGTAATTAGTAATTATTTCCAATTTTTTTTTCTGCCATGTTTAATATTAAGCTTCTACCATTATATTATCCAGTCTAGTTGCTTTCTCATTCTTTTGGGAATTTAAATAAATTCAAATTCATTATGGCAAAATATCTATACTGTGAACCTTAATGGTATCTTCACCTTGATGTGGTAAGGAGGCTTGCGTGCACCAGTGACCTCAAGAACTATGCCAGTGGTAGTAGCTAAGCTACTGGTAGGGCCTCCCTAGCTGGAGAGGTCAAGAGGTAGATGCCAGGCTAAGAGAGATACCCTGGTCCTCCAGGCAGGAATTCTGCATGAGGCTGGTTACCTTACCAAGTAAAAAATTTCTACTGGAAAATTCATCAGAAAATATAAATAAATATACAGTTGACCCGTGAATAATGTGGGGGTTAAGGGTGCAGATCCCCTTACATTATTCAAAAATCTGTGTATAACGTTTGACTTCCCAAAACCTTAACTGTTATTATTATATTATTATTATTATAATAACGTGACACCTCCAGGGAGTCCAAGGATTCATTGTGGGAGGGCTCACTACTCTACTTCGCTAATACATCTCATCCTCTCCACTACTAATTAATTCTCCAATTAATTCTCCTATTAATAGCCTACTGTTGACCAGAAGCCTTACCAATAACATAAACAGCCGATTAACACACATTTTGTATGGTATGTTTGTATGTATTATATACTGTATTCTTACAACAAAGAATACAGTATATAATAGAGAAAAGAAAATGTTATTAAAGAAAATCATAAGGAAATGTAGCGTGAAATATACTTTGTTTATTGATACCAGAAGTTTACGTCGACTGTTTACAAGATGAATTGAAAAATGAGATGAGATAAAAGATTAATAGAAAACACTGTAGATGTTTTGCATATTATAAACACTAGACATCAAAAATGAAAAGATAATGTGAAAAAGAAGTTCATATTTATTTACAGGTATAACAATACATGCATTGATAATGAAGAAGCACCAGTATGATTGCTTTACGGTAGCTTGGTGCAATTGATATAATTGCTTTGCAGTAGCCTAGCCCATTGGTGGTGAACCTTTTTATGTGCGCATGCCAAATGCTTACAAATCGAGTTGCCGATGTGCCGGGCAGTTTTTAGTGGGGAAAAATTAATAGAAAATTAATTAATTTATTTATTTATAATATTATATAATATTTTATAAATATTTATTTATATATAAATATATAATATTATTCAGTGTAAAATCAGTTATTGTATTATTAAATTGATTTTAATGATGTTGGTTTGAAAAAAAAATGGTAGTGAGAAAAATATTTATGCATTGTAACTCACCATAGAAGTCAGCTGAGCAGGGGAAGCAGCAGAAGGGCATCAACATGTCGGCTAATTCTTACCATATTTACTCAAATATGACTTGCTCTTGCATATAACTCACACCCCTGATTTTACTTTACAAAAAAAGACATCATAAAAATTTTATGTAGTTTTATGATTTAGTATTCCATCTTTATGTCTGTTTATATTTCTTTGACTACAAATGGCATACAGTCTGTAAGTGTTTGTGTGCATTTGATAAATTTTAACTTTTTATTATACATTTGTCTATACTTTATGGTAGTAAATGATAAAATAGACTAGTATCTACATATATTTTATGCATTTGTGACACTAACCTTTTCTTATTTTTTTTGCTATTTCTAGGCTGCATGATTCATCTATGAGTTTTTTGAAATTGTCACAAATCTCAAAAAGAAAATTCGAATTATTTATTTAAAAAAAAAAAACATAAGTGTACTAGCGCAGTTCAAACGCGCCTTCTTTAAGGGTCAACTGTACATAGAATGGTGGAGCAACAAGATTTATAATTGATTATATCATTTCTGATTAGAAATGATTATATCATTTCTATTCAGATTGTGGAGATGATTGTGGAAATTACCGAGATCTTCATAAAACAAAAATAATGAAGATAGGTAGAGAAGAAGAAAATATTTCTGTAAATCTTGAAAATCACCTGCTGGAACAAGTTAATAAATATGTTTATCTTATATCTAGTAACCTCAACAATATGGAAACAGTAAAACACAGGCTAAACCTAGGTTGGACCAACATGAATAAACTAAACAAAATATGGGAAAATAAAAAAAATCCCAACGAGTCTAAAATTAAAATTATATAAAACAATTATTATCCCAACGGCTACTTATGCTTCAGATGCCTGGAGATTAACTCAACAACCAATCAAGAAACTTCAAGCACTTGAAATGAAATGCCTCAGAAAAATTAATAACACCACTGGATGCAACACAAGACTAATGATCAAGTCAGAACAGATTTAGACTTCCCAGATAATATAATAGACACAATCATTAAGCATAAACTGAAATGGTTTGGTCATATTCAGAGAATGGTCCCTCACAGACTCCCATATTTAGCTCTGAATGGATATATTGGAAGAAAAAGACCTAGAGGCAGACCAAGAAGTACTTGGATGAAGTTGCTGAAAGAACATTCCCATCTACCCAGCTATAGAGTCATGATTGAGATGGCTAAAGATCGCGATAAGTGGAGAACCTTTCTTCTTAGTGGACTCAACCCGTTACCAATCGGATGAGATGAGATGATGAAATACAGGTTACAAAATTTACAATAAAATATTGCATAAAAGGCTAAGAAATATTGCAAACATAGACTCTCAGAAGAACAAAGTGGTTTCAGACATGGAAGATTATGTATAGAAAATATTTATTTGCTAAAACAAATTATTGAAAAAAAAAGAGAGAGAGAGAGTTTAATTTAGATCCTGATTTGACCTTTATTGATTATAAGAAAGCATTTGATAAAATACACAAGACAAATTATGGAATATAATATATAAAAAACAAGAATATCCATTGCATTTGGCACAGGGTTATACAAAGTTTATATTAAGATACAGAAATACAGTTACAGTTAGGTAATAAATTAACACAAGAGTTTAAAATTAATCAAGGCGTGTTAGACAGGGATGTAGCTTATCTCCAACTCTGTTCAACATTATATTGATCAGATTATTAAAATATGGAAAACAACAATAAAACTAGGTATCTGGTTAACCAAAAGAACAGTTATGAATACAATGCTGTATGCAAATCAGATTATATTACAAAACAATGAAAATGACCTTCAGAAATCTTCTTCTTTGGCACTACAGCCCATTGTAGGGTGCCTTTGGCTCCCATTTCTGGATTTCATAACTCACTACGAGGTGGGGTCATTACCCCCACACTCAACCATGTGCAATTGTCTGTGGGGAATTGTGTTCTTAAGACTGGTTTGCCTGCTCTGCGGGAGGGAAAACTCCAGATAAATTGGGGAGAAAAACCCTGCAGTCCATTCCAAAGACCGACTAACCTGGCTGTGTTTGAGAAAGATCCTTAGCTCCTCATGTCAGCGACAAGAATTGGATGCAGGACACTCCTTTCCCAGGCATATGGTTGCAGAGTGCGTAACCACTTGGCCAACTGTGTAGACACCTTCAAAAATCAGTTTATGAATTAAACAAAAGTCGTGGCATTTAAAGATCAAGATCATGTTTGATCAAAAATAGTCGTAGAAAATAAAATAATAGAACAGGTGCAGAACATATGAAAAAATAAAGCAATTTCAGAAAATTTTGGAACAATTAAAAAGACCCTGAATAAAAAAAACAAGACAAGAAACTCAAACTAAAATTTTATAAAGGAATGGCCACTCCCACTCATTTATTGGTTCAGTGTTAAAAAGAACGATGAAAGTAAACTACAGGCTGCAGAAATGAGATTTTTAAGAGCAGTTAAAAGATGTACAATATATTGGCTACCAAAAGAGGTGGATAAATATAGAGGGGGGAGAGACCAGCAGCGAGATAGAAAGACCAGTGAAGCTGAAACAGGCAAATGTCTAATCCTTGAAGGAAAGAAGATCTATACTGAAGTACAATAAATTATTCAGCAGTTTTAAAAAGTACTTCTTTTTTATCTTTAACTGAGAAAAATTACAGCTAGAGAGCTGAGAAGAGAAGGTGTAACATTGAGAGAGGAAAATTCAAGTATGGAATCATTTGGATCCATATTTTTCATCAAATTTAAAGAATGAAGTGGAGGTTTTATTTCAGAAGTGCATGGAATATAGTCTGTTAATAGTAAATGGTATATGCTAATATTTTCAAGCTACTTTATTTTTTTTCAATTGAAGTAAAGGAACTGTTGATAATTCTTATAGCAATTAGAATAGAAGGAAGTAACGTGCTTCTATTATATTGTGAGAATTTGTATGCTTCATTTTGGAATGGAAGCAGCATTTGATTGAATTTTCTGTCAACGACTGGAAGGCAGGACTGTTTTGTTCCATTAACCACACTACTGGCCAAGACGTCTATAGATGTCAAGGTTATCATGGATGCAAAGTGAGTGCATATTAAAATAGTAATACCATTGATATTACATTGAAATATATGATGGATGCGTATTTGATCCATAATTGGCTGGTAGGGTGTTAAATTCTTTTCTCATGGTGTAGGTGAAATGGATGTTTACTAATACTTTGAATGCAAAACAGGCAATTGGTATAATTATCTGCTCTGTTACCACCAAACAAAAGGTTATTACTAAACCTGTAGTACATTTGTACTATGGGTAGGCTAAGAATTTTTTTTTTTTTACATAGTCCAGAAACCCTGCTCTAGACCAAACATGGAACTTTTTCAGCCCTCCAATAAGTGAGGCAGTGGTCTCACACTGGGCTATGAAATTCATCTTCTACTCAAAGTGATATATGTACATATATGAAAATCATAGTATGCCAAAAGTTATGATACATCAACTCATTTCTGGCTTTTGTACTCTAACATAATTTTGCTTTGCCTAGTTTTATAAACCTTGAATGATCTGATTGTAACCAAAATTGAAATGATCTGATCTAGCAGCACATCCAGTAATGTAGAATTAATATCATGTATAGAGGCTTAAGTGCAGTGAAGACATGATGTTGGAGGTTTAATGGATTTTTTACAACACTCAGAAAGGATTAAAAAGAATTTAATACTTCCTATATTTCGTCCTAGTCACTAGGACATCTACGGGGAATACAAAAATAACTAATGTAACATAACACAAATATCATACAATACTAAGCCCAACCACGTGGGTGACACTAAAGTCCTATCTAGGTGGAGCGCCCTCTAAGGGTGGTTGTAGGTGGCCTGGAATATAAAGTAGGATCTCTGGTGATGAGTGTTTCCCAAATTTTCGGAAGCTTAATGCAACCGTAATGCACCGCAAACTTGCTACCCTTATCCGTTCTACGAAAGATCAGCTCCCTCCTCTCTCTCTGCCTGGAGTTTACAAAGTACCCTGTTCCTGTAAGCTGGCGTACTTTGGACAGACAGGCAGATCAGCATCCATCCACCTAGATGAACACAAGTCTTACATCTGTAAACACAACTATGGTCATTCAGGCTTGGCTGACCATGTCTTGGACACCACCCACAGAGTATCATGGAAGAAACCACCATGCTCCATCACAGCAAATTCAAGAAAGGGAGACTATTCTTAGAAGCAGCAGAATCTCTTAGAATTCAACCAAATCTTAATAAATACGGTTGCATTAAGCTTCCGAAAATTTGGGAAACACTCATCACCAGAGATCCTACTTTATATTCCAGGCCACCTACAACCGCCCTTAGAGGACGCTCCACCTACATTAAACCTCCAACAAACCTCCAACCAAAGAGAGGGCGCTAGTGGGTGAAGCGCTACGGACGTGTTTTGAAGAGCTCCTGATTCAAATAAGTTTTACTAGGAATAATTAAGTATATATGCGTAATTGTTTAAGTAAGAGCGGCTGTAAACGTTGTACGCTACCGATATTATTAGTGTGGGTTTTTTTTTTTTCTTGTTTAAACTAAATACGAAATTGTTAATATTAGACCTAGTAACCTGCAGAGAAAAAAAAAAAATGGCAGCGGCATTGTCATTCCATGATTTTAATTTGGATTTCAGTTGTTTCGTTAAGTGTGAGGTCTGTTATATGTATTCCTTCGATTACATAAATGATTTGTGGATGTTTAGTGTGGATGGAAGAAGGGTATGTGCGAAATGTGACCTGAACAAGGAATTGATGAATGCGAATATGAAGTTGATGACAAAGTGCTAGTACCGATTGTGTCGCGAGTGCACGTTTGAAAGAGGATGGTGAGAAAGACAGGTGAAAAAATGTTAAAAAATCAGGAAAAAAGAAAAAGAGCGATTTGACAACCGTAACGGATGTTAAAAGGGACGAACGTGAGGCGGAAAGAAACAAAATTGAGAGAACGAATGAAAGTAGAAATGGCGTGATGCAGAAATTGCAAGTAAAAAAAAATCGAAAGAAGGAATGATAGCGAAAAAAGAATGACTGATGGCGAAAGTTGGAAGCATGTTGGAACGAAAGTACTGAACCAAAGAAAGATGAATGACGGTAAAAGTGAGAAGAATGATAGCGAAAGTTGGACGCATGTTAGTCCGAAAGTACGGAAACAAAGAAAGATATGTGAGAGTGAAAGTGAGAAGAATGATAGTGAATGTTGGACCGAAAGTACGGAAACAAAGAAGGATGAATGAGAGGGAAAGTGAGAAGAGGGGGTCGAGAGTTAGAAAGTTAGAAAGATTTAATGATAGAGAGAATGTGTCGCGAGGTTCAGAAAGTGAATTGGATTGGATGAAGCAAGAAATGAAATGGATGCGGAATGAAATTAAGAGAATTCAGGTCAAAACTATTAAAATAAATCATGATGGCATGAAAGAGTTAACAAAAGATGAGCGAGTGGCGTTGTATGGCGACTCCATTATTAAAGGTGTGCTAGAGGATAAAATGCACAAGGTATGTTTTCCGGGCGGTAAAATGAGTAGAGTGATTGAGGCATTGAATATGAGGCGGGAACGAGCAAAAGAGTTAATTGTATTAATTGGTACAAATGATTTGAGAGAGAACAAAGAGCATGTAAAAATGAATGTCAGGAGACTGCTTGAAAAGATAAAGGAGAATAGTGTGACAGGAAGGGTAGTCAGTGTGTTGCCTAGGTATGATTGTGGTGAAATGAGGCGGAGAGCAAGGATTATGAATGATATTCTAGCTGAAATGTGTGAGGAGATGGGAGTACAGTTTGTTAATGTGTGGAATGAGTTTGAGGGACGAAGTTAGCTGTATAGGAGCGATGGACTGCATTTGAGTGGTTATGGTGTGAGTCGCTTGGAGAGACTGCTGCTGAAAAGTGGAGAAGTGAATGGAGAGAATGAATCAGATCGAGAGGGGAGTGATGTGGAAGAGCAGGAGAGATTGAAGAAGTGGAAATGAATGGGGAAGTGAGTGGCATGAGTATAGAAAACGAGAAAATGGGTGTGCAAGAGGAGCAGGGAAATGGGGAGGCTCAGGGTGGACAGGGATACACAGCGTGAGAAAGGTGGATGCTCCAAGAGGAGGTGAGAGCATGTGTAGGCTGGAAAGTAATGGGATGATCAGGGATCAAAAGGAAACAGATGGAATTGCAAAGGGTTCTAAAATGAAGAAGCAGAAAGGGAAATGGCCCCAGTCCAGCATGGAGAGATCACATCGAGTGAGTGGTATCAGTGGAACTAGCTGTAGATCCAGAAATTAGTTGTTGTGTTTGTATACCAATGCTAGAAGTATAAGAAACAAGGTGGATGAAATGGTTGCACTAATTGCATCTGTGCACCCAGAGATTGTCAGAATAAGTGAGACATGGTTAGATGAGGATGACATCCTGACAGGAATAGAGATGGAAAGGTATGATGTGTTTCGTGAGGATAGAAGGGGTAAAAAGGGAGGGGGAGTGCTATGAAAGAGTTATGTCCATACAAGGTAGAGATGCAAGAGGGAAATCGGGCCAGTGGTTTTGAGGCAGTATGGTGTGAGATAGAGGTGAATAGAATCAAATACTTGGTGGGATGTTCTTATAGACTTGGTAATGTGGGTGGTGGTGATAGTGAAATGTATAGTCAAATAAGCCAAGCAAATAAGAAAAGGGTGATCATTATGGGTGATTTTAATTATGGCAATATAGACTGGAATGAAGAGATAGCAACTGGAAGTAAAGAAAATGAGTTTCTTGAGTTTTTGAGGGATAACTACCTCAGACAGTATGTAACAGAGGGCACAAGAGGATTAAGGGTCTTGGATTTGGTCATCTCATCGGAGGATGTAATTATCAATGAGGTATCAAATCATCCACCAATTGGTGAAAGTGACCGTGAGGTGATTACTTGGGTGGTTGCCAGCAGTGCAAGGACCCCTGTGAAAAAAGGGTATATGTGGAACTACAAGGGGGATGATTATGAAGAGCTCAGGAGACAGCTTGCAGGTGTAGCATGGAATGAGGAGTTAGCTGGAAAAGCGATCAATGCAGCTTGGGGGATTTTCAAAAAATATTTAGTAGATGCAATGTCTAAATGTATACCATGGGTGAGAAGGTTAAATAAGGTAGGTGTGAGATGGATGAATAAAGAGATTAAGCATGCAATACAGAGAAAAAGGGCATTGTGGAGGCAGCATAAGAGAAGTGGAAGTAACCAGTTTCATGAGGTCTACAAAGACCAGGCAAGGAGGGTGACTTGGTTGGTGAGAGTAGCTAAAGAGAGGTATGAACAGCAGTTAGCTAATGAAGCTAAAAAGAATCCTAGGGAGTTCTTTCGATATGTAGCCAGCAAAAGAAAGAATGATTATGGAAGGATGACATTGATTGGAGGAAATGGTATAAAGACAGCTGTTGCAGAATGTGTGGTGGAGATACTTAACGAGCAGTTCATAAAGATCTTTCAATCTTGTGAATGTGACTTCATGGAGAGATTAAGAGCAGTTGATGATGGGGAGGAGTGACTGACTGTAAGTGAGCAAGAGGTGTTTGGGGAGTTGAGTAAACTAGATGTAAATAAGGCTGTGGGACTTGATAATATATCACCGTGTATTCTGAAGGAATGTGCCAGAGAGTTGACACCTGCCTTGACATATTTTTTAATACGAGTCTTGCACTTGGTCAAGTCCCTAAAGAGTGGAAGGAGGGCAAGATTGTGCCACTTCAGAAAGGAGGTGATCGAACTCAAGCATCAAACTATAGGCCTATCTGTGTGTCAGGTGTTGTGGTTAAGTTGTTGGAGAAGCTTGTGAGAACTAGGATCCAGAGTTGGGTTGACAATAATGATATAATCTTTGATGGACAGCATGGATTTGCTAAAGGGAGGTCGTGTTTTAGTAATCTACTTACTTATTACAATAAAGTGACTGCTTCCTTGGACAGAGGAGAAGGATACACAGTAATATACTTGGATTTCGCAAAAGCTTTTGATAGAGTACCTCATGATAAGTTGACAGTCAAACTAGAGCAGATGGGGTTGGATATTAGATTAGTGCATTGGATTGGAGACTGGCTATCTGATAGATATCAACAAGTTGTGTATGGGGGTGCAATATCCAGGAAAAGGAAAGTCACTAGTGGAATGCCTCAGTGATCTGTTTTAGGGCCATTACTATTTAACTTGTATATTAATGATATTGGCGAAGATTTGGATGGAGATATTCAGTTGTTTGCAGATGATGCAAAGTTGGGACGAACCATAAAGAGTAGTGAAGATGTTGTGGCCTTGCAAGAAGACTTGAATAAATTGAGTGATTGGGCAAGCAAATGGGGATGTGAGTTCAATGTTGCAAAATGTAAGGTTTTAAAATTTGGAAAACAAAGATGGGATGCAGAATTTATGCTTGGTGAGAATATATTGTCGGAAGTAGAGGAAATAAGAGATCTGGGGGTGATAGTGGATAAGGATCTAAAATTTAGGGGACACATCGCCAAAATTGTGAAGACAACACAAAGACTTCTGGGAATGATGCGGAGGACACTGATGTGTAGAAGTAGGGAGATTCTTGTTCCATTGTATAAGGCTTTGATTAGGCCACACATGGACTATTGTGCCCAGATTTGGTCACCTGGTTTTCAGAAGGATGAAGAGATGATGGAAAGGGTCCAAAGGCGACTGACTAAGGTAGTTTCTGACCTCTGGAATGTCGAGTATGAGGAAAGATTGAAAAGATGTAATTTGCAGAGTCTAGTGGAGAGAAGGAAGAGGGGAGATATGATAGAGACCTACAAGTTGGTAAGGGGTTGTTACAGGATCAATGGTGGAGAAGTTCTACAGAGAATAGTGGGAGATCAGGGGAGAACCAGAGGTCATCCCTGGAAACTGTATAAAGAGGGTGTGCGTAGGGGAGTGAGAGGCAGGTTTTTTTTTTCGTGCAGAGTTGTGAGTGATTGGAATGCCTTGCCTGAGAGTGTGGTGTCTGCAATGAGTTTGAATGTGTTTAAGACGTGGTATGATGAGATGTGTGTGAGATAAAAGGACCTCCTAGATGAGTCTTTGACTCCATGAGGTCTTGTTTAATAATAATAATAATAATAATAACATTATGTCTTCACAGCACTTAAGCCTCTATACACGAATTCTAATCATTCATGGAGAAGATTTAGCACGCAAATCCAAGCAATACAGTAAGTCTAAACTACGACTATCTAGGCAACTGAATAGGCTGGCCTTTTTAAAAAGATGTCGGGATACAAGAGTGATACCGAACTGCGTTAAACTAAAGACCAATTTCCATTCCAAAAAAGCACTCCGGATATATAACCGTGCCAGCCTGGCATTGCTTCGCGAGCAAATCGCTTCTACTCGTGCCACCCTCTCAGTGACGAACGCCACCATTGGCTTCTTACATTCAGAGCTCTCCAACGTTCTTAACCCTGAACTTTGGTCGATTCTCTCCGGCATTTCGGAAACCTCCGCACAGAAAGAATTTCAAAAAATAAAAATAAAAAATAAAAATAAAATTTTGGAAGAGAGGTCTACAGTAGTAGACCTCTCTTCCAAAAGGCTCAATGACGATGCCGTCAGTGCACTTAGCCTCAGCCATAATTTTGCCGTCGCTCCGAAGGAAGTGGCAATGCTTGATGTAATGGTTAACATCGAACGTGGGATCGGTTGCTTACTGTCGGAGATAGCCAATAACATCAGACTTGACGTAGCCAACATCCTTGCTCATTCTTCACCTCCAAAAAAGTAATTTATTGTATGCCCAACACACAGCTCTCCTGAAATTACGGAAAGAAAAAAGTATCGTCATCACCAGAGCGGATAAGGGTAATGCCACAGTCGTTCTTAATACCAGTGAATACAATCGCAAAATGAATATTATCCTCCGTGATCGCGCTACCTACATCCCGATAGAACATGACCCCACAAAAACACAAGTTAAAAAATTAAAAATCTTACTTAAAAAAGTATCTTCCTGGCTCCCCGACATCACGAAAAAACTTAAACCTTTCTGCTCCTGTCCCCACCGAATTTACGGCTTACCAAAAATCCACAAACCCAATTCCCCACTCAGGCCTATAGTAGATGCCACCAATGCACCTTGCTACAGACTGTCTAAACAGCTGGCCAACTCTCTGACCCCCCCTCACTGGAAGGTCCACTTCCTATATAAAAAACTCGACTCACTTTAAAGGCCTCATAGAAAATTTAACCTTGAATAAAGCAGACATATTAGTAAGCTTTGATATCTCCTCTTTGTTTACTAATATTCCTTTAACTGACACCTCATCTCTCTTACAAAAAGTTTTCCCTTCTGACATTTTAGATCTCTTTTCCTTTGCCATTAACTCTGGGTATTTTGCTTGGAAGAACAAAATCTACAAGCAGATAGAGGAAACCGCCATGGGTTCCCCCCTTCTCTCCCCCCCCCCTTGCCAATTTCTATATGGAAGATTTTGAAAAACGAGCCATAGACTCAGCCCCACTCAAACCTTCTATCTGGCTAAGATATGTAGATGATGTGTTCTCTATTTGGCCACATGGCCCAGACACGTTAGACTCCTTCCTCAGCATCTCAATATCCTACATCCAAGAATCCAGTTTACTGTGGAAAAGGAAAAGAACAATTGTTTCTTAGTTAAGCTCACTACTGAGCTTAACTACATACACAACACTTTCCTCTCCAATGGCTACAGCGATCACAGTATCAAAAAAATAATCACTTCCTCTCCCATTCCTGGTCCTTCTCGTCAACAAGAATTTAAAAATGCCATCACCATACCCTACATCCGTGGCACATCCGAAAAAATAGCCAAGATTCTAAAAAAGTACAACCTACACACAGCATATAAGTCCCACTGCAAACTTGCTACCCTTATCCGTTCTACGAAAGATCAGCTCCCTCCTCTCTCTCTCTCTGCCTGGAGTTTACAAAGTACCCTGTTCCTGTAAGCTGGCGTACTTTGGACAGACAGGCAGATCAGCATCCATCTGCCTAGAGGAACACAAGTCTTACATCTGTAAACACAACTATGGTCATTCAGGCTTGGCTGACCATGTCTTGGACACCACCCACAGAGTATCATGAAAAAAACCAACATGCTCCATCACAGCAAATTCAAGAAAAAGAGACTATTCTTAGAAGCAGCAGCATCTCTTAGAAATCAACCGAATCTTAATAAATACAGTTGCATTAAGCTTCCAAAAATTTGGGAAACACTCATCACCAGAGATCCTACTTTATATTCCAGGCCACCTACAACCGCCCTTAGAGGGCACTCCACCTAGATAAGACTTTAGTGTCACCCACGTGGTTGGGCTTAGTATTGTATGATATTTGTGTTATGTTACATTAGTTATTTTTGTATTCCCTGTAGATGTCCTAGTGACTAGGACAAAATATAGGAAGTATTAAATTCTTTTTAATCCTTTCTGAGTGTTGTAAAAAATCCATTAAACCTCCAACATTAAGAATTAATATCAGTTGGAAACATTTGGCCAATAAAAATGGTCAGATTTAAACCAAAATTGTTCCCTGTGGATATTGAGATTTGGGATGTATACAAAGTAACGTTTATTAAATTTCATTTCCAGAGTGGAATTATTGTAGTATATAATTTCTATGCATTTTTCCCCCCTGTTCCTCAACAGAATGTTTGTTACAATTTCAAATGCAAAATTTCAATAAAATCTATCTCCACAAGATGTTAGAATAACTTTCATATTGATGGACAGACAGTTAAATGTCCATTATCCAGGCATTTGTACTACAGACTGCCATTTCACTCGTGATTGTTTTAAGAATGATCAATTCAAGGATGACTCTTGTAATTTGAGACTTCAATCATAACTTCTGGTTCCGAGAGCTGAATAAGCAAAATGTTGTTAAATGTTGTGTTTGCATTATATGCAAATATATTTAAACACTTAACAGTAAAAATATTTTTTTCATGAATCATATTTTTTTATTTTATTATTATTATTTTTTTTTTAGCATTTTGGGTTTAAGTGTGTGTTCACTTTTGGTTTACTTCACCTATTTTCTCATGGAAGGATTTGTATATGGCACTATTTCACTTAAAGGAGCAGCACTTTTTCCTATTTTTATGTCTGGTAAGTATTTATAAAAGAGCTAATTATGCTGATTAATAATTACATTAATTTAATTGATTAAAAAATCTTACTGTGCATATTACAAAAAATAAAATATATGGCACTATTTCACTTAAAGGAGCAGCACTTTTTCCTATTTTTATGTCTGGTAAGTATTTATAAAAGAGCTAATTATGCTGATTAGCTCTTTTATAAAAGAACTAATTATGCTGATTAATAATTACATTAATTTAATTGATTAAAAAATCTTACTGTGCATATTACCAAAATAAAATTCAGCTAAACATTTAATTAAAATATAAATTTATATTTATACAATCACCTACAACTTGAAATATCTGACAATAATATTTAATTTTATCGCATTTCAGGCAATGCGGAGAACTGACTGGGACTTCTGACATAATGTCCAATCCTTGCCTTCATGTGGTGCACCTTGTTAGTAGGTACCTACTGGATACTGAATCAACAAGGATGGGCTAGCAATTTAGGACTTAGCCGACCAAATTATAGTTTCTATTGGCTTAAACCACAAATGCATATAATGGTACAACACCGATGAGATTTCATGCCAACTGGGATATTGTCCAGTTAGACAAGGCCCCTGCTGTTTTCATCAAGGAACCAAGGTGAACAGTGAAAAGTCTGCTACTGGAACAAGCTCAAACCCAACATCTAGAAGAAGAATAAATCTAATATCAGAAGAACTGAAGATAGAAACCATCAATATAAAGAGTATTAGTAGAAAAGAAATGGAATTTGAAGAATTTGGAAAGTATCATGTGGACATAATTGGCATTACTGAGACAAAGAAGACAAAAACTGGTGAGATCTTACTAAATAATAAGTATAAGATGCTATATTCAGGCAATAATGATCAAGGAAAGGAAGAAATAACAATAGCATTCATCACCAAACATGAAGATAAACTTCTTGATTGGAAGGCAGTTTTAAGTAGAGTGATGCAGGCACACTTCAAAATGGGGAAATGGACATGAAACTTATTTGTGCCTATTGTCACACAGATGGTTCTTCTATAGAAGAAGTGGAAGAATTTTTCAAACCATTAGAACAGGCAGCTGATATAATGAAAATGGAAAAAGTGGTTCCTTGTTGAAGATCTAATCAGATGAGTAGGAAATGAATCCCACCAGGCATATAGAAATGTTTTGGGAAAATTTGGAGAAAAGGGCAAAACTAATAATTATGGTAAGTATTTGCTGAATTTCAGCTCAGGACACAGACTAGTCATTACTAACACCATGTTCCAACATAAAGATGTGCACAAATTCATCTAGAGAGAAGACACAAAAAATAAGAAACCCTCATTGACTACATCATTGTTCATAGTGATATCTTCATGCTGGTTCAAGATACAAGAATGTACAGTGGATTTGAAATTGGAAGTGACCATTGCTAAGGAGGATAAAAATAGATATTACATTGAAAAAATGTAATGCTATTTTGGGGACTGGTAAATTACTTTTTAAATTGCTTTTAAAACTAAGAAAGTTTTAAAAGTAATTCATATTCAGCAGCTCTCACAGGTAAACTGTAGGCTATACAAACAAATAGAGACATGGCCAATAACCAAACAAATACTGGACAGAATGAGAAAAACTGAGCATAGAATGGAGAACCATGCTAACCATTAGACTGCAAGACAAAATAAGGAATGATGATGAACGATAAAGGAATGACAATGGAATGAATGAAGAAAAAAAAACAAAAGTGTTGGACATAGGAAAAGAGATTTTTAAACTGAAATGGAGGGCAGGTGGGTAGAACATATTGCACTGATGAAAGTGATAGATGGACAAAGACAATCACCCAGTGTCATTCATATGAAGGAAGATGAATGTTGGGATGACCAGAGAGAAGATGGAAGAATGACCTAAAGGAGATGGCTGGAGAAAGTTGGCATAAGGTATCCTTCAATAGAGAAAGATGGAAACAAAGGGAGACTTATAACAATAAATGGTTATAAAAAGGGCTTAAGAGAAGAGATAGCAGTAATAGTAAAACTTTATGCTGCTAAATTGAAGTCTTCTAATCTCTCTCTCTTCAACAACAGTACTTCAATAAAAGAGAATTAACAGGATTTCATTGTATTAATTTTAACTTCATTGTCATAAAAGACTATCTATTTTGAAACAATGTTATTAATTTCTTATTATAATTACGAACATTTGGTTCTTTTGGGTCTTTGTCATGTCATCAGGGCAAGATGAAATAAATTCAAAGCAATGAGAATGTTCATACAGCAAATATTATCTTCTGTTACCTCTTATTCCCCCAATGGTTGTAAGTGGAACTCCTTTAGCCCTAATATTCTGAAGGCAGGTTCCTGTTTAGTTGTGTGAACTTTGTAATTGCACTATCCTCATAAGGAGCTCTTCACTAGTTTTATCTTCACCCCACTCCCAAGCAAACCAGCCAACCAAATCTCTGCACAGTAATCTAGATGTGGTCATCATATAAAAAGCCAATAAAGAGGGCTAATAACTCTTTGCCCTACCTATCAGTATGTCTGTTTTAACATCCAAGTGATCTTGAGAGCTGTTTTGTCCACTTTTGTGATATGTTCTCTGAACTTAAGTTTCTATCTACCATTATCCCAAAACCTCTAACCTTGTCAATTTCCTGCAGTACATTCCCATTAACACAGTGTGATCCATAAGTCACACACATCAAAGTGTTTCAATTCTAATTATTCATTTCACCTATAGATGTCATCCTAGGACTGTTGGCCAAATCATGTAAACTATCTGCAAAATGGTACCTTTCCCAAGAGCAGTGAATTATTTTGGAATATTATTTGTCTGTCGTGCTGACACAAATGTTGTGGAAAAGTCTTATCAAAGCATCCCAACTCTGTTATTATTATTATCTGAGATCTCCAAGGAGTCAAGGATTCATCGACAGAGCTATAAAACACCGAAACCAGCTGTCATAACTTCCCTTAAATTCATTCACACTAGATGCACTCACTACCTCTAAAGGCAAACTATTCCACTCACTTCCTCACTGCTCTGTGAGAGATAAACCTAGCTCTTACACCTTTAATGGATGCCCCCATGTTCTCTCACAACCTTCCACATAACAAAAAATTTCATCAGACAATATCCTATAATTAAAATCTGAAAATACACCCCAACTCAACATCACCAGCGTTAAAGATCAGTGCTATCAACATAAGAAGCCTGAATGGCAAAGAAATGGAGCTAGCTGAGGAATTAGTTAAGTACCAGATCGACATAATAGGGGTGACTGAAACAAAAAAGACAAAAACTGGTGAGATTTTTCTGAGCAATAAATACAAAATGCTATATTCAGGCAATGACAATCAAGGAAAAGAAGGAGTAGCCATAGTATTCAACACAAAATACAAGGCTAATCTTCTTGAATGGCAGGCAATCTCAAGTAGAGTAATGTGGGCAAATATGAGAATGGGGAACTGGACAATGAGACTTATTTGTGCCTATGGTCCCACAGAAGATTCTACTAAGGTAGAAGTGGAGGAATTTTTTGAGGCTTTAGAAAAAGCAACTGACACAATGAAAAAAAGGAAAAGTTGGTCCTTGTTGGGGATCTAAATAGCAGAGTAGGAAATGATGGTCAGCCATCCAAAAATATTTTGGGAAAATTTGGGGAAAGGAGCAAAGCTAATAATAATGGCAAATATCTGTTGGATTTCTGCTCAGGACATGGACTGATTATTACTAACACCATGTTCCAACATAAAAATGTGCACAAATTCACATGGCGAGAAGAAGCAAGGAATAAGAAAAGTCTCATTGACTATGTTATTGTTGATAGTGATGTTTCCTCCCTGGTGCAGGACACCAGAGTATACAGAGAATTTGAAATTGGAAGTGATAACTATTTAGTCTTGAGCAGGATAAAATCGAATTTAATATTGAAAAGAATAACATGTAAGAAAGTTTTAAAGCGAATAAAAATTGAGCAGCTCTCAGATGTGAACTGTAGACAAAAATATAGAAAGATTATTGAAGAAAAAATGAAAGCTTTTGAGAACAGGAACCAAACCATGGAGATTCGGTGGCAAGCCTTGAAGAAAACCTTGATTGATTCAGCTAGAGAGGCATGTGCTCAAGTTGTCTGCAAGATTAGAAAAATTAGAACTCCATGGTGGACACAGGAAGTTAAAGAGGCAGTGAGGGAAAAGAAGAAAGGCTAAATAAGTCGGCTTGTGCTCTTAGAGAATACAGAGACAAATGTAAGAAAGCTAAACACTGTGTAAAACTAGCTAAACAAAAGTCATGGGAGGACTTTGGCAGGAACATAGAAAATAAATATCAAGAAGGTGACAAAATATTCTGGAGGTTAGAATCTTAGGAATGGAGGAAAGAGTGCTATAAAAGGAGTTAGAGATGATAAAGGTGACATGAAAATGGGAGAAGAAGATATCCTTGAAGTATGGAGTAATTACTTTGAAAAACTGCTAAATAAACAAGCAGTGATGACAGCACAGTGGTAAAAAACACTGACCAGGCATGCAGTCAGGAATATATATATCCATACTTGAAGTAGAAAAAGCCATCAAAGGCTTGAAATGTGGAATGGCAGCAGGAGTAGATGATATTCAACCAGAAATACTGAAGTATGGTGGTATAAAAGTCTTACAGTTACTGCACTGTATAGTTCAGAAAGCCTGGACAGAGGGATGAATTCCCAATGTGATTGGAGTAGAGCTCTCATAGTACCCATATATAAAAAGGGAAATAAAACTGAATGTGAGAATTATAGAGGTATTTCCCTACTGAGTGTTCCTGGCAAGATCTATGCAAGTATACTTGAGAAACGGTTGAGAAGAATTGTGGAAGAAAAGCTTGGTGAAGAACAAGCTGGATTCAGGCCAAATAGAGGCTGTCAGGATCACATCTTCACTTTACAACAAATAGTCGAGAAAGCATGGGAATATAACAAAGATCTGTATTTAAGTTTTGTCGATTTAGAAAAGACATATGACAAGGTGCCAAGAGAGAAGCTATTCAATACGCTGCAGATGGGGCATTATATCAAGCAATACTTAGTCTTTATTTGAGTTGTAAGTCAGCAGTTAGAATTGTAGCAAGTACAGGAAGATGGTTTAATGTTAAATCTGGTGTGAGACAAGGATGTACATTATCCCCTCTGTTATTCATTATCTATATGGATCACATTATGAAGGAAAGTGGTATTAAACATGATATCAAAATTGGAGATGTTAATGTCAGCTCTTTGCTTTATGCGGATGATGTTATACTTTTAAATAAATCCGCTACAAGTCTGCAAGATTCTCTGACTAAATTGAATAGTTGTTGTAATAGATATGGTATGGTCAGCAATAAAAAGACAAAGACAATGAAAATAGGCAGAATCATTGAAAATGTCAACTGTATTGTGAATGGAGAACCTGTGGAACAAGTAAAACATTTCAGCTACTTAGGCATGATTTTTACTGAAGATGGTAAATTAAATTTAGAAATAGACAACAGAATCAGCAAAGCTGGTATAGTAGGAAGTCAATTGAATAAATTCATATGGAATAAGAGAGAAATTAGCCAGAACACTAAATTAGCTATATACAAGACAGTGTTCAAACCAGTTTTAACTTATGGATCTGAGAGCTGGGTCAGAAGTAAAACACTTGACCAAAGAATAGAGACTGCAGATATGAGAGTCCTGAGAAAGATTAGAGGTGTGAACAGATGGCATCAATGGCAATATCATATTAAAAATGAGGATATTAGGAAAGAACTTGACATTGTCAGCATCCAGGAATGCGTTAGCAGAGCTAATCTCAGGTGGTATGGTTACTTAAACAGAGTGGGCGAGGAAAGATTAGCAAAACAAGTGTTCTCTGCCAGGTTGGCAGCAAAACGACCCAGAGAAAGACCAAGATATATGTGGATTGATGCGGTACAAAGTGCCTTAGATGATAGAAATAAAGGATCTGATAATGTTGGAGTCTTGACAAGTAACAGACTGATTTGGAGGAAAATTGTAGATAGGAAGTTAGTAATGATATAATTTTTTCATGTAGTACTAGCATATCCTCTACACCCCTTGATGGTACATGGCAGGAATTTGATGATGATGATGATGATGAACTGTATGATCATGAATTCTTCTCTTTTTATTACTGTTTCGCTTCTAAAACAATCCTTATAATTATTCTTCTAAGCAAAAAAAAACCATTTATCAAAAATTTCATATCATGAGCATCATAAAGAGAAACCACGCATCTCCACAAAAATAGTGGATACTTTTGCATCCACTGAGTTTAAAATAAATGCAACACAGTTAGTGAGGCTGATTCAAGGAATCTTTCATATTTGTACTTGCTGCAGTATAATAAAGTGGCCTTCTTTCAGTGTATTCTGTGGTGGTTGTGTCCAATGCATGGTCAGCAAGTTTCACCAGTACAGCTACTCAGGACTGGCTGCCCATGCATTGGACATGGCATCCACTACAGAATATGCTGGAAGAAGGCCACTTTATTACACCACAGCTCTAGTACAAGTATGTATGAAAGATTATTCCTTGAATCACTCTCAGCTCTGAAATAATTCCCAAACCTAAACAAATTAGTTTTTATAATTAATAAAATAGTTTATGTTGTTATTTCCTAAAAAAATTAGAAGTATGCTTAAAATTCAAATGAGCAACTTGATTAATTTGAAGTACATGTATGAGCAAAGTTTTCAGTGCTGATTAAGTAGATGTGTGTATGAAATTTATTTATGGTTTAAGCCAGTAGACAGTACATTTGGGTTGGCTAAATCCAAAATTGCCAGTTCATCTTCATTCATTCAGTACCCTGTGGATACCTAATGGAGCACACCACAAAAATGAGTATTAAACATTTGGTCAGAAGCCTCAGTTAGTTCTCTCCATTCCTTAACACCCTAGCCATGATGTCTATAGACATTCAGCTAAATCTGGATACAATTCTGTAACACCCGTTGGATAACATGGATAAGAAGTGCAATTTGGCCTCACTATTTCATCCACTTGGCCAGTAGGGAGGTTAAAGGCTATATGGAAATGAGTTCCCTGCAGTTATCTGGCTTTGACCCTTAAGCAATGCCATAATAAAGATGACATGAAAACTGTAAATAAAGATATTTTAGATATCTGGAGTAATGACTTTTGAAAGACTATTAACTGAATGTGAGAATTAAGAATGTTTCTACTAAGTGTTCTAGGTAAGATTTATGCACACATACTTGAGAAGAAGCTAAGAAATATTGTGGAAGAGAAACTTCAAGAAGAACAAGCAAGTTCAGGCCAACTAGAAGTTGTCAAGATCAGATTTTTTATGCCAAATAGATGAGAAATCATGGGAATATAACAAACATCTCTATTTAGGTTTTATAGATCTGAAAAAGATCTATAAAACGACTGGGTGCCTAGAAAAAAGCTTTCCAAACTGCTACATGTGGAGTAAATGGAATATTATACAGAGCAATACAGTCTATATTTGAGTTGAAAGTCAGCAGTTAGAATTGAACGAAATACAGGACGATGGTTTAATAAGGTGCAAAACACAAGGTTGCACACCATCTCCACTCTTATTCATGATTCAATACGGATCACATTACTGAAGAAAGTGGCATTGAACCTGATATTAGAATTGGAGATATCAAACTTAGCTCTTTGCTTTATGCAGATTGTATGCCTGAACAAATCCACTGCAGGTATACAGAATTTTCTAAGTTATATAACAGCTGTAACAAATTTGGCATGAAAATCAATAATAAAAAAGACTAAAACTATGAAAAGCATCAGGAAAACATAGAAAACTTCAACTGCATTCTTAATGGAGAACCTATAGAACAAGTAAAATATTTTTGCTATTTAGACACAGTTCTTAGTGAAGATTCCAAATTAAATGTGGAAATAGACACCAGATTTGCAAAGCTTGATATGGTGTGGAGCCAGTTGAATTAACACCATGACACTAAAATATCATTAATAAACAAGTTTCAAGTTATGGGTTTGAGAGTTGGATTAGAAATAAAGCACTTGATCAAAGTCTTGAGACCACAGGTATGAAAGTTCAGAGAAAAATCGGGGGAGTGAACAGATACCATCAGTGGCAGAATTATATTAAAATATTAGGAAGGAACTTGACATTATTAAAAACACATGTAATAACCACAGTAATGACTATTTAATTCATAAATATTTCATCCCAAGTATCTTGGGACATCATCAGTACAGTAGTTTAAACAATACTAGGAATAACATACAGGTAGGGCACATGATTACAATGGAATCTCAATATGCATGCAGTAATGTGTTATTGAAGTAAATTAAATATAACTGAAAAAATAAAATAAAAAATCTCAATATGCGTGCATATGGAGATTCCACTGTAATCATGCACCCTAACTGTATGTTATTCCTAGTATTGTTTAAACTACTGTACTGGTGATGTCCCAAGATATTTGGGATGAAATATTTACGAATTAAATAGTCACTACTGTGGTTATTGTGTGTGTTTTTAGTGATGAACTCACTACAGGTTTCGTTATATAAAAATTGACATTATTTGCATTCACGAATGTGTGCTCACATGTAATTTAGGATAGTATGGTCACTTAAACAGAATGGGAGAGGAAAGGTTATCCAAACAGGTGTTTGATCCCAAGATAGCAGAAAAAAGACCTAGAGAAAGACCAACATCTAGGTGGATTGGTGAATTCTGAAGTGTCATAGAGGTTCATAATATTAGATCTGACAATATTGATGACATAATTACTGACAAGTAATACATTAATTTGGAGGAAAATTGTTGATAGGAGATTAGTAATGTAAACTTAAACATGTATTGTGACAGTAGCCTGTACACCCCTTGAGAATGCATATCAGTAAATTGATAATAAGCCTAATGTAGCAAACAATGTTGTTTTCATCACATTAAATTGCCAATTAACTGTTCATTCCTGAAGACTAAAAAAGTCACCTTACTATTTAATTAAGTTCCCTCTTATCATATAATTAGAAAACAAATTATTTTTATACCATTCATCGCACACACACTGAGTTCGCGATCCACCTTGGCCATAACAGCCTTTATTTGCCAACCAACTTTTTCTGCAATGTATCTTAGAGTGGCAGAGAAGCAGATTCTTCACTGTTTCTGTGGGATGTTGAATGTACTATGCTTTCCAGTATATCCTCATAGGAATCATGTTCTCCTCCACAGATGCATCAGTGAAAAATTAACCAGGCTGAATAGAATGTTTTTTCACCTGCCTTCAAATTTTAATGCTGGTGCAGTCAAACCAAACACTCGTTAGTGATGCATGTATCAAATTTTGTTGTCCAAGCAGCAAGAACTGCCATTCCAAAAACATTATCTTGATTTCCACTCTGAAATTATGGTGGAACTCTAAGTGCTAAGCAGCCAAAAGAAGAAGACCGAGAATGGGATACTTTTCAGAGATATCCTACTACATCATCAAATCTCATAGCTTTTAAACATGCTTGTACTAAAGTGTGCTATGTTAGATGTCAGAATCAAAAACAATCTTGGATCCACTTTACATCACCTATCATGCATTCATTGTGAAAGGTAATGGGATAAAATTCGAGAAAACGAAGGGTAGATATACAATGTGCTATTCCATCTGTTTGGAGCGTGTGTGTAGTTTGCTGAACCTAAAGCAATTGCAGACACATTCAGAAGCCAGCTTCATATCCTCCTAAAATATTAATATCCAGAGAATAACAAGAGAAACAGTGAATAGCATTAAGTTTTAAAAGAGGTATACCGTGAGTAGACATATTGATATAAAATTAATAACGAAAAACTCACGTACAGAGTTTTCCGTTATTAATTTTGTAGTGAATAGCATTTATTATGAGATGGTAAAACATCTCCCATGATTTTTCATAGATATTCTCCTCTTACTGTGCAACAGATTACTTACTGAGGAATAGTTTTGGATTTTTGATATAAGGCAGTGTCATTGCCTTCTCAAAGCAAGGAAAACATCTAAAACTAGCAAACAGTTACTATCCTATCTCTCTGACCAGCATCTTTGTAAGATTTTGGAGAATTCTGTAGTATCATTGGACCACTTATTCTGTTCAGAAACATCTGTTAGACATGCATTCTTGAAACAGCCATCTCATTTCAATTTACTTTTCCATGGAAAAAGAAAAAGCAAGTGCAAAGCTTTCTCTCTAGCTGAATCTTCCAAGTGTAAGCAGGAAGTGCTATCCCTTCCATACTTCCAAGAGGACAATGTTCCACGAAGCTCTTTCCTAAGTGTAATACTCTGCTGTCAAACTCAGTCACTGAACAACTTCCTCTCATCTCACAACTGACAGTGTTCTGTGTGTTGATGATTTTACAAATTTTTGTCATTCTTTTGTAACATCAGGATCAAGCGACTGATCATTGGTTCTTAGTAATGGATTCAGGTTTTAGCAGAAAAAGTGGATGTACCCTTTTGCTGAAAATGCAGTTTTCATCCAGACTAGTTAAGGGTGGCACAAACTATTAGCAACAGACTCATTTTTGACTGAAGACTTATATTCCTTGTACATGTTCATCAGCTAAGAGAAAATGCAAGAGAGCAGTGAATATCTTCTGCACTCTGTCCTGTCTATCTACAGTAGTGTTTCCCAAACTTTCAACACCCCCATATCCATTTTAAAATTTTAGCAACACAGATGTACCCCTCTCAGGCCATGGCCATTTGGGAGACATTAACAGTATTTCATTTAAACACAATTATAAAGGTATTTAATTTTTAACATTTGCATCATAATAAATTCAAACATTCAGCTTTTTTTAATTATTAAATATAATTTTAGTTTTACAAATTTTCGATAATAAAAAAAAGTTTAATGACAGGAATGAAATTTAGCAGAAAGTTCCAACCTTATGGTTTGAACCAAGCAGGTGGGAATGGAGTACAATTGTACCATTAACCAGATGCAACCATAATGGAGATCAGTCAGCACATGTGAAGAGACATTTTGTTTAAAACTTCCTCTAGATTTTTTAGTTATTGAAAAATTGATTATAGAACAGACCTGCACTTATCTTACCTCCCTAAAGACCTATCGCATAACCCTAGAGATATGCATGCCACACTTTGCAAAACGCTGCGCTACAGGATGGGGTGGCTGTATTTACAATGAAATTTCTTAATATCCTAAGCATCTCCATTTCATTTTCTTCTGTTTCATGCTGATCCCTGTCACATCACTGATACTTGATCTCCACTTGAATGATACATCCTCACAAAATGTGTATCAACAGCCATGGCCACTAAACTTTAAACACCTTCCTCAGCCATCTGAATAAATGTCTACAATTCACCACTGAAATTTGAAAACCAGAACACACTTCCATTTCTGGATATATACTCTTGTCGCATCTTTACTAGGGCAGTCTATCCTTCACTGTCTGCTGTAAATCTGCACATACCACCCAACACAAAAATTAAGTCCTCCTAATACTTTCAAAAATACAGTAATAAATATTTGCTGCAGTGAGCAAATTCTTAAACATGAATTATCAGCAGCCCATTTATAAACAGGGTGCTTAAGAGTCAAGCTGAATAACAGGTGACATCTACATAGCCTTTTCAGGAATGTGGAGAACCAACTAGGACTTCTGACCTAATGTCCACTCCTCACTTTTTCAGGGTGCTGGCGGTTTAGGATTTAGTCAACCAAAATGTTGGCTGGGGCATTGCCCAGTTAGACAAGGCTCGTGTTGTTTTTGTCAGGGAATCAGTGCTAGGCTACAGATAACTATCAGTCAGAGAGAGATCTGATCTTGGTATTATTAGAGGTAAGAAAAGATTTAGTGGTATGATAGAGTAGAACTGGAAAGGAGGGCCATAATAGCAAATGACTCGATGCGTAGGTTATGCAAGAGGAGTGGTATGGAGTTTTCGATATGTTGAGTGAGTTTGACAAGCAAAAGGACTTATACAAGAAAGATGGTTTGCATCTGAATGCATTTGGTGTCTGGAGACTGGAAAAAGTATGGAATGAAGTGAAAGTGGATGTGCAAAATCAGGGAACTAGAGCTTTGGCGGAAATGCTGAGTGAATATGCAGACATCAGTGAGGAAGTTGAGTGTAAGAATGTGTATAATATGCCTAAGTTAGTACTAGTAACAAACCAAAATGAGGTAGTTAGTATAAAACATCAAGATATTGGTAGGCGTAATGGGGCTTTTGCACTTTATGTACACTAATGCCAGGAGCATTTGCAACAAGCAGGAGGAATTTTTGGCATTGGTTAGTCCATCTTGGTCAAATGTTATTGGCATTAGTAAGACATGGCTGACAGAAGATGATATAGTTAGTGGGATAGAATGTGAAGGGTATAGTGTGTTCAGGGAGGATAAAAAAGAATGGGGGGGGGGGATGTTATTGATGATCGCTGATGAACTGCAACCAAAGAGAGTAGAAGTTCAACCTGCAGGCCAGTGAAAATAGCACATTTGAGACAATCTGCTATGAGATTATTTATTTATAGTGTATGATGATATAGTGGCCACGAGTCCCCCTTTTACGGGGAAGTATGGCACCATCTCAATCCCCCAAATTTTATTTGGGCTCGGGACCGGCATAGCTGATGAATCAGACCTATGGCTGGATCTTAAGTATTCCTGACTGTAATCTGTGTTTGTTCATGGGGCCGGTTTACCTGCTTGTGGGAGGAAAAACCCCAGATAAACTAGGGAGAAAAACCCTGTTGTCCACACCCAAGACTGGCTAACTTGGCTATGTCTGAGAAAGATCCTTAAGCTCCTCACGTTGGCAATGAGAATCAAACCCAGGACACTCCTTTCCCAGGCATATGGTTGTGAAGCAATTCAGAATAACAAAATATACAGTTGGGTGCTGCTATAGACCAGGGTATGGAAAAGATGATGGAGATAGTATGCATCGGCAAATAGATTCGATGAGAGGAGAGCAGATAATTATTATGGCATATAATAATTCTCCTCCTTCCAATCTCTGTTCCCATAGATTGGAAGAAGGAGAAGACACATGGGAGGAAGGAAATAGAATTTATGCAGTTACTAAAGAATAATTACCTGAGACAACATGTGATGGAATATGCAAGGAATTCGTGAGTGCTCAATCTAGTAATTGCATCTGAGGATTTGTCTATACTGAATATGACCACGTTGCCACCAATTGGTTACAGTGATCATATGGTCTTGATCTAGGAGATGGCTAAATGTGTGGAATTTTCCATTTAGTGGGGTATATGTGAAATTATGGCTGGTAAGTATGATAAGCTTAGGAGATTGCTTGGATTGGTGCCATGGCACGTAAAACTGCAAGGGCTGGATGTTGATATTGCATTGGAAGTGGTAAAGGAATATTTGAGGGAAGTAATGGCAGACTTGAGTCAGGAGAGTAAATCAAGTGGGAGTTAAATGGATGAATATCGTCATTAAGCTGGAGCTGCAAAAAAATAAACAATTGTGGAGGGAATGTAAGGAGAAAGATGACCAGCAGGCACATGAACAGTACAAGGCACAAGCCAGAAGGGTAACTAGTGTGGTAAGAAAGGCAAAAGCAGAGTATGAAAGAAAATTGACAATACAGGCTAAAGATAATCCCAAACAATTCTTTTGATATGCTGCAAGTAAAAGAAAGTAACGTTTATTGCAGAATGATTTTAATGAATGCCAATGGTAGGGATGGAGGTAACTGCATTAGTCGAATAGTAGAATTACTAAGTAAACACTTTGCAAGAGTATATCATCCAGGTGGTGTTATTGCAGGAAAGAGAGAGGCAAATGCTTAGATGGGAACTGAGGTAAATGAAATGGAGGGGCATGGCATATTACAGAACCTTAATGTGAATACGGTCCATGCGGTTAGCCTAGTAGCTATGCGCTTCACAACCATATGACTGGGGAAGGAGTGTCGTAGGTTTGATTCCTGTTCGATTCAAGTTAACCAGTCTTGAGTGTAGACAGCAGGTTTTTTCCACCAATTTATCTGGGGGTTTTCATCCTGCAAGCAGGCAAACTGGCCTCCCATGAACACACAGGATGCAGTCATAGAATACAGTACAACAAGGAAGGCAACAGGAAACTACCTTATTCATAGTCATTTCCCTAGATAGTGGTGTATATATAGCTATCCCTAAATAGCCGAAAGGCTATAACCACCACCACCAACAACAATGTGAATACAGCTGTGGAATGGATAGTATACCATCTCAAGTTTTATGTGAAGCTGTGAGGGATTTGTCAGTGCCCTTGACCGTATTGTTTAGTCTCAGCTCTGGGTTAGTCCCAGTAAAATAGATCCATTGCATAAAGGAGGCTCCAAGACTGATGCAGCAAATCACCAACCAATCAGCATATCAGAAGTTGTTCTCAAAGTATTGGAGAAGTTGGTCAAGAGCAAAATACAGGAGATAGATGGAAATGGGATACTGTATGGGGTGGGGTGGGGATAGGTCATGCCTCAGTAACTTGCTCACTGTTTTATAATACAATGACAGCTGAGTTGGATAATAAAGGTAATGGGTTTACAGTGATATTGCAAAAGCCTTTGATAGGATACTGCATGGAATTCTAATCAGTAAATTGCAACATATGGGGGATGGATATAGGGTCGGTGAGGTGGATAGGGACGGTTGATGGAAAAATATCAGAGAGTAGTTTATTCAGGAGTCAAGTCCAAAAGAAGGCCTGTGATTAATGGCATGCCACAGGGTTCTGTTCTTGGACCACTACTGCTTAATTTGTACATTATTGATATAGGAAAGGATCTGAGAGGAAGTATTAAGTTGTTAGCTGATGATGCAAAGTTGGGTTGAGCAATAGTTAAACAGATGATGTCAAAATTTTGCTAAATGATTGAGATAGGTATTATTTCTGGGAAAATTCCCATGTTACTCCTCTAAAATAAATTATTATTTTAATGGCTAATATAATAGCCTATTTTCATTTAGGAGTACCTCCCTCTTTTTTTTTTTTTTTTTTTTTTTTTTTTATAATGTCATTGGCTCTTTACTCAAAACTTAGGACATTACTGAAGTGTTATAAAACTAATATATGGAGAATAATATAGGAGGAAAAAAATTCGGACATACCTTTTTTGGATATTGCTTTCTGTCTCCTTATCCCGGTGATATGCGTTCATCTGCTGTTAAAGGAAGGAGATTTTGGGAAAGGAAGGTAAAGTAATGTGGGGGGAATTATTTGAAAAAACCCAGTTTTTTTTATGTATAATATTATTATTAAGGGTGGGTAGAGAGTGTTTGGAAGGGGAGGTGTGAGAGAAGGATCTGAAGATAGAAATTATTTTGGGGGAAGAGGAAGGATTGATGGTGGAAAAAATCAGGAGTAGGAGTAATAGGGTGTGAGCCGTTTGACAGTGTTTCATCTTCAGAACTCATGGGGGGAGTGGAGGCTCTGTCATGTTGACTAGGTGTTTCTGTCTTGGTGTGCTTGTGTTGTCTCGATTGGTCGGAGTCATGGCTTAAATTTTATGTTATGGAACTTCCATCTCTCGGAAATTATGTAGGGTCAGTAGATGTTTGATTTTTTGTCACATTTTATGGCTATAATTTCTGATATTCTAAGCATTGTTTCGTTGTCTTGTATGTCTAATATTATGGCCTTGTCGATTTGTGGGGTATATTTCTGTTCAAGGGCATGGACTACTATTTCAGTTTTTCCTGTACTTTTTATCCCTTATTTCTTTTTGTTGTTGCATTTTTTATTGTTTAAATGTTCTGGAATAGAGATGTTAGTCACGGAAATGTTCTTGTAGTCTTGCCCACAAAAACCTGATAGTAGAACCTGTATAGGTGACATCAGTCTTTTTGGCAAGGAAATTTCTGAACAATGTTGTGGTGTTCTAATATTTCTTTGTGTGTGTGTGTGTGAGAGATTTTGTAGGTTTTAGAAGCTGAGCCAATTTTTGGTGTGTGGTGAACACCAGCTTATAGTCAGTGTGTTTGAAAAGGTATCTGTAGGCTTTTATATGTGTTCTAGATGTATGCTAGTTTGATAATTTTTTGTGTTAGGAAGTTTTTTGGTTGTTGCGTTGTTTTGTTGGCATAATTTATTAGTTATCTATGGTAATTCTAATTTTGAAAAATATCACTCCTACTCAACCCTTCCCTCCCCCCCGGCATCACTTTTTATGGCCAATACGTGGACGATGTTCTATGCATTGAAGATGCATAGAATATCGTCCAAATTACAAGCGTCCCTTAACGATTACAGCAAAAGACTAAAATTCACCATAGAAACCGAACAGGACAAATCCATCAATTTCCTAAACCTGACATTAGTCAGAAGAACAAACAACAAAATAGCCAAGAAAATATTCCACAAACCCACACATATCGGAAACTACCTCCATTTTAACTCATGCCATCCCTATTTGATTAAAAAATCAGTCATCCCAACACAATTCATAAATGCTTAAAAGTTTTCAACTAACTATAATTATCTCAACACAGAAATAAAGAAATTAATGCAAATTTTTCAAAATCGGAATTACCCTACACAACTAATAAGTTACGCCAACAAAACAGCAAAAATCACACAAAACAACCCAACAATCAGAACAAACTTCCCAACACAAAAAATTATCAAAATGTCATACATCCAGAACGCATACAAAGCCTACAGATACCTTTTCAAACACCCTGACTATAAGCGGATATTCACCACAAACCGAAAATTGGCTCATCTTCAAACCTACAAAATCACACACACACACACACACAAAGAAATATTAGAACACCACAACGTTGTTTACAAAGTTCCTTGCCAAAAAGACTGTAATGTCACCTACACAGGTTCTACTATCAGGTCTTTATGGGCAAGACTACAAGAACACTTCCGTAACTGGCATCCCTATTCCAGAACATTTAAACAAAAGAAAAACAGGATACAAAGTACAGGATAAGCTGAAATAGCAGTCCACTCCCTTGAACAGAGCATACCTCGCAAATCGACAAGGCCATAATATTAGACATACAAGCCAACTAAACAATGCTTAGAATATCCGAAATGATAACCATAAAATGTCACGAAAACTCAATAAACGTCCACCGACCCTACATAATCTCTGAGAGTTGGAAGCTCCATAACATAAAAATTAGGTCATGACTCCCACCAGTAGGAGACAACACAAGCACACCAAAGACAGAAACACCTAGCCGACATGACATAGCCTCCACTTCCCCTCACAAGTTCCGAAGACAACACACTGTCAAAATGGTTCACACACCCCGTTACTCCCATCCCTGAGTGTTTTCCTATCAATCCCTCCTCTTCCCCAAAAAAATAATTTCTATCTTCAGATCCTTCTCTCACCCCCTCCCCCAGTAAACTTTCTCTACCCACCCTTAATAATAATATTATTATTATACATATAAAAAACCTGTTTTTTTCAAATAATTCCCCCACATTATTTTACCCCCTCTTTCCCAAAATCCCCTTCCTTTAACAGCAGATGAATGCATATCGCCAAGATAAGGAGACAGAAAACGAATTTTTTCCTTTTATATTATTCTTCATATATTAGTTTTATAACACTTCAGTAATGCCCTAAGTTTTGAGTAAAGAGCCAATGACATTGTAAAAAAAAAAGGGGTGGGGGGCACTCCTAAACAAAAATAGGCTATATTAGCCATTAAAATAATGATTTAGATAGATTGGTAAACTGGGCAAGGAAGAATGGATGTCAGTTTAATGTGGCAAAGTTTAAAGTTATGCATTTTGGGGTGAAAAGATTACTAGCTGTATACCACATTGGTGGAACTGTACTCCAGGAAATTGATGAAGCTTAAGACTTGGGAGTGTTAGTGGATAGGTAATTAAAGTTTAGGGACACATAACAAAAGTCACTAAAGAAGCTCATCTGATTAATTGGCTACTGAAGAATACTTTAGCAAGTGGAGACAAGCAGGTTATTATTCCACTTTATCGAGCTTTTCTAATACCCCATTTTAACTATTGCAGACAGATCTGGGTGCCAGGGTTTCTTGGCGATGAGGAGAAGGAGGTGGGAAGGATCCAGAGGATTCCATAGACCTGCTACCAAGATGGTAGCAGGTCTGTGGAATGAACCTTACAAAAACATGTTGAAGATTTGTGGGTTACAGAAACTGGTCGATAAATGGAAAAGGAGGGTGATATGATTGAGGCATACAAATTACTGAGGGTTTGTTTACAAAGTTAATTCAGAGGGAATTTTTCAGAACAGGTCTTGTGGTTGGAGAACTATGGTCTTTCCATGGAAACTGAGTAAGAGTGTAGTTAGCAAGGGTGTTAGAACTAGGTTTTTTGAGAGTAGTGAATGAGTGGAATAGGTTGCCAGAGTCTGTGGTGAATGTAATGACTGTGAATGAATTCAAAGCAAAGTATGATAGATACTGGGCAAATTCTAGACTTCTTGGAGTAGCCCATAATAATATATATATATATATAATTTTTCCCCCCCCAAAGAAGAACACAGGACTAGATTATCTTCATCCCAATAAAGAATGGTATGAGGATCTGTTTATAAGGTACCAGTTGTAGATCTTGAAACTTAGAATGTTTGTGCAGTGCATTGTTTTTCAAATGAGTATGAAGAATACTATTATCTGCCAATCTACAAGATAGATTAGTGAAAAAGGGTGAAAAAAAAAGGGTAATTCATATATAGGAGAAAGAGGACAGGCAATAAAGCATAGCCCTGGACTACACCTATAGTGAAGACATTTAAGAGAGGAAGCAGTTCATCATAATGTGCACTAAACAACTGGAGAGAGAGAGAGACTGGCTAATTACAGAGGGGAGAAGGTAGACCAAAGGATGTAAAGTTAAGTATATTTTATATACCTGTACAAATAGTGATCTGTATACTTCTACAAATAATTGTCATCACATTAGTTTATGTAATAACATGCAGTAATTTTCTTTCAGGTATGACTCTATTATGGTTGGTAATAGGATATAGATTTCTCTGGCAGACTGAGATGGATACTATTGATGAAAATGAGTTGCTGAGGAAAAGGTTTCCACTGAAAGCTTGGAACAAGAAATCTAGATGATTTTTTTTTCTTTGTTTCATACTTTGTGAAACAGTTTCCTTTTATTGAGGTTGCATGTTAACATGCTAATTTCAACATTTAAATTATAATTGTGTAAGTATTAATTGTATTTATGTACTCTAGTCATTTATGAGATGTGATATTTTTGTTCATTTTAACTGTCTTCAAAATAAGTTTTGTTAAGAATGTTTATGTAGTTGTTTCATTTATTTTCTATATGTTCAGTAAATATTTTAAGTATTTTATTGTGAGGGAATGTGTTGTTATAATGGTGAAATGCAGCATAATCTGTTTGTGGAAACTTATGGTAATTGGCATTTCATCTCATCTGACACTGGAGTGGCCAGGATCACTCTTGTCCTTGCAGGCAAAGGAAAATTATTTGAAAACAGAAGAGCTCTATTGATGATTAATACCAGAAGGTATTGTATGGATTTTGTTTTACATAGATGGATAAATATACTGCATTTTTAGCCTATGTTCATCATGTTTAACTATATGTTTGCATTAAAGATTGTTTCCATGATCATTATTTAATCTTCATTCATACTGAATTATGAGGACAAAAAAGCTTTTATGGGTAATGTGAGGAAGATTTAAAGCAGTAGCTATAGAATTTGATATTTTGTGGTAAAGATTCCTTTGTGTTAGTAACCATGATTTTAATTTTTAGTTAGACAGGCAAGAAATTTTTGAAGTTTATTATATCTGTCATAAAATCCTAGAATTAAACCAATTCTGTAGTAATTTCTTTTATTATTACGAATATTTTTAATTTCAGCTATCTGAAAGCATACTAAAGAATTGCAATTTAAAAGCATGCTTGGGATTAAGAAGTTATTTCATGTGTATTAAACTTTTTCTTACTACCGTATGCATAATAACTGCAATCTGATTACTGATAGGTGAAAAATAATGTATCACAAGAAAACTGTTTCGGCTTAAGCTCTGATGGTTTGCAGTTATGAGCTTTTACTCTTTGCTTCAGCCAACTATGCACATCTTGTTGAGAAATATCTTTTTTAATATTCTAAATTATTGTTCATACTCCTGGCCTTAACTCTTGTTTTGCTTAATTACATTATACAAACCATATTTGCAAGATTTATATTCTTGTTTACACATGCATATACACTTGTTGTGTATATGCATGTGTAAACAAGAATATAAATCTTGTGGTTGGAAAAGTAATTTGTCACTCTAAAGGGAGACATTCAAGCATTTTGGTATGAACTCAGATAGAAAATAATCACATAAATCATCTGAAAAATTAAAAGTGGTGATAGCATGCTCTAAGTTGAACTATGTATAAATGTAAAGTGATATTTTGAAATAAACCAAAGCTACTATAAAACTCTATGAACCAGTAGACGTATAGCGGTGAAACAATTTTCACTGTGGCACAAAAAACAGGGTTGTGAAAATTAACAAAATAAATATAGTTGGGTGGTTTTATAAGATGTAACTTTTTTACTACAATTTCAAATCAGTAAGGCTTGAGTAAGTGTTAGTATTTTGCTTGATTTTCATTACTGTGGCAGGTGCATACTCCTTCATTTTAATAGATATCTGAAGAGCAGTTACTGTACATAGAAAAATACAGTCAACTCTTACTTTTAGTGAACTTGCAGGAAAACTGAAGGAAAATTTTGTCATTATGTCTGCTGCATTGAATTATTTTAAAATAGAGTTGTGTCAGTGGTGCTTTGGGTGGGACTTTGTAGTAGTTTGCTTAATGTGATGTAAGATACATACATAATCATGAATTAAAAGATGGTATAAACTTTGGTAATTGAATTTTTTATTGTTACCAATATTGAAAAAAAAAAACAATTTCAAAGTAAACTAAACCTAACATCTAGTTTGAAATAGATGAATGAGAATAAGACACACGATAGCATGAATATTAAAATGAAACTTAATGCATGGTTATTTAGTTGAGAATAACATATCACCTTCATGCTGTATAATTGCAGAAAAACTATTCAGTTGGGTGATGATCCTAAGAAAAATGTTTCTGTAATTTAAAAAAATTAACATTCTTGGTACATCACAAGAATAGTGACCTCCAAAACTTCAATCATCGTGATTAAAATTTACTTATGGATTAATGCTTCATAGCTTGTGTTAAATATTATTTCAAATAAGAATTTACTTTTAACAAAAACTATTGCCCTTGATTGGAAACACCTCAGTTTAAAAGGATGTGGGAAACTTTAGAGCTTATTCATTAGTGCTTCATAGTATAAACACTGAAAAAAAAAAAAAAAAAAAAAGTTATTTATTGAACTAATATGATGTAGAAAGTTTATTTTTCACTTGGTTAGACTATAATAAATTTAAATTTATTATAGTCTAACCAAGTGAAAAATAAACTTTCAACATCTTTCTCTAAATCCAGAGTAATTTAATAAAAAGGTGGCACACCTTTTGGCAACTCCTATAGGTAAAGATGACCTCGCCATTGCTTCTGCCTGGTATCTCCACTTCTGGGCCTGGCTCCCACTGAAGAGACCTCAATAAAGGTCGAAACTAGTCTGGGTAGTGGCCCTTCCCTTAATGCATAACATTATACATATCTGCAAGGAGATGTGTTTTGCATTATGGGAGATACTGAGATAGGAGTGATGTTAGCTTGGTCCACCTTTGCTACGAGTTTCCCAGTGTTGTACTACCTTACCCCAGTCCTGAAGATATTTTCAGGCACAAACTTTGTTTGCTCACACTTGGATAAAGGATTAAACTAAATTTATTATAATATGATATAATATAAATTGTAATTTTTAACCACCATCTTCAGAGCACAAATTCAAACTATAACTGAAGCAAAGCTAGTTTATCAAGATGCTCTCTAAGGACCAGATAAAAACAAAGTTAATTCAGATAAGTCAGGCAAAATTTTGTCTTAGAATGACTCTCTCCCATCTTTGGCAAATGAATACCTGTACTTGTTGAGGTTAAGTGTTTCATAGCAGATGCTGATTCAAAAATCAGTCTCAGAGACCTATAGTGACCTTAGTGCAGTACAGTTATTTTCTTTCATTTAATCCTGTGTGAAGGAGTATCCAGAGCATGGAGTGACAGTCCATGCAGATGATCATTAATATAGTTATGTTCTTAAAAGCAGATGTTAACAGATCTACCTCTCTGTTTAAAGTAGGCTAAGTTGCACAAGGAACTTTATACACTCCAAGATGTGTAAGAGGATGAAGTTGATCCTTTGGAGAATGGATGAAGGTTGTTAGCTGGCTTTGCAGATTGAAAGTGGTATGGAGATTATATTTGTAAAGAACTTTAGCTATCTTTTATGTTATATCCTGGATATAGAATCTGATGAGAATAGTTTTGCTGTGAGCTTGCGCATTGGTTGTGGGTGGGACATGCAGTATTTTTCTATTTTATTGAGGTTGTAGCCATTAGTTAAAGTGTTGTAAAAGTACCCAAGTTCAGTGGCTCATTTAAACAAATAGTCCTGGATCTGTGTAAGCATTTTGAGAAAGCCATACTGTTGGGATGGATAATCATATGATTGCTTATGTAAGTACTTTCCATTGTGTGTGTGTGTGTGTGTGTGTGTGTGTGTGTGTGTGTGTGTGTGTGTGTGTGTGTGTGTAGATTTCCTATAAAGAGAAAAGGATAATGAATCATTTGGTAGTCATATAACTAATGGGCCTAGGAAGGAACAGTTGCTTCTTTTTTTTATGCATTTTTGTATGTTGGCTGTTTAAATGCACTAAAAATTTATCTAATTTGTCTAGGCCATGAGTTCAAAACCAACACATCATCTACATAGTATAGCCAAGTTGGGTTTGTGTGTCTACTTGACTATATCTGCTTGATTTTCTAGAAATTCTGTATAGAAATTAGCTAAAGGGGGAGGGGGGGGATCCATTGCACTCTCATATTTGTATATTGTTTATTCCTTTTTCTTTTTACTTGATTAGAAGGAGTATCCTCTAAAATTAAGTTGTAACTTTGCTTACGATTAATGACTAATGCCAAATTTTAATGCAGCTAAGGTTCATACCAGGAGTATTGGTTTTTTTTTCTAGTATCTAATAATTATTTATCTAATAAAAATTAGTTCCCTTCCCAAGTCTTAAACAAATCTAATTCACTTATCTTAGCTTTAGAAATAAGAGAAATGTAATTTAAAAACATTTGTTTAATTAACTGTAGTACACTGAAATGATAATGCTTTGCCCTAATTCAAAAGTGGCATCCTTTCAAAGCTGAAAGGATACCACTTTTGAATGAAAAATACAAAGAGAAGTAACCAGCATTGGATGGCAAGGAGGCTTTCTTCCTGATGTCATTGATCTCTTCAATTTTGCCATCCATGTGTTGACTGGTTCTCTTGGAAGGATACCATGTATAAACAGATAGTGAGAGTACAGTTATGGACTCTCTGCCTCCCTCCCTTCTAGCCAATTTCTATATAGAACATTTTGAAAAAAAACATGCCCTTGATACTGCCATTCTCAAAACTATCTAGCTAAGATATACTGATGATGTGTTCTCTTTTTAGTCACGTAGTTCAAATGCATTAGACTCCTTCCACCTCTACCTCAACAGCCAGCACCCCAAAATCCAGTTCACCACAGAAAAAGAAAATTATATCCCTGTCGACAAACAGACTACAGTAATGTTATTACTATATTCCCTCGATGAGTCATTAGACTCCCTGGAGGTGTCATGTAATAATAATATCCAGAATACCTCAGAAAAGATAACTAGAACTCTAAAATATAATATATAATCTCTATGCTTCTTTCAAACCTCATCTTGATGCTGGCTGCCCTTATCTAGTCTCCTAAGGATCCACTCCCTCTCCTCTTTGTTCCAAGTGTTTACAATGTTCCTTGTTCTTTCAAATTATCTTATTATGATCAGACCAGGAGATATGCCAGCATCCACTTAGAAGAACACAAGAAATACATCTGCTGCCATAACTGTGGTCATTCTGGTCTAGCTGACCATGCTTTGTGAATATCTTGCACAGAATCAAATGGAGAAAAAACTTTCACTGCAATAAATCTAAACTTGAATGACTTTTCTTAGAATTAGCAACAGATTTATTAAACCAGCCTAATCTTAATAAATATGGTTGTGTTAAACTTCCCAAGCTTTGGGAAACTTTCATTTTTAGGCCTCCTGCCCAACAGCTAAGGCTAGCCATCAGCACTCATAGAGGGCACCCTTTGTAGGACTTCAGGCTTTTAGTCTATTTTTTCCACTTATATGTTTGAATGTTTTTTCCCCATGTGTGCTTTTTCAATTTTGAGATTATATCCCTGATGATTTCTCTGTGAAAGAGATAAAATACAGGATCTAATAAACTTGTATTTTATTGTTCCTCTGTGCTGTATTTATTCCATTAAACCTAATAATGAGTTTAAAGCAGCACATAAAGCCTAAATACTAAATTAAATAGGTCGAGGCTCTCTGTCAGTGGTGCACTGATAAATAATGAAGCAGTATCAAAGATAGCCAAGATGTCAGTCTTTTTTTTTTTTTTTTTTGAATTAAGTGTTTTTTATTTTTTATTTTTTTAAGTGAGTAGAACTTTCAGTGGAGGAAGCTGCTCATTTGGGAAAATTCATTTCATTGACTGTTTGGCACGGTTGTAATTAGAGGTAATTTGTTGTTTTGGATTTGTAGCTAAAGCAACTAAGGCTATGAGGATAGCGTATTACATATGTAAATTGCATGAGTTCTTTTGGTTGGTTTACCTGTTTTGTAGGATGAAAAACCTCAGTTTCAATAAGGTAAAACCCTACTACTTCTGTATGAGGTTGGCCAACTCACCTTCATTTGAAAAGTCCTGATGAAGTATCTTTGCATCCCAGACAGGATTCAAACTGAGCTACTGGAGATCTTGATCTATAATGTATTGTTATATTGTTTTATTGTATAAGTATACTAAATTCCTGTTACAAAATATATAGCAGAATTTTAAATAACAAACTAATAAAATATTCTGAAAACTTTATTTTAGAAGTACAGAATGGGTTTAGAAAAGGACAATCGTGTATAGATCCAGCCTTTTGCCTAAAATTAATAAAGAAAAGAAGAGAATACAATTTAGAAACACACATTACATTTATTGACTTTGAAAAAGCATTTGACAAAGTTAAAAGAAGCATTTTATTTAACATATTAAAAGAAAGACAAATACAAATAATATTCTAAAAGCTATCATAAGTATATATGAAAATAATCAAATACAAATAAAATTAAATCATGAGCTATCATATACGAGAGAGATAAACCAAGGAGTCCAACAGGGATGTCCCCTTTGAGCAACTCTTTTTAATATTTATCTAAATGAAATAATAATAAAATGGAATAAAAATTTCCATCAGGGTATTAAACTTTCTCTTACCGTGAACTTAAACACTCTCCTTTTTTGCCGATGACCAAATAATAATTAAGAATTCTGAAGATAACTTACAGAAAGATATTTTAAATTTAAATGAGATAGCCAAAGATTATGGAATGATAATATCAACAGAAAAATCAAAAACGATGGCCTTTAAAGGACAAGATCCAGTAAGAACTAAAATAGTAATAGATAACAAGATTTTAGAACGGTGAATTCATTTACCTATCTAGGATGCATGATTACATATGAAAAAGATATAAACTTAAGAATCGCATAACATTTAAAAATAACAGGTCTAATTAACTCTATATTTAAACCTAACCTAGTTCAAAAACAAACCAGACTAAAGTATACAATATGTTAGCCCTACCAGTCCTATTGTATGAAAGTGAAATCTGGACAATAAAACAAAAAGACAAAGATTAATAACAGCTGAAATGAAGTTTATGAGAAAAACTGCAAAGTATACTCTATTCAATCACAAAAGAAATGATGAAAAAATTAAACCAGGAATCAGTGATAGAAAAAATTTAAAAATATAAACATAAATGGATGGAACACATTGAAAGATTACCAAAACAATCCTTAAATTATAAATCAATAGGAAAAAGAAAACCAGATCATCCTTTTAAGAGATTCATCGATGACTTCTAAGGCCAGAAGAGGCCACTCTAGGCCTAAATCCTTGACAAGCGTGATGATGTTTCATCCATTATGACAGTTGTATTACCTTTATTTGCTTTGGTTTTTAAGGCTACTATTTCTTAAGTGGAATGTTGCTCTTGGGAGATTTGGATTTTATCAGAATACCAACCACATCCAAACAAAGAATCTTAGCCACTGGAAAATAAATCATAGATATAACTTTCAATGCTAGACATGATTTCTAGAACTGGAACTGGTCTAGGAGTAATGGGAAATTATGACCTCTACTGAGTGCATGGATTGCATCTTCTCTGAATAGCTGTGAATAATAAATTCATTGCTGCATGACTTGTCATAGTTGTGGCAGGATGTGTTTTGCTGTTGGAGAGAGGTTTTTTTTTAATTTTTTCATGTGATCTGACTTGTAAATTCTTCACTTGCAGTTTTTGGAGACAGTGTAAAGAATTCGTCACAGTTCCGGATTTAGTATTCCAAATGCTCTTGTAATAGTGGCATTGATTTTTGCAAACTCAATGTGAGTGCTGCCAGTTTATTCATGAATTAATATTAGATTTGCTTGATGTAAATATGTTTAAAGCAATGCCCTTTCATTATGTAATGGCATTGCTTTTAATTCTCCACATTTTAATTTAAGTATAGTGAAACATTTCTTAAAGGGTTATTCATATGTCTATGATAACAAATTGGATATATTATTTTCAATAAATCATGCATTATCAAACCATTATCCATTTCTAACTAATGCTACATGTGCTATGTTCTAACCATCAGTTTCAAAATAGTTATTTTTCTTGTAATTTTTTTGCCTCGAAAATGATCTTAGACAGCACACTGAAATATTTATAGCAATAAAATGTTCAATTATATGCAATTTGTTTTATCGTTTAATTCATAATTTTAACTGTGTTATAGTGAAATGAATTATCTGTAATGGTATTTTGTGTAGTGAGTACTAAGTAATGTATTTCTCTGCTTTTTTTTTACTGTTGTGGTCATTTAAATTTTAACTGGAAATCATTTCATTGCAATTCTGTCTTTTTTTATGCAATTATTATGCATTCCAGTACTATTATTGACTAATTATACTAGTACAGGGGAAGTTTTTGTTATGTGGGGGATAATCCCCTCTTTTTTTTTTTTTTTAAGGCAGTTCAGAACTGTTAATGTTTCTAGTGTAAAGTGCAAAACAATTTAAAATCTGATAAACACAATATAAGGTTTCATATTTCAGTTTTATTGAAATTTATAATAAATGTAAAATGTTTACAATATGGTTTTCATAGCAGGTTGTTTATTTTGTTGATTATAATGGAATATTTAAGGAGCAAGTATCAGTGAATCATGTTCCTTCTACTGCCATCTTATGTTACATTGTTTTTGCATAGAAATCAGATCAGTTTAGTGGAAGGTGGTTTGATTATTTTTAAAATATTAATGCAGGAGTAATGGATATGTTGGAATAAACGTCGGTGATTCATTATGACTTTAAGATATCACATAAATTCTCTATTCCAGTGTCAAAACTTACCATCAGGTAAGAATAAATTTGGTATTATGTATGAAAATATAAGAACAAGCATATCAGAAAGATTTATCATCTTGGTTTACTTTTTTAATGAGACATTTTCTGGTATTTTTCACAGAAATTTACCTTCATAATTATATAAATCAAGTGGATATTAAATCAAGCATTATTTCGAAGCTGAATGTAGAAACTATGAAAGTTTCAAAACAAAAAAGTTCACCAGAGAGCTTACAGAAATACAACTGCTGCCGTTTACGAGTTGCCCTAGTGCAGACCATATAGAAGACGTGATTGCTTTCCCAAGTGTCCATATATTCGCCTTTATTGGTCCATTTTGATAAGGTTTCACTGACCTGACAGCTGTTTCGAACTGGTTGGTTCTCCTCAGAGACCAGGCAATTATTTAAGTAAAGCCCTCTCTAAAAAATTAGGCGATCCCTCGGACCACTCCCTACGAGTGACTGAAAGACCATCCAACTCGGCGTTGGTTACATTCAGTGACATGCTCACCCTACCACTAAGCAGAACCACTCGTATTCCAGGGAAAAGCATCCATTGACAAGACCCCACATGGACCATGCTGGAAAACACTTTCCCTGGAGACTCAAATTGCCTCAAGGCAAGCCCTCTGAAATCTTAAGCTCCTCAGAGATCAGGCAGAAACCTAAAGAGAGAGAGCAAAAATTGTCATTTGATACTAAGGAATTCTAAGTGTTGGAGAGGTGTATTTTTTGTAAGCGAACTCTCAGTCAGTGTGTAAAGTATTTACTAAAATAAAGAGCCAAAAGGCTTCAGTTTGGCGATGCAAAATTATATAAATCAAGTAGATATTAAATCCAGCATTATTTCGAAGCCGAATGTAGAAACTATGAAAGTTTCGTAAAAAAAAAATTTTAAAAAAAGTTGACAGAGAGCTTATGGGAATACACTCGCTGGCATTTCCTAGTTGCAGAACAAGAGTTTTTGCTTTCTTAAGGTTTGTGACTGGTCTCTGAGGAGAACCAACCAGTTCAAAACAGCTGTCAGGGCCAGTGAAACCTTATCGAAATGGACCAATAAAAGGTGAATATATGGATGCTTGGGCAAGCGATCATGTCTTCTATATTCTGCACTAGGGCAACTCTTAAATGCCAGCAAGTGTATTCCCGTAAGCTCCCTGGTCAACTTTTTTATGAAACTTTCATAGTTTCTACAGCTTTATGGAATATTTCAGCTTTGAAATAATGCTGGATTTAATATCCATTTGATTTATATAATTTTGCATCGCCAAACTTTGAAGCCTTTTGGCTCTTTATTTTAGTAATTACCTTCATAATGTTGGAATTGGGGGGGGGGGATTCACTTTACATGGTAATATAAATATATAACTTTGACATTGGCATCAAAGGTGGTATAATATATATTTAGATATATATATATATAATTGCCTGTAAAAGACACTAGAAAACATTTTAGCTTTATGTCCACATTGTTGTTTTGATTGAATAATTGCCGAAGTAAAGGTGTACCTTGTTTGTAAAGACCTTAACATACAGTTTATGATAATGAGTTATTGTTGGCTATTATTATAATATACAGTTTCATACCAGCAACAGTATACTATATTTTTCTCTAATTAGTGTCATTCAAGCTAGAAACGAATAAATGAGGTAAGGAAGTACTATATTAGTACTTTCTTACCTCATTACATTTATTACCTATTAGTACTACATCCAATTACAAAAATTCCATTCAACGCAGTTTTATTTTTCTTGGTGAATTCCATCCACAAAACATCGTAGTATTAGTACCATGAGTGAGTTAAGGGTTCGATAATCCAGAAATCCTGCTCTTAGAAGCCAAACATAAATCGTTCAAGTCTCTTCAGCCTTCTATTAAACCGGGTGATGGTTAGGGTTTATACAAAAACCAACTTTTGTGGTTTTTGAATTCCAGCATTTCCAAAAAACTGGTTAAACCAGTTTTCGAATTTTTACAAAATTAAAAAATATATATAATTAAAACAGTAAAAAAAATTTGTACTTATTTAAAAATTTTTCAGTTTATTTAATATTTATGGAACCACAAAAATATTGCAAAATAAAATATACTTCATACAAAATAAAAAAAACTAAAATAACTAAAATCCATACAAAATATAAATTTTTTATTTTATTTAGTATTTTTCTTAAGGAAATATGATTCCAAAAAAAAAAAAAAACATAATAAAACAAAAAAAAGTATAGGGGGCGTGTTGATGGTAGGGCTACGTTTGAAGAGCTTCGAAAGATAAGTTATTTACTTCTAAAAAATAGCATTATCAGTTTAAAAATTGTGCCAGAATTATAGTATATTGCGAAGTTAATCTGTTTAGCATAAAAAGTTTGTTTTAATTAGTGTTAAATTATTATTTTGATAAGATACGTAGCACATGGCACCAATGAGAAGAAAGACAATGCCGTCCAAATCATCGCCGTCTTTGTTTAAAAAATTTTACCAAAACGAGTTCGTTCAGTGTAATGTCTGCAGGATGTATACTTTTCCGAAAGCGGCTCAAGTTTGGTTTGATAATGATAGTGGTGGGAAAGTGTATGGAAAGCAAGGATTTCAAGTGTCTGAGGTTGCGAGATTGATATAGCAGATGAAATCTATCACATTATGGCTTTCATCTACTACATCAACCATGTGCTATGTATCTTATCAAAATAATAATAGCGATATGATAGGAATTTGCGATGTAGTCCCAGGTAGCATTGAGAGCGGTGTTGAAAGTAAAAGTACAGAGCGAGAGAAAGGGTTGACTGATTTAAAAAAAAAAAAAAAAAAAAAAAATGAAGAGTTAGTTGCAATGAGGGAGATCGCACAGTTGCACAGAATGATGCATAGGGCGAAGTAGCAGCTGGAACGATTACAAAATTATTAACCAAGTGCATCAGCTAACGGAAAGAAGCAAATGTGTGATGAGAAAAATGAGAGCATGATCGGGAGTGTAAGAAAAATGAAGGAGTGAGTGTTGTACGGTGATTTGATAGTAAGAGGTGTAATAGGTTAGGTGAGAGTTTGGCAAAATCGTACATACCTGGTGCGAAAATTACAGATGTAAGTGAGGCTATTAGAACGCAGAAGCAGAGAGTGAAAGAACTGATAGTAGTGGTAGAAATGAATGATTTAAAAGGTGAAAAATTTGCTATGAGGTTTAATGTGGAAAAGTGTAAGGCTATGCATTTTGGAATGAAAAGATTAGCAGCAGTATACCACATTGGTGGAACTGTACTCCAGGATATTGACGAGGCCAATGATTTGGAAGTGTTGGTGGATAGGGAGTTGAAGTTTAGGAGGCACATTGCAAAAGTGGTTTAAATCAGTTCATCAAATTACTTGGTTACTGAAGAATACTTTGACGAGCAGAGACAAGCAAGTTATTGTTCCTCTGTATTGAGCCTTGATAAGACTATATCTTGACTACTGTGCCCGGATCTGGGCACCAGGGTTTCTTCTTGATGGGGAGGAGATATAGAGGTTTAAGAGGCGAGTGACCAAGATAGCAGGTCTATGGAATGAACCTTATGAGAATAGGTTGAAGATTTGTGAGTTGCAGAAATTGGTTGGTAGGTGGAAAAGGGATGATATGATTGAGACATTCAAATTACTGAAGAGCTATAAGATTAATTCAGAGGATATTTTTCAGAACAGGACTGGTGGTGGGAGGACTAGGGTCATCTATGGAAATTGGGCAAGGGTGTTAGAACTAGGTTTTTTACTTGGAGAATGGTGAATAAGTGGAATAAGCTGCCAGTTTGTTGTGGGTGCCATGACTGTGAATGAGTTCAAGGCAAAGTATGATAGATACTGTGTGGATGTTGAATAGTTGTTCTTGACATGATGTTTAGGGCCTCCCTCTATGAGTCTAAGGACTCCTTGGAGTTGCCTGTAATAATAATAATAATGCCCACTGAACGATTATTTAATCTTGTTCTTATTCTAGATACAAAATTGCCTGAAATAGAAAATACTCTCTCACTGGCTATTGAACTTGGTTTTATCGTTTTCAGGGCATCAAATAATAAATCTAAATTCTTTGTTCTTTTATTGGTTGCCTCAAATTTCGGCCTTCATTGTCTTTGGACTTGATATTATTTCTTCAGGTTCCTCAAGAAACATATGAATTGATTTTTCCACGGCTTCTCTTAGAGCAGTGGTCGATATCGACCCTCAGGGGTCGATATAACATTGTTAGGAGTCGATAGAAAAATATAAGACATCATTGTACGGGTAATATTTAATTCGGTTAACTTGGATTACCTCCATCCTGAATGACAATTAAGAGTGAATTGTGGAACAGTGACATGAATAGGACCTGTAAGATGGAGCAAGGTCATGAAAATAGTTACGGAGGCCAATCAAGTAGGCCAAAATGATGTATTTACCAATAAACGGATGTTTCTGGTTCCCACCCGTCCGGCGCAGTGGGAGCGAGATTGCAACATGTGCACAGTTGCTTATTTACTTATACTTACACGTATTCGATCCCAGTCTCATTTTTGCGCATCGACATACGAGTGAGCATTAATGTTCTAAAATTCATCAACATACATATTATAATTCAATAATTATTCATTCACGAACTAAACTTCTCTATGTTGAAGAGTTGGGCGGGGCTGGTAGTAATACCAGTGATATTACTAGTGATAGTAATAGTAATATAATAATATATACTGTATTATACATACAATAAACACTGTAACTATAAAGCAAACAATCTAAAAACTCACATAAGCATCTTTTTTTTGCTTGTCCTATTGTAATTACGTCATAGTAAAATAGAGGGGGTCGATAAAAAGTCAAGAAACTCTTGAAGGGGTGACGTCAAAGAAGTTTGGCGACCCCTGTTTGAGAGCATTGCCCTCATTAATAGTTTCTCTGTCTCCAACATATTCATCATTGGAATCTGTTTCCATACCAGAATTTGGATATATTCTAGACAATGTTTTTCCAGATAACTTAATAATATAAAGTTTTGAAGCTATTAGAAATACACTAGATATCTTTGTTGAAATGTTTTGTGGATTTTGCAAATGTGGCAAAAGGGTTACCAATCCAACTTGTCTTCTTTCTTGAATTTGTACTTCTAAAGCATTTAATAATTTGGAACAAATTTCAGTCTTTAAATATTTTAGTTCGTTTAACAGAAATTCAAATGTGCCTTCCCTTGTTAATAAATTGGCATCTCTTTGTCCTGAAGCCTCAGCTACTAGACGTACTAGTCCCAACACTTTAAGAAGCTCCATGATTTTATGATATTGAGCTTCATTCCACATATGAGAAGCATCAATATCATTCAAAGCTAATACAGCACATTCTTTAATGTTATAAATCTTTCAATCATGGCCTCTAAACTATTCCATCTCATTTGGCAGTCAAGAATCAGACTTAATTCCTTTCCTTTTTCTTGTTTTACATAATTCTGAAGGATGCTATCTCTTATGGGAGATTTTCTAAAAAAATTGCAAATTCTTCTGATTTGGGAAATTGATTGTTCGTAATTGTCAGACAATATAGGGAATCCACAGTCGTTATCTAGAGCAAGAGAATTTAAAAAAAACCCTAGCCATAGTCATCTTCCGATTCCTCACTTGTAACATATACATCGGTTTCAAGTCGATATGCTATAATTAAATAATTAATTTTTACATATTAATTCTTGTATCTAAAACCAGTTTTTAAAAACCATCAAACCTTAGTGATGATGATAATCTCATACTAAGCAGTGAAACCCATTTACCACATGAGCACATTCACAAATATCTTTGCCCAGGTGGGATTCAAACCCACATCCAACATGTAGATAATTGCATGGCCATCTTAGATCAGTATAGTCTATTTAAATCATGAAAATCATTACATTGAGATATAGCAGGTTAAGAAATATAATAATAAAACTAAACGCACAAAAACAGCTTCATTAAAGGGGCAAAAGAAAAGTTAAATATTTCTAATGGACTTTTTAAGCATATAAAATATAAATAACAGTATCATATTTGTCCCTCATTATGAAAAAAAAAAAAATATTCTGAGTAGATTTGTTAACTATTTGTTCATATTGCAGATGTAAATTGATATATTATGAAACATACATTTACAAAAAAGGAACAACTAACTAAAAATGAACAGCTTTCATCCTAGATCAGCATGATAGTGACTGTATGATTATAATAACCAAAAAAGTTACTTTGTATAATGCTTTCAAGAAACCTGTCATTCTGCACTGATACTTTCACAAACTATGTTTCTCGTGAAAGGATACATACTCTCATAGTACATGAGACGGTTACATCACTATAGGGTATCAATTTGAGAAATCCTGAAAATGGCATTTCTAGATGCTTTTTTTTAAGATTAGAATTGATTTTAAAACCAAACAAAATTCGGACAAAAAGTTCATTTGCAGCTTTTCATTCTGTATAACAGTGCTAGACAAAACACGGCTCACAAGCCATTTTCTTGCAAACTTGTGGTGCTTCTCCTACAAGACATCTAACCATTGTTATTTTAAGTGAAAACCCTAAGTAGCATTATATATATAGACAAGTTGTCCTAACATAAAGCACAATTACTTTAAGGCAAAAAATAGAATATACAATGGCAGTTAACACGTTACTTAATACTAAATTGAATGTGTTTACCAAATAAAGTGTTTTTTTGTATTGTTACCTTGTTTTTTTTTTTGAAACTTTTTTTGATATCAGTCATAGTTGTTGGCTTCTTGAAATCTGGTTGCTAATATGTTAACGTGGTTCTTCTATCTTATATGCTTAGTTAGGTGTTCTTTAGCCAACACGGAAGATTTGGAGACCCTGAAGCGTGAATTCTTGGGGGACCCCCTTTTATTTTATTTAAAAAAAAAAAGTGTTGGGGTAGGGATAGAAATGTATTATACTGGAAACTTCATAAACAGAAAAGCAACAAAAAGACAAAACATAATCTGTTTGTTATTAGGCCTATTCTAGTAAATGATTGATATTATTTGACTAACTTACTTTACAAAATATTGTTTTTTTTCTACATTTTCTGGCAACGTATTCCTGAACAGTCTTGTCATATGATAGCGTTTTTGCAATGTCATTTTCTGTTGATCAACCATTGTAGAGTGAAACTTATTTTTTATAATGAAAGCTTTCAGAAATTGCTCTCTGATTCACAGCCTGTAATTAGTAGTATAAATCTTTAAGACAGTTCTCAAATTTGGAAATGGGTCAATTGGATGTTTGTAAATGAGTTGTAGAACTTGAAGACATTGCAAATTTTCATCAGTGTCTTCATTGTAATAGGATGCAAGCTTCACACTGATCTCATCTCAAAATTTCAAACTAAATATGAAAGAAAGAAATTTTTTCCATTTTACTTATGTGAGTCAGTCCCTATAGTCATCTGGGGGTTATCAAAGAATCTAATTATCTAATTAGAACATTTCTTTACTATTTGTTCCATCAGAGTAATTTGTGTTTTACTTCACTCAAAATGTTCACTTTTGTTTCATAATCTGCAGTTCTTTGATTCAACGTTCCTCCAAGTTCTTTAACAAATGAAAATAAAGATAATAGAATGTCCTTCATATACATCAAAACCAGGAGTTCGTAGTTTCTCGCCTGTTTTGCTAAAACTTTCCAACACTTCTGACCAGTGCTTTTTTTTTTTCTGGAAAAAAAGGTACCGTACTCACCATGAAGATGTTATTACAGCAACTTCACTTTTAACATATCCTCCGATATATACCCTCATCGTCTCTAGATAGCTTTTGGTATCAACTGCAGAATGACGACCTTGGAGCATCCATGAGTCCACATATTTGCTAGGGTTGAACTGAGTGAGAGGAGGTCCTACCATCCTGATGAACATCAGAGCAGAAATTGTCTCTACAAGCAGAGATGACCTAGATGAAGTTACTATAATATTCATCTGAGAAAAACCCCCTTCACATACACTGGAAGATATTGCAATTGTGACCAAAGTGTGCTTTAGAGGAAGCAATATGTCCGGGACTTTATTTCCTTGAAGATATTCACGGAAACCACGAACTGCTTCTCTTTCATTTAAACGAAATTTGTGTGCTAACTTTTTAATTTCAGCTTCACCAAATGTCAGCTGCTTCTGGATTTTCTGGCCAATACTTGGAATCTAAAATCTTAGTACATTCAGGCAAATTAACATCATCTCCTTCTAGCAGACTCTTTCCAACAGCCTTCTTTCAGACTTTCAGACTTTTATGGAAAGCAGATGAACTCATTTCAGGACTGTGTCTTTCATTTTTGTGGAACTCAATCCCTTTGAACTTCATGTTCTTCTGACTTTGAAGAGAAATACTGTAGTACTGATCAGGATTTTCAATTCTTTCTTCAAAAATTTGAACTGTATTCTTTATCTTCCTGTCTGCTTTGTACAAGTCAATATTTCTCTCTTGTAAATCTAGACTTAGTGAACTAAGTTCTTGGAAAGCATCACACATAAGGCCCAAACCAAGAACAAACTCGCATGACATTATTTTTCTTAAAAGGCCCTCATAAAGAAAGTGATCTGTTTTGCTTCTTCTGCTGTCTTCTTTTGCCTCCAGAAAGTGATGATGGGGGCTTCAAAGTCTTGCCACACTGCAGAAACAGTGAAAGCTAAATGCAACCCAGTGAGTCCTTAAAATTCTGCCAATTTTAAGAAGTTGAAGTTCTAGAGTCACTGCACATTCCTGTAGTTCCCTAGCATTCTTAGATGAAGCATAAGTCACATAAAGTTTGTCCATGAAACTCTTAAAGTGATTCACTCCTGCCACATTGTTCGCTCTGTCACTAACAGACAATTCAAATCGATGGTTAGCACAATGCCAGAAAATAACACTAGGAAACTTCTCTTGCATTAGCCTCCTTACACCATTACGCACACCAAACAACACAGCTGCACCATCACAAGTTACAGACAATAAACACTCCTTTAAGTAATCTTCAGATAATCCTAAACACTCAAGAAGACTAATTAAAGAGTTTAGAATTCCTCTAACAGTTACATTTGATAATTCGATCAAATCTAGGAAAAGACTCACAGGAGCCGAAAGTTCAGGAAGAACTACACGAACAAAAACATTCAACGTTGTTGTGTTACTCCAAGAACAAAATATCGTAAGTAACGATATTTTGTTCTTGGAGCACATTATATTGTCTATTAATGTTTTTCTCATTTCATTTGCGAAATGGCTTACAATGTTAACCATGCTATCGGCCAAGACGTCAATAGATGTCAAGGTTATCATGGATGCGAAGTGCATATTAAAATTGTAATACCATTGATATTACATTGAAATATCAATGGTATTTCAATGTAATATGAATGAAGAATATATCCCATGTCTAGGCAATTTATTTCGTCTTCAAAGTTGTTAAATGATTGATTTCTCCTCGCAACTTTGTAAGCGGTTCGAAACACTTTTCCTGTTATGTCTTTATTATGAGACAAAGTATTTAGGAAAACTTTCTCTAATGTTTCATTTTTTGCTTCAGATTTTATTTTTTGGCATGCTTTGTACACTGCACTCTCCTTATGATCGTAAATCTTTTTTCTTAATGACATTAACTGTTGATTGCAAGATTCTCCAATATGACTGATTTTACCATTTGCCCACTCCGCTGAAATTTTCGTTCCCATGTGTTTATCGATGGCAAGCCTTCCAACATCACGACACACTTTACAGCCCAACATTTTATTCTTGACATACAGCCACTCATTTCTCTCACAGAAGCCATTTTTCTGCAAAAGTGTCAAACATTCAGCCCAATCATTATCAGAATCTGCTTCCTTTTGACCACGTGGATCTTCGGTCTTGATTTCGTGATCCTCTTCACCAAGTGTATTTTCGGTGCTAATTTTCTGTTTTACAGGATCACAAGTAGACTGAAGAAACAGAATAACAATTTCTGCTTCTTCAGCCTGTCTTTTTTTACTCATTCGCATAAAGTAACTACTTATTGAAAAAATACTAACATAGTCAACAACTTTAGGTACCATTCAGACTGTTTTCCCCCCAACTGAATTTAGCAAATGGACTACACATCATACATAGTCAGTGTACTTGTTAATATTTGTTAAGAGTGCTTTCAGCCCTTTGTCTTCCCCCCCCCCCCTTCATGTTCGATGCATTACCATAAGATTGACCACAGATATTGTCCATGGCAGTTTACAATTATCCAGTTTACTTTGTTAAACAAAGCTATAGATGCATGATTTTCAGTTGGTAAAAAAGTTAAAAATCACTTGTATGCTTTTCCATTATGGGAGTAGCAAACAATAATTGCCAACTGGTCTGGATGTGTCGCATCTGATGTAGAGTAGACAATAATAGAGTAGTATTTAGTATCTGGATTGTTAATTTGATTCACAATTTCATCTTGGACATGTTTTCCCATGATTTAGATAAATTATTTGTAAACTGTTTTGGATAAATAAGTAACATTCATTTCTGTTATTTGAGGTGCTCATATGAAAGTGGTTTGGACCTCAATTAATTTAGTGCTTCCCCCCCCCCTCAATAAAGTTTCCATTGTTTGGTGAACCCCGCTTCTCATCATGAGCTCTGAATGACAAACCTCTTTCACTTAAAATCTTAATAACTGCAATAGCTTTTTTTAGTACTTCGAAGTAGTAGCAAATGTTTTTTATTATTTGTTCAAGTTGCTGGTTCAATGTGTTTTTGTTTAAATTCCATGTTATCCAAGATAACATTGCTTGTGTTCTGTGGCATCTTCACAATTCTCAAGAGTTTTCAGAATACTCATCTAGTCAGCAAATACCTCTGTTTTGAATAATATTTGTCCTGAAAATAGTTTGCAAACAAAACAATATATTACAACCTTTAATCTTTGAGTAAATTAACCAGGATCTCACAACAGTGACTTTTTTTTAGAAGCTTCTGTTTTGTTCTATGTAAAAATTGTCTACATTATGGTTTTGAAAAATCCAGTGTCTTTCATTGAACAGTATTGTATGAAATCATCAGTTGTTACAGGCCATTTTTGCAAGTCATTTTACTTGTCAAAATCATCAAAATGAAGCTGCTGCTGGTGTTTGTTATTGGAGGGTCTGTTCTATAAGATTTCTGTTCTTCCTCATTCGTGTTATTTTTTTTTTCTTGTGCTACGTGAATAATCATTGATATTTGTTATTCCAAGGTGTTTTTACACTCTTCAGTATCAACAAATCATTGAATTCGACTGGTATTAGCTACGTGTTGATTTTCTTTACTGCCATGTCTTGTTTCTGTTGTAAAAAAAAAAATTAAGAAGTTTTTACATTTTGAAATGTCTTAAATCTTCTTTCTTTCAGTTTATGCTTTTGACATCTACTGAGATACTTCTGCATTTTCATTGTTGGTAATTTCCCTAAAAATGAAAAAAATATGGGGGGAAAAAATTTTTAATCTCAGAGTAGCTCGAGTAAATGACATTTTAACTTTTATCAAATACAGTACCTTACTTGCGTTTGCCACATAAGACAACCTCAGCAGTAAATACTCAATCAGTGATTTCTTGGTGATCATTGATTTACTTCTATGATTTTACTTCTATTCAGCGTCTCAATGAAGGTATTCTGTGTGTACATCATGAAACGACTCATAAGATTTTGAGCCACAAGGAAATTTTGACAATGTGCAAGAGAAGAAACTTGATTGGACTTCAGAACTTTCACTTTAGTGAATTTTTGGGACTTCATCGTACGTCTTCCTTCATTGTTGGAGGTAAACCCTTGCAATTATATGTAGTACTGAATTTGGAAATCAGTCACTGGACACACTGTTTGCAGTTTGAATACTGTTTTCAGGAACATGTTTCCAGAATCTAATCTTTAAAGGTACCTGTGGCATGATTATAAATAATAAATTACTTATATTAATAAATTAATTTTTTATTTATGCTGCCCAGAATTCTACAATTGAGCTAGATATTTCTAAGTTATCTTAATCCTTCATCCTCCTAAATCTGCCCCAGTAGCTCCAGTCCCATCATCAGTTAAGAAATGAATTTTATAAAAAATAAAAAAAAGGATTGCTTAGAAGCTTTCACCTTCTTGAGACATTACTTCACCCTTGCAAAAATTTTAAAAATAGTGGTATCATCAAATTTCTGATATATAATATTCTCTACACTCTCAGGGAGTGTAGAGAATATTATGATAGTACAACATGAAAAATTTCCATCATTATGAACTTCCTATCAGTTTTCTTCCAAATTAGTCTGTTATCTTTCAAGACTCCGATATTGTTAGATGTTATTTTCAGTCTTCTAAGGCACTTTTTACTTATCCATCCACCTGGATCTTGGTCTTCCCCCTTTTTTTTCCCCCTGCCATTCCTGGAAACAAACACTTATTTTGCTAAGTTTTCCTTCTTCCATTCTGTTTAAGTAACCATACCATTTAGATTAGCTCTGCTCATACAATCTTGAATGCTAACAGTGTCAAGTTTGTTCCTAATATATCGTTATTTTTTAATATGATTCTGACATTGATGACATCTGTTTTAATTTTTCTCAGAACTCATAATCTGTAATCTCCAGTCAAAATCATTGTTTTATTTCTAACCCACTTCTCAGATCCATAAGTTAAAATTAGTTTGAAGAGACCTTCATATAGCTTTTTAGAAATATGGAGATCCAACTGGGGCTTCTGAGCTGTTGTCCAGTCCTCACCTCATGGTGCAGCCGATTAGCAGGTATGTACCCAAGTACTGAATGAACGAGGATAGGCTAATTGTGTGGGAATTAGCTGACCAACTTATATTCTTATTGGCGTTAATCAAAATAAAAATTATGGTACAATTGACTCATTGATCATAATGCATCAACATCTATATAGTAAAAATAAATCTAATCTGATAACCAAGACATATAAGCATGCCATCATGATCTACATGCTACATTGTGTTGTCACATTGTCATCAGTAAAATATTCTAGCAGTGTAACTTTCCTGTAGTATTTTCACATATAAAAACCTATATATATATATATATATATATATATATATATTACATGACACAATCGGGCACATTTTACCACTGAAAAATTTTCATGTGGATTTGTCATAATTTTGTACATGAACAATTTTTGTAGGTGAAGTGTGTTTTTCAGTGCTAGCTGAACATCATAAGTACATGATAAATTCCTTTAAAAGTTATCAGAAAAAAATATTTAAGTGAATGTGATAAAAATTATTCTCTTGTAGAATCAAGAAATAACTGATAATCATCATGCTGACACAAATGCAGCCCTCTCTGATCTCATAAATGAACAACTAAACAGGATTTAATTCATACAAATAATATTGTAGTAAATCAGTTTATAGATAACATTAATACACCCTTAGTAATGATTGATATTGGGTTACTTGTTATATGAAATATGTATCAAAGTGTAAATTTTAATCTGCATTTTCCTACATGTCATAAATCTTAATTTTTAGAAAGCTTGTATAGAAATGAAACTACATCTCTGAAATCTGGTTACATAAGCAGAGCATGTATTCAATGGATTTATTTATAATACTTAAGAATAAATTGTATCTTGCCCAAAATAACACTGCCAGATAACCTCTCCATTGATGTTGCATTTGTTATTATATACATAAGACTATTGCAGAAAGGTGCAACATCAGCAAAGCAATAGAAACTCTTAATCACACAGTTGAATAAATTTTTAATGCAGATAAAATGTGATGTATCATAGTAATATTTTACTATTGGTAATTTGTATTTAAAAAATTTCCATAAAGGACTACGTAGTAGCCCATTTGTGGTAATTGTAGCATTGCTCACCATTCATTCTTAAAGACCAATTTGTTGATCCTTTGTAAGAAATGGTCACGTTACATTGTAACATGCTTATGTTATTTCCTAGTGCCCTAAGCATTTTAGGGCATTTTTACCATGGTTTACCTTAATTATTCTGAATATTACAGAAATGTTGAATTAGGAACAGGTAATATCTAATATAACTCTTGTAAGATAAGGTATACAGCTCACTTCAGATAAATTCCTATATAGTAATAGTACAATTTATCTATTTGCAAATAGTAATGATCAACATAAAATCTCCCTAGAAAATTCAGCTTTTTTTTATGTCAATTCTTAGATACTTGCCTACAACATTCATATTCATTTTTATAGGATGGCAAAATCAACTGCCAATTACGATGCAAAAATTATTCATAGCCACTGTAAATGTTATCAGAATATGCATGCTTTTATTTCTTGTAAAGTGTAGAATGAAAGGAAGAGCTATTTTTCAAATAATGCATTTAAATGTTCTTGTAAGAAATTTTCTTAACCCATTTCTTAAAATAGATTTTAAAATATTTATATATATGCTTATAAGATTAATAAATCAAATGTAAATATTTACTTTTTTAGGAATATCTAGATAGAAATGTGCTTTTATACTTTAATCTGTTATTTGTTTACATTTGAGAAAGCAGTATATACTTGAATATATACAAATCATCTTAGAAACATTATACATGAAGATTTATGATATAGAATTTTTAGACATGAAAGTTGTAAATTGTTATCTCAACAAAGAAAGGATTAATGAATTAAAATCTTACTCATTTTGTTTATTTGCTATTTTTGAAACATGGTATCCTACACATTTTTTGATATGCCATGCATAATAAGCTTAAAAATATATCTTCAGAACATACAGTAAAACCCCGTTTATACGTTCCTGCAATTTATGTCTTTTTCTGTTTGTCCCATCTTAAAGCCTATTCTCACGATGCATTGTTTTCCTGCCATTAAACAACTTGATGTGGACGTTATTTCCCGTGATTTGCGTTTTTTTCTCGGTGGCAATACCGATTTTCGAATCGATTTCAGCAGAAATCTGCGCATTTCTGTTCTCAGGTGACATTGCTTTCAGCTGTAGTTTCGTTTCCGCCATCACAGTGACTTACGCACATGCAGCAGTACTGTAGTGATGAGCGATACCGTGATTTTTCAATCACAGTACGAATTGATATTGCAGAATTTCTGCAACGTAATTTAGCATGTGAAAGTTGCTTTCAAGTTGCAGTGGTGGATTATCCATGTTAGTAACATGGAAAAAAAAGACAGAAAATGTATTTCGGTAGAAGAAAAGATGGCAATTCTGCGACGTGTAGATTGGCACGCCGGAACACGTGTGCATTTAGCATAAGATCTTGGACTCTCTGTGTCCACTTTGAACACGATAGTAAAAAAACAGGTCAAGCATTGAACTCAATGCAAAACAATCTGGCACTAAGTAAAAAAAAACGGAAAGCAAAAACAGTCAACAATTAGAGATTTTTTAAATAGATAAATGTAAGTACATTGTAAATTCATTTATTTTCAGTTATTAAATTTTGTAATCTAGTATGTACACTCACATACTAGCAGTAAGTCATCTTTTAGCCTTTTTTTAATGTTTTTTTACATTTCCTGCTATTTGCACCCCTGAAAAGCGTAAAAAAGGAGTTTTACTGTATTAAGATTTCATGGGAAAATAAGTATGCATTGTGAATATTCTGTAAGAGATTACTGCAATTAATGTTCTAAAATTTTAGTATTAATCTATCAGATATTTGCATTATAGAGAAATAAAAAATTCAGGTTATGGTTTTATTATTAAGCTTGAATACACAGATCACTCAAATGCATTATCTTCTTAAATATTGTTTCATAAGACTTGACAGTTTTTCTCATGGCAATTAATAAAATTACCTCAGTAGATATTTACTGAGAGATCTCTTTACTAACTTAAATTGTCATGTATTTGAATCATCCCAGTAGTTTTTATCACTCCTGCCCATGAATGGTTATAAACCTATAGTACATTAGTACGGTGAATAGGCTAGTTAAATTGCTTTGTTTAAAAAGTCTTAATTATTTATTATAAATGTTATTAATCTTATTTGTACCCATTGCATATTTAAAGCTATTCGAAAACAATGTACATTTATCTGATACTGTAAATTACTAGATCAAATCTTATGAGTATGCTATGCATTATGCAATATTTAATGACTGTCTTTTAAAGCAGCAGAGTATTTTCCATAATATCAACTATAGTGATTTGTTTGAAAATGTCTTTTTTCATGTATTACTCAGTGGATAATGTTTAATGAAGTCATTTACATTGTTCATTAATTCATTTGCATGTTTGCATAAAAATTGTGTGATGCTTGAGATTTTGCATAATGTTATATATAATGTACAAATGTATAAAAAATAAAATTAATAAAGATGTTATGGTTGTCTGAATTACTTGTAAAATTACTAGGACTCTTCTGAATGGTAAAAATAGTAGGAATGGTAACATTCCAATGCAGATCTATTTTTTAATTCATTACCAAATGAGACCTGTTATTCACACAATACCTGTTCTTAAACTCATTCACTGATGAAGTACTTATAACCACCTCTTGTAACCCATTCTATTTAGGAGGGGGTGCTGGAAAGTTCTATTAAATACCTAGAACAAAAATGATATTAAATTAAAGGATATGAGAATATGTTACCTTCATAACTATGCTATTAGTATGTTTTTTCTTATGGTTATTTCAGTTGCTTTAATGTAATTTTTGTTCTAGGTGTTTATCAGAACTTTCCAGCCTCCTTTTTATTTATCACTCTAAGCAAAAAAATTTAATCCTAACTTCCTTGCTAACCATACCCTTACACAATTTCCAGGTAGAGACATTTAGTTCTCTCCCTTCCTGTCATATACTGAAAAATTCTTCACCCCTTTAATAACTTATATAAATCTATCATGTCTCTTTTTTTTTTTTTTTTTTTTTTTTTTTTTTGGCCTATCAGCAGTTTTTGAAGCCCACTGAGGTGTCCAAAGACCTGTCACAACCTTCATTACTTGCCTCTGGATCATCTCCATGGAATCCAGGCAACCAGATCTGTGTGCAGTAATCCACATTTGGCATTATTAAACCTTTATAAAGGGGAACAATGACCTCCCTATTCTTGCATGTCTGTATACTAATGTGTAATGGGCTGTGCCCTCCAAACATCACCTTCCTGTCCACAAGTTCCTGGCCTCTTCAATCTCTAGCAATTGTGTCATCAACACAGTAAGCAGCTTATAATCACTTTCCAAAGTGCACCACCTTAGACATGGTCGTGGTAAACTACCAGTCATTTACCTTCATCCATGATTCCAGTTTTTAAGCCATTCTACAGGATCCGCTATATCATCTTTGTCGACTATCACTTGTCCCAGTTTTACAAGATTATCAAACAATATTTCCCCTCAAATCATTTCTTATATATCACTGTATACAAATTAAACAGCAGGGAACCGAGTACTGAGCCTTGCTGTACATTACTCACCTTCTCCTCGATTCTTCTCCTTCATAAACCACTTTTGATATCTGTTCATCAGTCCACCAATCCAAATCACTAGCTTCATATCCATTCCCATTTGCTCCAATTTGTACAACAAATCTATGTGGAATACTATCAGATGTTGTTGCAATGTCCAGTAGTATCATTGGGTAGCTATTTCCTTCAGCTCAGTTGACACTTAAAAATGACAAATATAAAAAGTGAGCAAATTACTAAGGAAGTTGCCTCTTATAATGTATCATTCTTGTCCATCCAGTCCTGAATTCTGTCTTTGACCAACTTCTCCAATACTTAATCATCACTCTTGAGATATAATCATTAGCCTATAATATAATTTGCTATTTCTGTCTTGGAATGGAACTATTTTGCTAAATTTAAAAAAATTCGTCAAGGAGGTCCTTGCACATTCTTATAATACACAGGCTGGTACTTGATGGCATGGCAGTGCTCACGTTAAAGTGCAGCAATATCCTAAGCACCTCCAAAAGTCATCCTTCCGTAGTAATTTCTCCATTTATTTATGACAGAGCAAAATAACTCAGATTTATTTTGGCCTCATCAGCTAGCTTCCTCATAATTAGCTTTGACCTTCCATACAGGTCATCTTTTTGCATGTGACGTGCACTGCTCACGGACACACTGGTCACTTTTTTATATATATATATATATATATATATATATATATATATATATATACTCCCTCCACAAATATTTCTGCAACTTCTGTTTAATGATGCTATTCATCCGACTCCTACTTATATATATATATATATATACTCCCTCCACAAATATTTCTGCAACTTCTGTTTAATGATGCTATTCATCCGACTCCTACTTAATTTATCCTCCTGACTCTGGGAATACATTCTAATATTGCCTTCTTCAAACACTCCTTGATCACCAGCCATGCACTGCTGACATCTCTCCCCTCCCAATTTTTATGCCATGATACTGCTGAAAACTGATTCCTCAGCTTGTTATAATCACCTGCTTTGTCATTCCACACATATCCCTTAAGAGAAAATTCTGTATGTCTAGCAGTCTCCAAGGTCAAGACAGTGTGATTGCTTCTCCCCAAGCAGAGGCATCCTGGCTAGATTAGTTTAAATTCTTTGACACTATGACTATGTCTACCATTCCATTTCCTTCCCTTCCTGGCCATTTCATAGTTGAAATTCTGTCTGCATGGTTAGCCAAGTGGCTATGCTCTTTGCAGCCATATGCCTGGGAAAGGAGTGTCCTGGGTTCGATTCTTGTTGCCAACGTGAGGAGCTTAAGGATCTTTCTCAGACATAGCCAAGTTAGCTGGTCTTGGGCATGGACAGCAGGGTTTTTCTTCCCAGTTTATCTGGGGTTTTTTCCTCCCACAAGTAGGCAAACTGACCCCGTGAACACACACGGATTACAGTCAGGAATACTTAAGACCCAGCCATAGGCCTGATTCGTCAGCTATTCCAGTCACAAGCCCAGATAAAATTAGGGGAATTGAGATGGTGCCATACTTCCCCGTAAAAGGGACCTCACGGCCGTTATATATCATACATTACAAAAATAAAATAAAGTTGAAATTCTCAATAATAGTTACTCGACCTGCACTTGTGCTAATTTGCTATTACATGCCATCTATATTCTCCCTTATACCCATGGATTATAGCAGCAACTAATTACATTTCACCCTGTTGGCCTCTTATCTTATACCAGCTAGCTTCAAACTACCCTCTGCATTCCTGTCCTCATTTACTTCTACTTGGCTTCAATTCTATCATTAGCACCCCCCCCCCTCTAGTCTGTACACTTTGGAGTGTACAGACTAGAGGGGGGGGGGGGTGCTATATCCCTTGCATTCTTCATCCTGTTGACCAAAATCTCACTAATTCCTTTTAGACTAGTTGAGCTAACCCAATTCCAAATACTTCTAGCATTTGTATACATAAAGTGCAATATCCCCTTCATCCCACAACCTTCCTTACACCTTGTATTGATTAGTCCACTAATGTTAAGAACCCAGGAAGATACATTCAGCACTGTGTGATCATTTTCTCCCACTTACTAATCTCGAGATTGTCTGGACCCACACTTACTTGCATCTACCTATACATTCTAGTATCCCTGACTCTACACTTCTGAAAAATACTTTCTCAAGATACCTAAATCCATTCAAAGAGAAGCTATCCACCTTATGTATATAAATCCTTCCACAAACTCCACACCATCCTCCTATACACTGACACATTTGCAATCTTTGTTCCAGCTCGCTTCTATCATACCATGGCAAGATTTGCCATGGTATGAGAGCTCTATAAATGATTTAGTCACCTACTAAATCATTTATAGAGCTTCCATAGACAAGTTTTATTGGAAAGATACAAGCTCAAATCCCATCTATGACATGAACCTTTATCAGGTCTTTTCAACCAAATGGTGAATTAGCCAGTCTCACACAGAGGTAGAGGGTTTATTCCTCCTGGAAAGTTGGGTTTTTCATCTTCCAAACAGGCAAAAGGGTCCCCCTCCCCCGGTTTTCCCTTTCAGTCATTTCCGACCATAGGTGACTTAGCATTGCCCACAAAGTATTCCTGGTGAGATTTTTATAGGGGTAGTTCACCATTGCTTCCCCCCCCCATTTTATCTGGGCATATGGCTGGGACGTATTCATGACTGTAATCCATGTGTTTTCACTTGACCAGTTTGCCTGTTCTTGGGGACGAAAAACCAGAGTTTCTGGGTGAGAAAACTCCTACTTCCATATGAGACCAGCCAACTCACCTTTAGTCAAAAGAGACCAGATAAAGGTTTCTCACATTGCTGACAGGAATCAAACCCTGATCTTTCCGACCAAAGGACTTCATCTATACTGACTGAGCTACGGAGGCTCTTAACTGATCCCCCTGAACATGCAGATCTATAGGTATTAATAAGTGTCTCTAGGAAAATGCAGAAGCGGAGTGATGTGCCAGCTGCATTTAATCATCATGATCCCCTAATCAGAGGACTTACCCATCTCAAGTGATGGATTGGTTGAAGATCTTTTGTAACAGCCAAAATAAACATAACCTTCGTTCTGTCTCCTTACGCATTGCTATTATCCTTAATCTCGCTTCTAGCGAAACACAATTTGTCACACTCTCAGGCACGTTTGTTATTCAGCCATACAAAATTTGATCCTTATTTTCTCCTTTCCTTTTTATGAAGGTATTTAGCGTTTACTTTGAACATGAAAGCATACTGTACAATAAGTTGATCTGTCTGTCTGTCAAAAGGATGCAGCTTTAGCACACTTGTAGTAATGTGATGACTTGGGCTGAAAAAAAAATTCAATTTCTATCTATCTATAGTAAAATAACATTTATAAATGGACACATATGGAGTTGACAAGGTTTTTTGATCTTGCAGAGCATGCCAGAAAATGCATGCAATTTACATATGCATTATGTAGCCTTAGTTGTTTTGGTATGATATGATATAAACAATCAATGTTTTGCATGTGTTGCTGCAGGTATTATAGATTTCCATCTAATATCTGAAGGAAACAGTTGATGTTGAAACAGGTCAGTAGAACTCGAATAAACACTGATAAGAGATGAATATGTTTGGCTCTAGAGATTGTATATTAAGTAGTCTAATATAATATATGCTGAAGATCAGAAATGCTTTGTGATTACCTTACTGGATCGTTACCATTATGATTTTGCTTCATGCTTTTGGTTTGAAAATAAATATATTCATAGATATTGAATCTCAAATGTAATGGGGAATCTCAGTTCTGGGGTTGCAATGTAATTGAAAGTAGCATTAAAAATAAAACAGCATGGAGTCAATGAGATGTTCCTAGTCTGTAAATATCCTTTCTTCCAAATTATCTACTTGCAATCCTTGGTAATTGAGTAATCATCTTTCTCCATTGTTCACAGTCATCATAGTGGATGGTCCTTCTCTTCAAGCTTCTCCACCAATGCAAAAATGCCTTGGGACTCTGTTCTATCACCTACCCCTCTTCCTCCTGTTCGTAAGTGATCTACTCAGTCACCATTAATCTTATCGAGCTTTGCTGATGAGAGGATACTTTATCTGTCCCATTCATTTGATTGAGTAGTGCACAGATTTCCCAAGATTCACTTGCAGTCAGTGCCTTAAATACAAATCTTCATACAATCTTTCAGTGGAGTAAGGATAATGTGGTCTTTTACTTGCTACAAAAACATCTTGCTTTTTTTTATTTTATTTTTTTTTTTTTTACTGCAAAAGGGATCTCATCTTGCTAACACTTATTCTCAGTAATAATATACAAATCACCAGACAGGATCAGATCTTGCTGATCCTATAAAGGTTTTTATGATGTTATGATCCTAAATGCACATACATTTTGTTCTGGTTATTTCTTGTGACAAGATGACTTCTACCTTCAAAGAGGAGATATGGCTGTGAGCTCACACCTTTCATTCCACCCCAATAGCTAATAATATAAGATATTCTGAGTTACAAGTTGTAGAATTCAGCTACTTGGAACCCAAAGTTTGGCTCAAATATATTGATGTATTCACCATTAGGCCTCACAGCTGCCAAACTAAACATCTTCCTAAGCCACCAAAATAAACACAGATGCATTCAATTCCACTAATGCTGAAAATCATAAGTTACTTCCTTTTTTGTATACATATTTTTTGTTGCTCCCACCCACAAAAGGTTATTAGCAAATCTATAGTACTTTTGTACAGTGGGTAGGCTGATGATTTTTTTATATTTTTTGTAAATTTTTACACGGCTCAGAAATCCTGCTCTAGAGACCAAACATGGAACTTTTTCAAGCCACTTGTCTCGGATAAGCAGGGTGGTGGTGGTCTTACCAGACAATGAAATTCATCTCATTTCAAGAGACAATCACAAACATCAATGCTCACAGTAGGATTCATTCCCATTAAGAACAGAATACAAATGACATTTTCCTTAATTATGAAAAAATCAGGCCTTTTGGATCATGTACTTGAAATATATGCCACAGAACTAGCTGGAAAACAGCCATTCCTTACATTGTACCAAAACCTAGTACAAACAGAAATTCAAAGGAGCCTCCGAGATACTATACTAATCCATCACCCCAATCTCAATAAAAATGACTGATTCCAAAGGGTATGGATTTTCCATCTGCATAACACCTAACTGACAAGGATAATAAAAGGAACAACTAAAAATTCAGCCATTTCTAAGAGCTAAGCAAAATAAATAAATAGATACTGGATATAAAAAACTAACAAGAATAGAATTCATTGACCAGAGAATTAAGTCCCATCCCATAGCTGTTGGTATCATTTTGCTTATATACAAATTGTACATATTGATATAAATCATTTGATCTACTCCTTGCCAGAAGTTAGGCTGGGTCAACAGTTGACAAAAGTAGGAATACTATGACATGCTATAATGAATCATTGTGTGTGTGTGCATTTGTTGACCTTAATATAAAGGTTGAAATGACTAGTAATTAGTTTAAAGTTATTCACTTTAAAGTAATAGTTACTACTCCAATACAGCAGCTGTCTTCATAATTTTTGCTCCTTGCCAGAAGTTAGGCTGGGTCAACAGTTGACAAAAGTAAGAATACTATTACATGCTGTAGTGAATCATTATGTGGCTTGTGCAGTGGCGCACCCAGAGAGGGGGGAAAGGGGTTCGCTCCCCCCCCCCCAAAAAAAGGAAATAAACACTAGAAAATTTTCCAAAAATCTTTTCCTAATTAAGATTCATTATTTTATGTATGTTGCATCGTGTTATTTCTATACTACTTATCATGTATTGGTGATCACTGCAGATGCTCTGCAGTGATCACTGATCTGCAGATATATATATATATACATACAGGGTGTTCGGGATAAATTTGACATATTTATAATTAATTATATTTTTCCGTAAGTTACATGTATTAACACACACTTCTCTTCATTTAAAAGTTTGGACCCTTCTTCATTCACATACAAGATGTCAGAAAGGATGGATAGCTGGAACCCACCTGAATCATGGAAGAGAATAACTTGTATCATGATGATTCGTGCCCGCCATCAAAATAAGGATATTACGACTGCTGCCCAATGCTCCCTGAATACAGTAAAAACAATCAGGCATGAACTAGAGACTTGCAATGGTGACTACGAGGATGTAGCAAGAAGAAAGATCCCTAGCAGACGATCTGATTGCGTTCGTACAGCAGAATTCCTCGCAAATCTGCAGGAACAGGTGTTGAAGAACCCTGGCATTGGAATTCGGGCTTTGTTCGTGGAGTTGCTAACTGTAGTCAAGCCCTGGATAACAAGGGTAGCCAATGGTAGGCCGTATGTATGGCAGCAGGATTCGGCCCCTTGCCACACCTCTGGGAAAAGTCAAAAATGGTTGTCTGAAAATTTCTACGACTTCACCAGTCCAAATGTTTGGCCTCCAAACTCCCCAGACCTTAACCCCATGGATTATTTTGTATGGGGCGCAGTTGAAAAAGACACCAATCGCACTTCCAGTAATACAAAAGCCCAGTTAATGGATAAAATTAAAACAGTTTTTGCGGCCCTTCCCAGGGAGACTGTAGCATCAGCTTGTTCGAGGTTCCGAAGCAGAATTGAAGCTGTGATCGATGTTGATGGTGGTTATTTTGAGTAAATCTTGTTGATAGTATTGTAATTAACTCTGCCTGTAATGTTTTTTTGTCAATTCATTAAATTTAATAGATACAAAGAAGATTTTCTTTTTCCTTACGAAACTGTCAAATTTATCCCGAACACCCTGTATATATATATTGTAGGCCCCTCGCATCCGCGGTTCGAAAAAGCTCATGAAACGGTCGAGCACCGCGCCGGTTGAAACATGCATACGCGTAAGCTGAAAAGTGCCGAAACACGCTTGTTTTGCAAGGCGCGTATTAGTGAAAAATCAAAGATTATCAATATGATTGAAGTAGAAAAAACAGTCGATTGTAACCGTTGCCAGGATCTATAATAAAAACGAATCTTCGATACGTGAAGTGTTGAAGAACAAAGAAAAAAATGCCAGTCTTTCCATTGCGGCCAAATCTGCAAAAGTTACGGGTACAGTGCGTGATAAGGCGTTACTCAAGGTAGAGAAAGCTTTGAATTTGTGGGTGGAAGACATGACAAGGAAAAGGATTCATATTGGCGGTAACACGTTACGACAAAAAAAAAAAAGCATTGATGTGTATAAATATAAATGCGGTTGCAAGACGAAACAGAAGAGGAAGAAAAATCATTTACAGCAAACAAGGGATGGTTGCATAGAATCAAAACTAGGTTTAATCTAAAAAACAAAAATGAAGGGAGAATCTGCATCGGCTGATATATATATATATATATATATTTTTTTTTTTTTTTTTAAATGAGAATGATGCTATTCCTTCCTCTCCGAAACAAAGTTATGAGGGCAGAGTTTTGTGTGTGCGTGCGCGCATATATATATGGAACATCCTGCGAGACCAACTTTGTTACCAGTTAACGTATGCATCGCAGTGTCAGGTCAGTACTTCCCGAATTATGGAATATCAAAGTTTTTTTTTTTTTTTTTTTTTTTTTTTTTTTTTTTTTTTGAGTTGTCAAAAATAAACCCAAAGATTTAAAAACATGAATGAAATATTTTTTTTTTCTTCTATAAGTAATGTAGCATTGGTATCTTATTATTATTAAGCGAGATCTCCGGGGAGTCAGAGACTCATCGAGGGAGGCCAAATACTACACACACCAGCTATCATACTTATTCTTGAATTCATTCACACTGCTTGCACTCACAACATCCAAAGGCAATCCATTCCAATCACGCACCACCCTCAGAGAAAAATCTAACCCTCACACCTTTCTTGGCAGCCTTCATTCTCAGCTTCCAGGGATGCCCACCATCCATAAAGCAAAAAATTCCCTCAATTGAAATCCTGTATGATTTCAAACCTAGTTTGAAATCATACAGGATTTCAAACCACAATCTTCTACCCAGGATTACAAACTTCTGAAAGTCTTCCGCTTTCAGAAGTTTGTAAGTCTCAATCACGTCACCCTTCTTTCTCTTGTTTGCTAGTGTCCACAGTCTACAAATTCTCAATCTGTCTTCATAATCAGTATTCCACAATCCTGATATTTTTAACTCTCCTTTGTACTCTCTCCAATATATCAGAATCACAACGGAAACCAGGAGACCAGACAATAGTACAAGTGAGGTCTTATGAAGGCCTTGTAAAGAAGCAAAATAGCATCCTTATCTTTACACGTGAACGCTCGTTTCAGCATTGCAATTAACTTTTGAGTTATATTTGCAATCTCTGCCACATGGCCCCTGAATTTCAACTTCCTATCTACTAACACTCCAAGATCTCTAGCCTCATCAGTTTCTTCTAGCATAATCCCACCAATATAATACGACATTGGATATCTAATCATGTAAAAGTGAATGAATACATTTACTGACATTGAACTGACACCCATTTTCCCATGCTCACAATTCCAGCCTATTCAAATCATTCTGCAAAGACTGCATATCAACAGCATTCCTGATTACCCTCCCTATCTTTGAATTATCAGCAAATAATTGTATGTGGCTTGTCAAATCCTTCCCAATATTATTAATGTATAGATTGAATAACAGTAGACCAAGCACTAATCCTCGTGGTACACCACTTGTTACCTTAAACCATGCAGACTTAAATCCCCCATATAACACTTTTTGATATCTGTCAGTCAGTCATTTTCTTATCCATGCTAATATTGTATAACCCAAACCCATTTTCTCCAATTTATGCAGCAGTCTGCCATGCTGTATTCTGTCAAAAGCTTTAGCAAAAGTATTATGGTGTATCCATTCCCCTTGTCTAGTTCAATGGTAACATTGTTATAGAATGGGAGCAAGACTAAAACATCACCTTCCCTTGGTAAACCTATGTTGTTCATTGCAAAGCAGAGATTCACTGCCAACCCATTTCTGAATGCGGGCCATTAACCAATTTTTCCAAAATCTTCACCACCACTCCTGGGATACTAACTGGTCGACAGTTGGATTCATCGGTCTTTGCACCACCCTTGTGCAATGGAGTAAACATACATTCCTTCCATTCTTGCAGAATCTCCGATGTTCTGAGACACGTATTAAACATCCTGGTCAAAAGAATGGCCAGTTCAGCTGAACACTCTTTCAGCACACGTGCTGATATTCCATCAGTCCCTATTGCTGAATTTTTATTCAGGTTGTGCAACAGCTCTAATACCTCGGCCTCATACACCTGCGTTTCTTCCTATAGTGAAGAGGTAATAGTGAACTGAATGTTGCGTTCACCAGGTTGATAGCTTTTAACGAAATGGGCACTCGTTAACTGAACAACCTCTTCTGCATCCGTAACCCTCACGCCATCTGGATTTAGAAGTTATTCTTTCATATTCATTCTTTATTTTACTTGCAGCATGCAGATAGAATTCTTGTGGGTTGTCTTTAGCACGCAGAGCCAGTTTCTTTTCATACTCAGGCTTTACTTTCCGTACAACAGTTGTGACTATTCTGGCCTGCTGCTTATAACGTTCATAACGGACGTCATCCATATGCAAACAGTATTCTTTCCACATCGTCCTTTTCATACGAATCTCTTGTTGATAAGATTACACATCCATTTGACTCCTATTTATTTTTCGAACCGGGCACATTCTGATATTGCATCGTTTAAGCCTTGTTTAAATGCTTCCCATGCACTGTCGATATTCTTTCCATCCAGCAACCGATCCCATTCCACTGAACTCAGTATACTCCTCGTTTGGTCATAATTTGCTGCTTTTTAGTTCAGCATGTAACCTTTCCGGGATGGAACATTTATAAATTTAATCACTTCCCAAGTAAGTACCGCATGATCACTGTCACTAATCGGAGGCAGAATGGTTACGTCTTTAACACAAACATCCTCTGACACCATAATCAAATCTAACAAAATTTGACCTCGAGTTCCTTCTGTCACATGTTACTTGAGGAAGTTGTCCCGCAACAGCTCAATAAGTGCATTTTCATTCTTCTCATGAGATTCTACTGCTACCCAATCAAGGTAGCAGTACAATCCCATTATGATTGCTCTTTTCGCGATCATCTCTTCTATTTAGCGATGCATTTCTTCATCACTAGCAACCGATACACCAGGTCTGTAACAACACCCCGCTCTGTAATTAGTCTTGTTAGATTCCACCTCACACTAGATGGCTTTAAACTCACTGTCACATGAAATATTCTTAGTGGTATTACTACAATCATAGGTCTAAACTCTAACTGGATTTAAGTCATCCGATATCATTAGCAGCATACCACCCTCCTCTTCTATCCTTCCTAAAAATATTATACTCATGACACTCGATACCGGTCAGTAGGTCGAATTCTAATAGCCAGATCTCACTAATATCTACAATCTGAGGTCGCAACATATTGACTAAAGCAACAAACTCTACCCCTTTATTTCTGATACGCCTAACATTCGTGTACAGACATAATAATCTACCTGAATGTTCTTTTGTGTATGTATATGTGTGTGTGTGTGTGTATATGTATATATATAAAATAGAAGGTTTAAAAAACCAAGTTTATAAAATTACTTGGTATCCTTATATATATATATATGTTAAAAATACCAAGCAATTTTAAACCTGGTTTTACTCCATTTCCCAAGTAAGCAAACAGACAAACAAGTCAAGTTTGCGCCTGCAAGTGATGCAAGTCTAGCTGATCCTACAGGTAGTGCAAGACCAAGGCAACTCGTGGTAAAGGTGGTATAAGCTCTGATCACTAATCTTAATATTTACCCTTAATGCCAAAACACAAGAAGGGGATGCATGATGTTTTGTATTAAAGGCAAGGGGCCACTCAGAGCTTATGCCACCTTTACCACGAGTTGCCTTGGTGTTGCACTACCTGTAGGATCAGCTAGACTTGCATCACTTGCAGGTGCAAACTTGACTTGTTTGTCTGTTTGCTTACTTGGGAAATGGAGTAAAACCAGGTTTAAAATTGCTTGGTATTTTTAACGTTTATTATACCCAAGGTAAAATACCTTCTACACAAATATATATCTTATATATATACACACATATTAAACACAGATGTCTGCAAGTACTTGTTTTGCTCCAAAGCAAAAAAGGTTTCTGCTACCAAGTATTCTTAAGAATTAACTCTACACCTACCAGTCCTTCCCCCCCCCTCCCCCCCCCTTCACATCTGGCCCTTCTGGGAGGAAGTGTACTCTGATGTGACTTTCTCTACATTATGCATCATTCAAAAGATTTGTAAATGTCTTTTACATATGCTTTATGCAGATAGCTCTTTACAGCTGGGAAAGGTAAAAATAGGCTAATAGAGTAAGATTTCATAATGTTATGTTTCATAGTAATGTTTTACGATATAAACACCACCAAGAGAGGAAATAAACAATATATTTCCCTGATCTTCTAACTAGCATCGATCAGAGTGCAATTATAACTGTAATAGGCACACAGCACTAAACTACATGGAGGAAAACAATTTAAATTCTAACTGACAATAGAACTAATGTCCTTTCATGGTACCCTCTGTGGGTCAGAGAACCATAAAGTTAAGTTAGAAAAGTCAGAGTATCGGGTCTTAAAATCATAGTCTCTCCCAGATCTATGGTAAATAGTGGCAGCTTGTACATAAGCACTGTGACACTGCAGTACCCCCCCCCCCCCAAGGAAAAAATTAAATTTTGTTTGCGTTTATAAATAATAACAATGCTTACAACATTATATATAAATGCAATACAACATTAAAGGTTACAGCTTACGTTTTCGACATTGATTGAATAGTTAATAATAGGAATTGCTCGATGAATGCTTTGGATTACGAAACAAATGCACTGCGATCTAACGCAGTGCCAGAATTATTACGTATGTATCAATTGCAGCTCGACTCGCCGATATTCGTTTGCACTTGTCACTGAACGTAACAAGTGAATCGGACACTGCTCGTTCGAGCAGGGTCGCTACAGATAAATTGTATGCTTGGGCGCGTTATTTCTGTGGGATACGAAACTTTTATTATTGGCGTGTTCGCGGTGAGCAGGAGCAACTCGTACATAGGCACTTCAGAACTCCCAGTTTTTCTCGATATATATATAAATATATTTTATTGATTTATTTATATTTGCTTGTAATATTTAATTTTATCATCAACAATCCTATACAGTTCTCTTATTTTGTATAAAAAAAATAATAAAAATTCATCTTGTAGCGCTTATGCACGTCATAGTGAGATGCAAGATATTAGCGTAATGCGGCACTATCCTTCCCGCAGTTCCACTGTTGTTTATATGCAGTTTGCACCAGTAGTAGAGTGTTCGCAGTGTTTATCGTGTTTACGCAGTCTCTTTAAATATTTGGACATTACAATTAAAGGATTTAATTTTGTAATATCCAAAAACTGTAAATCCATTCCTTTAAATACAGTTAAAGGAATGGATTTTATTTTAAAGTAATTTTGAATTATACCAACCTGTTTAATTTTATCGATAATAAACAATATTGTTTCATGTTTAATTTTTACCATAATTTTGAAATTTTATCCAAACACGTACACACTATACTTAGTACGTATGCATATTTCGAAAGTTGCAGCACCACAACCATTTCAGGCCATGAGCCGCCACTGGTGGTGAGGGTAAAATATTTTTAATAAAGCGATTTTTTAATATGTAAATTTATTTATTAATAGATTGGTTAATGATTAGAAAAAAAAAGAATCATTTTCTTATTTTGTATATGCAGCACCCCTACTTAAAATTTTCACCGGCCGCCACTGATCATAAATTAATGCAATCATACTTAATATTGGAAGAGTGCTTCATAGCTGATGCTTATTCTAAAAATAGTTTCTCAGACTTATGACTTCTCTGTGAGATGTTTTCTTCCAGCTGTGTGAAGGAGTATCCAAAACAAGTTGGCAATCCCAACTTACCTTACAGATAATTGTGGATGTAATTTTTGTGTTCAAGGCCAATGTTTACAGATCTACCAGTCTGTCCAATAAGTCAAACTACAGGCACAAGAAACTTTCACCAGTTAACGTATGAATCACAATGTTAAAGACGATGCATTTGATCTTTAGAACATATGAAGGTAGCTAGTGGAATAGAGATCATATTTGTGGAAAACTTTGGCTAAATTTTCTGATGTGCCCTTAACATATGGGACGAGAATGGTTTTCATGTGATCCTGGTGTGTTCTAAGTATGGGGTAAGGGGAGTATACAGTGCAATTAGTTAAAAAGGTGCTGTAAAAGCCACTGAGCTCAGTTTTAAATGCTGCGTCATTTGAACAAATTATCATGGTTGTTGCAAATGATCCAGGAAGCTTGGTTAGAGACATTAGCTTCATGTTAACAGTGTTACATCTCGGAGGCTTCTTTTGTCTGAATCACCAGTAGTGTTACCCTTGTGGTACATTGATATGGTACACAGAAAGGCTGTCTCAATCCTACAATAATCTACCTCCTTTGCCAACCTGGAATCTGCCTTGAACACAGACTCAGACTGAATATCCTGGAAGAGTACTTCAAGCAGTGGTACCTGAAGCTAAATCCAACAAAAACTGTGTCCACAGTATTTCACCTGAACAATGCAGAGGTAAATCGACACCTCAACCTCTGTTTCTTTGGCAAAATGGTAGAACACGAGTCTCACTCAAAATACCTTGGAGTGAGCCTGGACAGAAGCCTGACCTATAAAAGGCACATCACTAACCTGTCCAACAAAATTAAAACGAGGAATAATATCAATTCGAGGCTTATTGGAACAATCTGAGGTTGTGGTGCAGAAGTCCTAAGGTCATCTGCACAAGCCCTCTCATTCTCTGCAGCAAAATAGTGTGCCATCTGGGAAAGAAGTGCACACACTAACATTATAGATACTCAGCTAAACTCTACCATATGCAAAATTAGTGGGACACTGAGAACCACCTCTCTCCCTTGGTTGCCTGTCATGTCTAACGTTGCTCCACCACACATACGGAGAAGACAAGCCTCAATTAAAGAATTTAATAAAGTAATGAGCAACCCACTCCTACCCCTGCACCAGACTCTCATAAATCCACCTAAAATCAATCAAGAAACCCTTTCTGGTCCATGGATGAACTCTTCAGCTGCCATACACATCAACACCTAATGTGGAGAGAACACTGGTCCAACAATCTTCCAACATATGGCTTCCTGGTTGAAGATCCCTGTGCTCTGCAGCCTGATTTTGCTCTTCCTAGGAAGATCTGGACATCTATCAACAGGATCAGAACCAACCAGGGCAGATGTGGTTACCTACTACATAAATGGAGACTGAGACCACCCTTATTGCGATTGTTCCTTGCCTAGACAATTACTCATATTGTTGTGAATGACTGCCCAAGGCACCAATTTCATGGTTGTGGCCTCCAGGACATCCACGAGGTGATGGATGAGGCCCTGGATTGGCTTTCTAGACTGGACATTGACCTGTAGCTGTTTTGTATTCTTTTTTGCCATAAGAATAAATAAATTTGAGTAAATAGCTTTGGCTTGGTGTTTTGAGGATTCCATACTGTTGTGTTATTGTTTATGTAAATACCTTCCTGTATGAGTGGGTTTTCTGTCAGTGGAGAAAGATAATGAGCCATTAGGAAGTTGTCTCACTGGTGTATCTAAAAAAGAGAAGACAAGTGTTTAAAAAATTTGCATCTCAGCCCAAAGAAATCATCAAAAAACAAACATTATGTCAAGCCACCCTGGATATACAGGGTCACTAAACTTCACAAACCTAATACCACTTTCATTCTATAGTACACAGTCCCACCTACAAACTGGCCAACCATTTATCCAAATCACTTTCATCTATTAAAAACACTTACAATTAATCAATTTAAACATTAATATAAAAAAAAAACCAATTCTGACATGACATCAGCTTTTGTACATTTTTTTTTTTTCCTCAGGTAAATTCACTTTTACCCTGCTCAAAATTGACAATTTATTTTGGAGAAATTATTCATAATGTTGGAACATAACACTAGTAACAACTAGCTAGTTGTAAACAAATCCAACATGTACGTATTAGTGATGTTCTTTTCTCCAAAATGTTTCTACAATCCTGTTATTTCCTACTCTGCTGTTCAGATCTTCAACAAGAACCAACTTTTCCCTCTATGACAACTGCTTCCTTTAATGATTCAGAAAATTCCTCCACTTCTTCCTTAGTAGAATCTTGCATGGGACCATAGACATGAGTCATTTTCTAACTCCCCATTTTGCACACACACACAAACTTGATATTACCCACTACTGAAGATTATCTTTGCATTTCACTTTGATTTCTACAGGAAAGAAATATTATCTATCCTGAATATAACATTTTGCCTGCTTTCTTTTGTCTTCTTTGTTCCAATAAAACTGATTGATATGGTATGTAATTCTTCTGCCAGTTCCATTGTTACTTCTGATGTTGACTTGAATTCTGCTGATGTGTGGAGTTACAATAGCTGATCCTCCACCAGTTACTCTGACAAAATAAGAGGGGCTCACTTGTTTAATTACATGACATACCAATCCAGCATGGTATTTCATCTTGTGCCATCGTTGTATGCTATATTGGCTTAAACCAAAAAACAATTTGGTTGGCTAAATAAAAAGCTACAAGCTGATACTGGTTCATTCCATATCGAGTTGGATATGTACTGCCAACTGGAGTCTTCTTAATTACATCAGAAGCTCCGGTACATTCTGCACATTCCTTAAAATGGCATGGAGGTCTCCCAGTTATTTAGCTTTGACCCTTAAAGCAATCCTCTCAACAGAATGTAGTTCCCAAAAAACAAGTAAACATTTCAGCTATTTATACATAACTGATAGCAAAACATAGTAATGGACAAGAATATGAAAATCCAATATGGTAGGAAATCAACTAAATTCAGGTATTATTTCTGGGAAAATTCTCCACAAAAACATACCCCACAAATTGGCAAGGCCATGACAGACATACAAGACAATGAAACAATGCTTAGAATATCGGAAAGGATAGCTCTAAAATGTGACGAAAACTCAATAACGTCCACCAACTCTACATAATCTCCGAGTTGGAAGCTCCATAACATAAAAATTTAGGTCACGACTCAGACCAATAGAAGACAACACAAGTACACTAAAGACAGAAACACCTAACCGACATGACATAGCATCCACTTCCCCGAGTTCCGAAAATGACACCTGTCAAAACGGCTCACAACCCGTTACTCCCACAGACTTTTTCCCTTAAATCCCTCCTATTCCCCTTCCCCCCCAAACAATCCCTCCTCCCCTTCCCTCAAAAAAACTTCAATCTTCAGATCCCCCCCCCCCCCCCCCAAACGCTCTCTATCCACCCTTGGTAATATTATACATATAAAAAAACAGGTTTTTTCTCCCAAATAATTCCCCCACATTACTTACCCCCCTCCTTCCTTTAACAGCAGATGAAGGCACATCACCAGGATAAAGGAGGCAGAAGACAACATCCAAAAAAAGTATGTCCAAAATTTTCCTCCGTTTTTATTCACCATATATATTAGTTTTATAACACTTCAGTAATGCCCTAAGTTTTTAGGTAAAGAGCCAATGACATTGAAAAAAAGGGGCACTCCTAAACTAAAGTAGGCTATATTAGAATAGCCTATATAGGCATTAAAATAATAATCGACTAAATTTATATGGAATAAGATATTTATCAAAGCGCTAAACTAGCTGTACATTACACTAGTTTTAACTTATGTGATCCGGGTTAGGAATAAAATAATTCATGAAAGAGCGGCCACAGATATGAGGGCTCATAAAAATTAGGGGAGAGTAAACAGCAGTGGTCCACATGGTTAGCCTAGTGGCTATGTGCTTTGTAACAATATGCCTGGGGAAGGAGTGTCCTAGGTTCGATTCCTGTCGACAATATGAGGAGCTTAGCTTAAGGATCTTCCTCAGTCATAGCCAAGTTAGCTAGTCTTGGGCATGGACAGCAAGGTTTTTTCTCACCAGTTTATCTGGGGTTTTTCATCCCACAAGCAGACAAACTGGCCCCGTGAACACACAGGGTACAGCAAAGAAGGCAACGGGAGACCATCTTGCTTATATCTCCCTAGTATGGTAGCATATAGCTATCCCTGCCAGCCATATGGCAGAAGGGAATAGATAGATAGAAACAGCAATGGCAGAATCATCATAAATGAAGATATTAGGAAGGAGCTTGACATTACACCCCTTGAGAGTATATATTTCAGGAAACCGATGATCAAATAAGATTCAAGGCTTCACCTCCTTACAATATAAAAGTGAAATTTTAGTTCTATCCACTCTCAAAAGAAATGACAATATTGATATAACTAAGACTGACAAAGGATGTGCTATGGTAGTACAAGATAAAGGAACAGGAAATTCAACATCATTGTATGTTGTCATTGTGTTTACTGCTACATTTCCAGAGACCTATGCAATCTCAAATTAATAAATTAAATAAGCTTTTACATGAATCCAATTCTGAGACAGGCACATTAAGGATCTACATTCATTCATTATACTAGAGTTCCTAGACTATGAACTTCCCAAAACAAAGGAAATGCACTGCTTAAGGCAATAAATGGATTGTACAGGTACTACTTTGCACAAGCTGGGCAACACAAGTCTAAAGTATTTTTTGCTTTTACTGGTTTTTTTACCAAAAAAAAATTAAGATTTCAAAAATATAAATGATCAAGTGGAATATAATTTCTCTTTTGAATCTATTCCACCAACAGATAGGAAAATCTGTTGGTGGAATAGATGATTTGAATGTTGTAGAATTTGATATCGGTGCTGGGATTTTTCATGGCCGAACAAACAAAAATACAGAGGTTCCCCAATATCTCCTATCCTGGCTAACTTTACATGGAGCATTTCAGGCAGCATCTCCTACATAACTTTCACTCTGTTCATTAATATGATTCTATTATATGGATGGTATAATAGAAGCTATTTGCAGTTTGGAAGTCATCCTTGTATTATTAATTAATTCTTTTTAAACATTATCAAACCAAGAACCCAATTCACTTCAGATGTAGAAGTCAAAAATAGCATGTTCATATCCTACAACAGTTTAATAGCATCTACAGTTTTCACTTTGGAAAAGAAAAGTAGTCACTTTGCCTACTGGTGGGACACAGGATATATGCCTTCCCTAAAAAGTCTGACACTATCAAACCTTAGTTTATCATGCACATCACTGCAGAGGAGCTTCAACAAGAACTGCTGCACAATAAATTCACCTTTCTCCCTAATGGCAATAACTCAAATCTCTTACAAGATAATCAAAGCTTCCCTAATTCTTTTACAGAATATACTTATGTCATGTTTATAAGTTTTCCAGGCTTCTACATATAAAACCTGCATGTCTCCTTTTCAATCCTACCCATAAGTGACTTTTCTTCTCCTTTTTCCTTCATGACATCCAGGAGTATACTGGATCCCCATACTCATGTAGTCATTTAGTGTAAAGGCAGGCTGATAAATCACTTATTAGGACACTTAGAACACCCAAGTACATTTGTTTCTGCAAATCTAACAAATCCAATCTTGTGAAATCACATCTTCAGACACACAGTTCACTGTAAAAAGACTTGCATAAAAGCTGGTTTTTAATAGAAAAATTATATAAAGATAGCTCTTTAATAAATTTAGCTTAATCCTTTATTCAAGTGTAAGCAAACAAAGTTTGCGCCTGAAGTATCTTCAGGACTGAGGCAACTCATGGTAAAGGTGGACCAAGCTCTCATCACTCCTTGTCTCAGTATCTCCCATAATGCAAAGCACATCTCCTTGCAGACATGTATAATACTATGCATTAAGGTAAGGGCCACTACGCAGACCGGTTTCGACCTTTGAGGTCTCATCAGTGGGAGCCTGACCCAGCAGTGGCGATACTAATGCAAAAGCAATGGAGAAGTCATATTTACCTATACGAGTTGTCAAAAGGTGTGCCACCTTATTACTAAATTACTCTGAATTTAGAGAAAGATGTTGGAAGTTTTTTCCCACTTGGTTAGACTATAATAAATTTAGTTTAATCCTTTATTCAGTGTAAGCAAACAAAGTTTGCACCTGAGTATCTTCAGGACTGAGGCAACTCATGGCAAAAGGTGAACCAAGCTCTCATCATTCCTTGTCTCAGTATCTCCCATAATGCAAAGCACATCTCCTTGCAGACATGTATAATGTCTATGCATTAAGGGAAGGGCCACTACCCAGACCGGTTTTGACCTTTGAGGTCTCGTCAGTGGGAGCCAGACACAGAAGTGGTGATGATACTAAGGCAGAAGCAATGAAAAGGTCTAACCAAGTGGGGGAAAACTTCCACTATCTTTCTCTAAATCCAAAGTAATTTAATAATAAAGCGGTACACCTTTTGGTAACTCGTATAGATAAATATGACTTCTCCATTGCTTCTGCCTTAGTATCACCACTTCTGGGTCTGGTGCCCACTGATGAGACCTCAAAGGTCAAAACTGGTCTGGGTAATAGCCCTTCCCTTAATGCATAGCATTATACATGTCTGCAAAGAGATGTGCTTTACATTATGGGAGATTCTGAGACAAGGAGTGATGAGAGCTTGGTCTGCCTTTACCACCAGTCACCTCAGTTCTGAAGATACTTCAGGCACAAACTTTGTTTGCTTACACTTGGATAAAGGATTAAACTAAATTTATAGTCTAACCAAGCCCACCATCTCCACGACCGAAAAAGGCGAGGCAGGTCCACAGCTCGACCAAGTGCATGCTCATTCTCTTTTTCGACATTCGCGACATTGTGCATCAAGAATTCGTCCTCAGGGGCCAGACCGTCAATAGAGAGTTCTACTGCCAAGTTTTTAAGGCGTCTGAAGGAGGACATTCGGCGAAAGTGACCAGATCTGTGCCACGCAAAGAACTGGATGATCCACGACGACACTGCACCCTATCACCGAGCTCTCCTCACATGTAAGTTTCTTGCCAGAAACAACGATCTCACTTCCGCACCCACCCTACTCGCCAGATTTGGCTCTCCTGCAGACTTCGCCCTCTTCCCAAAGATGAAAATCCAGCTTAACGGTCACTGTTTTGACACCAATGCGGAGATCCAGCACGAATCACAGAAGGTGCTTGACATGCTTCAAAAAAAAAAAAACTTCCAGTTCCAGGACACATTCCAGAATGCTGTATTGATATGTAAGGTGACTATTTTTGAAAGGTGATAGTGTGTAAACATAGATAAATAAAGTAATTTTTCATAAATAGAGCTAGTCTCTAAACATTTTGATACCACCTCATATATATATTTTTTTTCTCCTGTTGCTTTGGTTAAGTTTTATAGATCAAGTTTTCCTTTTGCTTGGCATCAATTATATAATACTTGCTTTTTAAAATTGATATTCCATTTTAATCATAAATCTACCTTAATGGTCACAAAACAAAACAAAATTGTGTTTATTAAACAATTATTTTTTTTTAACGTAGTAATGCATATTTTCTTGAGTAAGATTATCTAACATATAAATGCCAATTTTCTTCTTTGAAGAATATAAAAATAGTTATTCAGTGTTTTCTGAAAATGCATGCTAACTATTCAAACTTATTAAAAACATTGCAAAAGCTAATTTATCCAAGTTTAATTTTTTATTCAACATTTTATATTACATTTCTAATTTGTCCAATGTGGGCAAAAAAAAAAAAAAAAACTTGCAGTGAAAGTACATGATAAGTCATTTGTCAGAGTCTTACTGCTATTTTGTCAAAGCTTATATTAAAATATCACTTTCCAAGAAGGGATTTTGTGAGCAAAACTTTGGTCTTCAAGGTATTTGGAACATGACGAATCGTGAGTGATATCCTAGTACGTCTTTCTAGGGTTGATCCCACTGTAGCTGTACACTGGTTGATGTTAGCTATTTGGTCTGTGATAACATCTTCTTTTATTTCTTCAATGCCATGTAGATATTTATGATACATATCATCCTGCACAATAAGAAGACTACGAGGTTCAAGAAGAAGCGAGGCAAAATGGCGATCTTTCCACTGTAATATATTCTGCAAATATATATATATATATATAAAAATGTTAGATTTAATATTATGATTAAAAATGCTTATCTCTAATATTATTGTAGAAGATAACAAATGAAATGTCACAGGCAGAAGTATCAAACTGCCTACTAAACCAGAAATTATTCCAGCTGCAGATACTACATCTGAATTAAAATGGTTTTTCTTCAAAAACTTCAATTAGGCTGTACATGGATACATCAAGGAATGTTTTTTCATTCCACTTTGCATCAAGTGTTTACACAAAAACTAAATAATTATACTTTACAAGAAGTTATATTCTTGTCTTTATCCTTTATTGAAACATAAGCAAACCAACATTTGTACATGAAGTATTCACAAGTAGGCTGCTTATATATGAAGGCAGATGACTTGCCATCAAATTAACCTTCTTTCCCAATAATGCATAGCACACTTTCTTTTAGAAATGTATACAGTCGTGCATTATCTCATTATCTCTCAATGTTGAGATCTCAGCATTGGGATAAACACACACTCCAACTTATGTTCATGGAAGTATTTGCAAGTTGAATTTATTCTTTCATAATTAACACATTTCTGAAATTAATAAAAATAAAATTAATTCCAAAATAATCTGATTAATTAGAATTAAACATGTCTTTTGGTTACATAATTAATACTCTCAAAACAATGTTTGCAATAAAAGTTTATAAAAAAAAAAACTTAACCTGCATGCACACTTATCATGTGGAATACATTCAGCAACTCAAGAATGTCCAATGCAGTATAGAAAGGGATTACCAGAGAAACACTTTCTGTTGTGCATCATAAAATGTCAGTAAACTTCAAGCAATGTAATGTTGGTAAACGCAAGGTTCTGCACTTATAAAATGAATTGGAACAACTTATGCAATGTTCATAAATATGAACTCAACTGTACTAAGAACCAAATCAATAATAGAAGACATTTCCACACACAAGTAGGAAAATGGTGTTATCAAAGTATTACACTACTCAAGACGAGATAGTTGTAGCAGGTTTTTTGCCTGGTTTTAAAATTAAATCACTGTTGACGAAATTCTTCCTCATCAGAAAGAGTGCACTATACATTATGGGATACCAGAGCAATTTGATAAAGCCACCTGCCTTCACATACAAATAGCATAGTCAAAGTTACATCACATGGAAACTTTGGTTTACTCACACTTGGGTAATGGATAACACTAAGAATATAATTTATCACATGCAATTTAATCTGCATTGGGATGTTTTATGTACCCTATTAATGCACAGCATGTTTCCTTCTCAACCAGTAATATTGTTCAATTTCACCACAAAGTCTAGTTCTCACTGATGATAGCTCAAAGACAAAGGCTGAGCTCTCACTAACACATCATAAGACATGATATTTTACATACTTTCAGAAGGAAGCAGGTCAAAGCTGTATAACTGAGAGGAGACCTCCACATAGCCTTTAAAGGAATGTGGAGAACCGACCAGGGCTTCTGACCTAATGTCCAATCCTCACCTTCTCGTGGTGCACCCTGCTGGGTATCTACTTTGATACTGAATGAACGAGGATGGGCTGACAATTTGGAATTTAGCCAACCAAATTGTATTCTTATTGGTTAAACCAAAATAAAAAATGATGGTACAACATGAAAAATTTCATGCCGGCTGGGGCGTCGCCCGATCAAACAAGGCCCCCCCCCCCCGTTGTTTTCGCCAGGGAACCAGGGCGAACAGAGAAAAGTCAGCTACTGGAACAAATCTGAAAACAAACCCCAACTAAACATCACCAGAGTTAAAGATCGGTACTATCAACATAAGAAGCCTGAATGGCAAAGAAATGGAGCTAGCTGAGGAATTAGATAAGTACCAGATCGATATAATAGGGGTGACTGAAACAAAAAAGACCAAAACTGGTGAAATCTTTCTGAGCAATAAATACAAAATGTTATATTCAGGCAATGACAATCAAGGAAAAGAAGGAGTAGCCATAGTATTCAACACAAAATACGAGGCTAATCTTCTTGAATGGCAGTCAGTCTCAAGTAGAATAATGTGGGCAAATATCAGAATGGGGAACTGGACAATGAGACTTATTTGTGCCTATGGTCCCACAGAAGGTTCTACTAAGGTAGAAGTGGAGGAATTTTTTGACGCTCTAGAAAAAGCAACTGACACAATGAAAAAGGAAAAGTTGGTCCTTGTTGGAGATCTAAATAGCAGAGTAGGAAATGATTGTGAGACATACAAAAATATTTTGGGAAAATTTGGAGAAAAGAGCAAAGCTAATAATAATGGCAAATATCTGTTGGATTTCTGCTCAGGACATGGACTGGTTATTACTAACACCATGTTCCAACATAAAAATTTGCACAAATTCACATGGAGAGAATAGCTGATGAATAGCTGTTGTAATAGATATGGTATGAAGGTCAGCAATAAAAATACACAAAGACAATGAAAATAGGCAGAATCATTGAAAATGTCAACTGTGTTGTGAATGGAGAACCTGTGGAACAAGTAAAACATTTCAGCTACTTAGGCACAATTTTTACTGAAGATGGTAAATTAAATATAGAAATAGACAACAGAATCAGCAAAGCTGATTCTGTTGTCTATTTCTATGTATAGGAGGTATGGTGGGAAGTCAATTGAATAAATTCATATGGAATAAGAGAGAAATTAGTCGGAACACTAAATTAGCTATATACAAGACAGTGTTCAAACCAGTTTTAACTTGTGGATCTGAGAGCTGGGTCAGAAGTAAAACACTTGACCAAAGACTAGAAACCGCAGATATGAGAGTCCTGAGAAAGATTAGGGGCATGAACAGATGGCATCAATGGCAATATCATATTAAAAATGAGGATATTAGGAAAGAACTTGACATTGTCAGCATCCAGGAATGCGTTAGCCGAGCTAATCTCAGGTGGTATGGTCACTTAAATAGAATGGGAGAGGAAAGATTAGCAAAACAAGTGTTCTCTGCCAGGTTGGCAGGAAAACGACCCAGAGGAAGACCAAGATATAGGTGGATTGATACGGTACAAAGTGGCTTAGACGATAGAAATATAAGATCTGATAATGTTGGAGTCGTGACAAGTAACAGACTTATTTGGAGGAAAATTGTAGATAGGAAGTTAGTAATGATGTAAATTTTTCATGTAGTACTGTCATATCCTGTACACCCCTTGAGGGTACATGGCAGGAATTTGATGATGATGATTGATGATGCATGAACTGTGCATTATACATAGGGTCAACCTATGTATCCCATAATAAGAAAACCCAAATCTGGAGAAGATTTTTCTTGGCATAATTCTGCCCTTCCAATCTTTCTTGGCATAAACATTGCATATGTTACTTTCCCAAGGCATATTGAAAATTAGATTAATTAATGAGTCATCTTACCAATTCACTCCACTCTTTTCAAACTACTTTTTAGGGTAGTTTCAAAGGTGACATCAATAATCTTCTTGAGGGTAGTTTCAGAGGTGACATCAATAATCTTCTTCCTACAAATTTGCTGCAAGTTGGACTGTGAAGTCTAACTTGGAGCAATTTTTCTTGGTTCCTTATACTGCTGTTTTCTTTCAGAATAGCAATGTGCAGTCTTCAAATTCAACATTAAGTTTGTTTCCCACAATCTCATATATAGGATTACCATTAAAAAAAAATCCTGATGTGAAATATAAGCGGGCATGTTTATAATGTATGTACGTGTACATGTGCAGTCACATAGCTTGGAAAGAAGTCGATGGGCACCTTATGGGCAAGGCACATTGAACCATGGAACAAGTCACATGTTTGTAGCTGGTATAAACTGGAGGACTACGATGCTCCCAAATCATTGCAAAAGTAAAACAGCTGTGAGAAGGGAACTGACAGAGTTTGAAAGAGGCATTATGATAGATAATGCCTGAAACATGACATCCTATTTGGCAAATTCTTCACAAATTGGACCATCCCAGGTCAACAATTACTGATACCATACTGAGATGGAAGAGCAGAGAGTCAAATGTAAGTGCTAGCCACATTGCACAAACCACTACACCACCCATCAAATGTTACAGTAGGGGGGTGTAACGAAGAATAATATGTAAAAATCACCATTCATTGGCCAACTCGTTGGATGAAGAGTTCTACATTCAACGAGTTGGATGCAACTAAGGCTGACAACATGAGTTCCCATGGTAGGACCACAAATATGCAAGTCCCACATTACCTGAACCAACATGCAGCATCATCTTCAGTGGTGCAAAAAGCATGTATAGTGGACTTGGAAGCTTAGAAAGTTGTCATAGAGCAACAATTCATGCTACATCCTTTACCGAGCAGATGCCAGACATACGTCTCTTACCAGAATGCATAATCCCAACTAAGAAATTTGGAGGTGGCAGTGCGATGGAATGGTCCTGTTTTTCCTGGTTTGGCCTCAGACCTCGGTTGTGCCATGAACATTCTGGACAATGTAATCCTTCCTACTTTGTGTTTCTATGGAACTGACCATAATCTCTTGCAGTAAGACTGCTACTGTAACCATGGTTTGTGGACATGATCATCGGCACACTTGACTGGCTTTCAGAGCCTTGATCTCAACCCTATTGAACATCTGTGGGATGAACTGAAGCATCGGATGAGGTCAAGGAATGTACACTCCACAACAGCCGAGGACCTCTTATGTGCATACAGGAAGAATGGTCCAAAATTCTGACTTATCGCTATCCTATGCTTGTGGAAAGTATGCCCCTCAGGATTGCTGCAAGTCATCATAGTGAAAGGAGGTTCTACATCTCATTATGGTGGGTGCCATGACCGTTTGTTCTCACACTATGGCATCTGTTGACTTCTTTCCAAGCAGTGCATGCACACACTTGATGCAAATGATTTACTTGGCTTAACATGAAAACAAATAAATCATTTGCATCAAGTGTGTGCATGCATGAGTCCCATGCATGCACACACTTGATGCACCAGTTGTTGTCCCATGCATATGCAAGGGACAACAACTGATTGCTGGCATTTAAAGACATTTTGGATTCCACAGTATTATCAAGCATGATCATGTTGGTTGACCTTGCATATGCAAAAGTTGGATGGCTGGGGAGTAACAATCAGAGAAGTTATAGCTTTGGTTAGTTCTTCTCCCAAGTTCATCATAGGATCTAAAAATGTTTGATTTATTTCAGATCATTGATGAGCAATAGAATCTTCATCAGTAGCAGAATTAAGAACATAACTGGAATGGTGGCTCTAGTTCTGCCATATGTGATGTCTCTCACATGCTCAACAGATTTTTCCATCATTGCAGTTACACAAAAGTAAAAGTTTATATATTTTAAGTTGTTGTGTTGAGGTTTTGCTGTACCAAGCAAAGAATGGAATTTGGCCAGAAAAGTGCAGATTTTATACTTTGACAATTTTGGCTAACTTAAGTGAAACAGAGCCAACACACTGAAAAGATATAAACCTTTTACATCTTCAAATACAGCGAGCAGGTGGTTTAAAACAGGAGCTTATTAATAGTCTGCAAAAGTTGTTAGAAGAAACGTTTGAGATGGACAATGATGAGACTGCACGTGAAGGCATCTGTTAGTATACGTGAATTCTCAAAAGAGATCTTCAGTTTTTCTGACTTGTGCAAGTTTGACATCCAGGAATGGGAGAGAACTGTCCAAGGTTTGTTGTATTATTGGGTGTTGATTGTCAAGATGTCAGGAACTCTTTTACAGAATCCAGACCATGGCTCAAAATTAAGAAATCATACATATATATATATATATATATATATATATATATATCTGTTTTGATAATTTTAGTTTCAATGAGAAGGAACTGACTGCTTTTTCCTCAAAGGCTTTGAAGTGTATGTTTGCCAATATAGGAAATATTGGATTGCCCATGGCCAAGCCAAAGTTCTGTTTGTAAATACTGTTTTTAAATAGGAAGTAACCAGAATTTATGCAATGGTAGTTAGGAGTGACAACTTTTTTTGGATAACCTATTTTCTAAAAGAATTAATACCACTTCCATGGTGTTGAATCTTGAATGAAAGGTTTAATTTATTGTAAAAATATTTCATTCAGATTTAACAGGTAACAAAATTTCCAGAAGAATACTTGTATATAGGTATAAGTGAAATTGTTAATGAAAAAACGAAATAGTCTTTTAATTGTAAATTCTTCTATGTATTATACTGTTATGTGTCCTGGTAAAACCGACAAGGATTGAAATTTAGTGAAAAATATGTTAGCATGAGAAAGTTAGATCGACATATACAACGAGATAATCTGCTTATAAATATGACCCGAGGCAGTCATGTACTCAAAGACTAAGTTGCGCACGGGAAGTCCCCATAGAGAACTCAGCAAGGAGAGAACGGTACCGAGTGCAAGAGATTTAGGTACCAGGAGGAAAAGATGACTTAGTAGGGAGAACAGCTCAGGAAGGATATATAGAGTTTGGTGACACCAACTAGAGGCCTTTTTTGCTTTTTTTCTCCATTGGATTCCTGTTCCAGTCATTCCCGGAGGAGGAGTACGCAAGCACAGTTGAGAAGAACGATGTCCAGTGGCAGCTATGCAACCAGATAGTGATCCAGTACGAGCATAATCATCGGTACAGCGGAAAAGTCAGCACAGACTGAAGCAGCATGCAGAACCACGTGGACCAATCCCGGCAGAGCAGCTTCGCCCACATTGGAGAAGGCAATTCGTGATCATATTCGCCAGTTTGTTCTGAAGACGGCAAACCATAGAAGGCAACAAGCCATGTGAATTTAATGAAAGATCGAGAGAAAGGAAATTAAAATAGACCCTGAGCGAATCAATAGGTGGGGATAGCTACGACTGCAGTAAAGGAAAAAATTTAGACATACAAGGTTTTGTAATTGGAAATATTAATTGCTTGATTGTCGATAAGTGTGTCATTCTGAGAATTAACTTCCTGGCAAAGAAGCTTATCTTGTCTAAGAATTTGGATGGCACAGCTTCAACAACTAAATTTTTCCAAATTCTGATACGGAGTTAATACCAGAATGGCAACAAAGAAATCTGGCACTAGCCTGAAGCAATTTCTTTGTCTACCGAATTTTGCACATGTGAACAATTATAGTAGTGGCCACAAATTATTTAGAAGTTAATTGGAATTGATAAAGATAGCAAGGTAGAAACAAGCTCGAGAAAACATTAAGTAATCACTTAACTAGTACAACAAGTAAGGTTTGGCTATTTAACAAGTTACAACAAATACTAAACAATTAAAAAAAATAAATAAAAAATTAAACAATGGGCACAAAATTAGCCAAAATTCTCAATTAATATAAAATTTAACCCAACTCCATTCATTGCTTTTCACAGCAAAAAGCAAAGCATGACAGCTTAAAATATCCAAGCTGTTTGCTCTCCATGTAATTGCAATGTGCTGTATTTTGGTCAGACAGAAAAAAAATCTGTTGAAAATAAGAGCATGTGAGAGACATCACATGGAAGAACTAGAGCCACCATCCCATCTAATCACACTCTTAATTCTGCTAACTCTGACAATGAAGATTCCATCAATTAAATAAATCAGGAAACATCGAGATCCTATGATGAGCCAACAAAAATTGTCCTCACTCCAGTCCACCCTTAAGACTAACCTAAGCTTTAACCTCTCTGATTGCGACTCCTCAGCCATTCACAACTTGCCATTCTGGATTTCACAGTACACTTGGTCTTCGACTTACGACCGACCTCTGTTCTAGCTGACAGGTCATATGTCGGCCATATATTTATTAACAGTATTCTTTAACCTTTCTAATCTTTTTATCATCTTTATAATTTATTTTTATAATCTTTTAAATTTATAATTATATTGTACATAATGTGAAAAATAATACTGTGCATACTACACTCCAAACACAAAAATACAATCTAAAATTAATGTAAAAATTAATACAAATGAAATTTACAAAATCAATTTTTAATCTTTGCTTGTGCTGGGTTGTGGATCATCAGGGTCATGTTCTCTTGATGAGGAAGATGCTGAGCTTTGTTTGACAGTTTGTTTCTTTTTTTCTTCATATATCTCATGATAACAATGCACAGCATCTTGAATAATACGTTCAACTTTTGTGAATCGTTCGACATTAGGGTCCATTGCTTCGAAACTGGCAAGCGTTTAATTCAGTTGCGAAAAAGAATCTGATAAACTCTTTGCAATGAATTTCTTTTCTGGCTCCTCTTCTTCCTCTCTCGCTTTTTCTTCTGAAAACTCTCTGTGCTTCCAATTCAATCAACTCTTCATTCAAAAGTTCTTTTATTTCACAATCTAGCAACCTCCTATACATCTTCTATTTCACATTCTAATTTAAGATTTTTTGCAAGTTTAACTATTTTTTCTGTAATCACTTCCAGTTCCTCTCCTTTTTCAAATCCTTCAAATGTATTTGCATAACATTTTAGACACTTTTTCCAAATTTCCGACATACAATTCTTTGTTACACATTCCCATGCGGTTGAAATATTCTTGATACACTGAAGAATGTTGTACTGCTTCCAAAAGTCTCGCAAAGATAAATCAGCATCAGAATCTATCGCTTCGATGGCTTGTATGATTGTCGTTCTGAGGGTAGTGAGCCTTGAATGCTGAAATAGCACTCTGATCCATGGGTTGAATGAAAGCGGCTGTGTTAGGTAGCATAAAAACCACTCTAACATCATGTTGAAGGTCGTCCAGATGAGGAGGGTGGCCAGGGGTATTGTCCATAATCAATAAAATCTTGAAAGGGGATACTTCTCTCTGCACAATATTCACGACAAGTCTTCGAACAGTGCTTGAGTCATCCAAGCTTCAGGGTTTGAACGGTAGTAAACAGGCAGTGTGTGCTTGTCGATGTGCTTAAATGCACAAGGGTTTTCTGAACAATAACTGAGAAAAGGCTTCAGCTTAAAACCCATGGCATTACCACCAAACAACAAAGTCAACCGATCCTTAAAAACTTGGAATCCTAGCATCCTTTTTGCTTCTTGGTGTATGTACGTAAGATTAAGCATGCGTTTCCATTGCAAGCTGGTTTCATCTACGTTAAATATTTGTTCCAGTAGATAACCTTCTTTGATTAAATAGTCTAAACTATCAACGAATTTTTGGGCTTCATCTTCACTTCCTGCTTCTACTGTGATACATACATTATGCAAAGCAAATTTTTTTTTTTTAAAACGCTTAAACCATCCAGTACTAGCCTGAAAATCTTCTGCGTAATCGTCTCTGGCACGTGATTTTAAACTCTGAAACAGACTTCTAGCCTTTGCTTGCACTGTGCAAAGGCTCATGGGTGAATTTTTCTGTATTAAATCTTCCATCCACATAAACAACAATTTCTCCATTTCATGGATGGGTCCCTGTCAGTGTTTGGTTAAAATTGTAGACTTCATAAGTGCGGAACCTTTCACAGCTTCCCGAATTCTTTCTTTGTCCTTAAGTATGGTCGATACCGTGGAATGTGACAACTTCAAGTCATGTGCTATTGTATTCACTTTCTTTCCGGCTTCATACTTCTGGATAACTTTCATTTTACACTCTAAATTAATACTTTTCCTCGACTTCTTAGCTGGCGTATCTGTAGATGAAAGCATTTCCTTTTACTAGACATTTTATGGATAGTATTTCAGTAGAATTTTAATTAATACACCACACGCAACAGATGCTCGAAAGCGACTGAGTGTATGTGCAATATAGTTATCGTATGCACAACTGCCGGATTTATTATTATTATTTATTTTTATTTTTTGTGGTCGTAAGTCGACGACCAGGTGTACCTCCAACTTTGGAGTACTGCAGGATCCAAACTGCCTTCAAATGTCAGCAATCCATTTGTAACTTAATTTATTTGTTCGCTTGCATATTTTGCAAGTAATTTTGCAAGTATATTTTGCCTTCTGCAACTACCTGCTTTTATAAAAGCTTCTTTCGAAGCATACATCGCTAGGGACATATCATTTCCATAAATGATATGGTCACAGTGTGTTACTGCATACAAGGAGTATCATACATAATTTACATGTATCATCATCATCAAATTCCTGCCATGTACCCTCAAGGGGTGTACAGGATATGACAGCACTACATGAAAAAACTACATCATTACTAACTTCCTATCTACAATTTTCCTCCAAATCAGTCTGTTACTTGTCAAGACTCCAACATTATCAGATCTTATATTTCTATCGTCTAAGCCACTTTGTACCGTATCAATCCACCTATATCTTGGTCTTCCTCTGGGTCGTTTTCCTGCCAACCTGGCAGAGAACACTTGTTTTGCTAATCTTTCCTCTCCCATTCTATTTAAGTGACCATACCACCTGAGATTAGCTCTGCTAACGCATTCCTGGATGCTGATAATGTCAAGTTCTTTCCTAATATCCTCATTTTTAATATGATATTGCCATTGATGCCATCTGTTCACGCCTCTAATCTTTCTCAGGACTCTCATATCTGCGGTCTCTAGTCTTTGGTCAAGTGTTTTACTTCTGACCCAGCTCTCAGATCCATAAGTTAAAATTGGTTTGAACACAGTCTTGTATACAGCTAATTTAGTGTTCCGACTAATTTCTTTCTTATTCCATATGAATTTATTCAATTGACTTCCCATGATACCAGCTTTGCTGATTCTGTTGTCTATTTCTATATTTAGTTTACCATCTTCAGTAAAAATTGTGCCTAAGTAGCTGAAATGTTTTACTTGTTCCACAGGTTCTCCATTCACAACACAGTTGACATTTTCAATGATTCTGCCTATTTTCATTGTCTTTGTCTTTTTATTGCTGACCTTCATACCATATCTATTACAACAGCTATTCAATTTAGTCAGAGAATCTTGCAGACTTGTAGCTTAGTCAGAGAATCTTGCAGACTTGTAGCGGATTTATTTAGAAGTATAACATCATCCGCATAAAGCAAAGAGCTGACATTAACATCTCCAATTTTGATATCAGGTTTAATACCACATTCCTTCATAATGTGATCCATATAGATAATGAATAACAGAGGGGATAATGTACATCCTTGTCTCACACCAGATTTAACATTAAACCATCTTCCAGTACTTCCTTCAATTCTAACTGCTGACTCACAACTCAAATAAAGACTAAGTATTGCTTGATATAATGCCCCATTGACACCATATAACTGCAGCGTATTGAATAGCTTCTCTCTTGGCACCTTGTCATATGCCTTTTCCAAATCGACAAAACTTAAATACAGATCTTTGTTATATTCCCATGCTTTCTCGACTATTTGTCGTAAAGTGAAGATCTGATCCTGACAGCCTCTATTTGGCCTGAATCCAGCTTGTTCTTCACCAAGCTTTTCTTCCACAATTCTTCTCAACCATTTCTCAAGTATACTTGCATAGATCTTGCCAGGAACACTCAGTAGGGAAATACCTCTGTAATTCTCACATTCAGTTTTATTTCCCTTTTTATATATGGGTACTATGAGAGCTCTACTCCAATCATCGGGAATTCGTCCCTCTGTCCAGGCTTTCTGAACTATGCAGTGCAGCCACTGTAAGACTCTTATACCACCATACTTCAGCATTTCTGGTCGAATATCATCTACTCCTGCTGCCTTTCCACATTTCAAGCCTTTGATGGCTTTTTCTACTTCAAGTATGGATATGTATTCCTGACTGCATGCCTGGTCAGTGTTTTTTATGACCGTGCTGTCATCACTGTTTGTTTCATTTAGCAGTTTTTCAAAGTAATTACTCCATACTTCAAGGATATCTTTTTCTCCTGTTTTCATTTCACCTTTATCATCTCTAATTCCTTTTACAGCACTCTTTCCTCCATTCCTAAGCTTCTTCAACAACCTCCAGAATATTTTGCCACCTTCTTGATATTTATTTTCTATATTCTTGCCAAAGTCCTCCCATGACTTTTGTCTCTGTATTCTGTAAGAGTAAAAGCTGACTTATTTGCCAGGAACTTTTGATATGCTTTCTTCTTTTCCTTCACTGCCTCTTTAACTTCCTGTGTCCACCAGGGAGTTCTGATTTTTTTATCCTTGCACACAACCTCATCACATGCCTCTCTGGCAGAATCAATCAATGTTTCCTTCATAGTTTGCCACTGAATCTCCAAGGTTTGATTCCTGTTCTCAAACTCTTTCATTTTCTTTTCAATAATATTTCTGTATTTTAGTCTACAGTTCACATCTGAGAGCTGCTCAACTTTTATTCGCTTTAAAACTTTCTTACATGTTATTCTTTTCAATATGAAATTCAATTTTATCCTGCTCAAGACTAAATAGTGATCACTTCCAATTTCAAATCCTCTGTACACTCTGGTGTCCTGCACCAGGGAGAAAACATCACTATCAACAATAACATAGTCAATGAGACTTTTCTTATTCCTAGCCTCTTCTCTCAATGTGAATTTGTGCACATTTTTATGTCGGAACATGGTGTTAGTAATAACCAGTCCATGTCCTGAGCAGAAATCCAACAGATATTTGCCATTATTATTAGCTTTGCTCTTTCCTCCAAATTTTCCGAAAATATTTTTGTATGTCTCACAATCATTTCCTATTTAGATCCCCAACAAGGACCAACTTTTCCTTTTTCATTGTGTCAGTTGCTTTTTCTAAAGCCTCAAAAAATTCCTCCACTTCTACCTTAGTAGAACCTTCTGTGGGACCATAGGCACAAATAAGTCTCATTGTCCAGTTTCCCATTCTCATATTTGCCCACATTACTCTACTTGAGACTGACTGCCATTCAAGAAGATTAGCCTCGTATTTTGTGTTGAATACTATGGCTACTCCTTCTTTTCCTTGATTATCATTGCCTGAATATAACATTTTGTATTTATTGCTCAGAAAGATCTCACCAGTTTTGGTCTTTTTTGTTTCAGTCACCCCTATTATGTCGATCTGGTACTTATCTAATTCCTCAGCTAGCTCCATTTCTTTGCCATTCAGGCTTCTTACATTGATAGTACCGATCTTTAACTCTGGTGATGTTGAGTTGCGGTTTGTTTTCAGATTTGTTCCAGTAGCTGACTTTTCGCTGTTCGCCCTGGTTCCCTGGCGAAAACAACGGGGGCCTTGTTTAACCGGGCGACGCCCCAGCCGGCATGAAATTTTGTCATGTTGTACCATCATTCTATATTTTGGTTTAACCAATAAGAATACAATTTGGTCGGCTAAATCCCAAATTGCCAGCCCATCTTCGTCCGTTCAGTATCCAAGTAGATACCCAACAGGGTGCACCACGAGAAGGTGAGGATTGGACATTAGGTCAGAAGCCCTGGTCGGTTCTCTGCATTCCTTTAAAGGCTATGTGGAGGTCTCCTCTCAGTTATACAGCTTTGACCCTTAAGCACCCCAATTTACATGTATTACAGTGCAATGTATTGCCCTAGTGGCAATTTTTAGAATTAACATTGGTTTTTGCACAAAATAAAATTCCATTGCTACACGTTAAATATCAAATCATTCTGCTGAATAGTTACCAAGTTACAGCCTTTCAAAATATGGGCTTTAATTATAATCACCCTATATATATAGGGCGATTATATTCGTCCATGCTTGATTTGCTTCCTCAGTCCCCAAGCAAAAGGCTGGCTACATTTCACCAATTCAAGCCCTACCCAAGGACCTATGAATTGTGGAAATAATACTTTCTGAATATGAATGAAGTGCCGAACAAAGCAGCCTTTTGCAACTGCCTGGTTTTTAATCCATCTAAGTCAAGTGCTTCTAGATGTTTTTTCAGTGTTTTGGGGATGGCACCTAAAGCACCTATTATTATGGGAACAACTTCCTTTCGTTTTCTTTTGTCAAATCCGTTCAACTTCAATTTGCAACTCGCAATACTCTGCAATTTTTTCGGTTTCTTTTTCCGTCAATTCAGCTATCTCCTGGTACTGATATTTCAATAAACTGAACATATTTGTTTTCACCTTATATATTTTTTACATAAACTGAAAAAACCTATTCTACAGACCAAACATGGAACTTTTACAAAGCACCTCGGGCCTCCAAATAAGCATGACAGCAGTCTCACACTGAATGATGAAATCCATCTACCACCTAAAGACAATCTGCAAATCCATAGCTGGTTGATTAGGTACATAAACAATTCAGCTAACCAGGTTAGCATATTTGCTGGTCAAGATATTTCACACTAACGTTTGTTTGCTTACACTTAGGTAAAACATGAATAAAATAAAAAGATGAACTTGTTAAGTGTAATATAATAGCATATAATGATAGACCAATGTGATAAGAACTGAGAAGCTACAGTTTGGGCAAGTATTCAGAGCTACATATGAAGCTTTCAATGAAGATGAAATTCAATTAAATAAGCCTTCCATTCTCATCATGCACTATATTTTTCCTTCTACACCTTATTTTTCACTAAACATTTGCATTTAAAATACCAATTTATTTTGTAAGAAACCTGTATTTTGATTTTTACATAGAAGCTTTATAACACAGTTTATTAAAAGCTAAACCAAATATACTGGTACCATATAAAGTTTCATGCCCACAATGAGAAAGGGAAAAACACGATTTACATGGAATCTAACTTAGTTTCATTATATCAACGAGGCATGATGATTACTGCTAGTGATATGAAAAACTGAATAGATGAAATTATTTCATCTATTCAGTTTCTGACGACGTTTGGTCAGTTCTCTTGATATAATCTTCACACAAAAAAGCTTTCCTAATTGAAGTATGCCACTGTTTTCTGGTATCCTCGATATTCAAAATTAAAAATCATTGGCGTACATTTTTTTTTTGTTTTGATTAAAAATGTGTAATTATATATTGTTTATATTAAAATGTTTTATACCTTAACTATCTAAAAATTCATTTAACTGTATATGTACAGTTAAATGGGTTTTAAAGTTCAATTAACTAGTAATCAGAAACATGCACCCCCCCCACACACACACACACCCCAAAATCCTTGGTTGTAGGAAATGTGACCACACTTGTTCATAATGCTTGCATATGCAATGTAAGCTCAATATTGTTACAGTTAAGGAGAGAGGAAGAACTACTTGATTTTAATGATTAGCAACATTAAAATAAGTTAATAGACAATGAGTCTAAAACTGAAATATTGGTAGACATTAGTATACTTTGCTAGATTTGGAAACAATTTTTTTTATAACTAGAAAGAAGACTTCTTTATATGAAATTTTATATATGAAGACATTTCACAATTGACTAGCATGAGTCACATCATGGTAGTCAACCTCCAAGAGAGGAGACAACATGACTGGGAATCAGTGGCGGCCAGTGAAATTTTAAGTGAGGTGCTGGCTATACAAAATTTTTAAAAAATTATTATTTTTTTCCTAATCAGTAACCAATTTATTAATAAATTGGTTACTAATTAGGAAAAATTATTTTTTTTTTTTATTTTGTATAGGCAGCACCCCCCCCCCCCCACTTAAAATTTCACCGGCCGCCACTGATGGGGAATCAACCAGAATATACAAATAGCAAACAGGCCTCGTTTAAAAAATTTCAGTTATTAAACCATCTTTTGAAGATGCGTTTCACATCTAAATAACTTACCTCCTTTCCTTCTTCATAAGTTTCTTCACAATCAACATTCTGACAACTTTCATTCTCTGATTCCTGCTTCTTTTGATAGTAATTTAAGACAGTGTGAGATCCTAAATTAATGGTTGTAATGGTAGGATAGAATAAAGGACCATCTTCATGAGGCTGCACAAGCACAAAAAAGAAAATTTAGTTTAACCAAGGTGCAAACACACATGTAAACAGTAAAATATCTTTTTTGGAAATAAATTTGAGAACTAATTTGCAAATCAAATCAATTAAAGATAATTTTCTCAACTAAAAATATTCACCATCCTAAAAACTGCCTGAAATACAAAATCTGGCATATATACATCAGTTATACTAATAATAATTTATTATTCCATCATAACTAGTTACACAGTGATTAGCATCCATTTTTTAAAATTATGGAAATAACTACCGTGTTATAACAACACTTCAGTTTAATATGAACTGAAATAATTACCTGACCATCATATCAAGATCATAATCTGGAGTATATAAATATATATACATAGAAACAAGTTGCATTACAATCTATATATTTTTTAATGCTATAAAGTCACAGTAATTTGGTCAACCGTTAACACTACTGGCCCGATCTCTGGTGGGAAAAAAAAAAAACTTTTCCACAAAGCTAGAGTCCTGTTACTGTTTGGTTACAAATCATTAAACTAGAGAGCAACATACTCTCACATAATCACTCACAGATATATAATGGGATGATTAAGGGTCAAAGCTGTATAAGTGAGAGGAGACCTCCACATAGCCTTTAAAGAAGGTGGAGAACTGACCAGGACTTCTGACATAATGTCCAATCCACAGTTTGGTATAATTCAAAATTACTTAATAAAATCCATTATCATAACGCCAATAATGTTCTAAAAAAAACTAACAAATGTTATGTCTAATTGTAATGTCCAAATATTTAAAGAGATGGAGTAAACACGATAAGCACTACAAACACTACTACTGGCACAAACTGCATATAAACAACAGTGGAACTGCGCAATGGACAGTGCCGCATTATGCTAATAGCTCGCATCTCACCATACTTGCATATGCTTGCGCGTGTAGCAAATACTAGCAATATGACACTGTGGTAAACACAGTGCTGCATGTTCCCTTCACCCTCCTAAGTGCTACAAGATGGATTTTTATTATTTTTTATACAAAATAAGAGAATTGTATAGGATTGTTGATGATAAAATTAAATATTACAAGCAAAGATAAATAAATTAATAAATATATTTATATATCGAGAAAAATTGGAGGGTGCTGCAGTTCCTATGCATGAGCTGCCCCTGGATATCTTTCTAAGCAAGAAATACAAAATGTTATATTCAGGCAATGACAACTGAGGAAAAGAAGGAGTAGCTATAGTATTCAACATTACATATGAGGCAAATCTTGAATGGCAGGCAATATCAAGTAGAGCGATGTGGACAAATATTTACAAAAAGTTACATCAATAACTTTTTTTCTTTTTTTTTTTTGCCCATAACAATGTCTGAATTTAAAGTCAAAAAAAGAAAATAGGTCAAGAAGGGAGAACTTTTCATGAAAAATTGGAGAAGCTAATAATAAAAGCAAATACTTGTTGGATTTCTGCTAGGCATGGAATGGTTATTACTAACAGCATGTTCCAACATAAAAATGTACACAAATTCACATGGAGAGAGGAGGCAAGGAATAAGAACGTCTCAATGATTATGTTATTGTTGATAGTGACGTTTTCTCTGTAGGCTAGAATCTACAGAGGATTTGAAATTGGAAATGATCACCATTTACTTGAGCAGGATAAAATTGAATTTCATATTGAAAAGAAGAATATGTAAGAAAGTTTAAAGCAAATAAAAGTTGAGCACCTCTCAGATGTAAACTGTATACTGAAATATACAAACATTATTCAAGACAAACAAAGAATTTGAGAACAGAAATCAAACCTTGGAGATTCTGTGGCAAGCTCTGAAGAAAACATTGATTGATTCAGCCAGAGAAGCATGTGGTGAGGTTAGAAAAATCAGAACTCCATGGTGGACACAGGAAGTTAAACAGGTAGCAAAGGAAAAGAAGAAATCATATCAAAAGTTCCTGGCAAATAAGTCAGCTTGTGCTCTTAGAGAATATACAGACAAATGTAAGAAAGCAAAACACTGTGTAAAACTGGCTAAACAAAAGTAATGGGAGGACTTTGGCAAGAACATAGAAAATAAATATCAAGAAGGACGCAAGATATTCTGGAGGTTGTCAAAGAAGCTTGGAAATGGAGGAAAGAGTGCTGTAAAATTAGAGATTATAAAGGTGACATGAAAACAGGAGAAAAAAATATCCTTGAACTATGGAGTAATTACTTTGAAAAATTGCTAACTGAAACTAGCAGTGATGACAGCAATGATAAAAAACACTAACCAGATATGCAATCAGGAATACATATCCATACTGGAAGTAGAAAAAGCCATCAAAAGTCTGAAATGTGGAAAGGCAGCAGGAGTAGATGATATTAGACTGAAAATGCTGAAGTATGGTGGTAGTCTTGCAGTGGCTGCACTGCATAGTCCTGAAGGCATGGAGAGAAGGATGAATTCCCGATGATTGGAGTAGAGCTCTCATAGTACCCATATATAAAAAGGGAAATAAAACAATGTGAGAATTACAGAGGTATTTCCCTACTGAGTGTTCCTGGTAAGATATATGCAAGTATACTTGAGAAACAGTTGAGAAGAATTGTGAAAGAAAAGCTTGGTGAAAAATAAGCTGGATTCAGGCCAAATAGAGGCTGTCAGGATCAGATCTTCACTTTACAACAAATAGTTGAGAAATCATGGGAATATAACAAAGATCTGTATTTAAGTTTTGTAGATCTGGAAAAAGCATATGACAAGGTGTCAAGAGAAGCTATTCAAAAACTACAGTTGTATGGTGTCAGTGGGGCATTATATTAAGCAATACTCTTTGAGTTGTAAGTCAGCAGTCAGAAATGAAGGAGGTACAGAGGAAGATGGTTTAATGTGAAATCTGGTATCAGACAAGGATGTACATTATCTATGTGATTGCATTATGAAGGAAAGTGGTATTAAACCAGATATCAAAATTGGAGATGTTAATGTCAGCTCTTTGCTTTATGTGGATGATGTTATGCTTCTAAATAAATCCACTACAAGTCTGCAAGAGTCCCTTACTAAACTAAATAACTGTTGTAATAGATATGGTGTGAAGGTAAGCAATAACAAGACAAAGACAATGGAAATAGGCAGAAACAGTGAAAATATCAACTGCACCGTGAATGGAAAAACCTACAGAACAAGTAAAACATTTCAGCTACTTAGGCATGATTTTTAGTGAAGATGGTATTCACTAAATTAAATCTGGAAATTGATAACGGGATCAACAAAGCTGGTATGGTAGGAAATCAACTGAATAAATTTATATGGATTAGCAAAACAAGTGTTCTCTGCCCGGTTGACAAGGAAAAAGACCCATAGAAGACCAATATATATATATATATATAGGTGGATTGATACAGTAAAAAGTGCCTTAGAAGACAGAAATATAAGATCTGATAATGTTAGAGTCTTGACAGGTAATGGATTGATTTGGAGGAAAATTGTAGATGGGGAAATTAGTGGTGATGTAAGTTTTTTATGCAGTATTATCATATCCTGTACACCACTTGAGGGTACATGTCAGGAGTTTGATGATGATAAATAAGGTTATGCAAATTGAATGTGCCATCCAAGTTCTTTGGATTTTTATGCCACAATTATTTAGATTAAGATGGCTGATCAAAACTTCACAGGCTTCCTTAAATTTGCATCCATACCAGGAGGATGGAATACCAGTTAAAAAAAGAAAAGTCTTGTATATCACTTCAAAATTTTCAATGCTATCAAGAAAATAGTGACACGCACAAAGGTTTTTAAAATGACGGCAAGTTAGCTGGTCTCGTGTACATGTGGAAGAAATTTCCTTGCTATAAAACAAACTAATGAAACACATGCACTGACAGACGAGACTATAAAATAGGAAATGCAGTATTATTATCAAAATTAGCTTTATATCAAGTTATTTGATCATAGCAGAACAATGAATAATACATAAAGGAAGATGGAATTAAATATGAATTTGAAAACATTTGAGATTTCTTTGTGCATTTCAGATCCTTCGCTATTCAATTTGTCTTATAAATTGAGTGTTTGAAGAGATCATTTTAAAACATATGCAGAAATGTACCATGCAATTTATATAATAACAGCCTTAATGAAGTAATACAATTCAAGGTACAATTATTTTAAAAAAGTGAATGCTAACATTTCATACTGCAGATATAACAGTATATCTGAAATAAAATATAATTAGCCTGTCAATTATACAAATTTTAAGGCATACCAGAGCTCCCCACGCCACCTGAACTCCCTGATTTAAAAGATAATTTTTATGATAAATATCTTACCATGATTCCTTGGCCAGGCAAATACTCATTAACCAAAACATGATTTGGTATCTTGTCCTGAAAAACTCCCAATACAGCAAGTCTCTTTGTATATATATCAAGCCACTGTAAGAAATAAATATTAATACACAATTACAAAAATGAAACAATTGTTTCAGATAGTAATTAACCCCTCCCACCAGCAAACCAGGTTTTTAAATATAAATAAAGCATTTAATATATTATATGATTTAATGAAAAATTTAGATTTGAATTTGTTCACCACACAAATGGAGATTACCTTCAGTAATGCTGTTTCTATATATCCTTTAACAGAAAAAGACAGGATAATGTCAGTATATCTTAAATTTGAATTTTCTCTTCCTAAAAGTATTTCATCTGGTTAGTGAAATGGATAGTTTTTCAAACTACAGGCTTTTTTGGGGGAGGGAGAGGGTTCAAATCTTACCATAACATGGATGTTCCTTTAAGCACCAGATAATCTTCTGATGCAAGCTGACCATCGTGCTTACCAAAGGTTTGAAGTAATTTTGGAAAAAAGCAAAATGTTTGTCTGTAGAGCAGAAGTCCCAGAGCTAACACTTATTTTTGTTTTTATTTATACACTAACAGATTCCTTATCTCAATGCTTGACTACATATGGCAAAAATATGCTTCATGTCCAGAATTAATTATAAAAACAGCACTACAAGTTCACTACCTTTTGTGGATGGATTCTCATTATTACAAAATGAGAATACACTTTTATGATGATGATTTATATAATAAGAATCCATCATATAAATATTCAATGATATTCCTATAATGTAACAAAGATGTTCAGACAAGAAAGAACAGTTCTCTTGATTTAACAATGAAGTTTTTTGTGGCATAAATTTATCACTCAGTAGATCTGCCATTTCAAGAAAATCATTAATCACTTCAGCTACGATCTCGTGAACGAATGTTGTACAACATGGTAGAATCATCAAATCAGCCAAAACACTAAGACTGAATATTATGTCTGTTAAATGTACTGCCTTCAACAATGCCTGTTTTTCAAGATGAAAAACCATGTCATCACTGCATGATGTTCTTCATATCCTAAGAGGTTCCTCATATCCTAAATGAGATCTTAAATTAGGAAAGCAATTATGACATCCTTGCAGCTCCACTATAGGTGCTACTTCCATGTGACAGCATTTCATAATTCAAAATGAATCCTGTAGTAGTCTAAAAACTACATTGATCAATTTGCAAATTTAATTTCTATAAACACAACATTTAGAAATGTCCATAAATATGTGCAAACATTCCACACTATTGTAAATTTCACAATGGAGGTTGCCTTTAGTAAACCTCAACCCTAGAACATTACAACTGCATGTTAGAATATTAATGGAAAACATGCAAAATCACTGAGTAACATTTAAAAAAAAAAAAACGCACTTTCCCCCCTTTCCCCAACACCCTGAATTGATTACTTTTCATCTTAAGTACATGTTTAAAAATAAGCATTACCACATTCTGCACTATGTTTTACAAATACAGTATGACAGTATTTAATACTATGCACTTAGAGTAAGTTGATAAATCAGAGATATACTCAAGTTCGTCACTTTTTTTTTTTTTTTAATTTTTAAAATCGATCAAATTCTCAGATAGCAACATAGTACATACAGAATGTCAAAATGGAGAAGCTGGTCAAAGTAGTGTTGATTTTTTTCTTCAATATTATATATAGGACCACTTAAGGTTCAAATCTAAATAACTAGGAGAAAAATGCACAAAACTGACTGGCACGTCTGATCTAAATGTCCAATCTTTGTCTTCTCATGGCACATCCCATTAGCAGGTTTCTGCTGAATACTGACTGAAGAAGTATAGGCTGGCTGTTTGGGATTCAGCAGACAAAACAATTCTGCATTGGCGTAAAACAAAAAAAAAAAAAAAAAAAAAAAAAAAAAAAAAATGATCATGCAAGAAATTTTGAAGATATTAATCATCATCAAATTCCTGACATGTACCCTCAAGGGGTGTACAGGATATGATAGTATTACATGAAAAATTTACATCATTACTAACTTCCTATCTACAATTTTCCTCCAAAATCAGTGTTACTTGTCAAGACTCCAATATTATCATTATCAGATCTTATATTTCTATCGTCTAAGGCACATCAATCCACCTATATCTTGGTCTTCCTCTGGGTCGTTTTGCTACCAACCTGGCAGAGAACACTCGTTTTGCTAATCTTTCCTCACCCATTCTGTTTAAGTGACCATACCACCTGAGATTAGCTCTGCTAATGCATTCCTGGATGCCGACAATGTCAAGTTCTTTCCTAATATCCTCGTTTTTAATATGATATTGCCATTAATGCCATCTATTCACGTCTCTAATCTTTCTCAGGACTCTCATATCTGCAGTCTCTAGTCTTTGGTCAAGTGTTTTACTTCTGACCCAGCTCTCAGATCCATAAGTTAAAACTGGTTTTAACACTGTCTTGTATACAGCTAATTTAGTATTGCGACTAATTTCTCTTATTCCATATGAATTTATTCAATTGACTTCCTACCATACCAGCTTTGTTGATTCTGTTGCCTATTTCCATATTTAATTTACCATCTTCACTAAAAATCGTGCCTAAGTAGCTGAAATGTTTTACTTGTTCCACAGGTTCTCCATTCACAACATAGTTGACATTTTCAATGATTCTGCCTATTTTCATTGTCTTTGTCTTAAGATATTAAAGGTTTTAAAAATGACAGAAGTGCTAAAATGTGAGCTACATGACTTAATTGTATCATTTACAGAAAATTTATTATCTAGGATTAATAGATTTCTTATTTGTTTCATCGAACCATGCCACTTAAATGATCTGAGATAGTCCTATTTTGATGGTTACCACTAAAACAAACAATGCTGAATGGTTAAAACTCAGGAATAAATGACATATTGCAGGTCATCTGGCTTTTAACTGCCATTTAAAAACAAATGTGAGATCTCAATTCTTTAAAAAATGCTCAATATTTTCATTAGAATCACCATTAAAGTTCAGTATAGCACAATCTGAGTTACTATGTTTTGAAAATTCTTCTACATAATTCTGTAACAATGTAGAATTTTCATAGAAAGCTATGCAAATGATGTATAAAAGTATGTCTAAACTTATATCCTTCACATGTAGGTAAAATATTTGAATGCCTCACAGATTTCAATAACACACTGCAAAACTCATTTATTAATAATATTACAGTATTTCATCTGTTAAGAGGATTAGAATAATTGAATTATCAATAAACAATTAAAGTTTATCTTAGCATACTTTATGCGAGACAAAGGCTGAACTTTGTGTATTGTTGCTGGACATGTGGCTGAATAGTTTCACATTTGTATCAATTCACAAAAGGAAAGTTGCAAAACCTTTAGCATATTACTGCTGTTCATACTAAAAATTAGAGAGAGAAAAACCCTTTTATGTTTTATTTTGAAGAGTTAAATGCCACAGAGTCATTAGGATATGCTAGGTAAAAATGTTCCAGAAAACAGAGGTAGATGGAGTAAGTGAGAAGCTTGTTTGTAGCTGGAACGAAAAGATGCCAATCACTTGATTTTTTATAGTCAGAGAAAATGGAAGAATAATGTATGCTAGAATGATAAAATAGCATCTGCAGAGGGGCCTATAGGAAAAATATGAAAACCATGGCAAAAATCATCTGATATAGGAGTTGGAATGAATTGGTAAAGACGTATGAGGAATCATCAATTAACTAAATTTTGCTTGTCTAAAGAAAAAAAAAATTTTTTTTTAGGCGTTTCAAATCCTGCCCTAGAGACCAAGCATGGAACTTGGTAACTAATCATGCAACACTTCAGATTGATCAGACGATACTTTTAAACCAAATTAGTGGTACTATGTGGATGATGTGCTGATTATTTAAGCCCTATGACAGGGAAGAGCGATCCCTAGAACAGTCTTTATCCAATCAGCAACATCTAAAAATAATTTTTTTTTTTTTTAATCCACAGAACTTGAAAATGACAAACTGTCCTATTTACAATCCTGATCAAAATCTCAAACTACCCTTCCTTCTATGCATATCCCCCACTTATGTAGACAGGCATACTAGCTATTGTAACACCATTAACCTATGCAGGAAAGAAAAAAAAAAATTAACAAAACTACTGTCACTACACACTAACACTATTACAAAAAAAGCAGAAAAGAAAGAAAAAAAAAAGATTGAAATGGCAGATGTTAACTGCACTGATAAATTTTATGACTACTTAGGAATTCTCTTCCGTCTTCAAGAAGACAAGGTTGAGTCCCTCATGGATAAGAAAGACTCGACCCAATGCAATTTTAAGAGCTTTATCATGTCAATTTTGGTCTTCCCCGGGGTCTTGTACCCTCAAACACAAGGTAAGTCTCCTGTTCCATTCACACAATGAAGCCAAACCAACAGAGTTAATGCTTTTAAAACTGTGTTAAGAATTGTTGAATTAGGGATATCCAAATCTTTGCAGCATTTGTGCATTAGTGTTATATTCTGTCCAATTTGTTCTAGTTATTTTCTTGAACCATTTCATTTCAAAAGCCAACAGTCTCCTCTCTGCTTTTAAGGTACAAGTTTCTTAGAGAGCTGTTGTTAATATTATATTTTCATACTTTTAAAGTTGTAGCAACTGTTTTTTCCAAATTTAAAGTTGACCATGCTGTGAAGCGTGTGTTTTACTGTTGCTATGTCATTTACATTTGAAGTATGCTCTTAATGTAATTAAACTAACTTCTTCTATGATTTCCTGATTAAGTGTAATCTGTATATCTTCTAAGTGTCTTCCAATTTTCATTATCTTTGTTTTATTTGAATTTATATTCATATTAATTTCTACAGATTTCTTGTAATTTTTCAAGCTGGTATTGGAGATTTCATTTGTTATAATTACTACATTGTCTGCATATATAATATGTGCATGATTGTCTCCAACTGACTTTTACTCCTTTTGTTAGGGACAATGCTTCTTTAATAAGTTCTTGGATAAAATGTTAAAAAGGCAGAGGAAGAGTGGGGATCCTTACATAATTTATTTAATTTCAAGTTTTTTAGCTGTTTAGGAATTACAGTTATGTATCTTGTGTGTCTATTGGTTAACTGCTGTTGAGTATTTAAGTTTGGCATGTTTATTAGTCTGGAAGATGCCACATAAATTTAGTGAAAGACATACTTAGACATATATGGCATAAGTCATTTTTTCCTAAACATTAATTCATACAGTCTTGTTTAATGCACTGGTAAAATTTTTTACATCATGTGCAATAAATGATGTGTTTATATCTCTAATAGCTGTGAAATAACTGCTATTGTCACTCACCCTTGGAAGTGGTTCTGGTAACATCCCTTTTGGATGAGGCAATCCTCCTGCAAAGATATAATTGATATTTTAAAAGTGTTTAGTTTTCTGTTTAGTATGTTAGACAATATGTTTAAAGTCTAGGTTTGGTATTAGTTGTTATTTGTAGTAATTTTAGAGATTCCAGTTTCTAGAAATAGCTAAACGATTGAAACCTATGCAAATGATATTAAGATGTACAATTGCAAAAATTGAATACCATCCACAAAAGGTTGCAAACCTATAATATATTTGTACTGTTAGCAGGCTAAGAATTTGATAATCCAGAAATCCTACTTTAAGACCACACATGGAACTTTTTCCATCTACTTCAGGCCTCCAATGGTTCCATGTTTGGTTTCTAGAGCAGGATGGTAGTAGTCTCAATACTGGCCACTGAAATTCATCTTCCATCTAAAGACATTGCTTGCAATGAGATTCATGCTCAGATTATACCCATAATAAACAGCAGAAGTGCTATCCACTCAGCTAACCAGGCCAGCAATAATTTTGATAAATTATGGAGACTACTACTTCTTAAAAATAGCTAATTTCCTGAAGTTGACCTTCATATTAAGGTAATCATCTGGAGTATTCACATGCACACACACACACGAGCCACATTACAATTCAAACAGTATGCCAAAGTGACAATGATTTGATCAACTATTATTCTATTGGCCTGACTTCCAGTGAAAAGAATCCTATATCAAAGCTATATATCTTTTTTTTTTCTTTTCTTTCTTTTTTTTTTTTTTAAACAAATTCAGAGAACAAATTCATTATCTTTAAATACAGCATTGGTGGCCTAATCAACATTTTAATATAAGTGTTTGTTATATTAAGGCTAAGATCATGGAGTACTACAGTCCTAATTATAATTTCTAATGAGATCTTATAATAAAAAAAAGGTTATGTGGGTAGAATATGTGCCATTCATATTCTTGAGATTTTTAGACCATTACTGTTATGATTAGGGTGGTTGATTAGAATTTCACAGGCCTCCTTAAATTTCCAATCATACCATATTTTGGTGTGATGTAATGAATAGGTGCCTTTCCAGTCAATTCTTTGTAGAGTATTCAGGGTATGATCAGAATGGCTAGATTTATTATAGTTCTTAACTTTAATGTGTTCCTTTTTCTGGATAGGTATTTTGCATCCAGTTTCACCTACAGATGGCAAGTTACAGGTGCACTCAAAAGGGTAGATGGACCAGGAGATCCTTGGAAGAGTTGAATAAGTTCTTTAATTTTGCAGGAAGTTTAAAGGTGGCATTAAGGTTATATTTGTGTAGTATTCCATTTATCTTATCTAATATCCCTTTAATGGCTAGAGTTTCATTGTAATCTAGTTTATTTTTATTATTAGGTGCAGTCTTATGAAGAATTTCGTTAATATTTTTACTATATGCAGCCATATTTCAGGAAATTATTTCTGAAAAGTTTTAATTAATGCTGAAGTGTTTGCTTATTAGCCAAACAAATCTAATTTTTTTTGTTTGTTTTTTAGCATGTTAATGACAACTTTTTGTGCTGGGTAATGGTAAAAGTGTGTGTATATATACTGGCAGCAAGACTTTGAATACTGAACAAAATAATTATATGTATTAAATAGCATAATAAGCCACTTAATTTATCAGTAATGCATTAAGTACTTAGCAAAAAAAACTTATTCTCAGATAACATTTTCCCCCAATTTCCCTTGTAACGAAGTGATTAAAGCATGGCACACAAAAACAACTGTATAACTATCTATTCAATAGAAAATCTCATTCATTATCATAAGCAGTAATAAGCTAGCTAAAGTACTGGAATGAACTATTCACCAATCTGAAGTTTTCTCACTTGGTGTCTTCATTCAAAATTATAGCAGCTCAGTTTACTAGCAAAAAGGTCATGTTTTGTTTTAATCAAAGTATAAAGCACTAATAATAATTTTAAAAAATAGCAACACTTATTAGATCAGGACTGTCCAAAGCACTGCCTGCAGTGCAATTTTGTGCGGCAATCTGTGGGTTTTGATTTTCATGAGTGAAAAAATAAAATAATTTGAATCTAATGTGTATTAGAAGCGTTCTTACACTGCTTTGTTCCAACGTGCATGCTCTTTGTGCTCACGGGGGAATGCGAGCAAGATTAGTGTTGTTCATTTGTTCAGCTTTCGAGGTTATGTCGCTGCTGCCCAAGATACGCATTGTGATGCGGCCCTCGGATAATTTTTTAATGTAGCCCTCAGGTTACCCAAGCCCTGTATTAGATAATGAAGCAACCCCACTGTCCAACCATATGCGAAGTTAAATAGATAACAAAATTTTAATTTATATTAAGAGTAATTAAAAAGATATCTGTTATATTTTTAGAAAGTAGAGATAGCCAAAATCAGATGATAAGTTTATACTGTATCTTGTGACAAGTCCCACAAAATGGCCAGCATAACAATCATGTTGCTGGTCCTGTATATACTTAACTAGTTTTTGTTCCTCTTTTGGTCTAAATTTTATTATTTCAATTTTTTTTAGTTTTCATATTTAAATTTTTTTTTTTAAAGTCCATAATCTACGTTTTCTTTTTGACTATACATACAAGTTCACATAACAGTTTCATTTTCAACACCTTTTCGGCTTAATCAAGTTGTCCAACTTCCCTGTCTCTACTTTCTAAAAATATACAGTGAGGTATGTCATTAATTACTCTTAATATAAATTAAAATGTTATAATAAATAGTCATTTAACTTAGCCTCCAGTTGTACAAGAAGGGTAGCTCCATTACTTAATAAGTTATGCTTTTTTTTGTTAAATTGTTTTTAAAAAACCTGGATTCATAAAAATTGTTTACTATTATAAAGAGAAATCTGTCCCATTTATTTAAAAAAAATCTGCACTGCTTTTGGTTTAAAAACAGGCTTTTTTTAATGCCTTGAAAATAATAATTCTCTTTTTATCCAGTAGAGAGAGAGAAAAAAAACTTATTACAGTATAACAGCACATACTGAAATAATGCTATTCTTAAAAAAATAAAAAAAGAATAAAAAAAAGGAAACTGAGAAGCTATTAAAAAAATTACTGATTATCAGTCTCCTTTCAGCAATATACAAAATTTTTACAAAAATCATTAGCAACAGAATGCAAACCAAATTAGATTTTTGTCAAATTCCAGAATAAGCAGGATTAAGAAAAAACTACAGCATTACTGATCATGTATGTAGCAAGACAAATAACTGAAAAAAAAAAAAATAAATAATAATAATAAATGAATACCAAAATCCCTTGTCATTTTGATTCAATTTTAAATGTGAGCTATATGAAATTTCCTACAAAAACAGGAGTTCGACAGATGGATGCAATTTCACTTGAATTATTTACTAGAAGAAAATTTTAAAAGCCTGGATTGGAAAAATAGAGGAATTATGATAAATAGGAAACAGCTAAATCACCTATGATTTGCTAATATTCTTTAAGCAAGCTCTGCAGAATTTTAACAAATGATCAATGAATTGAATACAAAAAGTAAAAAAGAAAGGAAATTGATATAGTAACTTCCTATGTTTACCTAGGACAAAAGATCACAGGAGGCTGCAAAAAAGTACAAGTAGAATTCAACTTGTCAGATAGCCTTTGGAAAACACCATGAAGCACTCAAAGGAAGAATCCCAATCTACCTTAAAAGAAAATATTCAAAAGCTGTATACTTCCAGTCAATGACATATGGAAGTAAAACATGGATTTTGACTAAAAAATCGAGCATTCCTCATCTTTGCCCATGGGTCCAATGCCTGCTGGTGTCTGATGCCTGTTTCACCATTATTTGCCATTTCTCTGTCCACTGCCAGGTGGCTCAAATCCTTCAAACTCTTTCCACACTACTTTTTCACATCTATTACACTCTTGACTTAGCCATCCTTTTCTATTTATACTAAGTATCAAGGTTTGGATCTTTCTGCTGTTATCCATACTGCAGATGTCCAAAAACTTTAGTTTTCATTTGAATTATTTTCCAATGAGATTTTCTTTGCAGTTTATGATACAGTTCGTTCGTTATTTTACATTCATACAACCCATAGAATCTTTCTATAAGATGTTCTTTTGAATGCCAATATTCATCTCACAGAGTCTTTGACTCACCCACATCTTACAGCCATAGAGAGCACTTAGGTATATGTGTTTCCAGCAGTCTCAGCAATTTACTTTTCCATATTTTGTTCATTGAAAATAAATTCTTTAAAATGCTCTTTTGCCATGTTAATTTCTCTTGATTCTAAAATAGAAGTTTTCTGCTTTTATGAAGAACATGTTTCAATTTCGTTATTTGCTCTATTTTACTGTCACAAAAACACAATTTGTTTTCTCTCCTGCTATTTCCTCATTGTCTGCAATACATTTTGTGTTGATCCAATGAAAAGCTATGGCACAACTACTTTGAACTGATGTGAAATCGGTCTTTATAATTATTTAGTTTATTGGTAATTTAAATATTGACTATATGAAATCTGGCAGACTTGTCATCACAGTGAATAATTCTAGCCTATCACATAAGCTGAACTGTATACTGCAAGTCCATTCTGATTTATTTAATATCCATAACTATACTTAACTATATATAATAAATAACGGAAAAACTCACGTAGAAATATTATTTAATGGTATAATTTTCGCCCGTGTGTCACAGGCATCTTCAGTACAATTAGGCACAAAAATGCATTATGGCCAAGGCAATAACAAAAATGGTGTAACACTATCAAATGTCATATCAGCTGCCCAATTAAACAATTCTCTCCCCCACCAAACATGTAGCAGGATATCAGTACATATAAATCAGCTAGTGGAACAAAACTTTAAACTCAACAAAACTGAATATAGACACCATCAATGAAGTGTCAATGGGAAAAAGATGGAACTTGCATCATCTTGCATTAGTATGGTGTATGGAGAAAGATATGAAATAGATGAGACAAAAAAGAGCAACATGAAGACTGCAAGTCTTATCATAGTACATAAATGAACTGAGGCATAGAGCTATGACCACTAATGACTTAGTGAGTCAAATCTTTTAAATCATTAAAAAAAAATTCATTATACTTAAGGTGATCATAATGAGAGATTCATTGGAGATGTTCAATGAATAGTCAGGGGAAGGGTTAGTTCCAACTAAGTTACAAAGGGATGCTCAGTTAGGGAAAACCAAGAATACAGACTAGTTTTGTCAAGAATGAAAATGAAAACTGGAAATATGATGAGAAAGAGGATTGGCTAAAGAATCAACTCTTGCTTTCTCTTCGAAATGGTATGTTTTAAGTTACCCTGAACACTCATCAGTCTAGCAGTTGACTATCATGCATATACATTGACAGAAATATCAGGAAGATAGGTTCTTAGCACTAGGAAGATGTAATGAGACCAAAAAGTTATTGGTATTAGTTAGATATGGCAGACAATCACCAGACAATAATGTGGATTAAGATCCTTCACATATCTTTATAGTGAAAGACCACAAACATGCGACACTATTTCTAGTATGGTAGGAAATTATTTGCTTTGACTGTTTATGCAAGAGTTGAAGATTATGCTAAGTAAGCTTTATTTTTATATATAGTGACACGTTGCCACTAAAGGGCTACATGGTGTGTAGTGTTTTCAGAGAGCTCCTGAAAGCTAGGTATAATTTTGAGTGAAAATTGGAATATTGGTTTAAAATTTAACATAGCATTGTTTATTTTTGGTAGCTTGTTGTGTCTGTGTGAATTACATTTTATTTAAACTTAGTATTTTAATAATAATATGTTTCATGGAATAGCACATGGCGCCAATGCGACGTAAGATAATGGCATCCAAAAATACGATGCCTTTGTTCAAAAACTATAACGTGAGAGAGTTTATCAAATGTGATGTGTGTGTGTGTGTGGGTGTGGGATGTATGCATTCCCAAAGGAGGCTGGAGTTTGGATGGATAGTGAGAGTGGTGGGAGAATGTGCAGAAAGTATAAGCAAAGTGAGGAATTGAAGTATGTCTCAGGTCGTGATATTTTTGGTTAAAGAAAGCCAGAATGTGAGTGAAAATAGTGGCTTGAGAGGAAATTGCGATGTAGTACAAGATGGCAATGAGAGTGGTGATCAAAGAGAGAGTGAAAGCAACTATACAGAGAGAAAATGGTTTAAATGATGAAAAAAATGAGGAATTATTTGTAGTGAGTGAGATTGCTAGGTTGCACGCAATGATACACAGTGTGCAGTGAGAGTCAGAGCACCTGCAAAACTCTTTCCAGAGTGCCTCCCTCGGCTAACAGAAATAAACAAGTGTTTGAAAGGAAAAATAAGCGTAAGAGTGGGAGAGTTTTTGAAATGAAGGAAAGTGTTGTATGGTGACTCGTTATTAAGAGGAGTGATAGATGGGAGTTTAACTAAATCATACTTACCGGGTGCAAAATTTAAGGATGTAAGTGAGAATATTAGAGCACAAAAACAAAGCGGATTATGAAAGGAAACTAGCTATGCAAGCTAAAGAGAACCTCAAACAATTCTTTCAATATGCTGCAAGCAAAAAAAAAAAAATTGTACACGGCAGAATGATTTTTAAGGAATGACAATGGTAAGGAGGTTACTGAATCAGTCGATATAGTGGAATTACTGAGAGAGCACTTTGCAAGAGTATATCATCCAGGTGGTGACATTGAAAAAATGAAGGAACCATTAGTTTATACGGGAATTGTGATGAATGAAGTGGAGGTGAATAATCTATTACAGAACCTTAATGTGAATACAGCTGTGGGATTGGATGGTATACCGACAAGGGACTTACGTGAGGCAGCTAAAGAATTATCAGTGTCCTTGACCATGTTGTTTAATCAGAGTCTCAGGTCTGGTTTAGTCCCGAAGATGTGGAAAGAGGGAAAAATAATTCCACTGCATAAAGGGGGATTTAAGACTACTGTTGCAAATTACCAACCAATCAGCATATCAGAAGTCGTTGTCAAGGTCTTGGAGAAAGTAATCAAGGGAAAAATACAGGAATGGATTGATGATAATGAGATACTGTACGGGGGGACAGCATGGCTTTGTGAAGGGTAGATCATGCCTCAGTAACTTGCTCAAGTTTTATAACAATGATGGCTGAAATGGACAAGGGTAATGGGTTTACAGTGATACTGCTTGACCTGGCTAAGGCATTTGACAGGATACCACATGGAATTCTAATCCGTAAATTACAACAAATGGGAATGGATATAAGGTTGGTGAGATGGATAGGTGGATGGTTGATGGAGAGATATCAGAGAGTAGTTTATTCAGGAGTCGAGTCCAAAAGACAGCCTGTGACTAGTGGTGTGCTGCATGGCTCTGTTCTTGGACCACTACTATTTAATCCGTTCATTTGTTTGCTGATGATGCAAAGATGGGTAGAGCAATAGTGAATGCACATGATGTCAAAATTTTGCATGATGATTTGGATAGATTGGAGGACTGGGCTAAGGAGAATGGATGTCCGTTTAATGTGGCAAAGTGTAAGGCTATGCTTGGGATGAAAAGATTAGCAGCAGTATACTACATTGGTGGAACTGTACTCCAGGAGATTGATGAGGCCAGGGACTTGGGAGTGTTGGTGGATAGGGAGATGAAGTTTAGGGGGCCCACTGCAAAAGTGATTAAATCAGCTTATCAATTCACTGAGTTGTTGAAAAATACATTGATGAGCAGAGACAAGCAAGTTATTGTACCTCTGTACCGAGCCTTGATAAGACCTCATCTCGACTACTGTACCCAGATTTGGTCACAGAGGTTTCTTCTTGATGGGGAGGAGGTGGAGAGGATCCAGAGGCGAGTGACTGAGATGACAGCAGGTCTATGGAATGAACCTTATGAGAACAGGTTGAAGATTTGTGGGTTGCAGAAATTAGTTGATAGGTGGAAAAGGGGAGATATAATTGAGACACTCAAATTGCTAAAGGGTTTCTATAGGATAAATTCAGAGGATATTTTTGAGATCAAGACTGGTGGTGAAAGGACTAGGGGACATCTATGGAAACTGGGCAAGAGTGTGGTTAGCAAGGGTGTTAGAGCTGGGTTCTTTACTTTTAGAGTGGTAAATGAGTGGAATAAGCTGCCAGTTTGTTGTGGATGCTATGACAGTGAATGAGTTCAAGACAAGGTATGATAGATACTGTGAGAATGTCGAATAGTTGTGTGGATATGATGTTTAGGGTCTCCCTTGATGAGTCTAAGGACTCCCTGGAGTCAGCCGTAATAATAATAATATGTTGCAGCAGTGCCATATGGACAAGAAAGGGATGGAAGCAGTCAAACAGTTACATCTGATGGCTTTTTGCAGAAATCAGATAGCATAAAGTAATACATTTGTTAAAAAACCTTGGTTATAGCTGAAATTCTTTAAAAATTGAATATAAGTTTATTTTAACTATATATATCAAAAGACCAGAAATAACTTTATTTACCCCAATTCTGCAACCTCCTATGAGCCAACTGGGTCCATTTCGGTTTTGGTGCAGAATACACACTATTTTGTAGATTTTTTTCTTCAGTCCTTGTAACAAAATTTGGAATATAGTAGACAGTTGGCAGCAACTACAGCAAACAACATATATTATTATACTATATATATATCAAAATTTTAAACTATACAACTATGTAAAAATACATAGTAAGTCCATTTTAATAAATTTAAATTACTCTCATTTTTCAGAAAGTAACATTTTGGATTACAGAAGCAACTCAGGCTATGAAGCCAATGTCTTGGCTTTTAATTGCATGTATTGTTATGTCCAGTTTTACAAGATGAAAAAACCAGGAGGAAAACCATTTCACCTCTGTATGAGACTACCTAACTCACTTGCAGATGAAAAACCCTTAAAGGTTTGCCTCCTAGACAGAATTTGAACTGGATCTTATGAAAGAGCATTACTGATACCAACAGCTAAGTCTCCAACTAACAAAGAAAAGTCTTGTTCAGACCGCTAATACATGCACAGATATTACCTACATTTTGTGAATGATAAGGCTAGATTTTCAATGAATAAGTTTTAGTGTGTAAATTTACAAAACTTGATGGATAAGAGAAAGGATAAGTGGTAACAGGTATGAGTGGGAAGAGCTTAGGAATCTTTTAGTTTCAAAAATGAGATATTGTGAGTTGGCATACTGAAGAGAATTATAACACCAGAGGAAAACTCACATAAAATACTTTATTAGTATAGAATTTTCATATAAATATCAGGCATCATCAGTACAAGATCACAAAATGGCAATTAAATATTAACAATTCTAAAAAGTGCCACCTAAGTAGTTAATGTAAGATAACTAAAACAGTTGGTAAATTTCCTAGCTTATTTAAAAAATATATAAGTATTTAAAAAGTACTATTTACCACAAAGGGGATAGACGTAGACCTTTGGATCTGCTTAAGTTAGGACAATGAAGTAAAGTTCCACAGGTTTCTTTATAAAGCTGTTCTATGAGGAAAAGACTTTCATTAAGAACTTTTGTTCCAATGAATTATGTTTAGTGTTGATAGCATGCTCTACAAGCCCAGAATGTTTAGGTTTATAGTATTTAATTTAAGACTTGCATTCTTCTAATCAAATAAAAGCAGATCATCTTCTTCATCTGAAATAAGATAACCCATAAGAGCAAGGAATCTGGTAGATGCCTGGATAACTAAGAGGTGGAAACTTGTCCTTAGAAATGAGAAAGGAAGATTTTTCTGATATGGAATGGCAACAAAATATATTCAGTGATTTTAAAATTTTCACTATGCATTCACTAATGCCTTGCACATAAAGAATAGGAATGCTAGCTAGTTATTTCCTCTGTTTGAAGAGGTAGAGATACCATAACTGCTAAAAGCAAGCTTGTTTGATGAAATAATCCTTAAACCATATTAAATAAAAAAAAAAAAGGTGGAATATGTTGTAATTCTTTCTGTAAGAATTCCTACTTAAACAAATTAGCCTGGAAGCCTTCATCCCACATTCCACCAAAAATCCACATCCACTTTCAACAGAAGAAAGGAAAAAACCCAGCTTAGCACAGATGGCTTGCATCAAGAACTCTGGATTCATACTCTGTCTATTCTGAAGCAGGCAATAAATTTAAAACTGCTACCAGCAAATCCAACTTAACAAAGACCAACAGCAGAAAACTAGTTTTGTCCAAATGGAAGCCATGTCTTTAGTACCCAGAAACATCTGCTCACTTGCATTTCCACCTCTCTCGTCCAGATGGTGCAGCAGTACAACAGCCAAAGACAAAACTGAACTGCTGGAATCACTTTAACTCCTACATAGATGGTGAAAGCAAATCACTTCCAATGCCAGCAACTGAGCACCATGTTCCTCCCCCTTTGGGGAAAAAAAAAATTACATAGCCTGGCCTCAGTCTTCTGGTTCCAATGGCATCTCCCCTATTATACTCAAACACTGCTCCTGAGCTAACACCTACCCTCCCATCTCTTCAATTTTCTATACTCAGCTGGCACCTTTCCCATCACATGGAAGCAAGCATATATATCGAACCCATTCTAGAAATGGGAGATAAAAGCCTACCAACTGACTGCAGAACAATTATCATCACCTCAATCCTCTCCAAAATAATGGAGAAAGTTATCAATAGTCAACTTCTTCACTACCTAGATGCTCATCCGTGACTGCCAGATATGTGCTGTTGCTCTTGACATTTTCACAGCTTTCTATTGTGTTTGACATTGAAGCCTGCTTTGCAAACTGCCTTCCTTCAGTCTGCCTGCCATCCCCCGTTAACTGGATATCCAGCCTTTTCTCTGGTCATTCATAGCATGTCATGGTGGAACAATATCCTCTCTTAAGAGCACTGCCACCAATGCAGAAGTGCCTCAGGGCTCCATTCAACCACCTACACTCGATCACCACCAAATCCTATCCATGGCTTAGCTGACCATAGCACACATTCTATTCGTCCTACTCCTTTGACAAGCCATGTAAGTTCTCAGATATCCCTAACATTAATTCATCTGCAACTACTGCTTCAAACACTGATCTCACCATCCCTCAGTGGGGCAAGGATAACCTGGTCATTTTCAAATGCTGCCAAAATGCAGTTCTACCTTTTCTCTCAAAAAACCAGATCTCAACTCTCATTCCCCTGTCCTGAAGTAATACACAAACAGACAGGATTAGCTCTCTCTCTCTCTCTCTCTTTTTGGACTGACATTTACCTCCAGCCTCTCCTGGCACAAACATTGCATTAATATCACATTAACAGACTTCTTATCATCTAAAAAACCTGGTACTTTTCTGCTCAAGAAGCTATTTTACACCTACCAACCCTATATAAATACCAAATCTCCCCATTCTTATAATACTGTTCACACATTTGGGATGGTACATCTAAAACTTCCCTAAAAATTCAGAAATATCATATCATAGATCTCTTCCTTCATAGGCTCATTTCACCCTCTATCTCACAAGTGCAATGCTTCAGCTGTCTTCTACAGGTACTTCCATGGTCACTGCTCCAGTGAATTAGCAAACATCATTCTTCCACTTGCAGGACTATCATCTACCCAAAGTGCAGAAGCAAGCCTATGTCCAGCTTATACCCTAAAAAGGGAGACATAAAGTCAGCCATCTAACTCATCCCATTGCTCTTGCCTCAGTACTTTCAAAAGTGATGGAGAAGGTTATCAGCAACCAGCTTCACTACCTGGATATTCATTAGTGTTCACCAATATGGGTTTCTGCAATTCTCTTATGGCCTCCCTCCTGCACTCTGATGGGATTGACAGCTTAGCTCTCAGGTTGTTTAATGCATATCACAGTGGACTGCTTCTGCTCAGATTTCTCCAACAATGCTCAAAGTAACCTGGGGTTCTATATTCTCACCTGTAACTCTTCATTTACATGAATGACCACAGACTTCAAATCTTATTCACAGCTTTCCAATGATGGTACTCTTCATTCGAGAAACCCTTAGTACTCAAATGACAGATGGCTCAAGATCTTCCATAACCAATGACAAACACTATTCTTCAACATCTTCAAATGGAATGAAGATAACATAAAGTTCAATGTCATAAAAACTCAGTCCTGCCTTATTACCCACAAGAAAGATCCTACCTCATTCCCTCTTTTTTATGTTCAAATTTCCTTTCAAGATCACTTTTCTCTTCTTGGGTTGAATGTCACATCCAATTTTTTATGACACAAACATATTACATACATAGCCTCCTGAGCTTCTAAAAAAATCTTGCTCTTTTCTGTTCAAAACATTACTTCTTTTCCTCTCAACTCCTAACACTAAGTCTCAGATCTGACTGACATTGGAATATTGTTTCCACATTTGAGATGGTGCACCCAAGACCTTCCTAAGAATTCTCTATGATATTCAGAAGAGGGCAATTTGCTTAATATATGACCCTTCCCTCTGACTGACTTCAGTCATTTTCCCCATATGTGCTCTGTTTCTGTGCTGTGCCTTTTCTATAAGTACTTTTCATTGGCCACTGCCCAACAAGTTATAATTCCAAATATACTGACCACTTCTATTCTTTGAAACAATCCCTCACACACTGTTTTTCCCACCAAGTACAATCTCCAACTCATCAAGAAGCATATCAGAAGGCTACCTCTTTCTCCTCATCACTTACCAACACATGCCACTGTAGTGTTATAGGTCTTGCAACTCTTCATGCTGGTTTTATCATATAAAAAGGAAAATTCTGAAAACAAACTTGTTTAATTAGCACACCAAAATTACACTGGGTACTTCAGCTGCCTTTGCAACAAGCATTACTTCAGACCATTTCGTGTTAAGCTCCCAATGCTAGTACTGTTCTACAGATTAAAACAGTATTTTTCGGTCTGGAACTACTATCTGTAGTTATATACAAAAGGTGCATTTCATAACATTCTTGTTATGAAATGCACCTTTTTACAATTAAACCCAGAGCAGTTTTAGCACACATACAATAGAAAATTGTTGACTCATTTAATCCCTTACAAATGGTCCAGCTGAATAAAAAATCTTAATAGCAATTCTAGAAATGAACAACTTCCCTAAAGCCAGGAAAGAATTATCTTAAATTACTTTGCCAATAAAAAATGAATTAATTATGAAGAGGCTGAAGTCATGTAAATTGTAGTTTGTTGAATAAGCAAAATAATATGATAGATGTTTAACTTGGCAAGGAAATCAAGTTTTAAAACAAAAGAGATTACATAGTAAAGAATAAGTGAAAAAGAGGCCATCCCCAGAAAGTGCATATAGTTATGGTTAAATATTGAGTGAGGAGTGGATTTTTTTTTTTTTTTTACATGTTGAGAAAGTGTAAAAGTGCATTCCACCACTTTCACAACACCAGAATGCTGTGCTTTGAATACTGGGAACATGAACAAGTAAGGTTTCACATGAACCAAGACTTGTTATTTGTTTGTTAGCATACAGGAGAAAAAAAAAAAATCACACATGGGGGGGGGGGGGTCCAGGAAAGTTCTGATAAAAACCTATAACAAAATGATATTAAAGCAACTGATATAACCACAAAAAATAATATAATATACAAGGACATAAGCTATCTTCATAACTCTGCTACTAGTATGTTCTGTAACTATAGAATAGCAGGTATGCACAGTAAATAACTTTATTACGCAAATATTTTATGTCATAAGATATCATCGATATGATTATCAAACAATAGGAAATGAATTAAAAAACAGTAATGCACATGCTTCAAGTGGAATTCCTCTACATATGCATTTCCATGTTGATAGATTAAAATTAATGTGTTGAAATTAGAACTAAAATAGAAATTTGTTTAATACAACTGAGGATGATTTCCCAAACTTTCGAATAGTGAGACAGTTGTTACAATTAAGATTAGGTCTATGAAGTAAGGCTTCAGCACTTTCTTTATATAAACGTCTATGTTTATATATGGATCTGTGTAGTAACTTAGCGTTTAGCCATTGGATCCTGTGATTAGCATTTTCAATGCCATATTGTGTGCAAGGCAAGATTTATGAGACAGATATGGTCTTGATGTTCAGAGATACATCAATTTATAGATCTTCCTGTTCATCCATAGTACTTTGTATACACCAGGTAGGCTCATTGGTGAGTTTCTTTGGGAGAAGGCAGCAAGTTGTGAAATTTGGTTGATGGGTTTATAGGTAGCAGTGAGTTTATTATTATTTTTTGCCACACATTCAGAGATGCCTTTAATATATGGTATAGGAGTCCTGCAGCCTTCTTATCTGGGTCAATTTATAGGAGAGTGGTTTTATTTTTTGGGTTACTATTGAATTATATCCATTCAGCATGGCTGTCTCTTTGACAATTTCCAATTCTTGTTTCAGAGATTCATCCAAAGAATGAATGAATGAATATATATATATATATAGATTCCAATTTAAGCATATGTGCTACTGTTTTTCATTTCCTATTGTTCAATAATTGCACTGATGTCTTATGATATATAAGATGAAATATTTACATAATAAAAATTATTTACTGTGGAATATGTGTTATTCTATAGATATGCCACAGGTTTCACTATATAAGCTAGCATGTTCTTTCTTGCAGTTATATCAGTTGCTTTAATATCATTTTGTTCTAGATGTTTATTATAACTTTCCAGATCTACCCCTCGTGTGTGTGTGTGTAAATTAAATTAAAAAACATATGTTCAATAATTTTAATGACTCTCTCTCCTATTTTTTTTTTTTTTTTTAAATACACACGCACAAAAGCATAGAAAAGAAAGTTCACCAAGATTCTTGGAACAGATTTATCAATAAACATCCTAAATATTAGAAATTTAATGATAAAGAAAGAGATACGGAACAAATCAATATAATTATTATTATTACATAACAACTCCATTGAGTTCAAGAACTCATCGAGGGAGGGGCACCTGCTCTACAGGTTGCAGTCTCTGTCACTCCACTAATAATACAAGACCAACAATGGATAGAAACAATTTGTGGTATGGTCCAAATTAATAAATAGAAAATAACAATGAAGAAATTAGTACATACATGGAACCAGTGAGATTGGAGAAACTAAATGAAGCAAAAATATCAAAAAATAAATAAATAAAAAATTTACTGGATTAGACAGGATAAATACAGAACTTTGGAAGTACGATGGAGATCCAAAGATTCTTATAGTTAACCTCCCAACCGGCTGGTGTGGATGATATAGTCAGCTCTCCTTAGCTTTTTTCATGAATCAAAACTTCGTCGGCATTCTACCTTTTATCATGCCATTACCTTCCTCCGCCGTTAATCTCATTACGGTTATTCTATAGCCATTAGTGGATTAACTGTTGCTGAGTGACCTTTGTGTTTCCCCCTGTCTATTGTGTTGTTTAGAATTTCATTTACTGTTCTAAGTTATTTGACCTTTCTTGCCTCTAAAATGATTTATTGTGTCTCTTCCCAAAAATTGAAACGAATTTCACATATGCGAAAAAAAAATCTATCCTGAAATGACCACTGATCAGCTTTTGCAATGAATCTATTTAGTGGTAGTAAATTTGATGTATTTTATTCTACAAATCAGTGCACCAGAAGAGTTGCACTGATTGTTCTTTCACTTTATGTATAATAATTGAATAATTTTTTTTCGAATTTCAGAATTTTCAAATGTTTGCTTTGAAAATATTATGTCAAATATTTATATTTTTAAATAATATTTATTGAAATAAATGTCCTTTTGCTTTCGTTTCTAGCCAAATAGCATTATATGGATCATCACATTTCAGTTTTAGAAACGATTTTTTGTTATTCATAAAGACAAAATAAAAAAAAAAAAATGTTAAAATGCTAAATTGCATTACTCGGTTTCCGACTGTCTTTTTGGTATCAAAAATTTATATCCAATGATATTTTAGCAGCGATTCTTTGCCTTCATCTTTTATTTAATTTGTATTATGCATTTACGATAATATCTTATGCATATCCTCGTAGATATGTTGAAAATATCATATATGGAATGATTCAAAATTTTTGCTCATTTTGAAGATTTTCTAATGTCCCAACATTATCACCTCTTTTCTAAAAAAGAGGTGATAATGTTGGGAGGTGGCTAAAGGTGTAGAATTTTCAATTAAGACAGGGTACATGTGGAATTATCGGGCTGGAAAGTATGATAAACTTAGGAGTTTGATTGGCTCAGTGCCATGGCATGTACAACTGCAAGGACTAGAAGTTGATAGTGCATGGGATGTGGTTAAGAAGTGCTTGCATGAAGCAATGGCTGACTGTATACCTAGTCCGAATAATAAATCAAGTAGGGGTTAAATGGATGAATAACACCATTAAGCTTGAGCTGCAAAAAAAGAAACAACTATGGAGGGAATTTAAGGAGAAAGGTGACCGGCAGGCACATGAACGGTATAAAGTGCAGGCCAGAAGGGTGACGAGTGTGGTACGAAAAGCAAAAAAGGATTACAAAAGAACATTGGCCATGCAGGCTAAAGAGAATCCTAAACAGTTTTTTAGATATGTAGCAAGTAAAAGGAAAAATGTACATGGCAGAATGATTTTAAAGAATGCCGATGGTAGGGAGGTAAATGAATCAGTTGAGATAGCTGAGTTACTGAGTGAGCACTTTGCAAGAATATATCATCCAGGTGGTGACATTGCAGAAACGAATAAACCAGTAGATTATAAGGGAATTATGGTGAATGAAATAGAGGTGAGTAGTCTATTGCATAACCTCAATGTCAATACACCTGTGGGGTTGGATGGTATACCAGCTCGTGTAGTACGAGAAGCAGCTAATGAATTGTCAGTACCCTTGACCATTTTGTTTAATTTGAGTCTCGGGTCTGGGTTAGTCCCGAGCAGGTGGAAGGAGGGGAAAATAGTTCCACTGCATAAAGGTGGTTCCAAGACCACTGTTGTAAATTACCAACCGATTAGCATATCAGGAATCATTGTCAAGGTCTTAGAGAAATTAGTCAAGAAAAGAATACAGAATTGGATAGATGAAAATGGGATATTGTATGGGGGACAACATGGTTTTGTGAAGGGTAGATCATGCCTCAGTAACTTGCTCATGTTTTATAACACAGTGACAGCTGAACTGGATAGGGGTAATGGGTTTACAGTGATACTACTGGACCTTGCCAAGGCCTTTGACAGGATACCACATGGAACCCTAATCAGTAAACTGGAGCAGATGGGGATAGATATAGGTTTGGTAAGATGGATAGGAGGATGGTTGAAGGAGAGATACCAGAGAGTGGTTTATTCACGAGTGGAGTCAAAAAGACGTCTTGTGCCTAGTGGAGTGCCGCAAGGCTCTGTTCTTGGACCACTGCTTTTCAATTTGTTCATCAATGATATAGGAAAGGATTTGAGACGAAGTGTTCACTTGTTTGCTGATGATGCAAAGTTGGATAGAGCAATTGTGAGTGCACAGGATGTCAAAATTTTACAGGATGATTTGGATAGTTTGGAGGACTGGGCTAGGAAAAATGGATGTCAGTTTAATGTGGCAAAGTGTAAGGTTATGCATTTTGGGGTGAAAAGTAGGTGGAACCGTACTCCAGGAGATTGATGAGGCCAGGGATTTGGGAGCTGGTGGATAGGGAGTTGAAGTTTAGGGGGCACATTGCAAAAGTAACTAAAACAGCTCACCAAATCACTTGGCTTATGAAAAATACTTTTACATGCAGAGAGAAGCAAGTTGTTCCTCTGTATCGAGCCTTGATAAGATCCCATCTGGACTTCTGTGCCAGATGGGGTCTTATGGGCTTCACTTATGGGCACCAGGGTTTCTTCGTGATGGGGAGGAAGTGGAGAGGGTCCAGAGACGAGTGACCAAGATGATAGCAGGTCTGTGGAATGAACCTTATGAGAATAGGTTGAGGATTTGTGGGTTGCAGAAATTGGACAATAGGCGAAGGAGGAGTGATATGATTGAGACATTCAAATTACTGAAGGGTTTTTATAAGATTGATCCAGAAGATATTTTTGAAAATATGACTGGTGGTGGGAGGCCTAGGGGCCATGCATGGAAGCTGGGCAAGAGCATGGTTGACAAGGGTGTTAGAGCTAGGTTTTTTACTTGGAGAGTGGTGAATGAGTGGAATAAGCCTCCAGAGTCTGTTGTGGGTGCTACGACCGTGAATGAGTTCAAGGCAAGATATGATAGATACTGTGTGAATGTTGAATAGTTGTTCCAGACATGATGTTAGGGCCTCCCTCGATGAGTCTGTCGACTCCTTGGAGTTTCCCGGAACAATAATAATAATCATCTTTTTTTTGGTGGGGGGTAGAGACCTAACCAATCTGCGGATATTTCAGATAATTTATTTCATAAATCGTTCGCAAGACAGCTGTTACAAACGTAAATCACTTGGGGAACATACCCGTTCATTTTAGTGTAAAATAGTAGCAAAGGTTCAGTTACTTTAGATATGTAATCTAGAAGAAAATGTTATGTCTGCTGAGATTAGAATCTTACGTGAATAATTTTTCTGACATGATTTCTCTATTCGTTATAACGTAACCAATTTCCAGATTTTTTCCCTCCTGCCTCTATATCATATGCAGTGATTTCTTCCTTGTACTACAAGAAAAAAAAAATCAGAAAAGAGAAGAAAAATATGCAGTATTTTCTTTTCCACTGCCTGAATTTACAATGTTCTTTCTTTGTGTTTTGAAGAGAAAGTACAAAGGACTTTTTTCTTACTATTTTTGCCATTATAACATCTCATATAATTATATGAGTGACATTTTACCGTTTTTCTCCCACATGAGAAACAGAAATAAGGTAGTAATAATATTGTTGATTATGTCAAACTTCATTGTAGCAGAAATTTTTATTACGAACTTTGTAATATATATCTCCGAAACAAGAAATTTGGAACCCATATCAGATCAATGTTGAGTGTTGGTAAGGTGAAAATGTTCCCATTATTATTTATATATTTCATTTATTAACTGGGGGGCTATGCCCCCCCAGTTAATAAATTCTAATAAGTTTTAGTTCCTCTAAAACTGGAAAGAGTATTCCAGTTCCTCTTGTATTTTATTCCTTCGAAAATATTCTGTGTCATAAAAAGAACTTAAAAATTCGCCTTCAAGATGAAAAAGGAAACAGTTCATTCAGGTATCCCTCTATCAATATTTGTGGTAATGAAAAGGACTGTTTTAATGGCCTTGAAAACAAACATTTTTTATTTCATACTGTTCAGAATTTAAAATTCTTGAAAAGTGTGGAACACCTTGAAGCAAGGGTAAACACACAAAGGAGTTTTACTCAGGGCACCAGATCTTTGTTTCCTTTCTGATATTTTTTTTATTACATACATAACATTTGCGTGCAGGTTTTTTTTTTTTTTTTTATTATTATTAGCCGGTAGATTTTTGGGAAAATGGTTGGAGTTAGCAGCGTTCAACCTCAGATGTCTGACAGGATTTCCTGTTTTTCTGCTTGCTGAAGAAGGCGCGTGTGCATGCAGCAATGCTTTCGCAATTTCTATTCTGTATTCTAGATATGTTATGGTAGACAAACATTTTTTCTTGTGCAGGAGGAAACTGTTCCAAATAACAAAATCTAATACATGTCCAAACACTTTTTTGTAATATTTTTTATGCTGTTTCCTCATTACAGAGCATAATGATAGCTGCTGATCACACCTGTCGACTCCACCCATAGTGTCGTTGTATGCACACACAGCAATTTTTTTTTTCTTCAAACCATGCTTCTCCATGGCTTCCATTGATGGACTGCGCAGGGAAGACAGCAGAAAAACATCTTTTTTGTCTTTCCAACGTAGTGCAAAGACTTTCCCTCGCTGATAAGCTCGGATTTCCCCCTTCGATAGCTTTCCTGAAGCCAGATCTGGAGGCATATCTCGCCTTTTTGCATTTACAGTACCATAACTATCTGTACAATGCTGTAAAAGCAAATCAACGAGTTCAGGACACATAGTAATTATCCACTGTAATGCAGTAACCTTTCCCCAGTAAAGGGTCTCTCAATATCAGACAATATACATAAATAATATGTATATTGTCCGATTTATAATACTCACCACATAGTTTCAGTATCGAAAAATTAAAGTTATGTGGAACAATTACTAGAGAAAAATAACGAATTAAATAAAAACTGTACCTATGTTTCATAAGTTTTCAGGTGTGTGATAGTAATGCCACCGGGGGGGGGGGGATTAAACTATCAGAGGCGAAATAAAGTTCAATTCTATTGTGAAAGGAAATGAAATTTTGATATACATATTTTGAATGATAAAAATAAGCAAATGTATCGCTTACTTTAAAAATTGGAGAATAAAACATCCGAATTATGCAGAAAATATAAATTTAAATCATAACTGTTAATTTCATTTTGTAATGACCAATTATGCAAGGAAACCAAGAAAGTGAAAGTACAAAGAACAGTAGATTACTATACAACATGAAGAAAAAAATTTAGTAATATGAAAATATGATTAAAGAATTTCATGTTATTCTCTATAAAGCAAAGTTGCTCAAGCGTGTCCTAAAGGAAATCTGTGAAGTATTATTCAATTTCGAAGGTTTTGTACAAAAATAAAAATAATATAAACTGGAACGTCGACAGCCGGTTTTCTTTTTTTTTTTTTTTAAAAAGAATATTTTAAATAATTATCGTGAATTAATTTCTTCGAGAACAAAGAAAAATCTTTTGTCTAGTAAGTGATTAGAAAAAAATTAGTGCAAAAAAATAAAAAATTAAATTGGTTCTCCAAGGTAAGGCTTTGTTCACTTAAATATTTTTAAGTGAACAAATTATACAAGATCTTTATTTTGTCCAGACATTAAAATTGTATTGTACAATAAAAAGAGAAAACAAAAATATAAATAATTTCTCTATTTTTAGTCTATCCTATATAACTGAAATCCAGTTGACCAGCATGGAACAAGGAAGTGCGTTTCTTGTTATAGGCAACTGAGAGGCAGTTACGAACGCGAGATAATCCGATTAACCGTTCTCTTCAGCGTGAGGGTTTATCACACTTTCTAATGGACATGACAGTCAAATTGCACTTCTTATCCACGTTATTTAAACAGGTAGGTTGAAACATATCCAGATTTAGCTGGACGTCTATAGACGTCCTAGCCGTTTGGGAGGTTAAGAAATAACTGTTGGAAGATATGTGAAGTTGCAGCATCTGATTGGCTAAAAGTTAAGTTCATAGATTACATATTTAATCTAAGTTCATATCTTACATAACAAATATGTAAGATATTTACAAATATCTTACATATTTGTTCCTTGTTAATTTGTCATCTCTGACAAATTAACAAAGAACAAATTTATTAAATACATATACAAAATATATCACAGGTTACAAAATATGACAAAATTTGAATAAGACTTAGAAATATTGCAGATAATCTAATCTCAGAAGAACAAGGTGGTTTTAGATAGGAAAATGACAGAGATAATGTCTTAAAACATCTCATCTTCCTTTTCCCCTCTTTTATCTTGTGGTGTCAAGGGTTTATTGATCATTGGACCTTAAACTGTTCACAGGATAAGGTGGTCAAGCCCTATGCCCTAGTGTATCATATGTCTGTAGTGTTGAGTTCTCAAGGCCGGTTTGCCTGCTTTGTGAGATGAAAACCCCAGGATAAACTGGGGGGGGGGGGGGGACCCTATTGTCCATGCCCAAGACCAGCTAACTTGGCTATGGCTGAGGAAGATCCTTCAGCTCCTCACGTCACCAACGGGAATCGAACCTAGGACACCCCTTCCCCAGGCATATGGTTGTGAAGCGCACAGCCACTAGGCTAACAGCGCAGCCTTATGTCTTAAAACCTGAGTAGAATGATAAAATAAAGAGAAAAAGAATTATGAAGTTTAATGGGAAAAAAGCTCATCTGTTATGTACTTAAATGTATAAACTATACAGAAATTAGATAGAGAAAGTTTCAATTAAGTAACAGATAAACATGAGATAGAAATTAAGGTATAACACAGGGATGTGGTTTGTCCTTCAACTCTGTACAATATATCTTCTTCTTCTTAAGATGGAATATAGGCCATGTGGCCTGTTCCGGTCTCATGCCATCTCTTTCTTGGTCTTCCGATTCTTCTTTTTCCACTTATTTTGTATCTGTATAATATTTTTGGTAGTCTGCTGTTGTCCATTCGATTTAAATGTTCTAGCCATTTTTGTTTATACTGTCTTATGTAGTAATTAATTGGTTTGATTTTTAGGGATTGTAAGATTTCTTCATTTGTTTTGTCGTCCCACTTGGTATATCCAGCTGTTTTTCTGAGGAACTTCATTTCTGCTGTTTTTCTGAGGAACTTCATTTCTGCTGTTTTTCTGAGGAACTTCATTTCTGCTGTTTGAATTCGTTTTTCATCTTTCCTTTTCATGGTCCATGTTTCGCTTCCGTATAGTAGGCGATTGCATTACCTGCATTATAGCATTGTATACCTGAGCGAAAGATAATGAAGTCCTTCAAAAATCAGTAATTAAATTAAATTGAATTAAATTAAAAGTAAGGAATTAAATAAGCCAACAATGCAGTCTCTATTACATGAGTAAGAAATATGAAATGTTAAAAAGGAAGATCAAAATAAAATAAAGGCAGAAAAATGCAATTTTTAAAAACAAAGGAAACCCAAAATTAGAGCATGGAAAGACATTAGACACAAACCAAGTATTTAGTTAAGATGAAAAAATAATCAAGAAATACAAAACGAAAATAGCTTTTACCAATGGTCAACCTTTGAGATCTCATTGATCTGAATAAGTCAAAATTGGTCTGGGTACTAGCTACTCCCATAATGTGCAGCATACTACATACCCAAAAGGACGTTGTGTGGGATTCCCAATTTTTTCCTCATCCATCCCTTAGGATCAGCTGAGCCCTTCCAATGAGGGATTTTGAGTATTTTTTGACTGTAGATCTGTGTGTATTCACAGGCTGGTTTTCCTATTCTGAGGGACGAAGAATCCAAGTTTCCAGGTGAAAAAACCCTTTACCTCCAATAATACAAAAGCATACATCCTTTTGGTGAGTTAGCTGGTCTCATACAGAGATAAAGGGTTTTTTCACCAGGAAACTTGAGTTTTTCATCCTTCAGAACAGGCAAACCGGCCTGTGAATACACACGGATCCACAGTCAAAAAATACATACTTAAAATCCCTCACTGGGAGGGCTCAACCAGTCAAGTGTAAGCTAAGAAAGTTTGTGTATGAAGTATCGTCATGCTAGACTACTGGTATATAATTTAGTGACTTCATGCTAAGCCGATTAATATGAAGTCCCTTGAAGGGCTGTGTAACTTCAGTGGAATTGGCACTTATGTTCTCTGTGTTCACTCTAAGTTACACTTAGTTGAACCTAAGTCTAGTTACCAAGTGGAGAAACTTTTTTTGCTAGCCTGGTCAGCCACTCTCCAACCAAAAGGCTGCAGGTTTGAATCCCGTCATGGGCATGGATGTTTGTGATCATATGTGAAAATGCTAGTGGTGGTAATGGGCAGTAGATGGCGTTGGTGTAGACGATGATGGTAGTTGCAGTTGGTGGAGAAGAAGTTGTAGAGTAGATGCCCTCCCTGCATGAGTCCCTATACTCCCTGGAGGTGTCACATAATAATAAAGTCACTAAACTATATACAAGTAGTCTAGTCATGAAGATACTTCATGCACAAACTTAGTTTGCTTACACTTGGATAAAGGATTAAACAACAATTTCTTAGCATCTTTAATTTATAATCAAGCAAAAATAAAAAAAAACCTTCAACATGTCTGCAGTATGATAGGTCTTTGAAAGATGTCTTCTGCAAAACTTACTTCTGCCAAATTACCAAGATGTGTCAAAGGTTATAGCACAACAAATCAAGAGATCCTAAATACCAAACTACATTACACTCCAGCTAATCCAGTTTGTTTGGAACATCATTGGCCAATGTAAAATAATCCAAGGAAAACAAATCTAATCAGATAGGTATATTCTTGTGTACATTCTAAACTCTCAAATTTAATTCTATTCCGTGAGGGTGAAATTTGGACAATTACCTTTAACAGCTTCTGGTTGCCAGACTGGTACACTTTGGGATGTGTCTAGTGGCTGGATGCCATTGGGCCAGATTGCAAAACATAGTCAACGTATCTAAACCAGACTTTGGGTTTTAAAGGAGAGGAATCTAGAGCATGTTACTCAAAATGTTCCATATAAAAGTTAGCAATAGGTGGGATAATGGTGAGCCCATGGCTATGCCTTCTTTTTGTAGGTAGAAAGAGTTTTGCTGTACAAAATAACCAGAACGTAATACATGCACAAAGAGCACCGTGATGTCTGGAGGGAATTTGTTCTGTAAAAGGATTGCGTCACTGATTGGGACATTCGTAAAGAGGGCAGAGACGTCAAAATTGACTAATAAATCACCTTTTTCTAATGTAATGCCTTTGATGATGTTTATGAAGTGTTGTGTTTCTGATATAGGAGGGAGAATGACCTACCAACTCCTTGAGTGTTGCCACTAATTTCTTGGCTACGTGATAATTCAGGCTATCTATCCCTTCGACAATTGGCCGTAGTGGTGTGTTTTCTTTGTGAATTTTCAGTAGCCTGTATATTCTTGGGGAACGAGTGTAGTGCAGAAATAGTTTTTTGACTGTATCTTCAGGCCGTGTGGTAACTGACTTATGTAGAATTAAGTAGTGTTTTTGTATGGCAAAATGCTTTCTACCTACAAAAAGAATGGGCTCACCATTATCCCCCCCCCCCCCATTGCTAACTTTTATATGGAACATTTTGAGCAACATACTCTAGATTCCTCTCCTTTAAAATCCAAAGTCTGGCTTAGATAACATTGATGTTTACGCAATCTGGCCCCATGGCCACCAGACACATTCCTTAGCCACCTAAACAAACAACAAAAACGCATACAGTTCACAAGTGAGATTGAAAAATGGAACACACTTCCGTTCCTAGATACACTTGTCACACATCTTCCTTCTGGCAATCTTCCCTTCATTGTTTACTGGAAACTGACACATATTCGACCCACAGAACCTTCCTCTCTAAGAGCAGCTATAAACAAGACTGTAGAAAATCCAGGATCATAAATCAAAAATAACAAGTGTAAATGCTAAAAATAGGACATCATTGTTATTAAAAGAAAACCATCTGTAAGAAAGAATGTTTATTCATGTTATCCTAAATAGAATTTAGCCTGATGTATTTTCTAAATAATTAATACATTTTTTTTTTTTCACTAGAAGTCATGCCAGTAGAATAACCTGTGATCAAATTCATTGTTTCTTTACTCACTGCATGTAATGTAACTCAGTTTGTGTATTTGTATATACTACAGATGATGATCTTAATACGAAGATCAAAACATCGGGATATTAAAAGTTATTTTTTAACACGGTTGTAAAGTCCATTATTTCTAAAATGAATGCTGATCACCGTGCAACACTAAAAGAAAGGATTACTTTTCCAGATGTTACCCATGGCCTTCAGATTTGTTCTTCCCTTTGCAATTATGATCTTTTTCACAGTCAAAATCATGTCATATTGCTTCCCAAATATGTGAATTATTCTACATTTTCTATATCAGTTCCATCCACTTGTATCTTTTGTTTTATGTTCTTCTCACCAAACACCATTATCTGTTTTTTCTATGTTCATAACAAGTCCAAATCTCCTTCCTTCCTCATTTAACCTTTTCAATGTTTTTTTGTAGTTCTCTTTCATCTTCTTCCATAATAACAATGTCATCTACAAATCTCAGATTGTTAATTCTCATCCTATGCACTGATATTCCTTTTGCATCTTCCTTCATTTTATCCATTGCGCTTTTTAAATGTGCAATGAAAATGTTTGGCGATATTGGATTCCACTGTCTAGCACCTCTGCTTGTTTTAAACCATTGCTCCAAATTATCACCTATTCTAACTGCTGCAACTGCATTCTTATAAAGATCTTAATATAACTATTAGTTTTCTGTCAATTCCATAGTCTAGCACTGCTAATATCACTTTCTGGTTGATACTGTCAAATTGCCTTCTGAAAATCAAAAAGTATATATGTTTTTGTTTTTTCTCCTAGCTTTCTCTGCATTATCAAAATCTATTGGATTGTACTTTTATCTTTCCTAATATCCTGCTTGCTTATCTGCAAGGTATGCTTCCAATTGTGTTCTCAATTTTTCTGTCAATATCATCATCACCACCTTACCAAGATGACTTGTCAAGGCAATTGTTCTATAATTTTTGCATTCTAGCTTATTTCCTTTCTTGTATGATGTCACTAATATCGATTTCACCCACTCCTCTGGCATTTTCCCTTCTTTCAATACCATATTACATAGTTGATGCATTTCTGTAACCATACTTTTGCTGCCATACTCCTTGTTCCCATACACTATCTCCTTCCTTTCTATATTCCTATAATTAAAATCTCCAATTAGAATTACCGTTTACATGCCCAATCAATTTGGCTACACACATCACAATCGGTATTCTCTAAATTCCCTATGCCTATAAGAGCATTCTATCAGATACTAAAATGTTAATTTCAACTTCACAGCATACAGATTGAAAATCTGCAAGTGGGTGTACTATCAAACTTCTACACTTTGTGGACAATTCCTCTGCAATCATTATCAGCAATCAAATCACAATATAAAATATGCAATCAAAATTATATATCCTTCCATTTCTACCCCTGATTACCTCATCCTCAGATAACCACATTTCACTTTGGGCATACTGACTCAATGCATCAAACTTAGCTCTCTTATTTCAAATACTCCTCACATTTGTGTACAAATGTAATCCCCATCTTCATGGCCATTCTACCACTAACAATCCCTACTCCATCCGCTATACCACACCTCTTTGGTTTGACCACTTCCATTTCTCCGATCCTGACTGATTGCTATTCATACCTGTCTCATCCTCACCTTCATGTATTCCATCAACTTGTCCTGGCAAAACTACATTGTCAACCTCTTATCCATCTTCTGTTGTTATGACCTGTTTAGCTGTGCTATCCTGCTTCCAAGCACGCTTTGATTAACTACATTCACTTGTTGATTTTGTGCCTTCTCAGCAAACAACAGCCTATCTAAATGCCAAACCCATTCAAGTGTAATCCATCCAATTCAAACCATTCCAATTTTCCTTCAAATTTACAAACTGAACTGCCTTTGTCTCACACAAGGCAGCCATCTTGTTATTATCTCTGCTCTCTTTCTCAACTCACCATTGTCATATCTGGGTGAAACTAACTACTTATCCTTTACATCCTACATCAACTTTTTCAAGCCTATCAACATTCCCCCCCCCCCCCCCCACACACACACCAACTAAGTCATTCATGTCCACACCTACCACTAATTCTGATGCTCACTCTCTCTTCTGCAAAGGATCAGCTATTAGTTTTGTGTACTTCATTAGTCACTCATCACACCTCTAATGATAGTCTCCATACAATGATATACAATTATCCTTTGACTCTTTTTTATAAACTAACTTCCTCCTTTTTGAAAATTCACATCAACCAATTTCTTCCTTAATGTTTAATCTCATCTTCCAGATGCTTCATTTCACTTTATTTTTCGACTCTCGCTTAAGCTAGTCTACTACAGTCCCTTTGTTATCATGACTCACACTTCCATGCGATTTTTGTTGACTACTGGCAACTCTAGCTCCCATTTCAAAACACTAACCTAATACATTTTTCATATACATTAATGCTTTTCTTTTCATTTACTTTGACGGTCCACAAAATCTTTCATATTTTTCGGAGCATACATGAAGCAATTCTCACAATGCATCCACTGGAAAAAATCCAGGGGCAGAACCATCTTCATGCTGAAGCTTTCCATATCAGAGACAGGCTTCTTTAGATATCTACTGAAGAACATCTGTATCTGGCATGGGAGAGAAAAAAAATAATAATAATAAATAAAGCATATAATTATACAATAAAAAGCCACACTATACACCAATAGATTCATACTTGTGACACTAGCAACATGGGCACTTACAGGTTCGCTAAGAACCGTAGAAGGTCTGGTCTGAGTACATTTTGATAAAATGTTTCCAAAAGTTGTACCTGATATTACAACGTTTAACATATTTTGTTCTTTTGTTTCCATACAAAAGTGAATGACCAAAATAAGCAGGCTCAAAGCTCCTGTAAAGATTCTAAATCCAAATAAAATCCATTCAGCCAGTCCAGGAAAAAAATTGCATATACACAGAACAAGTGGAAATAGTGTTCATTATAAGCATCAATTTTAATCTGTAACTGCTTTATGCTATGAAAAATCAGACTTTTACCAGCTGCAAAACTTTTGGCCAATTGCAACTGCAGAGCTTTGACAGCTATGGATAGTTATAAGCTGGTTAATAGGTCATCTAGATCAGTGCTTCCCAAACTTCTGGATGCCAGTGCCCCCTTTGGAAAAATTAAAATATTTCACGCCTCCCCCCTCGAAAAAAATCTTAATATATAGACATATATTATTATAATATTTATTGTATTTATATTCAATACAAAACATACACAGTGAATATTGCAAAAATCAAATGCAAATATTACATTTTTAGCATCTTACATACACATTTGACATGCCACATTATATTTTATATAAATAGATATATTGTTATTGTACATTTACAGTACAAGCACATGAAACATAAAATGATTAGTAATAAAGAAAGAATTAAAAACATAAAAGTTTAATAACAATTTAATGTGATGTGTTTCGATACTGCTACACCAATATCAGGTGAAATATTTACAATTCTTAGATTTCTGCTTTGAAATGAAACTTATCTGAATAAGCATATATTTACTAATATTCATTAAATGCCAAAATATGCAGGAAGCAAAATTCATGTACCCGCACCAATGTGCGATTTTTTTCCATTAAAATATAAAAAATAAAAAAGCAATAATAAAAATTAAATATGTTTCTTTTAAGATAAAAAAAATCTACTTAGTCTTAAAAGATTTTAAATTTATTTTCATTATTTCATGCTCCCCAACAAAATCTACAGCCCCCAAGGGGGTCATGGCCCACAGTTTGGGAAGTGCTGATCTAGATCACGGAACTCACTATAAATGCAGTAAGACCAGAGATATTTCTCAGATAAACTATCAGTTCTGTTTTCTTTCCACTGTGTATGTGAATTTTGCACACAAAAATTAGTGAATGCTATGGGTTGGCTAAGGGTTAGATCATTTGGAAATCCCACTTCAGAGACCGAACATAATGCCGAAAATTTTTCAAGCCAATGATCATGCACTAGACAATAAAATTCACTTACCACAGAGAAGTGGTAAGCGAAACTTAAAGTGGATTCAAACCCATGAATTCAATATTTTGAAGTTATTCTACTTAAGAAGACAATATCTGTCTCAGACAATCACGTCTGATTCTAATTTTTTTGACTGCCATCTATTATTATTGCTGAAGTATTTGTTATGTAGGCCAAAGAGATCTCATTGGAGTATTTTTTTTTCTCAAGGTATCTTTAATGTTCACATAAATGACATTAAAGTTACACTGAAGGAAAACAAATTCCACAAATCAAGGTATCTTGAATATAAGAAGGTAGAGAATGTTGCATGGCTAAGACATCTTCTCATAAATAACTACAGCTTTATTCCAAGAAGCATCCAAAATGCTTTGTACCTATACCATGCAATAAGAACCAAGACAATGCTCAGGTTACATGTGAATAGGTTTCATTAAGCAGGGTCAATTTAGCAGATGGGATGTGGAAAGCAATAAATCAACTATATCACTGATATAAATTCGAGATTAATTGCACTGTTACACAAGAACTTCAGAACCTTTCTTCCGAATAATATAGAAATTGTATAACTGTTGTTTTGTAAGTTTAATCTGCAAGAAGCAAACCAGTGCTCACAAAACCAGTAGACTGAAATCCAGAAAAGTATTAGTTACTAGTAAAGCATTTTACCCCCCCCCTAGCATAATACAGAAACTGGTGGCAGGCATTAAAATTCACATTAATCAATGCATTAAGGTTTAAGTGCTGAGAAAAACTGATATTAGAAGCTTAATGGAGTGAAACAGCATAAAAAAGAATTAAAATAATATTAACTGAAATAAAGAGCCAAAAGGCTTCACTTCAGCGATGCAAATTTATAAAATATTAAGTGGATATTAAATTCAGTATTATTTCAAAGCCAATTATAGAAATGATAAAAGTTTTGTATGAAATTTGACCAGAGACCTTACACGAATACATCGCCGATATTTATGAGTTGTCCTAGCCAGACTTTATAGGAGAGATGATCACTATGCCTAAGCATCCACATTTTTTTTTTAAAATGTGGATCTTTCAATATTTCATCTTGGTCATTGAGACATCATTAGAGAGTATAATATGCAACTTACATGTATGCTTGCAGAGAGGCTACAAAATTAAGTAAAACACATGAATGAAAGACTAAAGTCCTAACTAGGTAGTGCTCTCTGTAGGCACTTGGTGGCCTGGGATGTAAAATGAAATCTCAAAGTATTAGTGTTTCCCATATTTTGGGAAGTTTTATGTTTATTTAAATTTGGCTGATTTCTGAGAACTACTGCACATTCCAAAAATAGTCTTTCTCTTTTAAATTTACTGTGATGGAGCATGGTAGTCTTTTTCCAACTGATTCTATGAGCGTCTCTAAATCATGGTCTGCAAAGCATACAGATGTTGGCTAATCTTCCTATCTGTCCATACTAGGCCAACTTGCAGAAATAGGGCACTTTATATACTCCAAGCACAAGCGAGGAGGAAACTGATATTTAGTGGAATGTATTATGTAAAGCTTGCTAAAGCTTTATATATATATTCCATTTATATATTCCACTAAACAAGAATACCCTATCCCTGCTTGTCAGTGTTTTCAACATGTTACAAGTAATGTGATAAGCTATTTTGCAACTTGTAATAAATATGGCCTCTAAACTTCAACTTCTTATTCACAATTGCTTTAGATCTCTAGCCTCAATTTCTAGCTTATAATAATAAATATAGTTAATATTTATAATTACAAATAACAAATTAATAAAAAGGCACCCATTTCTTGTGTACATATTCAAATAATCACCTTCACTGTCTTAAGTGAAACTAAAGATATATTGTATATTATTTCTGGGAAAACTCCCATGTTACTCCACATTATAAACTATTATAATTACAGCTATTTTGCCTGCTTCAGTTTAGGAGTACCCCTGTTTAAATGTCTTTCCCAATATGTTCCGATGATGACCACGAATAGTCGAAACGGTCCACACCCCGTCAACAACCTTTCCCCTTCCCCCTCCCTATTTTAAAAAATTAACCCTATCACTTTTTTCCCCACCCTATATAAAAGTATATGTTTCTATATATTACGAAAAAAACCCGGGTTTTTCTAACTTATTCTACCAAACTGCCTACTCCCCCCCCCCCCCCCCCCACACACACACTGCAGTTCTCGACATCGCAGACAGAGGAAAAGCCACAACACCCAGAAAAAGGTATGTGCAATTTTCTATTCCTTAAGCTACATATACTTTTTAATACATCTACACTCATAATGCCCTAAGAACCCATGAGTAAATGGCCAATGACATTTAAACAGGGGTACTCCTAAACTGAAGCAGGCAAAATAGCTGTAATTATAATAAAGATATTTTGCAAAATAGGGCACTGTGCAATATAATATTAGTCACCCACCCACTCCTGGATTCAATTTCCATATACAACACACTAATATCTATCTAGTCACCCCTTATCTACATATTATGAAGTTCATAGCAAGCCTCATTTGTTCCAATTTATGGAACAGTCCTTACATAATCCTGCTGAATGCTTCTGAAAAGTAAAGCAGTATCACTGTAGTTAATTCCTTTAACTTTCTGGAATGATGGATGGACAAAAAAATCATCTACAACATCAATATATATATATATATACATATATATATATACACAGGGTGTTCGGGATAAATTTGACATATTTATAATTAATTATATTTTTCCGTAAGTTACATGTATTAACACACGCTTCTCTTCATTTAAAAGTTTGGACCCTTCTTCATTCATATACAAGATGTCAGAAAGGATGGATAGCTGGAACCCACCTGAATCATGGAAGAGAATAACTTGTATCATGATGATTCGTGCCCGCCATCAAAATAAGGATATTACGACTGCTGCCCAATGCTCCCTGAATACAGTAAAAACAATCAGGCATGAACTAGAGACTTGCAATGGTGACTACGAGGATGTAGCAAGAAGAAAGATCCCTAGCAGACGATCTGATTGCGTTCGTACAGCAGAATTCCTCGCAAATCTGCAGGAACAGGTGTTGAAGAACCCTGGCATTGGAATTCGGGCTTTGTTCGTGGAGTTGCTAACTGTAGTCAAGCCCTGGATAACAAGGGTAGCCAATGGTAGGCCGTATGTATGGCAGCAGGATTCGACCCCTTGCCACACCTCTGGGAAAAGTCAAAAATGGTTGTCTGAAAATTTCTACGACTTCACCAGTCCAAATGTTTGGCCTCCAAACTCCCCAGACCTTAACCCCATGGATTATTTTGTATGGGGCGCAGTTGAAAAAGACACCAATCGCACTTCCAGTAATACAAAAGCCCAGTTAATGGATAAATATTAAAACAGTTTTTGCGGCCCTTCCCAGGGAGACTGTAGCATCAGCTTGTTCGAGGTTCCGAAGCAGAATTGAAGCTGTGATCGATGCTAATGGTGGTTATTTTGAGTAAATCTTGTTGATAGTATTGTAATTAACTCTGCCTGTAATGTTTTTTTGTCAATTCATTAAATTTAATAGATACAAAGAAGATTTTCTTTTTCCTTACGAAACTGTCAAATTTATCCCGAACACCCTGTATATATATATAAAATGTGCGTATGTGTAGCTTGCATTAACAAGAGATTTTTGGAAACCTATAGAACATGTATATTGTGGTCTGGAGACCAAACACAGAACATTTTCAAGCCACTTCAAGCCTCTAATAAGTGGGGCAGCTGTCTCACACTGGATGAAATTCATCTCCCACATCCATCACTAGGGAAGAAATCAAACCTGCAGCCTGCTGGCAATCTACCTCTATATCACTCACTCTCTCTCTCGAATGTTAAACATAAAAATTAAGATAAATTTTTAAAAGTACACATTATACTTGAGAAACAGTTGAGAAGAATTGTGGAAGAAAGCTTTGTGAAGAACAAGCTGGATTCAGGCCAAATAGAGGCTGTCAGGATCAGATCTTCACTTTACGACAAATAGTCGAGAAAGCATGGGAATATAACAAAGATCTGTATTTAAGTTTTGTCGATCTGGAAAAGGCATATGACAAGGTGCCAAGAGAGAAGCTATTCAATACGCTACAGTTATATGGTGTCAATGGGGCATTATATCAAGCAATACTTAGTCTTTATTTGAGTTGTAAGTCAGCAGTTAGAATTGAAGGAAGTACAGGAAGATGGTTTAAAGTTAAATCTGGTGTGAGACAAGGATGTGCATTATCCCCTCTGTTATTCATTATCTATATGGATCACATTATGAAGTGGTATTAAACATGATATCAGAATTGGACATGTTAATGTCAGCTCTTTGCTTTATGCGGACGATGTTATACTTCTAAATAAATCCGCTACAAGTTTGCAAGATTCCCTAACTAAATTGAATTATTGTTGTAATAGATGTGGTATGAAGGTCAGCAATAAAAAGACAAAGACAATGAAAATAGGCAGAATCATTGAAAATGTCAACTGCATTGTGAACGGAGAACCTGTGGAACAAGTAAAACATTTCACCTACTTAGGCACGATTTTTAGTGAAGACAGTAAATTAAATATGGAAATAGGCAACAGAATCAACAAAGCTGGTATGGTAGGCAGTCAATTGAATAAATTCATATAGAATAAGGGAAAAATTAGTCAGAACACTAAATTAGCTGTATACAAGACAGTGTTCAAAACAGTTTTAACTTGTGGATCTGAGAGCTGGGTCAGAAGTAGAACACTTCACCAAAGACTAGAAACTGCAGATATGAGAGTCCTGAGAAAGATTAGAGGCATGAACAGATGGCATCAATGGCAATATCATATTAAAAACGAGGATATTAGGAAAGAACTTGACATTGTCAGCATCCAGGAATGCGTTAGCAGAGCTAATCTCAGGTGGTATGGTCACTTAAACAGAATGGGGCAAGGAAAGATTAGCAAAAGAAGTGTTCTCTGTCAGGTTGGCATGGAAACGACCCAGAGGAAGAACAAGATATAGGTGGATTGATACAGTACAAAGTGCCTTAGACTATAGAAATATAAGATCTGATAATGTTGGAGTCTTGACAAGTAACAGACTGATTTGGAGGGAAATTGTAGATAGGAAGTTAGTAATGATGTAAATTTTTCATGTAGTACTATCATATCCTGTACACCCCTTGAGGATACATCTCAGGAATTTGATGAAGTACACATTTCAGTACTTTATTTTTTAAAGTATTGAAAAACAAGTGCATTTACTCCTACAACCTTGAAATAGCATCCATGAACAAAATTCACTTATTTTTAGTGAAGCAGCTGACTATAACTGGTCAAATTTACAAATTTCTATTAATTACCACTTGCAAGGTGACATTCTTTCATCCAAATGACTGACCTGAAACATCAACTCAAATTCTTCATATAGCATAGTGGTGTTGCTATCCTACATGTCCAGATTTGAGCATGACATAGAAAAGATGGTTTTGAAATGAAAATAAATGTACTTAAACACAAAATTCCAGTAGTAATTTTCACGAGTGTTTGGTACTAATATTCTGGATACACCAGCTTGCTATTCTACACAGGAAAACCAAAGCACAAACATTCACAAAAGAAACTGTTTATGGTATAAACTGCAGCAACACTATATACAAGCGAGGGCAAACATGTGGGAAACAAGAAATTAAAACCTTAATTTTCTTTTTTTCAGATGCCTAGAGGTAATATATTATGCAACACCTCCAACGAGTTATGATAGGAAGGCACTCACTCTCTCTCTACACAACAAGACTGCTTAAACCTCAATCTACACACAGCACTACAATCCATCAATTATACAAAATGCCATCTAATGACACTAATTTTTTTTTTTGGTCTGAAAATTACGTATTAAGACTGATTCGCCATGCATTATGAAAAACCTGCTACCTCTGTATAATATCAGCTAATTCACCTTCAATTGAAAAAGCCCATAAAGATTCCTCTCATCACAATGAGAACTGAATTTGCATCCTTTCCAGTTGAAGGATGCAATATCCTGTCATTCTTTCTATTTTGCTATGGAGGCAATTAGAATGTATGTAAAGTATACATAAAGTAACTGGAAATTTCATTTCATTATAACCTGGTTAGCTGAGCAGATGGCACTCCATTTATCACCCTCACAAGATGACAAGTTTAAATTCCATTGTAGTATGGATTTATTAGTACTGAGGTGAAACATCACTAAGGATGAGACTTGTTGCTCAGACCTCAAGTGGCTTGAGAACATGCCATGTTTGGTCTCTAGAGCATTCCATAAAGGACCTAAATTAAGGTATGATGGATTTACAACCCTTTTGAGTGGGAATGTCACAAGGAGTCATTTTATACCTTTGTTCAGTTGCAAGAGCTTTCACAAAACATTTCTGAAATAAAAATGGAACTCCTATAAAATGATTTATTTAATATTTTAAGACATTTTTCACCCTTCAGTATAGTGCATCCTCCCTACCCCAAAGAGCTACACTAAACATCTCCCTTTCTTCATCTAGATGAGATTGTAGAGATTGTAGGCAGGGATTAATGTTAAACAATATTCTATATCATAATCAGAACTATTCTTAAATCTTTTAATGCCTTTTCATTTCCTCAAGGGAACAGGAACTCTCTCAGCCTTTCAATTTTGTAAACTGGTAGGCAGTCAGTCTCTACCAGCAACTGAGTTCATCTCTACCAAAATTTTCTGAAGTTACAGGTGACAGTGCCTCCTCTTTACTGCCATCTACTTGTTCTTGAGAACAGTCTCCCCCACTCTACCTTCTCCAAAGATTACAACCCTCAGCTGTTCAAGTAAAATGTGAATAGATTTCTTCTATTCCTCTTGCTCACACACAGCACTAATAGGTCTTGACCTTTCATGTGTGGATCAGATAAACTTATCTCTGTTTCTCAATCTATTTCAGACTGATACCACAGTCTGAAATAGATTGACTATAAATTTTGCACTAAGTTGTCTATACACACAATACATCAAATTCCTGACATTTAGTTTCAAGGGGTGTACAGGATATGATAGTACTACATGATGACAAACAATACTTACAGAACTAAAAGATAAGCATTTAATCTTCAGAAACATCAACAAAGACTAATAGACATGCTTAAGTGTTGAATAAGTTGTAATACTAATTATACCTTATTAGGTATTACAACACCCAAAAAAAATTATTAAAAATATTATTGCATGGGGTACCACACCATGGAGTATGAAGACTCATCGCAGGAGACCTAAACACTATCCAAACAATATATCATACCTCTCCTTGAACCCATTAACAGACAAAGCATTCAACTGACCATTTAACTCATTTACAACTCTCCAAGCAAAAAATCTAGTCCTCACACCTCTACTAATCACACCTTTATTCAACTTCCAGGGATGGCCTCTTGTTCTGTCCCGTCTAGCCAAGCAGTGAAACATTTCCCCTGCATCAAATCCTATAAACCCTTTAAGCAACTTAAATGTTTCTATCATATCTCCTCTTTTTCTCCTATCAACCAACTTCTGCAATCCACAGATCCTCAAATCTATCCTCACAGGGAACTGAGAATTTTCACAACCATTTATGTTGGTCACTCACCTCAGGATCATCATCACCACTTCCTCATCCCCAAGAAATCCAGGAGACCAAACCTCAGCACAGTAATCCAGATGTGGACATATCAAGGCCTTATAAAGTAGAATAGCCACTTTATCTCTGCTTGTTAGTGTTCTTCGATAACCAAGTAATCTTAGGAGCTACTTTAGAAACATGTCCTTTAAACTTGGCTATCTTCATCTATTTCCTGGAGTACAGTGCCATCAATGTGATACACAGCTGGCAACAATCTATCTCAAAATACAGAACTGTGGATTGCAGAAGTTGGTTGATAGGAGAAAAACTTCTCTACATTAAAATGTGACCATTATCTTCTGCCCACAGTGACAGCCTATCTAAGTTGTCCTGCAAGTTCTCTGCATCACCTTGCTTAACTATTACTCTAATTTTGCATCGTCAGCAAATAACTGAATATTTCCTTTCAGTTATTTCCATACATCCTATATGACAAATTAAACAGCAATGGTCCCAGCACAAAACCTTGTGGCACACCACTAGTCACCTGTTTTTGCCTCTATTCCAACTCTCCATATACCACTTTTTGATATCTGTCCATCAACCAGTGTCATATCCATCCCCATTTGTTCCAATTTGCATAACAGAGTTCTATGTGGATCTGAGATCTGTCAAATGCCTTTTGAAAATCCAGCAGAATCATTGTTCTCTTTATCCAACTCAGCTGTTACTCTCCTAAAAAAAGATATTACTAAGACATAAGCTACCATTCACAAAGTCATGTTGTCCCCTCATATAGTATATTTTTATCCACCCATTGTTAGGTTCTCCAATTTTTCCAGTACTTTTACCACCACATACCTGAGATACCAATTGGAGTCTCATTAGAAACACTCCACTCTTAGAAACTCCCTCATGCAAGGGACTCTTTCCACTTCTTGGAAATCTACCAGAGCTGACACTTAAAGAGCCTAGTCAGATGCATTGCCAGTTCCCTTGCACATTCTCACAGAACCTAAGTTGACATCCCATCTAATTCCACAACTGTATTTACATTGAATTCTGCATCATCCAAGAACCTCCAATTTATTAACCTCCATTCCCACATCAATCTGTCACATATTAGAGCAGTAACCTCACTTGGATGATATACAATTGCAAAGTGGTCACTCAGTAAATCAACTATTTTATCCGCTTCAGTCTCCTCTTGACCATCAACAATCACTAAGGTTAATTTTTCGCATCCATTCTTCTATAAAACAGACCCCTGAGGCACGTCTCTAGTGACTTTCCTCTTCAAGGATATTGCTCTCCCACACACACACACACACAACTTGCTGATACCTATCAGATTTCCAATCCAATGCATTAGTCTAATATCCTACCCCATCCACTCTAGTTTGACTATCAACTTATGTGGTAATCTATCAAACACTTTTTAAAAATCTAAGTATACTACTGTGCATCCATCTCCCTTGTCCAAAGAAGCTATCACCTTATTGTAATAAGTAAGCAGATTACTAAAACAACTTCCCTTTAGCAAATCTGTGCTGTCCATCAAAGATAATACCAATGTTTTCAACTCAATTCTGAATCCTGGTTCTCACCAGCCTATCCAACACTTTAACCACAACACCCAACACACAGACTGGCCTATAATTTGATGCTTCTAATGCCTCTTTTATGAAGCAGTACAATCTTATCTTCCTTCCACTTCTTTAAAGATTAAGGAAGAGGAAGGAAGGAAAGATTTTACACCACCTAAGTGTTAAAACTGCATGTTTTCAACTTCCACTATGAATGTAGTGAAAGTTGAATCTCATCGCTTTTGTCATTCTTACCAACTACCATCAATTGTTTCCTTCCACCCCTTTGGAAGTTGACAAAACATAAGACACATTAAACATGTCAAGGCAGATGGCAACTCCTTGGCATATTCCTTCGAAATACATGGTGATATATCAAGATTCACAGCTTGCCATTGTACTGGGAAGGGAAGAGGAGGCACTGATGAATGAACAGAAGGTATGAGGAAATGACTATGTGAATAAGGCCTTATGATATAATCACTATTTTAAGGGAATTATTTTCCAGGGAGTTAAAAGCATTCATGTATTTTTTTCTTTTTTTAATGTAGGTCCTAAATTGGGTCAAGTTCTAAAGGAGTAGAAAGAGGGAAATTCCACTTCATAAGAGAGGTGATAAGAATAAGACTTCAAATTATAGGCCAATCTGTATGTCTGGAGTTGAAGTTAAAGAGTGAGAGATGTTAGTCAGAACCATTCCTCACAAATGGATTGATAACAACAGCATTCTCTTTGGACAGCATGGATTTGGTAAAGAAACATTGTGTTTTAGCAATCCTCTTACTTATTATAACAAGGTGATAAATGCATTGTACAAGGCAAATGCATACATATTAGATTTTGCTAAGGCCTTTGATAAAATGCCACATGACAACTGATGATTAAATTGGAAAAGATGGTGTGGGATAGCAGATTAGTGCACTGCATAAGAGATTGGTTGTCTGAGGTATCAGCAAGTTGTGTATTGAGGAGCAATACCCCAGAAAAAGAAAGCTGCTAGTGATGTGCCTCAAGTGTCTGTTCTGGGGCCATTGCTGTTTAAACTTATGTTAATGATACTGGATATCATCTTCATTCAACTATATTTCACTTATGATTTTGGGAAAAATAAACTCAATCAGTGAAATAATTTCATCTTGCTTATTTCTGATAATCCTGTAATTTATAAATAAACACAGCAGTTCTTATTAGGTGTATAACCAGTCCTCCCAAGCCACTTGTTAAATGTGAATCTTCCACCACACCTGCTCTTGCCCAATCACCTTTACTATAGCTTACAACATATATCCACTGTCTCAACTACCTCATGTGCACATCCCCATCGATTCCATTCCTATGGTGATCATTTCCATAAATATATTCTACTACTCTCAACATCGACTCTCCCTATGCCATGTCTCTTGTTCACCCAGGTTTCTCCCATTTCCTTAGACTTATTGCACTTCCATTCGCTCTCTTTTCATCTCTTATATTACTGTTTCCACTGCCAAGCACTTCAGTCTCTTCAATACCACTCTCCTAATCTTTCACTTCACCTTTTACTTCAGATCTCTTGCTTTCATCACACACTGCACTTCCATCGACCGTCACTCACTCCAAAGTAATTGAAATGCAATCAACTATGTCTGTATAATTCCATTCTTTCCTCAAATACATGCCATACATCCACAAACTGTACTCCCTTTTCCTCTTCCAGCATACCATACAAGATTTTGGCTCTGCCTCAATTGATTATTATCATACCTCAGCAATAAACTGATAAGCTTTCCTATATCAAAACTTGAGATTTAAAAAACTATCAAAAATTGTCAATGCATAAAGGCAGCTAGAGTGACCTAATATGCATAATTCAGGTTGCATTGTATAATTCAGAGCCTGGTCAGAAGGTCGAATTCCAGATGGTTGGTATGAGGCTTTATTAGTTCCCCCATATAAAGAAATAAAGCTGAATTACAATGAAATTGCCCTACTAAGTATTCTGGATAATATTTATGCTGACATACTTGAAAAGAAGTTGAGAAAGAAAAACTTGCAGATCTGGAAAAGGCATATGACAAGGTGCCCAGAGAAAAGCTTTGAAACACTACAACCATATGAGGTGAGTGGAACAATATAAAAGAGCAATATGTAGTCTATATTTAAATTACCAGTAGTTATAACTGAATAATAGTTTTTTTTTTTTTTTTTAATATATAAGAGAAGGATGAAGTTATATTCACTCTTATTCATCATCTACATAGATCACATTATGAAAGAAAATGGCATTAGGCCTGATATTAGAATTGGAGATGTCAAACTAAGCTCCTTATTTTATATGGATGATGATGTATTCCTAAACACATCTAGTGCAAGTTTCCAGGAGCTGTGCCAAATTTGGCATGAAAATCAGCAACAAAAAGACCAAAACTATGAAAACAGACAAATATTAAAAATATCAACTGTATTCTGAATACAGAGTCTACAGAACAAGTAAAATATTTCAGATATTTAAGAACAGTTTTTAGTGAAGATGGAGTTAAATTTAGAAACAGACAACAAAATATGCAAAGCTAGTATGGTGGGTAGCTAGCTGAATAAACGTATGAGAAAAATTACCCAAAATTACCCAAACCAGTTAAGTTTTGTATCTGAAAAGTTTGGTTAGAAATAAAGCACTTGATCAAAGATTAGAGACCAGAGATATGAGGATTCTGAGAAAAATTAGGGAAGTAAACAGACAGCATCAATGGCAGAATCATTTAAAATGAAGATATTACAAAGGAACTTCACATTAGCACTCAAAAATGTGTAAGCAGAGCTATTCTGTGGTGGTGTGGCCACTTAAATAGAATGGGTGAAGAAAAATTAAATAGGATGGAATAACTTAAACAGAATGAGTGTTTGATGCCAAGATGGCAGGAAAGAAACCCAGAAGAAGATCAAAAGTAGATCGATTCAGTCAGAAATGTCTTAGAAGCAGAAAATGTTAGACATGACAATATTGTAGTAACTGACTGACAATAATAATAGCTGACAAGTAACAGACTAATCTGGAAGTAAAATACGGATAAGAGATTAATAATGTAAATTTAATCATACAGCTATCATAATAGCCTGAACACCCCTTGATATACTTTAACAAAATGACAACCCCTCTGACTAAAAATTATGTAGGCTTGTGTAATTACAAGTTATATGCATATATAACTATGGCTACATATATATATATAGTCTATTTTTATGCAATTAAAATAAATATTTGGCATTATTTGCATAAACTAACGAATCTTTCTGAAATTGCCTTTATTTGTCAACACTTTAAAAAGTAAAGCAAATGCCCACGTTGTAAATGACTTAATAATGAAACCCCATTTCCGTGTTTGAAGCTGGACAATCGGTTAGAGCTATCCGCAATTATTCTACTATGATATAAATTAGGTATTACCATTTTCTATTACTAGAATAACAGTAATATCTACCTTTTCTGCACCCTACGCAATGTATATGTGCCAAACCACTTGACAGACATTAAGGTAATCCTTTGTGGGTAAACCTAAATTTTAAAAATAAACCTTTCCCAAATAGGTGCTAGTCGGTTTTCTTGTTGAAATTATAAAAACATGCAGTTTCGGTAACTCCTCTCGCAGATGATATAAAATATTACTCCATTATCCTCTTTTCAAATTACTTTGAAAAGCAAAATTTTGCAATGTACAATATTTGTGTGATAGTCAACTGTTATGTTACAACAAATCTGTGCATCTTCTTAAATACAATGTGTTGTTGCTTATGCTTTGAAAACTAAGAACACAGACCAAAAAAAAAAATAAATAATAATAAAATTAAGTAACTTTTGTTTAATTCAAAGGTTTAATTCACTATATTGGCAATCGCATTTACAGAAGTATATATGCAAATAAAATACCAGTAGAAAAGGAAACAAAGTTAACACGATACACAACATTGTTCAAAATTAAGAAGAAACGTCGTAGTACACATCAATAACAGCCATACAAAAACACAACTTACACTACTGACGCGATAATCCTCCAATCTCAGGTCAATTATTTCTGCCATTTAGCAGAACCAGTAATAACCCGAAACGCACTACACTCTCACATAGAACTTTACTCCACAACAAAATGCACAAATATGTTTAAAAACTAGTTGCACAGATGACCTCTATCGACAACCACCCCAACTTACATATCTATTTATAGTCAGCATTTCATGTGAAGCAGATGAACGAAGCAAATCGATTTGTGTTTAATGCATAAATCGAACAAGACATTATTTTATCGATAAAATGAATATCTCCACAGTATAAATATGAAATGGTCTAGAAATATTCTGCAAAATGAACTGACATAAAAGTAATGATTCAAATTTGCTCTTTTATGGTTTCTTAGCAATAGGTAAACATATTTTAGTGAAAGTAAACAACAACAAAAAAAAGTTACTTTTCCAGCCTCTGTTGCGAAAATAACTCTGTCTTTTCAGAATTTAAGGGAAATAGTTACATCATTAATATTATTATATGATATTCAAAAGACAAGGATTCATCACAACAAAAGGTATATGTATTTTATCTTTCCAGAAATATGAGATTCAGTGGCGCACCCAGGGAGGGGGACAAAGGGTTTTTCCCCCCCACACACACAATAGAAAAAGGAAAAAACATCAGAAAAATTTCCAAAAATCTATTCCTAATTAAAATTACTTTTTTTTATTTATATTGTGTCTTGTCTTCTATTTCTATATTACTTATGAATTAGCGGTTACATAAGGTGGTAATACCCTATAGCTCTCGGGAATCACGGCCGCTGTGAACGTAAGGCGAACGAGGTAGTGCTCGGACGGACCGAGCGCTACTTCGTTTGTCCGAGCCGCCCAAGGAGATTATGGGTATCATATATTGGCGATCACTGCAGATGCTCAGTTATAGGTCGTAAGCAATGCGTAGTGTGTATTCTCAAATCGTGTATTTAACTCTCCCCCCTCTCCCCAAGATTAAATCTTGAGTGCTCGGTCCCCCCCCAAGATTAAATCCTGAGTGCACCACTGATGAAGTTTATTACTCCACTACATCCAACACACCAAATTAGATTCACGAATTCAAGGGATTATCAGTGTCTAAAGCAAGATATCTTGGATCCTCTTTTGCAACTAGCTTTCTGTAAGATCGAGAGAGAGCTCCATTGCTGTCTGGGCCCTTCTGCATGACAGGTCTATGCTCCTTATGAGGATAGACTGAAAGTATGTGGATTGCAAAGTCTAGTTAATAGGTGGGAAAGAGGTGAAAGGATTCTATAAGCTTGACACAAACCCTTTTTTTTTATGACAAAAAAAGAGAGAGAGAAAACTAAAGTTCCTTACATTGGGTAAGAGAGGGCTGTTTAAAGGGTGGGAGGACATGCTTTATTCTTGGAGAGAGTGATGAATGACTGGAATGGATTGCCAGAAGTAGGTTGAGTCATGACAGTGAATGAGTTAAGGAGAGGTATATTAGGCATAGCGTGTATAAAGGTTTGTATGGGTCTCTCGCGATGAGTCTTGTGACTCCATGCAGATACCTGTATAATAATAATAATAATAATAATAATAATAATTATTATTATTATTATTATTATTATTATTATTATTATTATTATTATTATTATTATTATTATTATTATTATTATTATTAAATAAATCCGTTAACGCCTTATATTCCCAACAGGTAGAGGTAATGCTGTTTTAGCTCTGAGTTTTGCTTTTAAGACGGAGGGGAATTTCATTCTCCACCAGTAACTAATCAGAATTAGCTAACCCAGACTCTTAGTAATTATTATTATTATTAATATTGTTAATGTTTGAGAGCCTGTGTAGCTCGTACGTAATTAAGGTTCAAAAAATGACCGGAATAGTCATAATTCCAGGACGACCTCCGGCATGTTTCAGATGCAGGAAAATTGGACATTTGCGAAAGCAGTGTACGGCACCTAAATGTGATAAATGCAAAAGAATCGGACATGATACGGAAGACTGTAAAGGGCAAACATATGCATTAATATTGGTTAAACGACCAGCAGTAAACCAACCAAACCAAGAAGAAGAGCTAGAGTCAGTAGATGATGTACAAGAAAATAATAATACTGTACATCATCTAGAAGAAGAAAACCAAATAGGCACCAACGAGGAGGAATTAGAGCAGGGTGATTCTCAAAATACATCAATTGTGCCATCACAACCAGTGGATCCAGAAGGAGAAAAAACAACGGAAGAAAGAGAAAGGAATAGTACTGGTTTAGAAACAGATAAAGATCAGGTATCTATGAGAAAAGAGGAAGAAAAGAATATGACACCTGACGAAAGGGGAAAACATGAAGCAAACGGCAGCGCTTCTACCCCAGGGAGACGTAAAAAAATCCAGTTCGCACCTAATGTAAAAGCAAAAAGAGAAAAAGGAAAAACAGAAAGAAATAAAGCCTGCTAATATGTATACAAAAAATGAAGAATAAGCCAATTAAGATAATTACAATGAATTGCAATGGATTGAATAACCAGTTTTCGCAAAAATTGCTAACAAACACAATATACCAGACCCAAGTAGATATAGTAATGCTACAAGATACCAGATTAAAACAAAATTCAGAAGCAGAACAAAAACTACACAGAAATCTGCAGTGCCACTACTACATTCTTGGCGAACAAGCCCAAAGTAATGGCATTGCAGGTTTAATGACTTTGATAAGTAAGAGAAGTAACATACAATTATTATCACACTCTACTCTAATAGAACACAGAGTACTAGAGGTTGAAATAGTCTGGGAATATCAAATAGTGTCGTTAATTAACGTATATGGCCAGGCTGAACACACACACAAAAAACACTTTGGGGAGACCCTAGAAACCAAACTGGCAAACACAAGAAATATAATTGCGGCCGGAGACATGAATTTTGTAGAAAACAATATATTAGACATAGAGGTAAAAAATGCTACAACAAAAACAATTTTTCACACATTATACAGCGATGTCAACTCAAAGACATATTCCGAGAATTACATCCAACATGTAAAGCTTATACTCATTATCTCCCCACCAATGCTTCACGGCTAGACAGAATCTGCATAAGCCGATATATGGGATTAACCGTTAAGGTGGTTTGTCACTTGCCATTGACTTTTAGTGACCACTACATGGGTAAGGGCAAACTTTCCCATGAGGCTAACGACAGAAATGTATACACCAACCAAAACTACCCACTCTGGAAGCTAAACAACAGTATAATCAACACAGACACATTTACAACAGAAATAAAAAGGATATTAGACAACATAACAGAAATAGAAAATCCAGTGTATGCCTGGAACCAATTCAAAATACATTTAAAACAGGCTGCTATAAAAATAGGAAAACATAAGAAATATACAACAAACCAAGAAAAAAGAAGCATAATCAAAGAACTAACACGACAATACAACACAGACAGAACCCTCCCAGAAAATAAAATAGCTATCAACGCTCTTAAAGCAAAATTGAAACAAATAGAAATAAAAGAGACTGAAGGGGCCTGGATACGTGCAAAAATCAGAACAATGGAACATGATGAAGGGAAGTCCAAAGCAGCTTGGCTCTTTGAAGAGCAGAGAAAACAAAAAAACACCATTCATAAAATAAAACATGAAGGGACAGAGGTCGAGGGAGATCCAAATCTCCTGCGATTCTTCCACTCACAATACACAACTACCTTCTCCCAAAAACAAAGTGATAAAACAGAAACACAAAATTTATTAAAAACCTTACCGAGATTATCAAAGTCAGAAGCTGAAATTATAGATTCCCCCATTACAAAAACTGAATGCAAAAATACTATAAAGTCCCTGTCACTACACAAATCTCCAGGACCTGACGGTCTCACGGCGGAATTTTATAAAGCTTACTACCCCCTGTTTGAGACACTATTTGTGAAAATGCTGAACGAAATACAGAATTCTGAAAGCATCCCGGAATATTTCAACCTCGGTTACATAACACTCATACCAAAAAATAAAGACACCACAAACAACGCAAACTCACAATGGAGAGGCATTACACTCCTGAATACAGACTATAAAATCTTATCCAAAATCATATCACAACGAATTCAAATACACATACATAAAATAATATCAGGATTCCAAACCTGCGGCGTTAAAAACAGAAAAATAGAAGATAATATTCTGACAGTTAGATGCATATATGAACACTACCAGGCAACACAACAACCATGCCTATTGGTAAGTCTGGACATAGAAAAAGCCTTCGATTCGGTTAGTCACCATTACCTGAAAGAAGTCATTAAAGCTGCAGGTTTCGGGAAGAAATTTCAAAACTTAATGTCAAACATATATAACACTGCACAGTCATGACTCATAATCAACAAGAAACTGTCGGCACCTGTTAAAATTGACTGCTCGGTCAGACAGGGAGACAGCCTATCTATGATCCTATTTGATCTTGCTTTAGACCTGGTGATACGAGCGATATCGGGACATCCCGGCATAGCGGGTACTCATATAGGAGAAGAAGGTAAAACAAAAGTACTAGCCTATGCCGACGATGTTATGTTAACGCTTACCACAGCCGAGTCCTTCACGATTGCTTGTAATGTACTTAAATCTTTTGAAAAGGCATCCGCATTAAAACTCAACTTTCATAAATGCCACGCGATGTTTGTCGGCAGGTGGGCAAATAAGCCAACCGTGCCAAACGAAATTAAAATTAATGAACACCTCCCTCTTTTAGGAATCACCATAGGGGACCAAACCCATCATAAAAAGCAATGGGAAGTAGATCATAACAAAATTACTAAAAAAATTTCACAAATGAGATCCTGACAACTATCAATTAGAAGCAGGGCAAAAATATGTAACCAGCTCTTACTATCAAAAATATGGTACCTTGTAGCCAACATTAATTACAATGGCAACGAAGTTGACAAAATTCACAGAGAATGTGCAAAATTTATTTGGGATTCGAAATACGAACCCATACGAAGGTGTACAATATTTCATGATATAGAAGCTGGAGGACTTGGTTTAATAAATGTACATTTAAAAACTCTAAGTGCAAGAGCAAAAATCATAGAGAGAGCTTACTCGGAACACAAAGCATGGAGTGCATATATCATACACTACATGCAAAGAATAATGCCCAACCAAATAATTTGTTCTCTTCCACAATCGAATGGCAAAATACCAAAAATGTTCATTGAAGTTGGGAAGGGGTACAAATTCATTAATAATCATATAGCAATAAAAGATTTCCTCAAAATGAAACCAAAAATTGCACTTATCACTCTCACGCGAGCAATTATACCAGCACTACAACACCGAGAGTTTGAAAAAGGTAAAATTAAATTATCCAATGTACTCAAAAAGGCATTCAGATTACCCATACACCCGAAACTAAAAACATTTTATTACAAGGTTCACCACGCTTGCCTACCCACCAGAATGTGGTGCGTATACAAAGGTATTCTACTTCAAGCCCCAGCCAAATGCTACTTCTGCCCTGAACCAGAAACACTATATCACATAATGTTATACTGCTCCCACACCTCTCCAATATGGAACACTCTTCAGAAATTTATTAACACAAAGAACCGGTCACAGAACACACATTATTCTGGCTAAAGGACGGAAACATAACAATAACCGAAGCAATTGTAATTATAACAACAATGTACTCTATCTGGACATACAGATGTGACAGAATTTATGGAAGAGATACAGGCCCAGATATAATGCAAAAACTTAACAAACAACTAAATGAAATCATAACAGACACAATAAACAGATAAAAGATAACCAAACACCAATGGCGGAAGACAGGCCTTATCTCTGATGAATATGAATAAAACATACAAATAATAGAAATAAAAGACCCACCATAAAGAAAAAACATGAAAACAAGCCAATACAATTCACTCTGAAAGAAAAAAATAATGGAATAGAAAACTAAACACATAATGTAAATATGTATATATAAGTAGAAGTGGCGTTTGCACTCTACAGCGCTTGACCGCACGAAGAAAGGATTTGGTGATTCAAATCTAGTCGCCGACTAGAGGAACTTTTTCTAAGTCTTTTTTCGGCCGGTTCCCGAGTTAGTCGATCTCTGGCACGGGCTAACGGGTTTTTTCTCCCGGAAACTCGGGTTTTTAGTCCGTAAACTCAAGAAAATCGACCGTAGAACCCACACTATTTTCAGACATTAAAAAAATATTGTGTTAAGGTTAGAGACCACGAGATGGCGGCACTAGCTTGCCGCCTTCTTCACTGCGTACCGATGAATCAGTGACAGCCTTGGGCCAGCTATCTCTCTGATTGGCTACCAGTGGAGATTGAACTGCCCACTCAGTCTCCAAAAGTTAGATAGGATAAACGGCCCCGCCTACTCCCTATACGGGAACAACATAGGCGTTAGCTGATTTTTTTTTAATATTGTTATATTTTATATATTTTTTATAATATTTTTATTTATTTTACTTCCTATAAAGAAATAAAAGGCGTTTAGCTTATTATTATTTTTATTCCAATATAGGGAGTAGATGACGCTGTTTTAGCCCTACTAATTTTTGAAAACTGAAGGTAAGTTCTATCTACACACGTAATCAATCAGAGAGCTGGCACAACACTGTTACCATTATAAACCGTATCTAGAGAAGTGACGGCTTACATGTGCCGCCATCTCCTGGTCCTTAATTATAATACAATATATTTATTGGCTGAAATAGTGTAGATTCTCCAGACGATTTTCTTGAGTTTATGGGAATGAGATATCTTCTTCATCGTGTCGGAGAACTACTAACTCGGGAATCAGTCGAAAAAAGGCTCAGGAAAAGTCCCTCTAGTTGACAACTAAATTCGAGCTGAGAACAGCTTTCTTCAGGCTGCCTAGCGCTACTGATGCAATCACCCTTTCCACAGGACAACACACCTGAACATTTATAAATCCGCTAATGCCTTTTATTTCTGCAATATAGAATAAGTGAGGCCGTTTTAGTCCAACCAACTTTTGGAGACTGAGGAGGTAGTTCAGTCATGACCGATTTTTTAATTTTATTATATTAAAAAAAATCGCCAAACGCTTCTTATTCCCGTATAGGGAGTATTTAACTTTTGGAGACTGAGTAGGCAGTTCAATCTCCACTGGTAGCCAAGCAGCCAATCAAACATAGCTTCCTCAAGGCTATCAATAATCTAATCGGTAGACGTTCCTTCTCGTAGTCTCAAACCCTAACACAGTATTTTTAACTGAAAATAGTGTGGGTTCCACGGTCAATTTTCTTGAGTTTACAGGACGAAAAACCTGGGTTTCCGGGATATAAAACCTGCCCTTTCAGATGTATATATTCCTATGCATTATGGGAAAGGTAACTACCCTGGCCAGTTTCAATCTTTATTGAGGTCTCATCAATGGAAGCCAGATCCAAAAGAGATACCAAATTAATTGAGTGAATTAATGGAGAGAGTTTGGCTCTCCATTTATTATTATTATTATTATTATTATTATTATTATTATTATTATTATTATTATTATTATTATTATTATTATTATTATTATTATTATTATTATTATTATTATTATTAATAGCCTGTGTAGCTCGGTGGATGTGGCGTTTGCCAACCACCGCGCTTGGCCGCACGAAGGAAGACTTGGTTTCGAGTCTAGTCGGCGACTAGAGGAAATTTTTCTAAGCCTTTTTTCGACCGGTTCCCGAGTTAGTCGATCTCTGGCACGGGCAAGCAGGTTTTTCCTCCCGGAAACTCGGGTTTTTCGTCCTGTAAACTCAAGAAAATCGACCGTAGAACCCACATTATTTCAGACATTAAATATATTGTGTTAGGGTTAGGGACCACGAGATGGCGGCACATTTGAGCCGTCTCTCTTCACTGAGTACCGCTTAATTAGTGATAGCCTTGGGCCATCTATCTCTGATTGGTACCAGTGGAGATTGAACTGCCCACTCAGTCTCCAAAAGTTAGATAGGGCTAAATGGCCTCGCCTACTCCCCGTATACGGGGAATTAAAAGGCGTTAGCTGATTTTTTTTTTTTTTTTTTATTATTATTATTATTATTATTGTTGTTGTTGTTTTACTCACACAACTGATACACAGCCTAAACAGAATATCATTTATTATTTATTTATTTAGCACTAGCTAAGAAGAATACAGCATATGCTACCACACACACACACACACACAAAAAAAAAAAAAAAAAAAAAAACATGCAAGACAACAAAATGCATAAAAGAATACAATAGTGTAAAGTGACACACTGTAGTCATATATACATATAAAAATATACAAATAAGCGGAAAATTAAAATTAAATGTCTAAGTTTGACAACCAGTGAACATCATCAGTGGAAACTGTTATAAAGTCAGATACTGGTCTCATGAAGGCTCTGTAAGGACAGTCAAATGTCAAATGTGATATGTTGTATAGTTGGCTGTAATCACGGATGAGTTTGGTCTTATTCCCCAAGTAAATAAGGAAGCTCCGCATCTACCAAGGTTGGTGCGAACCCTATTTAGGGAGGTCCATATTTTTCGAGGTTGGTCGAACCCTGATGGAGGGCTGTTTGGGTTAAAGACAGTCTGCCAGATTACCAGGGCTTTGGTAGTCCATTCCGTCTGCCATGCTATTGTTGCATCATAGCCCTCAGTGACAAGTTGTTGTGCCGTTATAATAGGCAGGTCTCTTGACTTAAGCCTCTGGGATGTAAAGCTGTCAATATCAGAGTGTGTAGGAAGCAGTAGGTTCTGGCAAAGTTTGTTATATTCACGAATCAGGTTGTCAATTAATCAATTAATCTAACGTGTGCACTGTTCAGCCGGACAGCTGAGCAGTATTCAGCAGTTGAGTAGACGGGGCCCAGAGCAGATGTCATTAGTGTGGCAGCACAAGTCCATAAGGATGTTCCAGCAAGTTTATGCAGTATGCTATTTCTAGTTCTGAGTTTGGCAGCAATATTGGAGAGATGTCTATTAAAGGAGAGGGTTCTGTCCAGGGTTATGCCCAGATACTTTGGATTAAAATTGTGGGGTAGTATGTTCCCATTTAGTGGCACTCTTAAGATGTCTTTTGCCATGCTATTGTTCAAATGGAAACAGCACGTTTCGGTTTTGATAGTGCTTGGAATAAGACGCCACTTCTCAAAGAAGTGGTTTAGCTCCTCTAGGTCACTAGTTAGTACGTGCTCTACGTACAGAGGTTCTGGTGTTGGAATATGATGCATAAATCATCAGAAGAGGGGGCCAGAACTGACTCTTGTGGGGGGAGTTCATTATTACGTGTTCTTGGTTTGCTCATGTCATCATCTAGAACTACCTGTATTGTTCTATTAGATAGAATAGTGTTGAACAGATGTGGGTCTTTTTTTACATTTCAGTATTTGGATCATGCAGTTCCTCCATACAGTGTCATATGTAGCCACCAAGTCTATAAAGACGGCACCAGATTTAAGGCATTTTTCGAAACCAGAAACCAGATTGTAATATATGTCGTTAGGGCCAAAACTTGATCGTCACAGTTGCGCCCGGACCTGAAACTGTTCATGAGGGAGAGTGTCAATAATAACGGCACTGATTCTATTGTAAATAAATCTTTCTAGTAACTTAAGACAGACACTGAGCTTGCTATAGGGCCTATAGCTTTTAGGTTTATCAGATCTTTCCATGTTTCAGGATGGCTATTATCTATGATTTTTTTTTAAAATTCTCCTGGTAATCTACCACTCTGTAGAATATTAGAAAAGAATTTTGTCAACTATTCCACTGTATTTGGTACAGAGTTTTTTTAAAAAATCAGGATAAATATAATCAAATCCAGGCGCTTTACCAGTTTTTACTCCCGAGAGTGCAGCCAGAAGTTCTTCTTTTGAATAGATAGATTGGTCGCTTCAGAACAACCTTCTTTATGTCTGGTCAATTCCTTACTAATCATTTTAGTGTGGGTTTTTCTGATTTAGCTGTGGACAGATTCACTATCCGATTGGCAATACAATTGGCACTATCAGCAACTTTTGCATTGGGGGCGATGGGAATTATCACCCAACTTTTTAAGGAAGCTCCATGCCTTCCTGCTTGAATGTTTAAAGTTCAGTTTTTCCATAGTGTCAGTATCATTCAAAGAATATCATTATTCAAACAACAATTTGACTGGTAGTAGAGAGCAATTCAGATTCGACCCAAGAATCTAAGATAGTTTGTCAGGTAGCGTCGTAAAATATGAACAGTTCCAAGTAATGCGTTTTTGTAGACCATATATGGTCACTTCTTTAATGTCTAATTCTTGTAAATAGTTGGATAGCTTCTTTGAAATTGCACCTGGTGCACCGATAACTATTGAGATGGTTTTGGTGTATTTAAGCTACAACCGGCCAGCTTCGATTGTCAGATCTCGATATTTAGTAATATTTTGTATTTTTTGCTGTTAATATGGTATCACTGGTTCCTGGGATGTCATTAATCCAAATCTGTTCATGTTCAATAATTATGATGTCAGGTCTATTATATTCCAAATACCAATCAGTTTGCATTCTAAACTCCCAGAGAATATTTGCTGTTTCCTTTTTCAATATTCTCTCTCTATTTTATGCTGCCACCAGTTATCAAAAGTTGAACACCAGATTTTTCTGCCAAGATCATGGCGGTATTTATAATCAGTTTGAACTATCTTACTGCAGATAGACACAGATTAGATGCTTTAGAGTCTCACCTTTCTGATCTCTTATAATCTGCATTTGCTGTTATTATTAATGTTCAAAATTTTTTCTTTGATTGTATTAGTTTCTAAGCTTTGTTCTCGAGACGATATATATATATATATATATATTGGTGTTTGGGGTCTAGCTACTCACTGAGGAGATCTCAAAAAAAGGTTGAAACCGGTCTGGGTAGTGAGCCCACCCATAATGTATTTCAGTATACATCTCTTAGTGAGATGTGCTTTATTTACATTATGGAAAATACTAAGAATAGTGATCAGAGCTTTACCCACCTTTACAATGAGTTTCCCTGGTGTTGCACTACCTTTAGACTTGAACTACGTTCACGTTCAGGTGCAAACTTAACTGTTTGCTTACTTGGGATTAGGAGTAAAAATAACCATATATATATATATATATATATAAAGCTACATAAGATTTTAAAGACCTCGCCTACTCCCTATAAGGGAATAAAAGGCATTAGCTGATTATGAATAATAATAGTAAAAATAATAATACAATTATTATTATCACTATCATTAAGCAAAAGCAGCAACCGATGAAGAGATGTGCAAGCAAGTGCTACCATCAATTAGTACCTCACCTTAACAAGATATGTTACTGTCTGAAATAATATGGGTTCTGTGGTAGTTTTTCTTGAGTTTACGTGACGAAAAACCCGATATTCCAGGAGAAAAAAACCCGCTTGACCGTACCATCTATCAACTAACTCGGGAACTCGTCAATGAAAGATAGGCTTAGAAAAAGTTCTTCCAGTCAGCGACTATATTTGAACTTAAATATATCTTCGGGCGGCCTAGTGCAGAGGAGGCAAGCACAACTTACACTGAGCTGCCTTTATTATTATTATTATTATTATTATTATTATTATTATTATTATTATTATTATTATTATTATTATTATTATTGTTATTATTATTATTAGACTGGTAAATAAGTCCTATTTGGGCATTACCCAAACGCCTGAGAATCGACTAGATATCGTCGCACAATGCGAGATGTTCCTATAAGTACCATTTTCTGTAATTGAAAAGGTGGTATATCTTGAAAGCTCAACTTTTCTAGATGTTTCATGAATGTTCTTAGTATTTCAATCACCGCTCCTGTAACAATTGGAACTCTAGTATTTTTCTTTGAATTTTTATCGTCACATCTTTTCAATCTTCACCTTTATTTTCGTGTGTAGTACTTGTTCTTAAGCATTAAATATTAGACCTTTTATCTGTTTCATAATGTTACCCTGTTGAAGCCATTACCACGCTAACCGACCGAACGTCGAGTTTTCTTTCAATATTTTTCAAACCTTTTGATCATTCTGCGATTTGAGTTTTTGAATCTACTAAATTCACTAATTTTCCTTTTGTAAGCTTCAGTTTGCATATTTACTGTGCCTTTTTTGATGTAATCAATTAACGCTGTCCTTTCTTCTTCTACTGCTTCCTCGATCTGTAAAAACACCAGATCGAACTGACATAACTGCGTGGGCGCAAGGCGTGACTAATTATCATTACTTTTCTTGTTTTACAATCAATGGTATTCAAGTCTGGTTGCATTCAGTCAATTATACGTGCTCTGATCTCATTACAAGGATTACTCATGAGTTGAGTGCCGTTACAATGTTAACTCCATCCAGTTTGGACTTTAATAAAACTTTTCTAACTCTTTTCAGTTATTCACATATTTTCGTTTTGCTCCATTGAATTCAAGATGTCGTCTGAATCAAGAATTCCTATCCATTTATAGGATTCGAGCTGTGACAAGGTTTCTTTTCTGAGAATTTCTAGGCACATTTTTCAAGTCCAAATTCCATATAGTTTTCTTCACTGAAGATTCCGACTGTATTGGCCAGTGACTCAATTTCTCCGGATGATTTTTCGTATAGCTTGAGATCATCCGTGTATAAGAAATGTGATATTTTTCCTGCTTGCTGTGATGTTTGATATCCAAAGTTAGTTTTTTTAGAATTAATGAATCGGGGATAGAATGAATCATAGAGGTGATAGTGAGTCACATTGGAAAATATCTCTCTTGATATTCACTGTACCCAGATAATCTCCATTGAATATTAATGGCTTTACAATGTAGTCATGACAGCTGTCAGGAATTTTCTAGTGTTTTTATTCCCTCCAAACAATTCTAGAGACATTTTCTAATCTAACTATGTAACAAAGAGTTGAATGCTTTCTGATAATCAATCCATGCCATATATAAGTTGGCGTTTCGTCTTTTCGAATTTTTCAAAATCATGTTTTGAATTTAGATTGGGTAATATGTTCCTCCGGATTTTCTGCAAAACCCCTTTTATTCAATAGGCAGAAGGTGTCGTAATAAATATCATTATTAATTGAAGTTGATAGGAGTCCAGTGAAAGCAAGTTATTGGGCAATGATTACATGGAATAGCGTCATTTTCTTTGTTTTTCGAAATCAGAACTCTCCTTCTGCGTTTAAGTGTGAACACATAAATACAGAAAAGAACTTAAACGCTGTATTGATTTATTCTGCTTTCATGGCGAATGATTCTTCTGTTATTGATTTTCTTTCAAGGTCATTTCGCTTTACTAGACTACTCTTCATCTTTTCTCTTTAAGTTTTCCCGATTTAAATTCTTTAAATGGCTAACACCTGCTTGTAGTTTGTTTATTTTTGATTCTAAGCGTTTGATTTTAAATGGAAAATTTTCCTTTCTGTCAATTTTATAAAACTTCTTTAAATCTTACGTTTCTATCATATCCCGTTTATCCTGCCTATCAACTAAACTCTGTAATCCAACCTTCAATCTATCATCATAGGGAACATTCCACAGACCATTCGTCAGCTTTGTCACTCATTTCTGAATCCCCTCTACCATCTCCTCATCTCCAAGAAACGCATGTGACCAAGTCGCGCACAGTGGTAGTCAAAATGTGACCGAATCATAGCCTTATGGATAATAACTTTCATATCTTTACTTGTTTGAGTGTTTTGCAATATCCATATAATCCCATAGGAGAAGTAAATATTAAAGATCCAATATTATTTCTCAGCCGAATGTTTGTAGAAACTAAGAAAGTTTCGTAAATTTGACTAGAGAGCTTACGAGAATACAATCCTCGGCATTGGAGTTGCCTTAGCTTGTACTACTTAAAAGAACTCGACTGCTGACTAAGCATTCGTATGTTCGCCTTTTATCAGTGCATTTCATAAAGTTTTCACTTGGTTGACAGCTGTTTCCAACTTGCTGGTTCTCTTCAGAGATTAGACAGAAACCATAAGAGAACACTCTACTGAATGAGAGATTTTACACTCTTGAGGTTTCTGCCTAGTCTCTGAAGGGAACCAACAAGTTCGAAACAGCCATCAGGCCAGTGAAACCTCATGAAATGCATTAATGAAGGACGAATATCCTGACGATTGGGCAGCGGTCGTGTTCTTTTAAGTAGCGCAAGTTATGGCAACTCAGATGCTATTCTCGTAAGCTCTCTGGTCAAATTTGCGAAGTTTTCTTAGTTTCCACAAACACCCAGCTTTGAGATAATGTTGAATCTTTAATATCCACTTTTCCGGGGTAATTTTACGTCGCCGGAATGAAGCCTTATGCCTCTTGCTTTAGTAATCCATATAATCCCTGTCGCTATTTTACCAAGTTTTGCAATCTGTCTTCTGACTTCAACTCTCAGTTCACGTTATCCCCAAGTCCCTATCCTCTAATTTCCTGCAATTATGTTCCATTAATGTGATATTCGGTATGTAACCTTACCTTTTGCCACATTTTCCTGCAGGATATATACATTATCATTGCATCATCAACAACAAACAACTCCCCACCCTTATATCATTCCTAATATCATTAATATGCAAATTAAAGAATGGCATCCGTAGTACAGAGTGTAAAAGCTCTCAATCAGTTACCCTATTTCTTATCGATTCCACTCCATCATATATTATACACGCCCGAAAGTGTACGTGCTTTGCATTATGGGATACTAAGGCAATCAATGTGAAGTCGTTAGCTTCTATATACAAACTTCTAAAAAGTTCTATATAAAAGTGACCCAGTCGTGACGTGACTTCACGCACAAGCTTTGTTTGCTTACACTTCTATGAAGGATAAAACATGAATATAATTTCTTGGCAAGTTTAATTTAATTTCCAACCAAGTGAAAATAACTTTCTGCTTATAATATTTTATTGGAGCAGTAGTATGAATAATGTGCATCAAGGCATTCTTTTTTTTTTTTCTGTTCTTAAAATTATGACTTTTAATTGTGAAATCCTAATGTAGACTCATTACGAAATATCAAGAACAATATCAAAAATTATATTAGACGGTATTATTTCTGGGAAATTCCCATGTTACTCCTCTTAAAAACTATTTATTTTTAAGGCTATTTTGCCTATTTTCTTTTAGGAGTGTCCCGCCCTTTAGGGATACTCCTTAACGAAAACAGGCAAAAAAAAGCCATAAAAATAAATATTAGAAGATATTACATGAAACGTTTGTCTCGGTTAGAAAGGATTGTTACCCTTTGGCTAAAATCCCTTGAGAATAATCCCTAAAGAAAATCCCTTTATAAATGACAACTAGTTGTCTTTTATGAGTCACCCCATACAGAAGTGTCAGAGGTTTGCTTTCGGAAACTCTTCCCCTCGCTCTCCACTTCATAACAGGCATACTAGTCTGCTGACAGAAATGCAGTTATCAGATAAAATACACTTCAATGATGGCATAGTATGAAGTGAAGTGAAATTGGACATGGGGAGGAGAAGAATGGATTTCCGTGAACTCTGGGAGTTGAAAAGGTGCGAGTAATGACAATGTGATATATCATTAAAAATCAAATATTCATCGCCATAAGTTTCTTATGGCGATGAAATATATATATATATATAACGAGGATGACTATACATACTTGTAAATCCATTCTGGTCAATTTCCTATTGATTTCTTGGGAGTCAACAAGAACTCGGCCAGAACTGATTGCTTGGAGTTTGGAGCAGATTTTCTCAAAACCGCAAAATTGGAAAACTCACTATTGCTACAGATCTCTCTCCATAATTATTTCATACATATTTCTGAAGAACCAGCTAGTTATCAGCATACAGTACTGGTCATATACCAGGTGATTATAAAATAACGTCAAATGCTCAGAGCCCTCTAGCGAGTAATGTATTAGACGAAACAACCCAATATTCGGTAGACGTACACAGTGGAACATGGAGATTCGATTTAACGAAAAAAAAATAGTACTAAAAGATGCCATTTTGGCGCTTCAAATTAATTTTAGTAGGTGTGACTAATGAATGACTAAATGGCAAATGAGAGACAGCACACATCAATTTCATGACGTTTATTATTAATTACAAATGAGGTTCAATGTGACCACCATTTTGATGTTCCAGGAACTGCATACGGTGCACAACATTTTGCACAGTGGCTCGCAACGTATCAGAATTGATTTGTCTCATGTGTAACGTTATTCGATCTTTCAAAGTTGGAATATCGGGTACATGTCCTTGATACACAATACTTTTAAGAAATCCACACAGCCAAAAGTCACAAGGATTGAGATCAGGCGATCTCGGTGGCGTGGGAAATGCACGACTAATGATTCTTCTGTCAGAGAAATGCTGTCGCAAAAGACGCTGTACCTGAAGTCCAATGTGGGATGGTGATTCTGCATGAAGATTGTCGAATCGAGACATCCTCTTTGCTGCACTTGTGGAACTACAAAGCTCTGTGGCATATTGCCATACCTGTTAGCGTTGATGGAACAGGTCACTGGTCCATTTTGGCGATTTTCCTCGTAAAAGTATGGACCGATGATAAAAGATGCCGTAAATCTGCACCACACTGTGACTTCGGGCGAGTGGATAGGCATCTGCAGACACACGTGCGGATTAGTTGCAGCCCAAATGCGTCAGTTGCGTATGTTAATATCGCCGTTCAAATAAAAGTGCACTTCGTCACTCCATAAAATCTGCCACGGGCATGCATCATCCACTTCCATGCGCGCTAAGAATCTCAAAGATAAGTCGATTCGTGTGGTCGCATCACCAGGGCGCAATTCTTGAACATGACTGATTTTATAGGGGTAAAACTTCAACATCTGATGTAGGATTTTCCACACCGTTGTGTATGCAATATCCGTTTGCCGGGATATTGCTCGTGCACTGCTGGTACCCTGCACATTCGTCATCTCCTGTTCCACAATAGCAGTTGCAACTTGTTCAACTTGTTGGTGATTGATTGGTTTGCGTCCCCTGCCTACCTGCACTGCTACAGTTCCAGTAGTTCCAATCGCCGAATCAGTTTTCGTAAGTTTGTTATGCTAATCGGTCCTTTTCGTAAATTTTTCATACGCCGAAAATCACGAAGACAAGCACTGGCATTATTGTTCAGCTGATAATAGAGTTTGACTAGCAAAGCACGCTCACGTAAGGTAAGAGGCATAGAAAAGCAGTTCGTCAACGAATGATAAGAAATCTCACAGACTTTCCTATTATTGCATGATCGCTCACAAGAAACGCGATAATGCAAATTAATGCCTTTTACTCGGTAAACAGCGCCAAAATTTCCCCTGTTGGCGACTTTTAGTACTATTTGTTTTTCGTTAAATCGAATCCCCCATGTTCCATTTTGTACGTCTACCAAATATTGGTGTGTTTCGTCCAATACATTACTCGTTAGAGGGCTCTGAATACGATGTAATTTTATAAACACCCAGTACTTAACCACAATCGTGTTCACTTAGCAAAATTTTGGGCACAAGATAGCATATTTGTTAATAAATAATAAGCAAATAACAAACAACAATCACACTCAGCCTGTGGATTCACGAAACTCGGCTTTCAGACATTAATTGAATAATATAAGAGATTTGAAAAATATGTGTAAAGGATACGTTTATCTTTCCAATGTTGATTTAAAAATTAATGAAGCATAAAACCATGGCTTTGGCTCATAGATTCTAAACTTTACGTCTGTATAATGTAGTTTGTAAGAGAGAGAGAGAGAGAGAGAGTCAAAAATCATACCATTTAAGCTGTTATTTTATGATGTAGAATGTACTTTATCTCTCGGATGGCGCTTTAGAATAAGTTGATCTAATCGTGTATTCCTCGTTTTAATAATCTTTTCTAAATAAATTTTAGCAAATAAAACTGCAGCAGCTGTTTCTAAGGAGATTAATACCACTATGAAAATTGTAAACACTTTTGAAATGTCCCACAGCAACTTTTTTACCAGTTCAATTTCGACTACTTGTTCAGCGCTTGCTAATACCTATAACAGGAAGCAATAGTGGCGGCAATAAAGCCCAACCACTAGAGAGGGCATTCTGGGTATAGCTAACGGAACGCATATGACCAGCAACGATAAATCCGACGATGCTATCGAATGATGGGATGTCGGATTCGCAGAAACACCTAGAAAGGTGTTCTTACATGCGTTATCGTTTTCATTGGACCCATGCTCAGAGCACAAAAATTAACGCGACATATAAATTTCTCGCGAAATCGAACCATCCTTTTTTCTATCAGTAATACAATTCCTAAATTTAGGAAAGCATTGAAAGCCTGGAAAAAATTCTTGCTATTGAATCATTCTAATGCGAAATCAAATTGAAGCCAAACCAGAAATTTCACGATCAGTGTTTCGATGATAAATCAACGCCACCATTAGCAACCAGCTCTCTAAACGTATCGTGTAGACAGTGCACAACGCGTTTGAGACTGAAAATCAAAATACAGTGCCATTACTCTGAACGTTTGCACCGAAAGTGATGAAACATTGAGAAATTACATCCTTAAACTAACAGGAAAATGCGCTCGAACCCCAGATGCAGTCGCTTCGGATCCACTAAAAGAAGGGATGGAACGAATTTGACCGACTAATGAAGGTAACGGGTAATACACCTGCGAGAGCATCAGAATTAATGGCGGCCGTGAACAACCTGAAAGTAACTCCTCCCTAGTCGTATATACGAGCACAGTCAGACGTTATCTTGAGCAAGCTTGAACATGGTCGTCAACTTTGCCAACAACTAGAAGAAAAATAACGAAGTTGAAACGAACGTGAAACATCGACCACAAAAGAGAAGTATTTGTATACAAATTGAAGTTGCTAACAGAAATATACCGTATACTAATGGAAACCAAAGTACGGTACTGAAAATGTGTTGCTCGTGTGTGACTACTCGATCAACCACAACTCCTTTAAAATTCTAGATCCATTTCACAAATATACGTGGTTTCAGCAAAAACCTGAAGAGTGTCCACTTCCATCTCGTCTACAAAACTCTCAACTGTTTTTCCTGAAAAAACCTAAATCTCAGCCTCTCTAAGCACCATTAACCTTAACTTTCCAAAGTTTGACTTCTTCTTGGTTCAAGGGTGACGTTTCTGAATACATTTACTCTGACAATAACACCCCAGTGATCGCTCAACTCAGAATCTCCTAATTATGATATTCTTCGGTTGAAAATATCTATGCCTCAATCAGACCAACTCATATGCTAAATCTATTATTATCCCAATGTCAACGACTACTCTGAACTTTTCGATTTCTCCTTAAACTTCGATGTCCTTCAGTCCAACTTTCCTATTTATGAGTTTATCTTCCTCGGAGATTTTACGGCTCCCAATATACCAAATGCCCTTCCTTCTTCAATTGCACAGATTAAGAAGGTAGAGATGTCACGATATTTGCCATCACAAATGAACTGACGCAGGTCATTCACATGCCTACCTGAATACCAGGTAACTCCTACCACTCACCAAACATATGGACCCTTTCCTCACTAGTGATCCCTTCAAATATACTATGGAAGTTGTATCTACCTTAAGTTATTCAGACCGAAACCTTGTGCTTATCTCTTCTTCTGCTAAGCAACACCTACATAGCTATTTCCAACCAAAAGTCGTTTTTGCATTATAAGAATTGTCAAGTGGAATTTCATCTGTGACTTCTATTCTTCATGTCCTTGATTGACCTTCTAATCCAAACATATACACTGAATGCATCACCGAAGTCATCCTCACTGGTATGAAAGCATATATTCCCATACAAAACTAAATTTCCATACCCTAAGTTAGCCTTCTACTCCAAAAGGTAGGCAAGGCCCAATGACGAACCGAGTGTACTACAACTGGCTATCATCAAGAACTCCACTTTCCCTCATTACTTTTCCCAAACTCCGAAGCAGCTTCAAGAAAATCGTCAATGACTCAGAAACTGATTTCCAGTAGCAGGAAACTTGCATTGTGCACAAATGGCAATAGTGCCTTTTTGCTCCCTTTCACAAACAATTCGGCAAGACTATTGCCCAACATTGCTCCTAAGTCTACTGCAACCAAAGGGGTCTATTGCCTTGTTACCTACAGAAAAAAAAAACAAGTTCCTAGCATTTTACTTTTCCTGAAATGCATGCATTGATAATTTTGATAAATGTCCTCCAACCTTTGCCCAAAACACTCAAAGCTTCCTCTTTACTTTTCTTCAGAAAGTGGTAAAAAGATTCTGTCCAAATGAAATATAAAAATGTGCTCTAGCCCTGATGGGATTTATTCAATTTCTCTGGTGATTTGAACCACAGAGTTGACTCCTGTTCCAGGTTGCCTTTTTATGCTCTCTGATTTCATTGGTACCTCTCCTACTATCCTACACCCTATAAATTAGTCTGTATACAACTTTATCACCATTTATCACCATTCCTAAAGAAGGGTGATAAATTCTCCATTATATTACTGCTCTCTCTCTCTCTCTCTCACACACACACACACACCTCAGTCCTTTCTAAAGTGATGTAGAGAAACCTTCAACACCCAACCTCTATGCTACGTTGAAAACACTCGATGAATAAACGATCACCAGTATGGATTTCACCAACTCTGATCATCAAGGAATCTGATCATCTATGTCACCCACCTCTGTATAAGCAGCGTCCTCCCTTTTAGTGGTGGATGGTTCTCTACCTCTACCTGCAACTAATGCTGGGGGTGCAACAAGGTTCTATCCTCTAATTTCCCCTCTTCCTTCCATATATCAAAGACCTACTCCAGATGACCGTACAGCATATTCCTCTTCATCTGACAAACCTTGCACTACACGAACTACCATATCTTACATAGCAACAACACCTGCAACCCTGAATGCTGATCTGAAAGATCAGCATTCAGGGTTGCTGGTGTTGTTGATCTTTCCTTGAATGAGGCTGATAACCTTGTCAATTTCAATGCCTGTAAAACACAGTTCTGCCTTATTTCCCTAAAACATTGACAACAACCAAATATCTAGACATGATAAGATTTCTCTCATTGGGATTATCCTGACATCAGGTTTCTCTTAGCACAAACACATTATAACAGTTTCATCCTCGGCATCCAAAAAATCAGAATTTATTTATTTTTACTCAAGGTATTACTTTACTTCTGAACAGTATCCATCGAGTACTGCTCAAACATGGCAGGCAGTGCTTCCAAGAGCTCCCTAAAATACTCGACGCAATACAGAAGGTGGCTTAATGACTCATCGCTTACTAACTCACTCCCTCTACACAAGGGTTCAGTATCCACAGCAACCATCTTCTAAAAACATTTCCTTAGTAAATGTAACACTACTTTACAATCCAACTTCATACTCAAACAACGATTTTCTCTTCCTCCTCTTTCATTCTTGCTGCAGCCGGCATAAAATAGGAGGAATATTCCTCTGGATGTTCTGATCTCTATATTTTTTCTCAAAGAATACAATGCACCCTCACATTTATGACCAAATAAAGAAAAGAATAAATAAGCAAATTATAAAATAGCACAGCGCACTATTTCATAAATTTCACACAAACTATAAATAACCTATGATGATAAGCATGAACCAGTTGTCGTTAAAAATAGCTAAATAACTTGAAGAGCTACACAGAGACATATCAGTAACATTCAATGTAATGTAAAACATTATTGACAACAATTTCTAATTTTTGAACACTCCTGGAACCCCAGGTTTTTCATCCCGTGAAACAGGCAACCTGGCCAGAAGAACACACGCAAGCTGTGCATTAAAATAACCTACTAAGCTATTCAGCAAAGTCTAGAATGATTAAGGAAATAACTGGAATACCTTCATAAACTTTGTAATGGTATTCTTTCTTATAGTGGATCCGTAAATTGAGCACATATTTAGGCAAAAATTAATGGATAGAATAGAACAGACCAATAACTGATAGCGATGTAATAATGTGTAATAACTTATTATTAATGCCGCGATGAATGATTCGATTCCACTGAGGTGTTACAAAACACCTCAGTGGAATCGAATCATTCATCGCGGGAGGTTACTACAAAACATCCACCGTCTACATTACTGGATGTATCTTCTGCTCATCTGCACTTACGTCTCTCACCCATCCCGATGCCAACATTGTTGTAGCACCCCGAAGAAAAAGATGAACTCATTCTATCCCTCTTTTCTTTAATTCCTGAATAGACAACAAAGGCAAATCACCTCCTTCCATACCAGAAACCGAGCATGTATGCCTCCTGTGGTCTTTTAGGAGAAAGACAAGAAAAATATTAGACAACCCGAACACTACAAAATCATCAGGTCCCAATGTATGCTTTTCTGTTGTACTCAAACATTGTGCTCCAGAGCTAACTCCTGTCCTCTGTCTTCTCCCCAATCTCCTATATTCAGGTGGCCCATATGCCTTCTCAAGGAAGAAAATATATATCCAACTAATTATTAAAAAAGGAACATAAAAGCCTACCAACAAATTGCCATCATCTTAATCCTCTCGAAAATAATGGAAAAAGTTTTCAATGGTCAACTTCTTCATACCTAGTAACTCATCAGTTAATCAGCGACCACCATTATGAATTCCACAAATCGAGATCCCAGTTGATCTCTTAGCCTATATCACCCACCACCTCCACCACAGGCATGTACTACGGAAAGGTTCAGGGAAACGTGCGCTCGCCCTTGACATTTCCATCACTTTTGATTGTGTTTGGCATTGAGACCCGTTTTGCAAACTGTCTTCCTTCGGTTTATCTATCACCCTCTGTAACTGAATAGCCAGCTTTCTCTCTGGACATTCATTGCATGCCATGATGAACGACATCTCTCTTAGAGCTCTGTCACCAATGGAGGAGTTCCTAAGGGCTCCGCTTCTTCATTTACCCTCTTTCTCTTACACATAAATGACCTAATGTCAATCACTACAAATCCTGTCTATAGCTTTGAGAACGATAGCAATCACAATCCATCCTATTTCTTTAACAAACCATGTAGCTGTTAGACATCACTTACTTCAAGGTCATCTGCAATCAGTGTCTTAAATACTGATCTTCATACCTACTTCAGTGGGGCAAGGATAACATGGTCACCTTCAATGCTTCCAAAACACAGTCCTGCATTTTCTCTCTCAAAAGGAATCTCAGTTCACCTTCCCTTACCCTCAAGTAAGACACATAGACAGGATCACATTCCCTCCTTGGATTGACATTTACCTTCTGTCTCTCCTAGCGCAAACACATCACATCAATATCTTCATCAGTTTCTAAAACTAGGCATTCTTTTTTTTTTTTTTTGAATAGCATGTAGCCTTTGGTGTTAATTGAAGAGCTGTACCAAGCTGTGTGTTTTGAATTGAGGTCTCCTGCTATTATTATGGAGTCATTTGATCCGAGTATGGAGTCCAGATCTGTTGTCAGCAGAGTAATACTCGGAGGATTATAAGCGGCATAGATCTTGAGACTTTCAGCGTTGCTGGTATGCACCTTTACGCCAGTCACCTCCAAGTTTACGGTTTGGGGGTTGGGTATTGTATTATGATTTAGGTAACGCCTGATATATATGACTGTGCCTCCACCTTTTGCACCAAGTCTATCATTTCTGAACATAGTGTAGCCATGGATTCTAGGGTTATTAGCTGATTTCAGGTGTGTGTTTCACCAATCAAGATGATATCAGCACTAAGACGAGTCGCAAATTCTTGAAGTTACTATACCTTGTTTATCAATCCATTTGCATTCCATGCTACTATCATGAGTGACTTTGGTTTGAATTTTTTACTCATGATAGATGGCTGTTATAATGGTTTGAGTGCCTTGCAGGAATCTCTTTCTGGAAGATGGTGAAGGGTTTGTTATGCTGAATTCCTGCAGCATGGTGGCAAACGAAGCAGTTAAAACTGATGTTAGGTTGGAGCTTGCTTGCCTCGAGAGATGTAGGAATCTTAGTTCGTGTAGCCTCGGCATATGTTTCGGTCTTGGTTGTGAATCGTGTTCCTTCCTGTGTGGTTGAAGGTGAGGTGTTTCGGATTGAGGGGCAACCTACTTGGTTGCTTATGATGTCGGTGAGAGGAGGAGCAAGATTGACTCTTGCTGGCCCTCGATTTTTGGGATTGAAAAGGCATCCCTTGTAGTTAGCGGGGTGAGTTTCTCTGCAGTTAGCACAGCAGGCAAGAGTAGATCGTGGCTTGGAGAAGGTGTTGTCTGGTGTCCCTCGACGCACTTCATGCACCTGTAGGCTGCGTTACATAATTTTTGGGCGTGCCCGAACCTTTGGCACCTATGATCCTGTCCTGCTGATGATTTCTTCCTCAGCGGCTCAAGTTATATTTTGCGTACGCATACAACTCTCAGTTCATAGATTTGCTTTTGTGTATTGCTGATTATTTACTATCACCAAAGGCATTGGTCTTTTATCTGAGCTCCTGCTCACTTTAACTGGGGACAGGCCCTGTATGGAAAGGTCAGTGATCACATCTTAAGGGGTTATACTTTCAGCAACCCCACGAAGAACCATCTTCAGGTTCTTTTCCTTGGGTAAAGCAAAGGTGAAGTATGGGAGATTTGCCTTGTCCATAAATCTAGTCACTTATCTATAGTCCGTGACTGCGGCAGGTTGAATTTTAACTTCTTCATCGGAGTTTTTGGCCCATGAGAATGTGAGTAATGTTTCCTGAGGGCTGATGAGACAGGAATCCATTTTTCTTTATCCCTTAGGATGACTGGTGGTACCTTTTCTTTAGGTACATTGACTGATTCCATCTATGTTGTTTTGGGTTCTTCTGTGGTGGTAGAGATTGTTTCTTCTTTTTGACCATTTGGAATTCTGTATGTGTTTCCAAGGTCTGACAGATGCTGTCTTGGGATGAAGCATCTTCTAGATTTGAGGAGTGCACTAAGTCTGATTGCATCTGTGTAATGAATTCGTCACTTATGTCATCCATTTTGTCTTCTATGACTGCTGAGGGGGGGGTGTATCAAAAAGCTTAATTTTTTTAACCTGCCAGTTGTCACTCAGCAGCTTTCCAGTCTGAGGAATTCCTTATATACCTCCTCAAATATGGCCTCATTCAGAGGTTTTGCCATGATAGCAATAAGTGAAAAAATGTGTAAAGACGCAGATAGCGAAAGAATAAAAATTATTATTCAGGTGTCCCAAGCAAATAACAGATAATCCTGTGGACTTTTGAGGGTCCAGTGGCAATTCCCGTAGACACACAGGTGTCTACCAGCAAATATTTTAAGCCATAACATAACAATATATTATAGCTTAAAATGCCCTAAAAACAGGGAAAAGGAGTGTCAAGAACTCACTTGGCCAAAGTGCCAAAACCTACCTCCCTAAAGTTGCATTGATCCACCACTAGTCCACGTTGCGGATGAGGCCTACGCGGCCATCGCACCTCGTGCATTTTTCATGCGGAGGGGGAGACAGTAGGTTTCAGACAGTGTTAGTGCCAGTGCAATATGAGCTTCCCAAAAAACCTTGTATAAAATCTAATCAGGCTCAATCTAAAAGTAACACGTCTGATCTCTATTCACAATCTTACCAGAATCCCCGTTTGCTTAGTACGTGCCATTACTTCACTATATCGATACTTACAGCTCTTACGATAAAGAAAAGCAGAATTATTTCAGACAAATCAGAAACTATAAATATATCCACCTTATAGCTTTATTTATTTGTTTTTTTGGTGTATTCCGAAACAGCATAAGGAAGTTCATGATTTCCTGAAATATTTTTTCCAGCTATATTATGTTGCAAAAAATAAACAAATAAATAAAATAAAATAAATAAGTAAATAAATAAATAAATATATATTTCTTAAATATTCAGATAATTAATATTTATATTTAAGAAACTTTAATTTCTTAAATAAAATATTTAAGAAACTTTATTTTAACAAAACGTTTCGTTGGTAGCCATTACAGATGTCATTCGCTTTGTTAGACTTTCTCCTAAATGGTGATTAGTGAACACAAATATTTTTAGTCCATTCTTCCACCATTTTATAGACTAGTCATTTCCGGCAATGAAGTTAGAATTTTATTCTCGTCCTTAGACGAATTTCTAGTTGTTCCTAAGGCTTCTTTATATATTGACACTTTCCTTTCTTCTCGCCACACTTGGCCCTGCCATTATAAATAGTGCATACTGTTGATACTCAACTAGCTTCCAGTCGGTCTATGGTCTAGAAGACTACATAAGATGCAAGTAAATGTCTAGAACAAACCTGTAGAACTATGACCATCCTGAAATCCTGCTGGGAGAATCCAATAATGTTCGCGTGATTAGAAATATATAAGGAATATGAGATTGCATCAATCTCTTATTCTTTCAATCAGTTGATGTGTGCGATCGGTTAGCCTTGGTTTCTTTTTTCCACGTTTCCATTGCTTAATTATGTTGGCCACAGTGGATCGCTAACGTTCTAATTGTGGTAATAATACTTCTCTGGAAATTGGTTAAGCCCATTAACTCTATTGTACACTATGGTCATTTAGTATGCATACTTTGCCTTCATACATATCTGATTCACAATGAGTTTTTCACTTTATAGCTTAGTATTGTACAAATATTTGATGTGCCCATATGGTGTTTTTCAAGGTGTATATATCGTCTACCTTATTCAAACACCAATCGTCCAGTTCAGTATTAATATCACGGTTTATTAATATTATTACAGAACATATTAACGTGTAAGATTTTTTTTTAAATGGGATAAAATAAATCACATAACTGTAAAGGAATTTACCTTCTATCTACCTTGAAACCAGTACAAAATTTGAAATTATAAGAATCTCTGATATTAACGATAAACAAGGTGTTAAGACTTGGAATATCGCACAGAGATAGGAATATTTGCAATCAAATAGCTAATAAAAATCGTTACAATATAATACTCCGGTTTTATGTACGTTATAGATTTACACAAATCAAATAATATCTACTTATCTTTGGTTACTGTTGGTTTGTTAGAATCGCTAACAGAACTGACGTCATCCTCACTCTTTCAAGCAGCATCGACTTCTTTTCTATTCAGTTGATTAAGACACTCCTGGTGGATGAACAACAAACAGAATCCAAATGCCGATGAGTGTATGCAAAGCGAAATGGTATATTGGGTATCACTGAGCCTAATTGCAATCAATAAATGTAATTATTAAAAACAACACTTAAGTCCACAGTAATAACTTTAATTAATAAATAAGGTAGATATTTCGTACTAAAACTAATAGTACATCTTCAGTGTTACAAACAGATAGGAATAGAATACAAGTAACGAATATTCGGTGGATCACCTATTAAAATACAATGTTGTCGCGAGCTAGGAAATGAACGAAATTAATAAATAATTAATATTTAAGATAATTAGTTTTTTAGTTTTTAAAAAAAAGGATTTAAAAATCAAAGAGTCTGAATTGTTAGTCAGTTTCGACATTGTATCTCTGTTTACCAATATCCCATTAGCCGACACAGTCAATTCTTTATATGAAGATTACTCTCCAGATATCGCAAAGATTTTCAAATTTGTTATTCATTCAGGTTATTTTAGTTGGAAAAACAAGTTCTACAAACAAGTTGAAGGTACTGCCATGGGTAGTCCTTTGTCTCCACCTTTGGCTAACTATTTTTTGAAACAATTCGAAGAGACTATGTTTTCATCCATTCACCCTCAACCATCACTTTGGTATCGTTATGTCGATGATGTTTTTGCCGTTTGGTCACATACTGAAGATGAGCTTTCCACCTTTCTACAACAGATAAATAGCCTTCATCCTCGTATCCAATTCACCATGGAAAAGGAAAATTCTGGTACTTTATCATTTTTGGACATCCTGCTTACTCGAACTTCTTCTGGTACCTTATCTACAAGCATCTTTCTAAAGCCCACATTTACTGGCAGATACATTCATAAAAAGTCTGCTCACCATACATCTCAAAAATTTGGTATTCTTAAATCTCTAATTAATAGGGCACATAAAGTTTGCTCTTCTCCAGCAATCTTACAACAAGAACTTTCCATCATTAAACAGTTAATGGAATCTAATAATTACCATCCTAATCAAATCCAACAGATAATTGAATCTTATGTTCCAATACCTAAGGTTTCTTCAACAGTTCGCAGAGTTCCAATCCCCCTACATTCCAGGAATCTCAGAACCTATAGGTAGAATTTTGAAAAAGTACCAATTGATTCCCACTTATATTCCTATCAACAAAATTTCTTCCTTCTTGCCTTCTACAAAAGATAAACTGTCATCTCTGTCTTTGGCTGGCGTTTACCAAATTCCTTGTGAATGCGATGTTTCTTATTTTGGACAAACTGGCCGTTCTGTGGAAAAAAGAATTAAAGAACATCAATATTATATTGATTACAACAAACCTCAGAAGTCTGGTCCAGCACAACACAGTATTACTACTACCATAATATCCAGTGGGATAAAGCTATTCTACTTCATAGATGCAGGTTCAAATATGAACGCCCTTTAAAGAAAGTTGTGAAGCAACCCATCCGAAGTACAACGACCGAATTTAAATCGAAATGATTGCCTCTCTCTCTCTCTCTCTCTCTCGAAGATCTGGGAGACTTTTATTTTATGTAATCATTAAAAAACTAAAAAAACTAATTATCTTAAATATTAATTATTTATTAATTTCTCTCATTTCCTAGCTCTATTCCTCTGTTTGTAACACTGAAGATGTACTATTAGTTTTAGTACAAATAATATCGACCTTATTTATTAATTAAAGTTATTACTGTGGACTTACGTGTTGTTTTTAATAATTATGCTATGCCACAGGTTCCTCTAAAAATAAGAATCAGTAAATGTAAACAATTGAACCTCATTCAAAGTTTTTATTTTATATAACTTCTGTGATATTCTCAATATTGTTATGTCACTTTTTATTTAAAAAAAAAAAATCATTGTCCGGATATCAAATATTGTTGCGTATGGTTGATTTCCCACTTCAGAAATGGAAATTTTTCAAACATATTTCTGTACACCGGAGGTAAAGGGCACTGTGTCCATTTTTTTACGCATCCGAAGTAAACGGCTACTTGTCCACTTAGTGCTCTTTACCTCGATCTCGATACCACGATGGCACATAGTACTCTTTCCGACTGGCTAATCCGCTTATAATTACACAGGAGATAGTGCTTTGCACAACTGAAAAGCGCAAAGCAAAACAAAACATTAAAATATACCTAAAACTCAATTCCGTAAAAAAATGGATATAGTGCCCTTTACCTCCGGTGTACAGATTTATTTAAATATATAAATGTGTGTGTGTGTGTGTGTGTGTGTGTGTGTGTGTGTGTGTGTGTGTGTGTGTGTGTGTGTGTGTGTGTGTGTGTGTGTGTGTGTGTGTGTGTGTGTGTGTGTGTGTGTGATCCTTAGTCTACAATTTGTCTTAATCTGGCACTTCTTATTGAAATTCAAAACTTTGAGGAACATCGAAACAGCTGCATTTTTACAGTCATAAGACCAAACTCCACAAATTGTACTGTATTGTCCAGCTCTGAATGCAGTACAATTTGTGGACTTTGGTCTTATGACTGTAAAAATGCAGTTGTTTCGATGTTCCTCAAAGTTTTGAATTTTATGGCCAGTTCGCGTTATAACCAGTCATCTTCCAAATCCTAGTCTTGTGTATTAACATTCTTCTGTGATAAAGAGTGAGAGCGTCTCTACATGAAATTAGCAATTAAGTTCATTCATGTGCTTGGCTTGATGGGTTTTTTTATTTACTTGTATTTTTTTTATAGAAACGATCGCGGTTAGCATATTTTAACTCTTAGACCAGTTCCATTTGCGTGAAATGTAGATAAGAAGCCCATTACGGAAGAGTTTGAACGTTGTCATGCATAACGTTGGAGATAATGAAACAATATGAATGCTGAATTTGTCCTTAGCAGAAGCACCCAAAGGCAAAGACGTAAAAAAATAAAAATAAAAAACAAAAAACATATTTTATACAATAGGACAACCTTTAAAAACTTTCTTATTGTTTCTAGACAATTTATATTTTCGTAGTAAATAACGTCTGTTTTAAACTGTGATTAGCATTTATTACAATTGAATTAGTAAATATGGAATAGCTTTGGTGCTCTTCAGAAATTACAAATTAATACGAAATATTAGTATAATTTCGATCATTTTTAAATTATAATTTTTTCTAGTTACTTTAGTTTTAAAATATTCGAATGGCATATTAAAATGGTAGCTTCATTACTAAAATAATCAAAATATAATCCATCAAATAATGCATAAGTAAATTAGAAGATGAAGAAAAAAATCTGTGATTAATGCGTTTTTTTATGTAATTCTGATATCGTTATTTAAAAACATTAGCGAAATCTAACCTGTAGGATATATTTGTTTATTACTTTCTTGTAGGAAATAATACTCGATGGTTTTCTCCTAGCAACTGTAAACACGATCAAGTTACCGAAATATTATAGGGGGCACTGCGTTTTTCATAATTTTGGTATCAGAGTTTCGTCTAATGAAATTTTCAATAAAACCTTTTTTTTTTTTTCAATAGAACTTTTGATCTTTTGACTCCTTTAAACTGTATTATATTTAGTGTTAACAATACAGGTTTCTCTATAAACTTACTTTCTACCAGAAAATTAGAGAATATTTCTATCAGAAATATAAATAAGATTATGCAAATAATCCTTAGCTAATTAAATGAAGATGTCATATATTTCTGTTTGACTAACTACGTTTTCATAAAGATTTCAAGACAATATTTTCTAAATGAGATAAAATATGGTCACAATAACAATAATCTGTTATAGAATCTAATTATAACAAAAAAATAAATTAAAATATGAAAAATTACTAATTTAAATATCCATTGTCATGATTTATCCACGTAAGAAAGTTTTTAAAAATTATAAACACTTAATTCAATAAGTATTTTATTCTATGATATTTCACATTGTAGTTGTTCTTATTATCTAATCCAAACGTAAACACAGTTGTACGGTATACATGTACTTGAATTTATCAGATACGATCTTGAAATAATTTTAACGTGAAGGATTTCAACTACGTGGCAAGTTAGCTAGTAACGTACAGCTGTAGCAAGCAGACGATTATGCCAAACCACGTTGTATTTAAAATCAGTCAAGAAATACTGAAACTAATAAAGTTTTTCTCTCTTGATTAAAAATAAAAAAAAAAACATTATTTTGAAAGTCAAAATATTAAAATTCTTACTCATTAAATATAATAATGCCTATTGTGCAATTTCTCTCCACCAATAGTCTCGCAAATTATTGCATGGAAAATGAGATATTCCTTTGTACTCTTATACTTGTGGTCATATCTCATTTTCCATGCAGTTAATTCATGAATCCCGGAATCTGCCACTGCTATAGGTAACTGCAATTTGATAACCGAAATTTGAACTACAAGTGAAACTTGATTCTGTATATGTTCTGAAATTATTTATTCGATTCTTTCATCTTTCTTTGATTTCCTATTATATTCTTTCTATTAATATCAATTAATTTATCAATTTCTTATCAACATATTCCTTTGCAGAAGATTTTTGGGAAACCATATTTCTATAATTGTTCAAAATTCCTGCATAATCACGTACTTGTTAAACTTTTGAATTTCGACCCATTCTCTACGCAACGCATACAGATGTTTAGTATTACACTAGTTTTGTTTACGAGTGTATCTGTGGAATTTTTAGCATTTTGTTTCCTTTTCTAAATTAATATCTGATGTTTAATTGTCAGTTGTATCGTTTAAGATCAAAGATATTTATTGGAATCGAAATTTTAAATAATAAAACTGTATTTGAAGGTAAGATAAATAATTAAAGTAGGTTTGGATTAATTTAGTAAAATAAAGAATTCTTTTGTCAAAAGGAAAAAAAAATAGATGTATATATATGTATGTACGTATATTTAAATCTGTATTTACCATTATAACCTGCCATAAATTTATGTCTGGGCAGTCTACATTAAAAAATACACGTCCGCATACCTAACAAAAAAAAAACAAAAAAAAAATCGACATATTCTTAACAACTATTATTTAGGAAATGAATTCTTAGAAAATCTTACAATCCTATGAAATAGCATACTGTATAATTATTTAATTATCCTTCTAATTACAATACTTTATTCATCAAAATACTTCCTGATGACTAGGATAGTACACATATAATGTCATAGATGGCAGCACAAATCAAAACATACAAAACTGATTTCGTGTGTTGGAAATGAAGTTCTTTCTTGTGTATTTTAAATTCCACTTGCTCTAAACTCTTCTACTCGATACCATTGCGTCTTTGAGATGCATTAAAAAAACAAATGTTTTTATCATTGGAATTATATTACATGTTAAGAAAGATAGGTATAACGTTGCATTAGTAGTCAGCATTGTGACATCATTAGGGTCCAGAGACGAGTGACCAAGATGATAGCAGGTCTGTGGAATGAACCTTATGAGAATAGGTTGAAGATTTGTGGGTTGCAGAAATTGGACGATAGGCGAAGGAGGGGTGATATGATTGAGACATTCAAATTAATGAAGGGTTTTTATAAGATTGATCCAGAAGATATTTTTGAAAATATGACTGGTGGTGGGAGGCCTAGGGGCCATGCACGGAAGCTGGGCAAGAGCGTGGTTGACAAGGGTGTTAGAGCCAGGTTCTTTACTTGGAGAGTGGTAAATGAGTGGAATAAGCTTCCAGAGTCTGTTGTGGGTGCTACGACCGTGAATTAGTTCAAGGCAAGGTATGATAGATACTGTGTGAATGTTGAATAGTTGTTCTTGACATGATGTTAGAGTCTCCCTCGATGAGTCTGTCGACTCTTTGGAGTTTCCCGAAACAACAATAATAATAATAATAATAATTACTACAAAAGGGGGAGGGGGAAAAGAAAACATTAAACAAACAAACAAAAATAGATGCCTTTCAGGTTCCATATTTTAACAAATACATCTAACTTGTAAAATATATGAAATTTTAGAATTTTATAACCATATATTAAAAGCAAAAAGTATAGCAGTGATAGAAATAAATAAATATAAATAAATAACTTCAATAAATTAATATATTAAATAATTTGAGAAATGTTCGGTTATTGCAGATAATTTAATTTCAGTTAATTGCAGAATGATTAAAACAGATTGGCAGTACGGCCAAAGGAGAATGGATGTCCGTTTAATGTGGCGAAGTGTAAGGTTATGAATTTTGGGGTGAAAAGATTAGCAGCTGTGTATAACACTGATGGGATTGTATTCCAAAAAAATCGATGAAGTTAGGGATTTGGGAGTATTGATGGATAGGGAGTTAAAGTTCAGAGAGAATATTGCAATTGTAGTTAAAACGGCTCGTAAGGTTACCCTGGCTGTTGAAGAACACCCTGACATGCAGAGATAAGCGAGTTATTATTCCAAATTTAAGGCTTTAATAAGATCCCATCTGAATTATTGTGCACAAATCTGTTTATCTGGATTCCTTGGAGATGTAGAAGAGGTGGAAAGGATCCGGAGTCGAGTTCTGCTTCATTCGTTCTACTGTCAAATTTAATTCGGGCATTAATTGTTCTCAGAAAGACGTTAAAATAATAAAAGAAAGCTGAATTGGGAAAAATCACTATAATTTCATTGAAATCGGTTTTCTAATATTCTTTAAAATACCTATTAAAATTTAATTATAATCATAAAACATTTATTTTATAATTATATGTTTAATTAATATAAAAAATTCGTTAAAATGTATTTTATTTTTATTCAATTTTGTCCTGAATCTTACTAACAAAAGTTTGTAAGGATATAATACATTACTATTAGTATTGAGAGTTGGCTAAGATAATCAGGAAATGCTGATTTAGCGAAAATGCATGGTAATTTTCGACTTCAGCAGAGTGGTGATCTCACATTAAACAGTGAAAATTATCCATCGTCCAAAGACATTTCCAAAACATCCATGTCCGAGATGGAATTCGAACCGACAGTCTACTAGGAGCAGATCAAATACGCTGACTTCTCAGCAGAGCCAGTCAGTGAAATTATATAAACTGAATACGAGGGTTTTAAATAAAGCACTGGCAACACTGTCAGGAGACATAGTGAGTAACTTAAATGCTGTTGTTGACAGAGAGAGGCGCTATTTGTATGTACTATACATGCGCACATCCCATTTTAACAAATATCCTTATGATTAAAAATGCGACGCTCTAAGATATGTTTACAAGATTAGAACAACGATCCTGGATCAAGGTCCAGGTTGCACGAGGTAAAACTGCGAACGACTGTTATCGTGCCCATAGAGAAGCCGAAGCCAGTGCTTTACCGTACCAGACTGTCGCAAGAAGGTCAGTGCATTTCGTAGGGGCGAGATCACCGGATGATAATCTCGGTGACTCATCGCTGTTGATCGGAGACGGACTGTACGCCATTTGTCCCAGAAAGCTGTTTGTAAATAGTGTGAATAGCTATCGTTAAATACAATATATATAATTAATTAATTACTATAATTGTGAGTATACGCATATAGTTGTAAGCAATGGCGCACTCAGGATTTAATCTTGGGGGGGGGGACGAGTTGAGTAGACGATTCGAGAATACACACTACGCATACGACCTATGACAGCAACTGCAGTGATCGCCTAATACATGATACCCGTGATCTCCTCTGGCTCGACTTGGCTCGGGTAAACGAGGTAGCGCTCGATCCGCCCGAACACTACTACGTTCGCCTTGCGTTCATAGCTGCCGTGATTCCCGAGAGTTATAGGGTATTCCCAACTTATGTGACCGCTAATTCATAAGTAGTAATAGAAATAGAAGACACGACACAACATAAATTTTAAAAAAATGAATTTTAATTAGGAAAAGATTTTGGAAAATTTTCTAGTGTTTTTACTTTTTCTTTTGGGTGACAGGGCTCTTTGCCCGCCCCCTGGGTGCGCCACTGGTTGTAAGTAAATGCAAATAACTTTTAATAATTATTACAAATTTAGACTTAATTGCAACAGTAGATTATTACTGACTGTAAATTCCACACACACTTTTTGAATACCATATACGGAAAAGTTGTAACGACTGTTGACGAATTTGTCATTCTTATATAATTATTACGATTCCATTTTGCCAAAACCTGTAAATTACTTAATCCTGCTAATAATTTTTTTCACTGAGATATATTTTTCTTGATATAAACCTAACTACATTCATCAGACTATTTAGAGATCTGATAACATATTTCAATGAAGCGAAATTTGCGGAAAAGGTTGCACCAATCAACCTAATGATGATAATATGCAAGGAGAAAGCAGGAATAAATGCTATCAAAGTTGAATTCAAGGGACATTGTATATTAAAAATGCTTTTAATTATCTTTATAAAGGACTTTAAAGTTCTCTAATTACAAAATTATCTTAAAAGTTTTTATATTATGCAGGTAATAGGATAAAGTTATATCTAATTAATTAAAAGAAATCGCAAATCCCTTACTGTAGCAGACGGGATTTTTTTTTTTTCATCCATTAATGTGGTCTGTGATCCGGAAAAAGTTGAATATCAGTGTGCTGTGGCTTGTTAATCACCTATCTCGCCTAATGGTAAAATTTCCGCATGAGAACACTCTTGAGTTATCATAATGACTTCGTTATACTGGTCTCCCGAAGTAGACAAAACACAGTTTACTCTCTTTCTGACGCAACAAATAACCTTCTTAGGTACCATGAAACGCATACACATCATGAGTGCAATTGGATTCTGTATATTACTTTCAATTAAGTAATATAATAGAAAACAAAATCTTTCAGGAGAGGATGTCAGGTTTTAGATGTTACATCGTGAATTGAAGCCATTTATTTCTCACTGCCCATTTAATTTTTGTCATTTACTGGTCCTCAGTTGTATGAGTCGAGGATCGATCGAGTGAATTGATTACATTGTCTGAAAGTTGACCTGAAGAAGAATTTCTTTGATTGTAATTAGACTAATCGTAATAAAAATGTAAATTAAGTATGTCTACCTTACAACTAAATTTTTAAAAAATATATTAGTTGTTTTTTTTCTTACGTTCCTTAATATGAAGTTTTAGTCAAAAATATGCTTGCAATAGGCATACCATTGTATGTCCAACGCTTGCAAGGTTTGGGTGGACTGAATCTTCTTGCACACCGTTATTTATAATGCTCGCTAGCTAGTCAGCGTTTTTATTTTGCTTTTTAGCTCATAATAATTTTATATTTTATAATATTTAAATTCATTATCTTCTAAATTTTGTTTTATTTATGGTTTCATTATTACTTTTGATATGTCTTTACTGTGTTTCGTTTTTATCTTCCACATTTTTTCCCAATCTCACATCATTTTTCATCTCGCTTTTAAAATCGGCACAAATATCATCATCTTCATCCATATATTCATATGATCTAGGTATGTCCGATTTGTTACACTTTCTAATTTAAGGATTTTTAATCTAGAAATATTAATTAATCTCAAACCTACAAGTTAGTAAAAATGGATAGCTCTATTGCCATAAAGCTTAGCTTTGTGAGAAATAAATTCTATAATATTGCAGTTTTATAATTGAATTTTAATTAAAATTCAATAATCAACTGAACAGCATAATGATCAAACATACGAATAATACACTAACTAAATCTTTTTATTCATAGCTAAGCTCCTTTGTAAAATATTGAGAATAATGAATATATATATATATATATAAAGGTGGCGCTGACAATGCAGATATATTGTTAGCGTTTTCAACGCCACCTTTAAAAAGCATCTAATTTTGTAATTTCTAAGAATATATTTTTCTTTCGTCTGTTAAATAAAGTGCTACTTTTTAATCATGTGTTTATTTTGTGGTGGTTTTTGCAAATTGTTACCTTGTTAACGGATTACCAAACAAAAATATACCGCTACTGTTGCAAAACATTTTGAAACACAATTATTATTTTCGTCTACCTGCTTTATCATTTAAAGCGGCTATTTTATAATAAAAAATAAACCCCCATGTGTTTCTTCGTAACATACGCCCATTTTACTAACCTTATAAATACGTGCATATTAGTTGTAAGACATTTTACTAAGTCAAATTTATATCGTGTTATTTCATGCTTGCGTGTCTGATAACATTTTTCTACGTAGCATTTGTTGGTTTAGCTATTCCATCATTTCCCCTGTGTGAAATGTAAGTCGCATTTGCTAAGATGCATATGGAGTAAAACTGAGCATAGGGTCATTTAATACGTGTTGCAAGGGATCCTAAATGACAATTTAATGCATCTCCCTGTCTTAAAAAAAAAATTGTATCTACTTCTACTACTACGAGAAGTGCAAGACGTGCATGTATCATATAAAAAAATCATGATCACATATATAAAAGATATTTCGAACTTCTAGACCAAATCTGCATGACTACACTTAAATAATAAATGCGTTCGTTAGGTAGATGGCTGTTTCACATTTCTTGCTCTAACTGAGCGTAAACGAAGCTCAGGGAAAAAAAAAAAAACTATTCGTTTCCGATTTTCAGATTTTCAAAATGTTTAAATATTTGGATATTTTTTTTATTTTTATACACAAAAACGCCACCGCTGTTAGTAAACAAATATTAAATACAAAATAGCAACCAGAAAATAACCTTTTTATATACGATGGTTGGTTGAGATTTCCATAAATAATTAAAGTTGTAGAAATTTCTATTACAATATACCAATGTTTTTTTTTAAGTCCCCAGGTACAGGCACAAGTATGTTGTTTAAGTTGTTAAAAAGCTGACAAGTTAAGTCCTCTTTATGGCATTTAATCCGCATGATCGTTAAATATGCATTACTGGGAACATGGCAACCTACAATTATATGATTTAGTTATGAATAGTTTATGCTGTAATTAAATTTCACAGTAAGCTTAATATTTTCAATATTGATGTTTAAAGTTAATCTAATCTAACCTTCAAAAATGTTTTACCCCTATCTAAGGCCACGTAATAATAACGTAATAATAATAATAAGTAATAACTTATTCTAAAGTTAGCGAACTTAAAGAATATATATCACGTAAACATTAAATAGAAATGAAGAAAACAAGAAGCAGAATGCATTAGTTAAATAGGTTAGAGCTCATAATACTGGTTCAGTAGGCTGACCATACGTACCGTTTTGAAGGGGACAGTACCGTTTTTTTTTTTTTTTTCATATTTACCGGCCGTCCCGTCGTTTTAATGAAAATGTAAATTTTGTCCCGTATTTAATAAAAACTATAAATATATTTTAATAGTGGTCAATCATAAATTATTATCCATAACCTATAGTCTTACATCGATATCATGGATACCAGTAATTTATGTAACCATGGAGTCGCATTGTTCGATGCTTAATGTCGATATCTGCAGGGATTTATTCAGAGAAAATAATAAATGCATGTTGGCAACACTTGTTCTGTTGTAGTTTAGTTTTTGTTTTGCTTGTATGCTAACCGTTGGGTTTGTTATGCAATGCCGGTGGTTTTAATATTGTGTATTTTAAACTTTAAAGTTTTATTTATTTTAAAGCTTTAAGTCTATCCTTGCAATGCCAAAGAGGCCGAATTTCAGTTTTAATGGCGATTTTCAGAAAGAATTCATTATTAAACTGGACAAACTGTGTAACGATAAAACAAAAGTGGTAGGCCAACATTGTAATGTCCATTTTTCCGTTGTTCATGGAGACAGAAGCGACAACATCAACATGTGCATAGCCAGAAAAATAAGGATGCTGAAAACACGGCTTCAGTTTTAAAAAAAAAGAAAAAAATAGCTCGTTTATGGTGAGACGTGATGGTGATAACGAAAGTGATAAAATTGCAGCGAGTGAAGCTCTTGTTGCTTATCATTCTGTGGGTCACGGCCAAAGTTTTCGAGCAAATGACAGCTTGTCGACATTGATCAATAAAATTTATGAACCAAAATTTTCTTCAGCACGTACCAAATCAGAAGCGGTAATTACCAACGTTTTATCACCATACATATTCGGCAAAGTAAAACTTTTTTAATAGTCTTATTTTTCCGTGAATACAGAATATTACATAACCCCCGTCCCGTTTTGCCATCCAATGTTCGTTTTTTATCTCAAGGATATACGGTCAGCCCATAGTTCCGTGGTAGTTGGATGTTCACGACCTTTAATAATATTCACTAAAATGATTGCTGGAAACAATACGAATAATGTTGCAGATATGATAGCAATTTTGCAAGAAACGGAAGAGGGCGCTAGATCTGTAGATGCGTACGTGCTAATCAAATTAAAATGGCGGACTTCTTCTGACTGGAGAGTTAAGACAAACATAGAAATGTCAAATTTCATTTTCTTTCTGCACGCAGGAGGCAAAACAGTGAAGTAAATGGACAATGAGCTTGTTAGCGTATAGGATGATCATATGATCAGCATGAAACAAGTTTTTTTTTTTTGTTTTGTGTAGTGCATTTCAATGAATGTCGACCTGAATGACCAACTACATTGTGGAAGACTGTATTTATTCATACAAATACGCAAGATCTGTCGAGTTTTTTCGCACTCACTATACATGCTAACAAGCTCAGTGGGGATTTGGATCAGTGTTTTGACTTAGCACGCTAAAAATCATATCTCTACATTTTTACGACATTCCAGTAGCATTTATTAACCATTAATGTAATTGTCTTTTGTGCTTTTGCAGAACTGGCTCAATCTTCTGATTCTTGTAAAAATTACCATGGCATTTACGAACATTAGATAATATTTGTTCTAATAAGTCATTACTGTATGCTATGTTCTTTTATACCTTACGTTTTAAATAATCTTTATTACATGAAAGTATACAAAAAAAATTAAATAAAAATTGCTATCGAAAATCCTATCAGCCGCTGGTATTGTTTAAAGATTAATTTCTCCAAGGAAACCAAGGTTTTAAAACGAGCATCGTTTTAATGTTGCGTTTATTACACTGCGAGACGTAAAGGATATGCAAACGTGAAGTTATTTATTATCATATCAGAGAGGTCATATGCAGTAAGTAATGAACAAGGAAAGATCTGGTATTTAAATTTAAAAAAAAAAAAAAAACTAGTCTGATCATTCTTCACCTTCCGCCTTGCTAAGTCCCTTCGTTCTCTCAAACAATCGATGAATTTTGCATACAATTTCCGAAAACATTTCTATGGACAATTGCTCAGCTAATTTGTAATCCTTAAAAGGTACAAATAAATTTCTTCTGTCATTCTAAACGCTAATTCATTTGCAGTTTATAGATTTACTACAAATTCAGTGTTTGTGTGTGCAGGGAGGGGATACGCAAAGTACCTTGACCCATTTAGATTCTTTCTCTTTTTCTTTTCTGTTCTTTCTCTTTTTCTTTTCTGTTCTTTCTCTTTTTATTTTTTGTAAGTATTTTGACGATTTTAAGTCTTTAGCACGATATTTTTCAAGAATGTCAAGAGGAAGCAGTAAGACGAGCAGAATGGAATACAAGCAGTATGTCACATAATGAAGAAATGTTTAGACGACACATATTCTTCTTGCACAGAGATGATGTAAACTCTTAGTTCATTAAATAAAGAAAAATTTGAAGCGAAACAAATGTGGACAGATATGAAAAATAAATTTTACCAACAGAGTGCATAATATAACAAAAAAAGTACTAAAAAAAGAATGAAGGCGTGTTTGCTACATTACATAGTAATAAGATAGAAGACGAGAGCTGAGAAGGACTACAGTAAGACTTCAGTAATGAGGGATAAACATGGGAAGATTATATTAAATAAACAAGGAAATACTCTCCTACTTTCTTTAGGGAATAAAAGGCGTTGGGGGGGGGTATTTTATTATTGTATTTTATGATCGTAGATACGCATTAAAACTGCATTTGTTAATAGATTTGCAATAGTATGTCGTTTCGAATTTTTGATCTTTTTCGATATCTACGGGAAAGGTTATTTAACTTACAACACTCGAATAGAGTAATGGAGATATGCATGTCGAGAAGAAAGAAAGAAAGGTTAAAGAAAACTTATTCGCTTGTACAGATATGTTCTGAATGAAGGCAATGATTTTCCGGAGGCGAGAAATGAATACATCCACTAATGCCAACGAAGATAAGCAGAGCACTTTTAACGCTAATAAACTTTTCTAGAGGATCGGTGGGGTAGCTTTAACAGACAGCTGCTTCCCAAGACAATCAACCATTTCAACCAATCAAATGTCATGGAGAGAGCACAGAGGACAACTGTCGCCATCTTCTGGCCCAAAACTCTAAAAACGTATATTATTATAAGAAGCAGTTTAAATTCTACTGTAGATTTTTTTGAGTTGTATGATTGAAAGCTCTAAAACTGAGGAAAGTGACAGCAGAACTCATACTAAGTGTTTTTTTTTTTTTTTCATGAGTCAAAAACTTTACTATCTTGTGCAAGATCGACTAACTTGGAAATCAGCTCAAAGGGTTCAGAACAAAAGAACAAAGTTCCTATAGTTCACGACTACAATCAAACCTCTAATCGTTTGATTCTAGAGAGAGAGAGAGAGAGAGAGAGAGAGAGAGAGAGAGAGAGAGAGAGAGAGAGAGAGAGAGAGAGAGACGATTTCCATAAGGCTATCCAGACAAAACTTTCAAGAAATACATGTGAAAACAGCTTAATTCAAAGAGATGCCCCGTAACTGATGTTGAATTACTAATTTATAATTGTAAATGCTTTTGCAACATTTATATTCAAGTTCAAATTGCAGAAATTACCCTATGAAATCTAGTTAAACGTTTTGAACAGTAACACGGTGAAATGTAACCACTCCGCCAACAGATGCTGGCTGTTGGCATCTTAAAAACTAATATTCTGCAAGGATGTTTCAAGGACTGTTAGAAGAAACCATCGAATATATTGTTCATTATTGTCCCTAAATTTCATCGTGTGGTGAGGTTGGCTGCAAGGATAGAAAAATCAGAACTCCATGGTGGAAGTTAAAGAGGCAATGAAGGAAAAGAAGAAAGCATATCAAAAGTTCCTGGCAAATAAGTCAGCTTTTGCTCTTAGAGAATACAGAGACAAATGTAAGAAAGCTAGATACTGTGTAAAACTGGCTAAACAAAAGTCATGGGAGACAAGAACACAGAAAATAAATATCAAGAAGGAGGCAAGATATTCTGGAAGTTGTTAAAGAAGCTTAGAAATGGAGGAAAGAGTGTTGTGAAAGGAATTAGTGATGATAAAGGTGACATGAAAACGGGAGAAAAAGATATCCTTGAAGTATGGAGTAATTATTTTGAAAAACTGCTAAATGAAACAAGCAATGATGACTGCACAGTGGTAAAAACACTGACCAGGCATGCAGTCAGCAATACATAGCCACACTTGAAGTAGAAAAAGCCATCAAAAGCCTGAAATGTGGAAAGCAGCAGGTGTAGATGATATTCGACCAGAAATGCTGAAGTATGGTGGTATAAAAGTCTTACAGTGGCTGCACTGCATAGTTCAGAAAGCCTGGACAGAGGGACGAATTCCTGATGATTGGAGCAGAGCTCTCATAGTACCCATATATATATATATATATATATATATATATATATATATATATATATATAGAGAGAGAGAGAGAGAGAGAGAGAGAGAGAGAGAGAGAGAGAGAGAGAGAGAGAGAGAGAGAAACGGTTGAGAAGGATTCTGGAAGAGAAGCTTGGTGAAGAACAAGCTGGATTCAGGCCAAATATCGGCTATCGGGATGATCAGATCTTCACTTTACGACAAGTAGTTGAGAAAACATGGGAATATAACAAAGATCTGTATATAAGTTTTGTCGATCTGGAAAAGGCATATGACAAGGTGCCAAGAGAGAAGCTATTCAATACGCTGCAGTTATATGGTGTCAATGGGGCATTATATCAAGCAATACTTTGAGTTGTGAGTCAGCAGTTAGAATTGAAGGAAGTACAGGAAGATGGTTTAATGTTAAATCTGGTGTGAGACAAGGATGTACATTGTCCCCTCTGTTATTCATTATCTATATGGATCATATTATGAAGGAAAGTGATATTAAATCTGATATCAAAATTGGAGATGTTAATGTGAGCTCTTTGCTTTATGCGAATGATGTTATACTTCTAAAGAAATCCGCTACAAGTCTGCAAGATTCTCTGACTAAATTGAATAATTGTAATAGATTTGGTATGAAGGTCTGCAATAACATGACAAAGACAATGAAAATAGGCAGGATTGTGAATGGATAACTAATAGAACAAGTAAAACATTTCAGCTACTTAGGCACAATTTTTAATGCAGATGGTAAGTTAAATACGGAAATAGACAACAGAATCAACAAAGCTGGTATGGTAGGAAGTGAACTGGATAAATTTATATGGAATAAGAGAGAAATTAGTCGGAACACTAAATTAGCTGTATACAAGACTGTGTTCAAACCAGTTTTAACTTATGGATCTGAGAGCTGGGTCAGAAGTAAAACACTTGACCAAAGACTAGAGACCCCAGATACGAGAGTCCTGAGAAAGATTAGGGACATGAACAGATGGCGTCAATGGCAATATCATATTAAAAACAGGATATTAGGAAAGAACTTGGTATTTTTAGCATCCAGGAATGCATTAGCAGAGCTAATCTCAGGTGGTATGGTCACCTGAGAAGAATGCGAGAAAGATTAGCAAAACAAGTATTCTCTACCAGGTTGGCAGGAAAAAGACCCAGAGGAAACCAAGATATAGGTGGAAGACAGAAATATAAGAACTGATAATATTGGAGTCTAGACATTTAACAGACTGATTTGGGAGAAAATTGTAGATAGGAAGTTAGTAATGATGTAAATTTTTCATGTAGTACTCTTATACCCTGTACACCTCTTGAAGGTATATATCTGGAATTTTATGATGATGATGATGAGGAGGAGGAGGATGAAATTTCATTTTGCCTTCTGCTAGAGAAAACAGAAGGCACTAGATGATGACATGCATTGTCATCAGCAAAACTCCAAGTAGGATTTGAAATTAGTTAGAGAATGTTATTCATGTATAACAGGAAGAGAACACGAAGGCCTGTGTAGCCCACAGGAAAGACGTTTGCATCCCTAGCACTAGGCCGCTGGACAAAAGCCATTCTCGGTTAGAATCTAGTTGTCAATTAGGACTTTTTCTAACCCTTTCTTCAACCGGTTCTCGAATTATTGGATCACAGGCAAGTGTTTCTTTCTCTCATGAAAACTCAAGAAAATTGACCGGAGAACGCACACACTATTTCAAACAAATAACATACTGTGTTAAGGTTAAGGACCACCAGATGGAAGAACTTGTCTGCCTCTCTTCATCAGATACTACTTATAATTAGTGATAGTCTTTGACTAGCTATCTCTGATTGGCTACCGGTGGAGATTGACTTTTCTCTCGGTCTCCAAAAGTTAGGATTAAAACACATTCCGTATAGTAAATAAAAGGCATTATCGTATAGTAGAAGTGCACAGAGTGAAACTGCAGAACTACAGAATAATCTGGCTACGAGGCTATCTAGTCTCAAGGGTGGAAAGGAAACCATAAAATGAAGTTTGTTTTTAAGTAGGACTTTATTCCAGATCTAATCAAATGCTTTAGAAATATCAAGAGCAACCAAGTTGCTCTGAATATTTCTGTACTTGGCTAAATTTTCCCATAGAGTTCTGAGCAAAACTGGTATGATAGATAACAGTTACAGACCAAAAGGCTTGTTTGTATGCAATCTATTCAGGTTCCTCTGATTTCTGGTGAAAAAAAGCAGGAAGCAAAAAAGTGAGTGTTCATACTATTTTAAATGCAATTTGCTGTTGTAATCTGTGCAGGGATTGGAAAATAAAATAATGACAGGAAGTTAGCTTTATCTTTGGATGATATTACAGTTGTGCTTGGACAGGAGAAAGATGAAAGCAGAGAAAGCAAAAGTTGCACCTAATGACTCTGGCAAGGAACCAGACTCCTGTGCTGTTTAAGCAACAAACTTTGCGATATTTGGCCATTCAAAATCACATATGGATTTTTTTTTAAATTCCATAATGCTTTTATTCTCATAGTGTGTAAGTGAGACTGTAGGTAAGGAACAATCAAGGTTCACCGTTAGCCAATCAGAGATAGTTAGCCCAGGACTATCCCCCATTTTAAATGGCATCCTTGAAGAGACGGAAGGCAAGTGCTTCCATCTCTTGGTCCGTAACAATAATTTGTTTCTGAAGTAGTATGGCAGATATAAATAGCCTTGCCCATACCAGAGATCGACTAACTCGTGAATTTAGTCGGAGACTAGAATGGAACTTGTGACGTCTTTCTTTGGTCAGCCTATGACGCTACTTCCACAGAGCAACACAGTGCTCTGGGGATTTCTGCTACTTCTTTTTTTTTTTTTTTCAGTTTTCAGATGTAAGCTACGCACAGTGCAAAGCTGTTTAGTTTCAAGTCACATGTGAATTTTTGTTTGGAATGCACTGATACTCTCGGACAAGCGAGGATTGGTCAGTGGTTTGGAATTTTGAAACGTTTGCTCCAGTAAGGCAGAAGTTCCAAAGTGAAAATATTCTTACTTTTGCGGGGGAACCTGTTGTTGATATTAAATATCTATGTAACTAGATATGTAGAAATATTCTTAAAATTATGTACTTCTTTCAGGTGGTTTAATTTGCATACAGTTCTGTAAAAACATTTTTATGAACACCCCAAATGTATTTTTAAAATTTAAACTTGCCAACTATGGAAAGGAGGAGAAATCACAGCAGTCATCCTACTCCATTATTCTGCCAAATAACAAGAAACAGAATGGTTGAATGAAACACGCACAAAAATACACTGCTTTTTAGCCCTAGGTTGTTTTAGCCATACCTAACTTTTAGGGAGAGAAAGAGACTGCATAGGTAGCTCAAACTCAACCACTAGCTAATCAGAGATAGCTGGCCCAAACTATCACTAATTATAAACGGTGAAGAGAGGGTGACAAACGTCGCCATCTGGTGTTCCCTAACTCTGACACAGTATATTATTTATCTGAAATTGTGTGTGTTCTACAGTCGATTTTTTTTTTGAGTATGTGGGAGAAAGAAAACTTTAAAAAAAAACTCTCTTGCCAGACTAACTAGGAACCGGTTGAAGAAAGTGTTAGAAAATGTCTGCGTTAGCCAACTAGATTCGAACTGAGAATGGTTTTCTTCGGGCAGTCTAGCGCTGTGGGTGCTAATGCCACTTCCACGGGGAAAGTAAAGCAAACTTAGATGAGGTTGTAGTCTGAGTTACCAAGAGGTTAGTGAGCTTACAACATCTATATACTGTATTTTGAAATATACTTTGTCAGGACGAAGTCAATAGCATTAAACGGATGGAATTGATTATTTATGTTGAAAGTTTCCGGAATTTCTTTCATCTTAAGTGGAGCACCAGAGTAAGAGAAGTTAGTTTGAGTGTGACGAATGACGTCCTCATGGAAATCGCCTTTATCGCTTGGGTTTTTAGATTGATGTCAATCAAGCTTCCAAAATAGAATAATGAAAAATACAGTTAAAGAAGTCATCAGAATTTGAAGAGCGATAAGTGAATACAAAATTTTGAGCCAAAGAATTCAATAACATGCGATTATAGCTTTGGCATTCTCGACATGGAAGGTCAAATATGATGACTGCACAATTTTGATAGAATATATGTAGAGTGCGCTTCCTTAAGTTGAGGTACACTGTAATTATTGTGGCTGCTACTTGAAGTTCTTTTGAGTTGGCACGCTAAAAAGAAATCATTCTTGTAGGTTATATTGCTGTTTTATTATTATCTTTGCTATTGTATATATCTTTGGTATTTTTTTTTTTAGTATTTATGGTATTATATATATTTAGTATTATTTATTTGGTAATATTATATATATCTTTGGTATTGTTTCTAAGGCTCTTTTTTTTTTTTTCTTTTTTTAATCAGCCCATTAGAAATTATTCATGAAACCTTCTGGTTGAGTGTTGGAGAAATTAATTAAAGAGTAGAAGCATGCAGTATTGGAGCGAAAAACTCTCAGGCATATCACCCATAAAGAGTGCACTGTCTCGTGTCCATTTTCTTAGTTTTGACAGTTCTTCTCCCCCACTCGACCCTACCCCCTTATACAGTTGGACTCCCTACGAGCAGGAGCTGACAGAGTACGTGACGGTATGATTAAAGTGTTGAAACCCTTTAGTGCTGCTCCCTCGATTGGGGGTATAATGTTATGTCCTTGAAAAATGTCACCTGCACCGTATAGAGAAGAAGGTGGGGGAGACTGAAACCAGAAACCCTGCTCCAGAGAACAAACATGGAAACCGTCTCTTTAGCGAACCACTAAGTAAACAATTTCATGTCTCGAATAATTATTAAATTTGCATAAAAATATATAATTACCCATTTCCATAGTGGAATGGGATAATTATATAGTGTGATTTAATAGTGATATAAATTAGAAATAAGAATATTGCAATATATAATAAACATTTTGCGTTATTTACTGATATTCTTAGGAATGTTTTGCAGTTTCAATTATTATTTTGAAATTTCTTTGAGCATGAATATTTCAAATTATGCTCACTAGATGGCAGAACCTACCAGGAATAACAGAAGATGGTAGATTTTGGCGTGTGTTGGAATTAGGTAGCATGGAAGAATTAGAAAAGATATAGGTCACATTTGTCTTAATCCATTACAAGTACTTATGGCTGTAACATAGAACTAGTTTGATAATTGTTTTACTGTGACAAGGATTGAATAGGTTACGTACTATTGACCTCATCTCTTAAATGAAGAAGTTTTAAAGCCTTGATGAAATCAAACCAGACAACCTATATTAATGAAACAAATGGAATGAAGGATATGTGTAATTATTTACTTTTTTTTTTCCTTTTTTGAATTAAAAGAATGAAAAAGTGATTGGAAACAGTGGTAGAAAATCCAATATCGGAATGTCATTATCGTAATAGATATATCTCTTTGCCTCTTCGTTTTTCCTATAATGAATGAATAACTGATATTGCATTTCTTTTTCCTTTTGTTATTTTTATTACAACTATTTCAACTTAATCGTAGCGATGGTAACGGCTACTGTCACATACTTGGCATCACGCCAACAGTGATTTGTATACGTATAATAATGTACGTGAAGATTTTTTTTAAATTTATCTATCTAAAAGTTTTCGCTAAAACATCAGAACCCGATTAATTTCTTGCTTAGTCTCAAACTAAAAAGCAAGTTTTTCTTTTTAATTTAAAAATAAAAAGTCGTTAAATATTCTGTTTTTTTGTTTTTTTAAAAAAAAAAAAAAAACTATTGTAATTGCTTATCTGAAATAAAATCATTACTGAGCATGCTCGTAAATTTCGCGATAAGAAATAAGTGACGATATCACACGAGCTGGTGATAACGCACCTAATTGGACTATTCTGCTAAATGCTGTTTTCACTGAAATAAAAAATAAAAAAAATAATAAATTAAAAAAGAAAAATCACAAGTCATCTAATAATGGCAGTTGCAGCGCCACCTATCTTACAAATAGTAATATTTCCTTAATTATTCTTTAATCATGGTAGAGGTATCAATTATTCCTAATTAAATATTTATAATGCTGTTTATTAAATATTTATTTATATTTTAAAACTTTGTTAATCTATTAGAAAATACACCAGAATATTTTATTGCTGCATTTCTCTTTTCTAGCTTCATATGCGATCCTTTACTCGTTCCTACAGTCATAATTAATGAATAAATTGCCTCCAGAAGTTTCCACGAATATTGGCACACTCCTTTTTGGTATGAATATTGTATATGTACATCATTTTCCTGGAGCAAAGTTGTTACTATGTATACGCGTCAAGTTCTATATTTCTCTTACACGAGTAGAGAAACATGTATTTCATATTATATAGTTTTATATTATATGAGAAGAACTCGGGACGAAAATCTCCCTTGCGATAAACGAAATTATCCCTTTTAAAGCCCTCATTATCTCAAGAGGAAAGCCTGGTTCTGGAAGAAAAACATGATAACACATCGATCAATAATTCATTTTTACTAAGCCAAAAAAATGGGGTAATTTAATCGAATTTCTATTCGCTGTTTTTCACATCATCACCCTTATTCTGTTAAATTTCGAGGTTTGAAGTGTGCCGTTACCTGGGAAACGAATCGATCAATGATATCGACATCTACTCTTTGCCTTATACAGACACGATACGAAGTTTTTTTTGTTTTTTGTTTTTTGCATACTAAAGAATGTGCAATGCTATTCATTACTCTTTGAGTGTGGCTTGAATGGTTTGTTACATGATCTGTAAGGAGGTGCAAAGTTTCATATAAGATTCTTACTATCTGTATCTTATTGTTGAAATGAGCGAGATAATCGTCATTGGATTGACATCCGATTTCTATTAAGAGAAGAAATTTGAGTAGTACTTCAAAAGTGATTTCTGGAACGAAATATTTCAGTGTTTTTTCAAGAAGATGAACTAAAGATGACTTCATGTCGATAATTGAATTATGGGAAACCTTATGATTTCTTCATATTGAAAAACTAACTTCTGTTGTTACGGAATCCACGTGCGTCAGATAATCTTGATAATTCATATAAACGAACCATGAACACTAAAATTTCACTACCGTATTTACTCGAATATACCCAACAACCACTATACTGCATATGCAAGAAAAACAAGTAGTTTTATTGTATCACTGAATAAAGCACAAGCACTCTGTGTAATATATTTTTCAAGAAATAGTGCAATTAGAGACAACTGGAATAAAAACGGCACTAACTAATGAATCACATGTCTCCTCCCACAGAAAGTATGCTGTACAGACTCAAGCAAGACCGTATGTTGCACCCCCAAACACAGTATCTAAACTAAAAACTATTGTTTTTAGTTAGATGTGTGTGTGCGCGCGCGAATACGCCCGCTAACGCGAACGCAAACCAGCAGCAATACAATTCAACCGAACGTGTTAAAATTCGTAAACGTGTTAAAACTAAGAAATATACAGTGAATGTTGTTATGGTAGTTTCAGATGGCATGGAATTCAGTTGAAGAAAATCATCATTTCAACTCAACAATCGTCGGCTTTGCCTTTGTCTTTGGGTAGGGCGATCTTTTGTTAATACCATGCCAATCATATGCACATCTTCATAGCTGCTCTATCTCCACTGGCCTACCATTGCTGTCTGTTTCGCACTCTGCTTTCACTTCTCATTAGTAATTCGTGAAGGATTATTCATTACGTATCTCAAGTCTTGTAAATTACTGGTAATTTTTGCTTGAAATAATGGGAAAGAAGATGACGCTATTTTGGGTAGATGGTGATTCACAGAAGTCATTTTCGAGGCCGGAAGTAGCGATAGCGAACTCTTGGTAAGTCATATCCATTTTCAGTTTTTTCCTGAAAACTTTAGTTTCCGAAAATCCCCACATATATCTCGCAGCACGATTTTTTAGCTTTAATTTTTTTAAAGCTAAAAAATCGAGTAAATACGGTATTTAGGTCATGAGGCATCAATATGAAGAGATTAGAAGCCGAATAACAATCGAGAATAAGAAATCTCTTAGTATTATTCGTTATATCATTTCTGTATTGGGTAGAATTATCTTAAACAGACTCTTTTACATCCAAGGGAAGGTTTGCAAGCAGGAAGACCATATAGGAATTAGGTTATGCAGTCGGGCTTAATGATACTCTTACCACTAATGCTCTCAGACTGATACGCTACTTCCAATCCTCTCCTGCTTCCAACAGAATTCGAATGATTTAAGTGGAAAATTATTTTCATGATCCAGAGGGAGACCATCACCTTGCTTTATGACTGTTTTGGGTTTCTATAGCTGGGATACTAGTTTACGCAACTCATGTTTCTCCGCGATATCAATGGGGTATAAATTACTAACATTTCATGGGCGGAATTTTCACAGAAAATATACATATATATGAAATAAATAAATAATAAACTAAGACACTGCGTGATGTAATATCACTGACTTCAAGATCTGCTTTTCTGTAAACAAATTAGATATTAATTTTGTGTTGAATTAATATTTGAGAAATATTAATCGTTCAAATAATCTGGGAAAGTATTCTTACTTTGTGGTGTGTGTTGCATTTCATTATAAGTAATTCTTTGGTTCTCTTTTTCATTTGTTTTTCCTCGCTAAAACTTGCCTTACAATCCCTATGGAAGTGGTTGGGGTTTTTCGTTACGAAAACTCCGGTTTCATATCCCACAAAAGAGGCAAATGACTGCCTCAGAGCTATATGAAAGAAGTTGGATTTTGGATGTGGGTCACGTCTCTCAATTTCCCAGCACATGGCTCAACACTCTGAAAACTATATAAGAGTGCAAAAGAGTGATAGTCGATCGTAATTTGAACCTTTTTATTTCGAAATGGCTTGCTGTTTCGCTCTTTGCATCTCGTGTGATTCCTGTTACCTTCTCGATGGCTTTCAATTTTATGATTTTGTTTTTCTTCCATGCCCATAAACTGGGTGAAGTTTATGACATTACATTCTAAATAAATGAACCTAAATAAATGAAAAACATCCTAAAAATAATTGATCAATCACAATTCAATGTCATATGATTACGACTGCACGTCTTGATACTGCAAACACCACAGCAACGTCTTGAGCGGGAAAGGCTAAGAGGGACATGAATCTCTTAAAAGGTCCTTTCTCTCTAGCATGATGTACACACACACACACACACACACACACACACACACACACACACACACACACACACACACACACACACACACACACACACACACACACACACACACAGACCGAATGAAGTACCACGCGATTACGATACCTTGCAATCCTTGGGGAAATAATATCTACGCTTAGGTGTATACGATAATGAGCAATGGTTATTTGAGTGACTCAGTGTGGATGGTCGGGGACTGATTAGGGTATCTCAGAAAGAAACTATTGCCTTGCTAGACGCCTCATGCAACTGCATCTAGGATATATAGAGAATGATGTGATTAACAGAAAACATCGTCAACAAGAAGTCTGTGACTAGAAGTAGCTGACGAAACAGATGAAGGATAGACAAGACTGTAAATCCTAGGTCTATATCAGTCGTTATTGGTCAAAGAGCTTCGAAGGAATTTATCTAAATGCACGAAGATTCAGACATTGGCTTGAATGGGATGTTTATATAGGATACCATGACGATTTAGGGTACCACACGTGTCCAACCAAACAAGGACAGAAAGACAAGGATCAGGCTACAACAATGCAAAATCATAAATAATCCAACCCGTCATGCTTGGTGTAACCACATGTTTGGGAGTTTTTGTAGCATTCGTTAGTCTCTTTGACACCAGTAGAGCAAGGCGAAATGATACAGCCAATTGGAATATCATTGTTGGTGAAGTACACCTATTCATATTGGCCATTGCTCGACACTGGACGGACGAAATAGTCTCAGGAACATGACAGCAGCTTTACCTTAATGGATTTTTTTATTGACCACGCTCATGTAGGTGTTTTTTTTTTTTCTTGAAGTTTGGTGTCGATGTCGCAGAGTATCAAAGCTATTCTGAACGACTTATTAGCCTAACTCGATATCAGGTTGTTAGTCGAATAAACTATTCACTAAGTGTGTGCGTGCGTGCGATAAATGACGTATCCCTTTTTTACTCTTCGGTGATTAATCAAAGTTAAAGCTGTTGCAAAAAGTTCACAAGCCTATTATTATTATTATTTTACAAACAGCTGAAGTCCTCACTCATCGAAAGGAATTCGTTGTTTTTTTTTTTCAGTAACAAATATTGTTCTTCCAAGAGATCGTACTTGAGTTAAACTGAAATTAAAATTGAAATGCGATTATAAATCATGAAGAAACATTACATTCAATTCTAAAAAAAGAGAACAACGCTATAATTAGGCCCCAAGATTCTTTTAATTATGATAATAATCTTACTTCATTAGATTTATTAATCTGCACAAATATGAGCTGGATTTAAATAAATTCCTACGTCAAGAATAGAAAAGGAGTAAGTGGTATCTACGGAAACCCTCCTTATATTTTTAAAACCTCAAAATGTTATCATTTTGAGATTTTAAAAATATTATCACTAGTTCGAAACCGAGTATTAAATTACACGCCATGATAACAATTGTACCCCTTTATTATAATTTCTGGCTGAATATTCGTAATTTCTTCCTTATAATAACAACGAGAAAGAAAAATAAACTTAGCATGACATAAATAAGAAAAAAAAACAAAGAAAAAAAAACCAATTAGAGCAGCGAAGCATTTGAATAATTGGCAGAAGATAACTATCTCGAGTGGCTCAGTAAGGAAAAATATAATGCACAAAATGAATACGCTAAATGGGGCATTCAGTCTCCAAGAATGAAAGTCACAAAAGTTGCTTTTGTAGTTGTTTCTAAAAAAAAATTCTCCAGGGTTTCATTTAGATAAATGCTTTCCACAAGTCTTTATTGGATAAAAGAGAGAAACAGTTGTCGGCAATGACAACGCGGTTTTTTCACGGAATGTGTTGCTTACAAGTGGTTAAATGCCACTTGAAAAAGTGTAAAAAAATACAGATGATAATAAAACGAATTTTGAAAATAGTAAGATGATTCACGATATGATAACACACATCACATATTCATGTTACGCAGTTGGGTCTTATAATTCACTAGAACCTGTAACATTTGGAGAATGCAGCCCTTTGGGAAGAGATAAAATGATATAGATGACATCATGAAGATGTGAGTACAAATAGAGAATGGATATTGTAATATTAGAAAATGCAATTGACTATGTCGTGGCTGGTGGAAGGCTCCGTAATGTCACATTCAGTATTTAGTATTTATGGCGGCTAAAATAAGCAGAGAAAATAAGTGAGTCGACCAGAATAAAAGACCCAGAAATAAATTCCGTGTCATATCCTGATTGAATACTTTTGAATTTGAAAATGGAATATACAAAAACTATTTCTTAGTTCTGTTTTCGCTAGATATTACTATTTCTCATCTATTGATACATCCGCTTGCCTACTACAGATCTGTTGTTTGTGCATTACTGAATTGTGGCTTTGTTTTTTCTTACTTATCTCCAGGGGGAAGCTTGGTGACGTATATACATCATTGGAATGGATTTAGACAAGAATCATTGGTTCTAGGCTGTTCTAAAGCAAGAAAGGAGGATCTCGATTTAATTTAGAAAGTCAAGGGTGCCAGATAAGTTATGGAACTCAATCAGTTAATGTTATTTATCTCCTAGAAAACGAGTCGCGTGAAAACATTAAGGTTGGCAGATTTGGATTTACGGCTGAAGCAGTTCAGTCTCTGAGGCCAGTGGATGGTTTATGTTAGTTGCGTGTGTTCTAGAGGCTTCTGTTGGCTTGTTTTGCAGAAGATGAAAAATCCAGAGTTTCCGGGAGGAACACCCTGCTATTTCCGTATGAAACTGGGTTCTAATCCCGTAGATGGGATTCGAACCCAGGTCTTTCCAACCAAAGGAATCATGTTAAAAGTAATAATAATAATAATAATAATAATAATAATAATAATAATAATAATAATAATAATACGTTTTTAAAAAATAAAGTAGTAAAGTTAAATCTACTAAGCTGTGTTGTGGAAACATGCATCCAGCATCTCCCAAAGTTATTTACAAGTTCGCTTCCGCGTTGATGTACTTGTTGCTAGAAGCTTTTTTTAAAAGTAAAACCGGTTCAGTTGTTTTCAGTTAAAAAAATAAAGAAACCATGATAAGTTTAGGTGAAGAAGTGATACGATTAAAGAAAACAGAGAAATTTCAATGGGAAGAGGATATCATCTCACTTGTTTGAAAAATGTAAGATGATATTTCGACTTTTTTTTTTTATTCTACTCCAAGAACTATCTTCGTATTTTTCTAGAATATATATTATGAAAGGACAGCATTGTTAAAATTCTCGAATTAAAACATTCTTGGTGTTTCTCATTAGGAATAAAAAATAAAGAGCTAAAAAAATCAAGAAATACATAATGATAATGTATCATCATTATGTAATATATGTAATAATTATGTTATATTCAGGGGTGGCTCGTGCATAAGCACTGCGGAACTGCAGTACCCCCCAATTTTTCTCGATATATAAATTTATATTTATATTTGCTTGTAATATTTAATTTTTTCATCAATAATCTTATACAATTCTCTTATTTTGTATAAAAAATAATAAAAATCCATCCTGTAGCACTTAGGAGGGCGAAAGACGTTAGCAGCACCGTGTTTACCACAGTGTCATATTGCTACGCGCTCGCAAGCATATGCACGTCATAGTGAGATGATGCGAGCTATTAGCGTAATGCGGCACTGTCCGTCGCGCAGTTTCACTGTCGTTTATATGCAGTTTGCGTCAGTAGTAGAGTGTTCGTAGTGCTTATCGTGTTTACTCTGTCTCTTTAAATATTTGGAGATTACAATTAAAGTCATAAAATTTGTTACAGTTTTTATTTTAGAACATTATTGGGGTTATGATAATGGATTTTATTTTTAAGTAATTTTGAATTATACCAAACTGTATAATTTTATCGATAATAAACAATATTTTTTCACGTTTAATTTTTTTTTAACTTTTTACCATAATTTTGATATTTTATCCAAACACGTATACACTGTACTTAGTGTGTGTGTATATTTCGAAAGTTGCAGCACCCCCACGATTTCAAGCCACGAGCCGCCACTGAATTTCGAAGCGTGATCTCTCCAATGAAAGGGACTCATCCTCAACGAAGGATCTATGTAGGCTTGTATACGATTCACTTAAAGCATTTAAAAAAAAAATGTTGCAGTATTTTAAAAATGCAGTCGTATTAATAATATTTCGCAATTAAGTAAATAACGCTTTGAATAAACTCTAGTAGATTACGTAGAGCTTTTTCAAGTCTTATTTAGTGTGATAAGCAGGCCTGTAATCAGTAGCAACCAGTTAAAACCGTTAGCGAGAGTATGGATTCATTACGGTTTTTCTCAAAGAAAATAGCTCTGCGGGTATTTCCATTTTAGTAAGCGTTTCCTATACAAAAATCCATCATATGATTTAAAAATACAAAATGCTTAATGCTATTTTTTTTTGTATACGAGTCAGATGGGCATCTCGCCAATAAAGTATTTCTCCTACTATCATATTCATTGCTAAGAATGCTTGGATTTTATTTGTTTGGGAACCACTTGTATAGAAACTACTGTTGGAATACTTGGATGATAATATTGTGCTCACACTGTAATATGGCATTTGTTTCTTTAAAAATGTATAAACTTAAAAAAAATATATAATAAATATTTTAATTATGTTGCATCTAAAAAAACGAGAGAAGAGAATATATATTAAGTATTCTTCCTAGCTTCATCCCTATCTACTTTAATTCGGCAAATTTTATTTGTATGCTTAAGATGGAGTTCTTTTCTAATTTGCTGTAGACAACAAACTGCGTTTTAAAATGTATATTCAGGAGATTACTTTCAATTAAGGTTAGTTAACCGGTTTTAAACTTTTCTCCCCAATACATGGATTTTCATCCTACAAAACAGATCCGACCCTAGAAGACTAGCCTTAATGGCTACCGTCATAATTTCTAATAATAAAAATCAAATACAGATAAAAGAAATTACGTAAATTTCATCCATCAATGAACATCAATTGGAAATTCAGCGTTACGGGTGTTTCTAAGTCACATACGAAATAGTTACTAAATTCGTAATGCGACAGAAGTTGATAGTTATTAAGGATGACTGGTTATTTACTTATTGATAGAACCAAAATACCATCCTGTATCTAACTGCTTGCTATGTAATATTTAGTTCATTTCGATTTAAGTTTCGAGGATAATATTGCTCACTCAGCGTTGTAGCCCAGTTAATTCCTCTCTCCTCTTTGATGATATATTGATGTGTAGCTGAATATTACTATGAATGTTACAGTTCGTTACAGGCAACCATCAGGACTTGTACAGTGAATCCTTTAATTTGCCACCTTTCTCGATAACAGCTAATAGTTTAGACAACTTATGGAAGTTATCCAAAAAAAAAAAAATTTTTTTTTAGTTTGAAACGATCCTGGTGTGAACATGAATATTCACAACTGTGTCTGAATCGGTTAATAATAAATGTTGAGAATAATACAGCACAGCTCAAGATGAAAAAACTGTCATCGTCCGCTTATCGAAGAGATGGGGAGATGGCCAAGTAGATTCGTGGTATTATATAAGCGATAGTTTCACAATTCAGTTACTATTGCGTGCTTTTAAACAAGGTCTCCAAAAGGGACACAATATGAGTGTATGCCTTACAGTTTTTATTCGAAAAAGCACTTTTATACAGCTTTATGATTTATTCTTTCCCTTACACAACGAGGACGCTGTTCTGAGAGGAACATTGAAGGTGTGTATGTGCGTGCGTGCGTGTGTAGAATGCCATTATAGCTTTACTGTCGGGATCAGCTTTTCAGTTTTCCCCCCCTCACTTGTATGTGACGGTGGAGATTAGAACCTGGCTGACGAATTCTTCAAATTCCACATGCGCTCAAGATCGATCGAAGAAACAGAAAAAAAGGGGGACATCAAGAAGGACAAAACTGAGTTACACTTCAACCGAATTGCCGCTTGATCCATGACAGCAATACAACCTCTTTGGAAAGACCTTTGATTAATTTTGTTTTTTAATGTCGAGTGAGAACGCGATCGGGAATATTAAAGGTTAGTAGAGTAGAGTAGAATACGTTATTTTCGAAATAGAAAGAGAGAGAGAGAGAAAGAGATTAACTTTTCCAAATTTAATTTTCATAACCGATATAGTATTACTGGAATCTGTAACTACTTTAGAATTGCTGACATTTGTTTCCCTATTTTTAATCAGTCTAATATTATTTATAATTTTCAATGAGATTAAAACTCTGTTCTGTAAATGTCGTAGTAAAAAAAAAATATACTTTATCTTTCTTTTTTTACATTACTACAACATACCTAATGAAATTTGATGTAGGTTACGCCCTCTAGAGGCTAAAGTTATCATGCGTGCTTGCATTATTTAGGTTCGTTTAATGTGTTTAATACGTTACTCTTTGCATTTATTCAATTATTTTTTTTGTCTTATTGAAATCAGTAATTCTAATATTTTGATTGAATTCGGCTATGCCTCTAGGAATGTAACGTCGCTGTAAACAAATTTTAAATATTTTTGCAAAATCGTCGAGAGACAAATCGCAAATTGAAACTTAATATAAACATAAATTTCATGTTCATATTAAAAGTCAAATTTCACTATTATTAGTAGTTTATTAAGAGAGAGAGAGAGAGAGAGAGTATTCAGACAACTCTCGCCATCTTGTGGTCCTAAATCTTAAGATGTATATTACTGTCTGAAATAATGGGAGTTGTACGGTCGAATTTTGAGTTTTAAAATTTAAAATTAAAAATAAAATAATTTTATTTTATTTACACATGTGATTAATTTAAAATGATTTAGAATCGATTTATCTTCCATTAGATACAATATTATGTGTCCACTTGTTGAAACAAAAGCGTCGATAAGTAAATTGATAAATAATAAAATTCGACTAAAAGTAAATTAAATTTAAAAATCTCAACTATATTAAGTAGAAAAGTAAAAATAAGTAACATTTATGCAGATCGAAATCTAAGCATATTTATAAAAATCCATATGTGTCCAAATCTGGACATAGCAATCCAGATGCAACTGAGTCAGATCTTTATATGTAGAAGTATAATAGCCTTGTCAGTATGTTCTTCAACATTCCAGTGATTTATCGAACTATTCTGCCCACAGTGCATCACATTGATAGTGATGCGCTGTTTGTAAGCTTTTCATCCCAAAGTGCATGACTCTTTGGCATGAACTTTGCTACATTAAACTCAATGACTGTTTTCCCATATCAGTCGATAATTCTGCAGAATCTCTGTATTACCTTTATTAACTATTGCCCTCGTCGTTTTCGCATCGTCAGCAAACAACAACTGGATGGAAATTCCCTTTCAAATCATTACCGATATGACTAATGTACAAATTAAACAAAAGTACATTCAGGAACGTAGCTTGCCCTCTTATACGACAATGAGCCTTCAAAAATAATTATAAATAATAAATAGAAATCCTCTAACATCCAGAGCTATAAAAATGATCTTTATTATTTTTAATTAAAGATAATTATTTTAAGTTTAAAAAAACACCAAAATAAATAAATACAAAAAATTAAAGCTAGTCAAATGAACATATAAATGGACGAATGCTCAATTTATTAAGTATAATGCAACATTTCGTATGTATAATGAGTCCTGTGATATTCATTGCAGATACTTTAATTCGAGTGATACCAAATTAAGCAAAATTAGATTCCCTTTACAGCTTGTACTGCCCATTCTTTCATTTATTTTTTTTTTTTTTCCAAAACAAACTAGAACATCATTTGGCAATTCATTTTCATCGACGCTAGTCTGCATTTATTTTCTTAATGGGATTGTGAAAAACACAGACGTCATCGGAAACCGTTACGGACTTCTTCAGACGTCATGTATTCCCTTTAAAATACCCTGGCGACAGTGAGGAGTTCTATCTTCATCTCTTTTGTTGGTATCAGACAAATGTTACGCTTCGGTTGGCACGCCTTCTTATCTCTCATTGTATATGAAGTACTACTTTAACCGATCTGTTCCCACACGGTCTTTAACCACCATTCCTGTCCCTTCCGCATGATTTATATCTTCGATTAATAGTATTTCCGTAAAGAAATAACCCAATTATAATAAATACAATATACAATAAATAATGTAATAATAATCACCTAGCATAATAACGAACATAATGCAAGTTAATATTGAAAATGGTTTCAAAATATTATGTTCGTTTTTACTATTCAATGGAAGCACCTATATGTGAGTTCTTTTATTATCTTGAGCTATGGACCGAATAAATACTGGTTATAACCTAAGTGATTCTTCTAGATTAGCTGTCATTAAGATATGATTCCTCAACATAACCTCAGAATGTGAAAGATTACTCTCATTTTTATATATGAGTAGTTTTAGTGACTCGCTTATTGTTTTTATGATAATTCCAATTTTTTTAGTGGAATTATCGTTTTAGGAAACTGTAGTATACATTAATACTATGGGATAAATAAGGATTAGATAATCTAGGAATTTTCTATTGACCAAACATGTGCTCTTTCAAGCTACTTCGGGCTGTAACCAGAGTAGAATGGTGGCCTTACATCTGTTGACGAAAATCATTTATTACCTAAACCACATACATCTACACCATTGTGGCATTAAAAGTCTGTCGGTGGTAAAGTGGAGATTGTCCACTCTACTAAGCAAGCCAGTATTCTGTGAACATTGACTTATTTAGGGTTCTGTGAATTGTTTATCTTTTCTGATACCATAGGTTAATGTTCAGTTTGATACACGGTATTTATTGTATTCATTTCTATGAAAAAATGTCAGTACCTTTTCATCGGTAGATCTCTCTTAGATCTAAAAGTGATCAATTTAGAAGTAACTGTATGATTTACATGCTTTGAATACTAAAGTTATTCATAAAATTCTTCGGTATACAAGAACATTTTGCTTAGCTGTCTCTTGTAGCAATCCAGAATCACCAAATACATATTTCGTGTTACAGTAATAAGTAGATCCAACAGTAATATTGAGGAGTAATATTGCCGGCCTGGCTGGCCGAATGGTTCGTATCCACTCTCCAGTCAAAAGGCTGTAGGCTCGAATCCCGCCGTGGGCGTGGATGTTCGTGATTGTCTGTGAAAATACTAGTGGTGGTGGTGGTGGTCGGCGGTAGATGGCGTTGGTGTAGTTGCGGTTTGTTGTAGTTGGTGGATTGAGTGAGTGGAGGAGACAGAGTTGTAAAGTAGATGCCCCTCGATAAATCTTTAAACTCCCTAGAGGCGTCATGTAATAATAATATACAAGGGCGTGCTGAAAAGTTATGATAATCACCATGAAGAAATTGACATGTCATCTTATACATTCTAAAAAAAATTATTACAATGATGAAACACGAGGGTTAAAAGGTTTTAAAATATGTTCTTTCTTGTGGTTATATCGGTTGCTTTACTATCATTTTTCTCCTAGGTGTTTATCAGAACTTTTCAGCCTCCCCCTTTCCTCTCGTAATTGTATTAATCAAACTGTATTTGATTAATACAGTTTGTTTTAATGCTAGACTCTGTAGAAGTTCACAGGATTCTTAAGGCGTTAAATTTCATATAAAAATGAAATCTCTTTTGCTTTCACTCCCAGAGTTGGACAGTTTCTGTGTTATATTAAAACATTACCTAACTGTCAGTATTTGCATGGATTAGTTTCATTAATAATATTCAGTTTTTTCCGCTTCTAGACCGGATTCATACTCCGATCTTTCCAACTAAAGGACAATTTGGATATCTGTACTGTACGCAAAGTAAATTAAAATGCCATATTACTCTACGTTTAGAAATATTAAAAAATAAAATATATCCTAGGAGTGACCACTTAAAGGACTCTAAACATCTAGTTACTAAACATCTCATGTATTCTTTCAGTTTATTTTCTAACTGCAGCAACCTTTGAACCGTTCATAGCATCTCATACCACTGCAGATATTTTTTGTTATATCGAAATGAAGAGATTCAAATAATCGCTTACAGTTTTGTGTTAGAGATTTTCTGTGCTCAATTGTGTAGTTGTCAATGGATGGAGTTGGCTTATTAAAACAGCTACCAAGTCTTATGAAATTTCTGAAATCTTCAGAGGTTCGAATGCAAGTTATCTGGGCTTACCCTCTTCAAGAATGCTGCTAAGAGGGGGGAAAAAAAAGAAAATCTTTAACTTCTCTAGAAATTGGGCCAATAATACACCGCAAGGTTACCTTCCATAGACGAGAGTTGGCATCTCTTGTATATTCCAATTATTCTACCGAAAACTCCATCTCTTAACCTAACCACGAATGACTGCATTACACCGGGCGACGACCTGTCTAACATACACGTGACCTCATCGATTTCCAAGCCAAATGCCGCTGAACGAGTTCTGGAAACAGGGAGTCGGGGGAAAAAGGGTATGTAAGGGAAAAAAACGGATACCGCAGGATTGGCAGTCGCGACTACAGAAATAATGGCAGTTTTGCGTGTGAGTGCGTTTGTTGTGCATTCATACATTATTGATGGCGCCACTCTAGTACACAGTGTAGTAAACTTGGGGGTGTTTATATCAACGGGGGGGGGGAGAAAACGAAACACCGCAAGCACTATATTCACGTAAATGCCAGATTAACCTTTTACCTGAACGTCAGCATGTTGTGCAAGGGGCTTCAGTCACACACTCTGACTCGCTAAAAAACGATGACTTCTAAAAACACAATAGTTCTAGAAAAGCGTGTTAAACCTGAAGGGTTTATTAGTGAGAAAATAGCCCTCAGAAGCAACCCCTCCCCCTAACAGAGCGTTAGGGGAGGATGATATTTGCAATGTGGCATCTAATCGTAGCCTTTCGGCAAATTTCAATTGCAACATCTTGACTAGTATTTAGACCACAGCTTAACGACTTACAGTAATTGGTAAAGGCAACACACAAAACCATAAGAAAATCACCAAGGGATTATGCATGATGTGCAGCCGAATGTCGTAACCTCATACACGGTTAAGGTACTAGTAACGAATCTTTGTTATTTTGTTAGATAACGTAGCCCTAATAGTATTTATTAACCTTTTTTACATCTTTTCATATGTAACAGAAAGTGTTAATAACTAAGAGATTATCTCTTCCAGAAAGGCTCTGTAAAGAGCAGGAATATTAACTTCATGATAAATTTACCGGTAGATTAATTCTTTGCTTAGCGGCAAACCTTTGCTATGAATCTGGCATTAGAAATCAGTAGACTTCGCAGTTGCGGTTCTTGACTTCAACTCCATACGTGTTAAGCCCAAGCACAATAATCATTGCCAGTAATTTTGGTGATGAATTTTTTTGAGATTAAGAAAAGATGTCTAATGCTCAGTTTGTGGAAGTTAACATGTATGCTCTTTCTTCTGACCATGAATTATGTTTTCCAGAAGTATTTGTGAAACTTGATTTTGAACACAGTCAGGACGTTGGACAATTGCGTGACATATCAATATTAGGGAACTTTTAACAGTCGTTAAACAACACACTCAAAACCTACTGATTTTGCAATTTTATCAAGGCTTTATGGACGAAATGAAGACAGCATTTGATGTTAAAACTAAATAAATTGTTAGAAGAACATGAATCTACACAAATTAACAACGATTTTCTTCTACAATGACGCCTGGCACGTGTCAGCTGTCTCTCGCTCTCTGTAGAATTTATATCCTCTTCATATCCTCCTCAAATCTCCGAAGTATTCTCTTCTGGAAGCATCTGGGTGTTTATAAGATATCCTGTTGCTGTGGTCTTGCTTACATAAAACCAACAAGCTGAAGTTTTGAGCTCAGAAAGAAAGAACATATGTTTTTATAGTTGTAAAATACAATTAAAATTTAAATTTTATAACATGTTATTTTTTTTAATTTAATTTCTTCTAATTTGCACGTATGATTAAGTGAAAGTAATTTTTAGTAAAATTGTATTGAACACTCAAAAATTTACTAAGCAGATAATCAGTTCCAGTTTGAAAACTGAAATTAAATAACCAATGAATATATTACCCTTTGTACTCGTATTAATATATTGGCATATACAGTTGTCTAGAGATATTTCATCTGGTCATCGGCGCTAATTGGACAGCTTATTAGATGAGCTCCATTATACAAGGAATCAACTGTCTTGTCAAAGAGAGTATTACATATCGGTACTAGGCTATATGAGAAACGCAGATACAGAATCTATTTATGCATGCAATGAGCGTAAGCAAAAAAAAAAAAAAAAATCCCAACAACTGAAAAGCGAAAAATATGAACAGCTGAAAATCCTGGGTTCGAGTCCCACTTAGGAACTCGAACCCAGGTCTTTTCTCTCAAAACACTGAGCTACGGATGCTTTGACAAGACATGAATCCTTCAGGGATTGTTCCAGAAGCATGACGGTGACTTTACTGTATCTTATTGCCGTGCTCAATCACTGGATCGTAACCTCATTGAGTGTCTGTGGGATAAGATGGAACGCTCTCCTCGACCAAGAGATCTGACGCAGTTCAATAGAAAGAACAACAGTGAAGTGAGATCGAATCTGCATGGGCTAGCATCCCCGTGGAATGATTTCGGAACCTCATGAAGGCCATCTTCAGAAAAGTTGGAGATCTCTATGCATACTGAATGACCACGTTAGTAATAAGTTAGCAATAACGAGTGGCATCTCTTGTCTAAGGTGCTAAAAGGTGCTACTCACTATTCAATAATTATAACCAATAAAAGGACCACTAAGTTTGCATAGAGATACGTGATTCTTTTAGGGACAAAATTTTACTGACGAAAATGATATTGTAATGTTCGTTTCGATCAGAAAAATATATTAAAATAGAAGTCAGCCACTTTTTCCTGAATTTATAGAAAAAATTCTGGTTTTCTTTCATTGGAGGCAGTAAATATTGTTGTTTACATCTGGTATGAGTAATACTTTAGAGGATTCTGCTTTTGGTTCTTTCTGTCTTGTATATAATCCCTAGAGAAGATACTTCTTCTTTTCATAGTACATTGCAATCTGAAGCCGGCATGCATACTCGATGAATTTCAAGAAACTATATATGTGATAGATATAATCCTCTTCTTGTAGTATACAGATAACAAATATACTGATATATTTTTTGAAGTTTGAACATGTTCTGGTCCATGGAGAATAAAAAAGGAAGAAATTCCCATTTCTTTTTATCATGTGATCGCTTCTGAGATTGCGCTGTTATGATTACACTATCTGGTAGATGTAAAAATTGCATACTTACCTTAGCGAAAAATGGTATTTTACGTAATGCTTACCGCACACAAGCCTAAGCTGGTTAGACAAAAGAGCAAACTAGTAGTTGAATTGCTTATTCTCGAATACAGAAGGGAGCCTTATATATGGCAAGACGCTCGTTAATATGCAAAGTTCTGGCATCTTATTAAAGTGCCTGCAAACACTTGTAGCTTCATAACAGTGTATCTTATTAACATGATTTTAAGAAAGTTCTGGTTAGAATATTAAAGGATGGATGCAGTGGTTTCTGTTTGTTGTCTGACTTATGTAAAAGAAGAAGAGAAAGAGAAAATTAAATTTTTTATCTCTTCTCACTATTCGTGAATGGCAAAGTGCATTTGACTTCTGAAAGTGCAATAAATATAACTTGTGTTAGATTCAAATCTTTCGTATTTAAGCCGCTTTATATAGATTTGTTTTTATTTTGGAACAGCTATAAATTTATAATGCCTTATATTATAAATTTATAGCTTACATCGCATCGAAACGATACTGGTAACTGTTTTTCTTTAGAATACTCAACCAACAGTTCCTCTGCGGAGCTGTTCGATATTCTGTGCTTCATAGGTTAGCATATGTTCAATAATTTAAACAACGACAAAAAAGAGGAGAAAGTGGGAGTTGGAGAATATAAGTTCCTGTTTCTCCAATTTTTATTCTTGATTTTAGAAAAATGAGATTAAATTAATTGCCTTTTCTGGAATATTGTGAATTTCTGGTGTTAGTAATGAAATTCATAACTTTTCCGCTGTTTTTTTTTTTTTTATTGTAATGATGAATAGTGTTTTAGAACTACTGACAATTGGAGAGGGGGGGGGACTCTTTGATCATAAGTGTACAGTATAGGAAAACACACGGGAGTAGTTAGCAGAAAATGAATAAAGAAAATTGTGACATGGAATTATATGTTCGTGATTATTGATATAAAAGTAAAGTTAGGATTTTTAAACAGAAGATGAGATAAAAAACTTAATGATACGTTAACTCATTTGCTGATGGGTTAACCGATTTAGATAATTGGAAAATATATAATTCAAAAGAAATCACAGAAGCTGTTTTGTACTTTTACAGAGAGAGAGAGAGAGAGAGCGAAGACATGGAAGATGATAACGAGGATGTGGGTGGATAGAAGCAATGGTGAACTTTGTCTTACGTTACTCAAATAAAATTATGGATGACCAGAGAGATAGCAGATGATTTTTGAACGAAAATATCACCAGTTATTTTAAAGTCAGGATTATTGTTTACAATTACGATAAGTAGCAACTAAAACACTACTCTAAAAATATTTTTCGATTAGCACACGAACAGCAAAAGTGTTGAACAATTGTGACAGATGCAAAAGTCACCGCCATTAATACGTACATCAAACGCCCACAGTCGGCGTGATCTAGAGATGCACCAAGATTATTGATGTCTGAATGCAAGGTGATTTTAGGGCCTTTCGTCTCTGTTTAATGCCATTTAATTAAAACTGGTTGTTTCTCTGCATTGTCTTTCAAGTGTCTGTTGGTTCTCTGAATTCCACTAGCATGTATATTGAATCTAGCATTCCTTTGAATAGAGGTTGAAACATTAGTAAAAACGATATTAAAAATAAAAAAGCATAAAAAATTTACATAGGAAAAGTGAAGTGCCGTACTTCTTAAAACACAATGTTAGATTGTAATCAGGAGTTCTGAATTTAGGCCTATATCTCAATGCAATATTGAAAGCCAGTTCTGGTGGAATAATGGTTGAATTTTCTGATGACAAAAAAGACACTGGAATGGGAAAAGCCGTATGCAACTACATGATGTTCTCTGATCTTTTTTAAAGTGAAGATGAAGAAAAGGAAGATCCTTTCCATTCGTAATATTTGTACGAGTTCATGAAAATATCGCAAAAAAACTGTCTGTCAGTCTTTTGCGTACTTTTCATCCCATAGGCAATTAAAATTGAAAGAACACGTCATTTACGTTGCTCATTTCTATTCTTCAGTACTTTGCAGCGATTCGGGAAATTTTTTTCTTTTTTTTTCCCCTTTTTTTTTTATCGAAAACACACGTGGTTGTTGTCCTAGATTGTCTGACGGCGACGGCGATATCAATATGTTTCTAAGAATTGTGAGGGGATAACAGCGTGTAAGAGAGAGAGAGAGTAAAACGATTGTGTTTCGATGCAATATTTCACCGATTTCTCGAAGCATACCGACCAAGCCGACTCTTGTGTTGCTATAGTTACCGCGTCATATCACTGCTAATAATATCTCGCGTGAGAAACTGTCAAGCAATTCTTCCTATAGCTAAAGCTGTGTTTATGGCTCATTCCCAACAGGTTTTAGAATCTATTATGTTAAATTCTTTACATAAGGAAGCCTTTATTGGCTTTGGCAGAATCACTTTTTTTTTTCAGACTACAGTGTTTCCAAGTTTCTTTGTTTGAATTTAATATCCAGGCATGCTAATTGCCGAGTGTCAGACATCGGTACAATAGCAGCGAAAAAAAAAAGAATAGAAAAAATGAAAAAAAGGAAAAGTCTGTTATTTAACCTCAAACTATTTTTAAAACCCAGTGTCTAAACTGAATTAAAAAAAAATAAAAATATCAGTCATATGTACAGTGTGCATGAAACCTTCATTTCGAACGTAGAACGGTACTGCATGCCGTCAGTCAGATAGTATACGCCCAGGAAAACGGTCAACAACGTCTGAAGAGGCTTTCCGATCAGAGGGATAATCCCAACATCACATTCTCTTCCAGGTAGTGCCTGAAGGGAGAAGATCCTGTAGTGGTAAGGGGAAAGCAGGCACTGTCCGTGTTACGTTATTATGGAAAGGATGTTGTCATGTCCAAGAGTGTAATCCCATCGCACTGCCTGTCCCTACTCTATCTTTTCATATATTTTCCAATCTAAAAAGAAACGCGCAACTAAAATGACAGTGTCACTGTAATTAAAATAAACCTCTCTCACAAACTAATTTCAGCAAAATAATAAATTAAAAATAAAATTAATTAACTTTCACATCTACTTTATCATCATCTTAAACGCTGATGTAAATTATTCACAAACATCCAGACCACATCTTCTATTCTTGACAGAAATTCAAATTATATCTACAGCAGTCGCAGAAATTTAGAATCTCCCAACATCCCCGTTCCAAAACTACTGACCAACGTGACAGAAATGTGAAACTATTTGCTGTCATCAAGAACTTAACACAAATTGTACATTTATCAATTCAAAAACTTTACAACCCTCTTCCCAATACCCTTGATATTTTCTTAATCAGTTTTCCTTCCAGATATACCGAAGAAGTCACTTCTTCTCTCTGTAACTCGGACCATATCTTGTGTAAGTCTACTCTCTCAAAGAAATCCCTCCAGCCATTCCCACCCTTGTATCCTTTGGTACTACAAAGGTACTAAATGGAACGACCTCTGAATCTTTTCCTTTCGATGGTCACACTACTGCTTCTACCCTTATGATCGGAACACCTTCTCTGAGTATATCTCAGAAATGATTCTCATTTTCATTGAGGTCTTTATTTCCATTCTATCCAAAATTTCCACCCACTTGACAAACTTTGGTTTAAGAAAAGGTGTACCAAAGTAGTTGAAAAAAAATCGACATACTGCAGGTGGCTTGCAACAAGAACCTCGGTTCATAATCCACCTGCACTGAAGCATGCAGTAAATGCGAAAAACTATCAGCGAATTCAAATATTAATTTGTAAGTTTCAATAGCAAAAAAAACTCTCCTCCTCCTACCCGAATTAAAATTTCTTTCTAGTCACTTACAAAAGCCATCGACGCAACTTTTGTTCATTACTCTCTCTCTCTCTCTCTCTCATATACACACGCATCCAGATTGCATCACTGTTACAACACCAAAAGCCAAATCCTCCTGGCATCACTCTTTTTCTTCCAACTCCTGCACAGATGATGAAGGTACATTGCCTCCTACAGTTCCAGAAACTGACTCGTTGATTACTGCCTCTTACAGTAATCAACGGCCACCCGTATAGATTCCACTAGGCTAGTTCTACAAGTGACCTCTTTCTCTCTTAGAACTTCGCTACCAATACAAGAGAACCTTAGGGTTCTAATGCTTACCCTCTTTTTCTTACACATAAATTAACTATTCTCAATCACCACTAATCCTATCCATACCTTTCCTGATGTTAGTACTTTCCATTCATCCTGCTCATTCGACAAACTATGCAGTTCATCCCGAGCTTCAAGATCTCCATCAACCAATGCTTTAAATTGAGATCTCTATACCGTCCTTTAATACTACTAAACAGCAGTCTTGCACTTTTGTTTTCTCGAAAAAGGGACCTCAACTCACCTCCTCTTTCACTCAGTATTACACAAATCACCACAGAATCAAATCTCCCTCCTTGGACTACATTTATCTCCAACCTCCAACACGTCGCATCAATAGCTTTCTCAATCGTCTTAAAAAACTAAGGTCTCGTCTTAAAAAAACTAAGAAAACTTAAATCCCTCGAGATGATACTTTTAATCCAACCAGTAGTACTTTTTAGCCTCTTTTCATCCGCTGTTGGACCAATGTCCACCATCTCATGTCAAATATTTGTAGATCATTCCTCCGTCTTGTTCTTTGGTGCTCTTTCCTTCTCTTAGTATCCACTAAGTGTTTAATTTTGTCTACCTTTTGTCTAGCAGTCTTAATATGGCCAGCCTCTCTCCACTAACATAGTTGACAACACTTCACAGTATCTTCTACTCCAGCCACCTATCTAATTCTAGTATTTCTTATTCTATCCCAATGTGGAGCATTCTTCTGTCCAAAGCTTTTTGGGACACACGCAACCTCTCTTCCTGTTTATTAGTTGTTGCATGTCTCACTTACATAGGTAAACACTGGAATAATGAATATTTTAAAGAGCTTTCATTTTAGGCTTATAAGTAAATCTCCTAACAGATCATCTTTATATAGCCAACATTCTTTGTTTCTTTGTATGATTCTTGTACTCATTTTGTTTCTTATTTTTCCTTAAAACTAATTGACCAAGATAAATATTGTCCTCCACAATTTCAATATGATCATCTGTCAATTTTAGTTCGATTTCATCTGCATTTGTCATCCTTTTAGTTTTAGTTAGATTAATCTTTAAACCTTTTTTTTCCCTGCTTTCTCCATTCAAGGTCATTTAGCATTTTCTGAGTTTCTTCTTTATTTTTTCCTAGAAGAACCAGCTACTATCTCTATACAAATCCTAAATATACCCACCTCCATTAGAATTCTGTTCACATATTTGAGGTTGCACGCCTAAAACTTCCCTTAAAATTCTTGATGAAGACTATAAGAGAGCGATTCGGGTGATAGTTGACCCATGTTCCCTCACAAATTCGCTTCATCCCTTCTTTCATAGACGTTTATCTGTATGTCTTTTCTGTAGAGTTTCTACTGAGGTGGCAATCATAACTTCTCCGTTTTTCTAATAAGCCTGTTAAAACAAGAGCATCAGTTTCCCAATTGATGCTCTTGTTTTACACTTCGATGTGTTTGTAAATGCAAACACATCGAACTGTTTCTTCTCTTCCTCATCCATTCCATCTACCTCTGTCCTCTAGAAGAGTCTTATTCATGATATTACAACCTCCAACTCTTCAGAGATTTCGTCTTTTCGTAATCATAACTTGCACCCCTCCCCTTTTCCCTCAACACACACGTTTCGTGAATAGAATCGATATAAAAAAAAACAGTTTTAATTTCGTTTTTTATTTCTTTATAACTCTATTACGAAATCTCTGTTTATATGTGGATTTATTTGGAAATAATCTTATAGATTTTTCACCATCTGTAGATTTTTACCAAGACAGACGGGGATAAGACTTCAATTTCCATCACATTCTCCTTCTATTATAGCTTTCTTCTTCCCCTCTCTAAAATCCCCAGTCGCTGGTTTAAATTTCCTATTTTTCTCATCCGAGAGAATTGGTTGTCAACACGCATACTGCATATAACTGACGAGATGCTTTTTTTTCTTTCTTATGGTCATTATTTCAAAAAAAAATCCTTCTAGACGGAAATCTCCGATGCAATCAATAAATGCCATATGGAGTTTCTAGATTAAATTTCCTACTTTTCCATGGAAGTTTTTTATTTATCATTTCATGAGGAGATTACCATCAACAGTATAGAAAAACGGTTTGATTTCATTCGCCTATTAAATTAGAAATTATTCTGTTGATTGCCTAAATTTCGAAGTTTTCTAGTATTTCTCATCTTGGAGTTAAAAGTTCGATTTTTAAATAAATGATTATAGAAGAAAAAAAATGCAGTAGAAAAGCTTGCTTGGAACTTGGTCAAAATACTTAATGAAGAATGCCGAATAATGACCGATTGATTACAAATGAAAAAAAAGTATTTTATGCTATTATTATTATTATCATTATTGATATTGTTATTATTATTATTATTATTATTATTATTATCATTCTTTTATTCACATAATTGATGCACAATCAAAAGAAGATATCATATAAATAAAAATTTAACTGGTGATACAGAATAATTCAGATTCTGCACAAGAATCTAAGAATACTCCGTCAGGCAGCTTCGTAAAATATGGACTGTTCCAAGTAATGCTGTTTTTTGTAGGTCATATGGGGTCACTTCATTGATTTATTGATTTTTAATTGCTGTAAACAGTTGGATAGCTTCTTTGAAATTGCGCCAAGTGCACCGATAACTATTGGGATGACTTTGGTGTGTTTAAGCCACAGTCGGCCAACTTCGATTGCGAGATCTCGATATTTAGTAATTTTTTCCAGTTCTTTGTTGTTAATGTTGTTATCACTGGGCTTCATATATTTTAATTTTCTGTGCAGTCGCTGTAATGCTTTGTTTTAACTCTTCTTTAAGTTCGTAACTTCAGCAATTGTTTTGTTAGCAAATTATATGTGTTAATCAGTTTGTTTTTGATGTTATTAATTTTCAGCCGTCCTGCTTTAAAACTCTTTAAGTTGCTTAGATCAGCTCGAAGTTTGTTGACCTTTCGTTCTAACTGTATTTTCCATGGTGCAGATTGTTTCATATTCGGCTTTTGCTCTTTCGGTTTGCAACCAAGCTTCACTGAAATGATATAGGCTGTGCAATGTAGGAGCTGATTTGTTTCCTTTATACTGTTGGTCGTGATGGTTTCAATTACAGCATTTGCGTCTAAGAGGAGCTGTTTTAGCTTTGATTGTTGTAAAGCTTTTAATGGTGGTAATCTTATACGTCATTTATGGAGTTCATATGTTCCAATATCCCTGACTTCATTTTACACTGTACTTCTATCAAAACATTCTGAGGAATGTCGTCAGCTTGATGTTTACTGAGTTGAATTCCAAAGTTTGATGTAGTTACCTCCTGATGATTTGCTGTTACTGGAGTTGTTGATTTATTACGTAACTCTTGCAGCTCAAGTTCAGTAAATATTTTGTTACGGAAAATGAAATTCGTTTGGTCCATGAGCCTTTGTTATGTTATTGCAGATTCTGGGAATTTTTGTTTCCAAATTAAATGCATACATTTTCTGAAACCTTGTTTTTCTGGCGCTGATCTGTAAAAGCATTTTATAACTTCTCTGTTTTCTTCTACAGTCCATTTTTTACGTTTGGTTTCTTCCAGTCGCTTTTCAGCTTCCTGCCCTGATTGCCCAGCAAGGAGAGCTGGGTCCTGTAGCCCACTTGTCGCCTGATGCCCAGGATCCCCAACATCTAACGCAGTCCTTGATGACCCCGGGCGTCGACTGATCCGGTATGGATCTCTTCTTCCTTTTCACCATTAAGATGGGCGATGGAACACTGTTAGTCTGGCTCCTCAGTTGAGACCTGTCTGACAAGGGTGGCTCTGCTGGCAGCTATGCAACCGCCAGAATAGCTCTCAACATCAATGATGCACGCAAGCCCCACCGCCACGACAAGGCCGTGTTCCTTCGAAGGGATTATTATTATTATTATTATTAGTCTTCCACAAGGAGACATATCCATACAGGATGAACCCTACGAAATATTAAGATTCATATTTATGTTTGTTGGGAAAAAACCGGAGCGCTCGGAAGAAAACTAACTCCAAAGCAAATTCACGCAAGTTATCCTCGTGTTCTTCTTATTTACAAGTCAGAGCCTCCGTAGCTCAGTTGGTTGGAAAGAGCCTGATTCGGATCTCGTCTATGACGTGAGTTATCTGATCTCATACGGGAGTGGAGGATTTTTTTCTCTAAAAAAATTGAGTTTTTCGTCCCTAAACCTGCCACGAGAAAACGCGCAATTCACAGACAAAATATACATTATAATCAATAGTTTCATAAGATGGCACTACTGCTATAGGGGTCACCTTTTTTATGCTACTAAAATGATTAGATTTTATGAAACTACTTATTTTAGTGACAACTTGGAATGCTTAAGATATCGCATGGAAAATGTGCAAACCAAGGAATCAATCTACCTTGAAAATGGAACATTTAAATCTCATGTTTATACACCTAATTCATGCTATAGAAGCTTATTGGATGCTACGAAATGTGAAGTATTCAACTTCCCGTGCGATAACATTACCAGTAATGTATAATCTATTTAGGAACTGTAACACCTCAGTATTTGCTGGCTTAGATTTTCATCGATGTATGCTATTCATAAAAATTATTGCCATCATATCCTTGAATTAAAGTTTGAAGCGTATCGATAAATCTCTCTCTCTCTCTCTCTCTCTCTCTCTCTCTCTCGCTCTCTCTCGCACTTATTTATCTTTTCTTTGGAACTGTCCAATGATCATATTACACATTTAACGTTATCTTATTTCCCGTTTCCTTCGGAGGTCACGTGCTTGTGCTGCCATCGTAATACTGTAATGGCCATGCTGCTATCATTAAAATAATGAGGGAAATGGGCTCTAAACTCTTCGACTAATATATATTTTCTTCTTCTAAGCATTATTTAAAGAATTGCATAATAACAAATAGATTTATGGTTTAATATGTAGTGTGGATTAATAGAAATTATCGTGTGATAGGAATCGTTATGCCATCATCCTACTGTTCGATTGTACTGAAGACAACAAATTAGCGATGGTGTAAAAGGAAAATAGAAATGAACAGTCACAATCACAGGTAGGAATATTCGGCTTTTCATTATAACTCAATGCATTGGTCTTTGCAACATTGTAGACGTATGCCGATGTGTTTTGGGCCAGAGTTCAACCTTTCAACTTTCCATTCACAGGTGAGTTCGTATTAGTTTAAAATGAAAATATGTGGTTTTTTAAGGATTATTGATGAAGCTTAAAAATCGTTTTGGTTCAGAACTTAAGCCGTACCCACTGATGATATATCTGAAGTGTGTATCAATTGTAAATTGAAGTCCATTAGCACCATTGATAGGCTATGGATTAGATGATAATCCTATCTTAAAGCCCATGCCTTTCTGCTCTAGGTTTTCCAATAAGCAAGCAAGATAAATAATCTCACATTCAGCGATTAAAAGGGTTCAATCCCTAAAGATATCTAGTATCTATGTCAATAGGTTATAAGCCGATAGCATTTTGGCAGCATTGCTCTTTTTTTAAAAAGAAAAACAAAAACCAGCCATGGAGATGGACGAATGATTTTTTTTTAAATATATATTATTCTTCTTTGAGTTTGACGTTTCTTTATAATTCGATAGACTGGTTAGTTTCATGTGTTTGAACACATTTAGAGGAAAGTGGAGGAATTACTGAGTGGTCAACAATGTTCAACAATGTCCTATCAGCAGAAAGTGAAATCTATGTGATGGATCGGAGTGAATCGTTGAGAGACAGGCCGTTAATCAGCCTAGTCGCTCCCTTCTGCACGAGCCAAAGATTTTTAAGAAGCTCTTCCGGAAACCATCCAACATTTGAGAAAGTATTCTAGTCTAAGACAGAGATGGAATTTCTCCAAAGGCAACATTTATTCTGTAAAAATGTACACCAGGAATGAAAGTAGGAAAAACTAGTTTCCTTAATGATGTTTAAGTGATATGATCAGATAGATTAAATTTCCCCAAGAAATGATATTTTAAGTTATCTCAAAATGTCAGTAAATTAAAAAGAAGCTCTTTAACTTGGAGAAGCAAAACAGGTTGGAATTTGCTGATATTTACATTTATCAATGTAAATATTCTTCGAGTTGTGTTCATGTGTGTAGTGCGAAGTTTGTCCACTAAGATAGAGCAATTTAATATGCTGTCAACTGGATTTGAAGCAAAGTGTGGGTGGCTGATATGGAGGAATATAGCAGGTTAAACAAGTGGGTACGGATCAATCTCGCCCTTAAATGCAAAAGTAAACATGAAGATAAAAATCAGAAAGAGAGACGATGACACCCAGTCAAATGCTTTAAAGTTATCAAACCAATCACTTGAAGTCTTTTTAAAATATTTTCATGGCATTTGTCGAAAGATAGGTGTCATAGCAAGAAGATTCCTTGGCTGAAATCTATGATGAGTAGTATGTAAGATCGACTGTTAATAGATGCCCACATTACTTCAGGATGAATTGACACGAAAGTAATATCTGTCAGGATTGTCTGGTAGGAATGTGAAATTGTTATTTAACACAGAAATGTCTCGGCTTCTACCTTCAAATCAGTGAAGTTGAGTAAAGAAATCCATTTGGATTTTGAGAGCATTAAAATCTCTGAGAAAAAAAAAAAACTACGAGGAAAGCTAGACAAGAGAAAATAGTGACTTAAGGAAATGTAATGCAAAAACATTTTAAGCTAACGAAGATTAAAAACATATACCCAAGTATTACGTTAAGATGAATGAAGGCAAAGAGTATATAATTAGGAAACATTAGACGGGCAGCGATTGAAAGTAAAATTTCTGTTCGAAAAATGGGTGTGGTTTCGGAGATGGAAACGACCATCAGTAAAAAATAGAGGGGGTGGGTGGAAATGATATATATTCACATTAGAAGAAGTTGAAAGAGACAAGGAGAGCTTACTGATGTTATTTTCGATAGTCCATATATATCGGGAAAATTTATCCTCGATAAATCATGGTCTCTTGAGAGACTGTCGGTAATCCCCTCCGCACACCTTAGCATGCCACTGTTGGGACTTTCTTCAAGCACACTCGATGGCAGTGTAGTATACCGTAATTATATAACATTACTTAGGTTTGATCCAGTTCACGAAAGTAAATAAAAAAAGTAGCAGAAAACTGAGATTCCACATCGAATGGGAAATTTTATCTTTTGCAGAGGGAAGAAAATAGGTTCTCTGGGCTAATTCACATCGAGTGGTGTAGCACTTCCAATTAAAAGATAGTAAGATGACTGGAAATGTGCTCATGAGTAGAGGACACGTGATATGACGTTTACTTGATGTACTTCTAACCAATGGCAATGGATTGCAGTGTCTCTCCTTTGTAAGATTCTCAACATACTAAAATCAAAATAGGTTATGTAAATATTTCATCTTGAATTTAGACGGTATTGCACCAACAACTGTAGTGTAATGCAGTGTTCTATCAGAAGACATATGTCTAAGACAGAGCTGGAATTGGCGAAGTGTGAAAACTGAGACGTTTAGAATCAACTGCTCTACAGTCCTGATCTTGCAGCTGGTGATTTCCGTCTATTTTTGAACCACTTTTCAGTGGTTCAAAAATAGACGGAAATCACCAGCTGCAAGATTTTGATCATAATCTATCCTGGATAGCAAGATTTTGATCATGATCTATCCTGGATAGCAAGTAATTTGTAGCAAATGATGGTGTGTACTACATTCTGTTGTTTCCATGTTTAACGATATTTCGACGCGGTTTTTATGCACCCGAAAAAAAATGCGTTCGTGAAACCAAACTATTTAGAAATGACACCAAATTATTTAGAAATGTATTAATACTTCTAGATAATACGAATACGAATGTTTTTGCTATTTCAAATTACAGAGTACCGGATGACTTTCTACATTCATGTAACAGATACTAAAGAACCTAAAACTGAGAAAATAAACCTAATCTTACATTTAAGTATAAAGAGCTAATAAGCTTCATTTCGGCAATGAAAACATTACTAAAATTAAGGGGATATTAAATCCCACATAGTTTTAAAACCGAATAAGAAACTCTGATTCCTATCTTTGAGTTTCTTATTCGGTTTTAAAACTATGTGGGATTTAATATCCCCTTAATTTTAGTAACCTAATCTTACATTTTGCTTTCAAAACTTTCATAAAAACTAAAGTAAAATTTACAGGAGATTACTATTGGAGTTTTACAGCAATAAAATAAAACCATGGTAGGACTATCGGTCTCTTTGAACATCTTATGAGATTTTTAGAGTAGATAATAATGATAAAAAGATAGGATTAAACTTCTTTTCAAAAGCCAACGGAATATATCTAAAAGTTAATGGCTTTCAGAGGCATAATAGAATTAAAAAAATAGTAGTGAGTTCAACGATCATTAATTTTTTTCTCCCTTTTTTAAAGAAAATTGGTAAACTTAATTTTTTTTTTCTTTTAGGCATTCCTTGTTCGAAGAGATAGGAATTTCATTAGTCACACCTGTTTTCTCCCACCCCGAACACACCACTGCAGACATGCAGGAATAGTCAGGGAAATGCGTTCTGTGAAAGAACAGAAAGAACAAGTACAGCTATGACAAGTGAATGCCAAATAAGAATTTCAAATAATAAAGTGTCTCAAAATTATGGCAAAACGAATAGGAACTGAACAAGCTATCATTTTTCTCTCTCCTCTTTTAAATTTAAGAGCATTATTTAAAGATGTTCTTGTTTATTAAAGGGATGTTATATTGAAATCACTAATCTATGGTCTAAAATTGTAATAATCCACCCTTACTCGTTCTACCTTGGTTTGTACAACAGACCTCCATTGGTTCATGATCTATCCATGCATCTCTTATTCTGCGATGTGTGTGTGTGCGGGGGGGGATATTTCACACAGAAACAGTTATCAGCACCATGCGCTTTGTTCTAAATGTTTTTTTGCTCACCTACAACAGCAATACTAGTTACATTTCACATGTCTCATATGCGCATGTTTACTAGGAAATACGTCATTACCTTGCCATCCAATGAGGATTAACTCTAATATTATATTAAATACGTTGAGCAGAAATAGCTGGTAATTTCTTTTTGTGCAATGCAGAAAATAAGTATTCATGTTTATAGCATGTAGACAAATTATACATGCTAAATATTTGTCGATAAAATAAATAAACAAGTAAATAACACTATGAGTAAATATGTAAATATATGAGTAAATAAGAAACAATATATATATAAAAAAAAAGAAAGTAGAGGCCCTTAAGTAATTATAACTGCATCTCCGAATGAAAATAAAACGTCATTTAGAAATTTTTTACGATAATTTTTGTTGCTAACTAAATCTTAAAGATTTCTTAATACAATTTATGTAATATGCAGTTTATAAAATAAATATACAAAGCCGATTTTTCTTATTAGGTGTAATTCGCAAAATGCAATTAAGCACCGGTAATAAATAGGTTTTCTTTGTCTTTTCGAAGGACAAAAACCAATACATATGTACGCATATTGCTGCCTATTATTGTGTGGTACCGTATGTCTTTGTTAAAATTGTAAGTTGTCTCAATTTGTTTCACTCGGACTAATTTTAGTGGCAAAACGACTCAAAACGTACCATACATGTTGCAAATGACAATAAATAAATCGTTTATAGTATAAAAGATTCCAAACGTCTTTAGGCTATTCAATTTCTTTGTGGGATAATGAAATGTTACTGTATACAAGAATATTAGTGCACAACAAACCCAGTACGTATGTTCCTAATATTTCATTTATTGTCTCTGTTATAATGATCCCCACCATCTGCAAACATTAGTTTCCAGAGTGTTTCCATTGTTATTTGTTCAACAATATCATCCAATGACAATGATGATGAATAAAATGGCCACAGTGCTGACCTCTGGTATCAGACTCTGATATCGCAGTTCTTTGTTATCCTTTCTTTACTAAATTCTTTGCAGCCTTTCTAGATTCGAGATATGCGTTTTTTTTTTTTTTATATATATATTTTTCACATAAGCTAATTATGATTATTTTTGCCAGTTATAAGCCTGCTATTACTGTTAATCTAACAAGGAAAAAGAAAAAACGTTATATCACTAGCGTTAGGATTAATTTTTCCATCTATGAGAAGACAGCCAGATCCCATTGGTTTTCTTCTATGTGTGTGCGCGCGCGCCACACACACACTCGCACGTGCCAAATAACATGCATTTTGATTTCAGCAGCAAGTTCGTCCGGTTTCCTCATTAACATTGATTGTGTCGGTAATGGTCTGTTAAATAGTAGGCGTCTTAGAACGTCGCTGATAACTTCTCCGCATTAAGGAATAGAAATTACAGTTTTTATTGATGTCTCGGCTCGATGCCTCTAAATGACCGAATATTCCATTCATTTGCCGGCAATTCGCTGCCAGGTAATCCGCCACACGTCCCAAGATGCAAGTGACAGCGAGTGTAAAATCAATATTTAATATCTTTACATTTGACGGCCACCGTGACCCTAATTTTGCCGCACGGATTAGCGCCACTGTTCTATTAACACGCCGTGTACAGCCGTTTTTGACACTGCTTTTAAAGTATTGCTAATGTTACTCGTCCACTTGGTCCAATGGTCGTGAAGGAGTGTTTTACGCATGCGTCAAGGTACAATAGGGTAGGAAAACCGCTGTGTAGTTGCTTGGCAATTACGAAGGGGGGGGGAGCAGAAAACTGTAATAAATGGAATCAGTAAAGCAAGCGATGAAATGGAGGCAGGAAACCAATTCAGGTTGAATCCAAACAGATTAGTGAGAAGTGATGAGCTTGGTTATCACGGACAGAAGTGTTGAAAGGCATCTAACCATAGCTAGATAGTTGGTAATGGAACTGGGCGTAGAGATCAATATGGACTCGGCAGATGAGGCGCTCTACACACTGGGTTCAGCATTGCAAAAGACTCTACGTAAAGGTTAAAATATAGAATAAATAAATGGATGTCGTTTTCTTCCTAGTTAGGCCTTTTTCATGGATCTAGATGGTAATGATAGAACAATAGACTTCTGGACACCTAAAAAGCGAATGTGACTAAATTATCTGTCATCCCAAATGTCACCCTTACTAATACTATGAAAATAGATAATTAAATACTAAAGTATAGACCCGAAATGCTTCGCTTTGTCACAACCAACATATTATAACAGAGGATATTATAGATCCATTAATATTTTATAATCAAATATAGAAATAAACTTAAATTTATTTCTACATTTACTAGGAACCTTATGAAAATATAACCATTATCTGGAAGTTACTAATTAAAAGTAAAGAGCTTGCCCAGGAGCCCGGATGTTCGAATTTCATTAGTGCTTAAAGTAATCCTTACTGGTCTTTTTCAAACTTTTTATTTTTATTTCTCTATTTGGCTATAAAATATTAACGGATCTATAATATTTTATATTTTATTAGCAGCTTATTTAAGTTGTTCATTTAATTTCAATAAATTCCACTTTTTATTGCATCGTAGTCACATAAATTACCATTTAACACCATTTTTTTAAATGTATATTTATATTATGTTTATTTAATTAAATTTTGCCATTTGATGAGGATTTTGCTTCAGTTCTCTACTTTAAGTTCTCTACTAAATCTAGTTCTCTACTTTAAGTTGCTGAAATTGAATATTGGAATTGTAGAGTGATTTTGATGGCGTTCTGCATTTCGTGAAATATCAAGGTAAGACTTTGTTTAGATGCAATTTAATTGCTATCGCTTTCTTTAGCCTACGCTGGATATTGCTGGCAGTCCTTTACGGCTGCGGGATACGGGATATTCTACAAAAATTTCTGCTGGCAGGTCTTTAGACCTGCGGGATTTTTTTATTAAAGCACATACGCAGTTAAAACGATATGAGCGTACCTGACCTAGACGTATTCACTGATTTGCTCGATAAAGAGCCAGCTCTTGTACTTATTGATAAACTCCAAAAGAAGTTCAAGCTGACATGGCCTACTAGCATGATTGACCCCGACAAAAGAAGTTCAAGCTGACATGGCCTACTAGCATGATTGACCCCGACATCATTATCGAGTCACCCGATAAAAGACTAGCACTCACTTTTATTAAAAAACTTCTCAAAAAGTTTGAGCGGGATTGGCCCGGCCATTTCAACTTGCATTCCTCACCTGAAGTCGAAGTTGAGGAAAATGAAGACTCTCCTCAAATGGAGGAAAAATTCAATCTAGTTGTCTCTACCTCTAATCCTTCTGATCAAGGAGAAATCCACGCTCGTAAGAAGAGAAAAACTCTCGCTGTTGAGCCAACAAATGTTGTTGATATGGACGAGGATGTTCCCATTTCAGATCCCTCTGTTTCTCCCAATGAAAAGGTGCCACCGATTATCCTAAGGGAAAAGCAGAGATGGACAACACTCAGAATCATCATGGCTAATTTACAAACAAGTTATACATCTGCTAAAAATGCAGATGAAGGTATAAGAATTCAGCCTACCACGGTGGCTGATTATAGAAATCTTACAAAGGAATTGGACGCAAGAGGAACTCAATATCACACATTTTCACTTGCCTCCGAAAAAAATCTGAAAGTAGTCCTACGAGGAGTCTCCGAGGATATTGACACGGATGAAATAGTTACTGACCTTAACTTACAGGAACTACCTCATATAAAGATCACTAGAATGTTTAGATCAAATAAGACACCTATGCGTTTGGTCTTGGTTGAGATTCACAACATTTACAAAAATATCATAATTTAAAATCAATCTGTGGACTCAAAATCACCCCAGAACCATTGAGAAAGAAAGCATCTTCTGGGCAGTGCCACCGATTCCAAAAATCTGGCCATGCCAGAAGCTATGCAAAGCTCAGTTCAGATGCCTAAAATGTGGCGAGAATCACCCCATAAACACCTGCGCTAAGCCAAAATCCACCCCGGCTAAGTGCGCTAATTGTGGAGTCCTCACCCTGCTAATTATAGAGGGTGTATACATCACCCCAAAAACAGATGGAATGATCCAAATCATCAATCTACCTCGTCATCTAGTGCGAGAGTTCCTGAAGCTCAGGCTCCTCAGTTCTCCAAGAGTGAGATCATGACAACAGGTGCTCGCCCATCATTAACTGAGCCCCCCTTAAGAAAACGAATCTTCAACATCAAGCGAGAACATATGCTGATGTTGCCCTCTCCAAACAGATAGTACAAACCCAGAACCTGAATAATCCACATTCAAATCTATCAGCTGTTATCACCTCTTCTCTTGCAAACATGCTGCACGATTTCAGCAACTCAAATCCATCCTTAAGTGTCACAAAAAGATTCTTACAGCAAACCCAATCCATATTATCAGCACTCTCTGATACATAGGAAAAAAATCTCCCCAAACTCTCTTAGGATTATCGGTTGGAATGCCAACGGTATAAAAAATAAACTGTTAGAAATCCAGGAATTTAATAATAGATACAACCCAGATATATTGCTAATCAATGAAACGCACCTGAGGCCTGCTGACACCATGAAAATCAAAGGTTATCAGATTTACAGAAACGACAGACTTGGTTATAGAGGTGGAGGTACAGCCACCCTTATCAAAAACTATATCAATCATCATTCAATAACCAACCCTACTACTACCAACCTCGAAATCACAGGAATTAATGTCCTCACAAACTCAATTGGAAACCTTAAAATTTTTTCTGCGTACAACCCTCCACTAAAGACATTATTGACCTCAGATCTGGATGCTATCCTTGGAGTAAAAGGACCGGTCGTCATTGCTGGAGACCTCAATGCAAAACATCCTGCTTGGAACAGTAAATCTACTAATAAAAATGGTCGCATCCTTTCTAGCTACACAGGATCAAACTATGCTGTTGTGGCTGGACCTACTGAACCAACTCATCTCAGTACATCTGGCACTGCTGACATCCTGGATATAGCCATCCTGCAAGACATTAAACTACAGTACAGCCTTATATCACTAAACGAGCTGTCGTCGGATCACAACCAAATTCTACTGCAATTGGGAGAACAAGAATGCCTGTCTCCTCCCTCTCATTCAGGCATATCGTGGGAGAGATTGTCTAAAGCACTTAGGGATCAAATAGGACCCGTCCCTCACTATGCACACCAGAAGATGTGGAATCTGCAGTGACTAGCCTCACCCAACAGATTAAGTCCGGTATAATGGTTGCAACCTTCCAGAAACCTGTTCCCAAGCCTGATCGTTTGCCTGAGGACATTATGGACCTGATCAGAGAGAAGAGCAGAGCTAGGAAGAGATTTCATAACACTCGCGCGCCTCAGGATAAGACAGTGCTTAACAGATTGAATGGAGCAGTAAGAGATGCACTTAAAACACATAGACACCAAGTTTGGGATAAAAAGTTAGCCTCTATCTCACCTATTGATCATATCTGGACTATCTGGGGACTACTGAGAAACATCAAAAATAAAAACAGATCCCTCCCCTATAATCTCAAACCAGGGCCTAGTCCACACAGATGCTGATAAGGCAGAAGCCATACTTAAAAATCTTGAGGATCAGTGCAAACCTTCTTATAACAACTTAGATTTCAATCATCTGTACAAAATCCACAGACAGGTCAGGCATGCACTAAGCCCCCCAGATACCAGAGCTGACCATATTACACCCGCATTACCTGTTGAATTATATGATATTATTAAAAAACTTAAGAACAATAAAGCTCCTGGACCAGACAGCATCTCAAACAGGGTGATCAAGCTGCTGCCTCGAAAAGCTATAGTGCACCTGACCAGTATAATAAATGCAATCTTAAGACTTCACTATTTTCCTTCCACCTGGAAAATGGCTGATGTGATTCCTATACATAAGCCAGGCAAAGACCCACACTTACCGCAGAATTATCGTCCAATCAGTCTCATCTCCAATCTGGGTAAGGCTGCGGAGAAGGTCATCCTCGCACGACTCCAAACCTCAGTAAACGACCTAAACATTCTCCCTAAAAAACAGTTTGGTTTTCGGCAACACCAAAGTACTGCCCAGCAAATCCACAGAATCGTCGAATACATCACCACCAGCTATAACTGGCGCCAGTACACAAGAGCTGTTTTCCTAGACCTATCCAAAGCATTTGACAAAATCTGGCATTTTGGACTCCTGCACAAACTTATCTCAGCCAGTACCTCACTAAAATGGTTCATCTAATCCATTCATATCTTCAGAATAGATCAATGCAAGTTAAAATCAACGGTTCTACATCCTCCCAGCGCCACATCTTTGCTGGAGTGCCGCATGGATCTCTACTGGCTCCATTGCTGTTTTCTGTATACATGTCAGACATCCCACACAATCCGATGACTTCCATTTTGGCCCTGTATGCGGACGATACGTCAATACTAACCAGATCTCTCAGACCCCACTTCGTTACCAGAAAGCTTCAAGAAAACCTTCTAAAGCTGGAGGGTTGGTTCTCCAAGTGGAGATTGGAAGTCAATCCCCTGAAAAGCTCAGCCGTTCTTTTCTCAAAAAGACCAATGTCTCCTGCAGGAGATGTGTTACTATTCAATACTAAAATTCCCTGGCAGAAATAAACAAATTACCTGGGTGTGATTCTCGACAAAAAGCTATCTTTCAACCAACACATCAAGCCTGGGTGCGCAAAAGCATCTAAAGCCATAGCTCAGATCTCTCCGCTAATTAATAGAAATAGCAAGCTCAGCAACAGAATCAAATTGCAACTATACCAGATGACGATTCGTCCTATAATCACCTATGCCTCCCCAGCCTGGAGCCACCCCTCTAATACTAACATTATCAAAATACAGCGAGTGCAGAACAAGTGCTTGAGAATGATTCTGAACGCCCCGTGGTATGTTAGAAACAATCAACTCCACAGAGACACAAATATTCTATATTTTTCACTATATTCTCTCTTTTCTACAACCCTTAGCAACCAAGTTTTTCCTAAAGACGTCCACACATCCCAACGATTTGGTTCAACAAGCTGCAGCATACGAGCCAACGGACATATTCAAATATAGAAGACTAAAAGCTATATTAGCCTCCTATAATGATGCATAATCTCCATGCCCATTCAGGGCGAGCAAACTGCTCGTAAAATTTACCCTCATTGTAACCACAACAGATAGCGGGGAATATGAAAAGCATTTTACTACACCCTTAAAGACATAAATGTCAATTGTCAATTGTCCATTTGATGCGATTTCTGCCCACTCAGGGTCAATTGTCAATTGTCCATTTGATGCGATTTCTGCCCACTCAGGGTCAATTGTCAATTGTCCATTTGATGCGATTTCTCTACTATCACTGCTCCCGAAACAGACAACAGGAAATATGAAAAGCGTCAAGCTTCACCCTCTGCGCCATACATACATACATATACATGTCCTGCGTTCAGCCATTTGATGCGAGGAGACAAGAGTGTGGATGTTGAATTAATCGACCGTGAGGTGCGGTGATTAATACCCTTGGAGGGCAATGGATGGCAATGCTGTAGCCAGTGAAGTCCTAACTGAGGCTCGGCTATTGCTGTTACCCTCGTGCCATGATCAGAGCTTTAATAGCTCAATAACACATTATCCCTACACTGTCCTCTACAGATAACGGGGAAGATGAAAAGCATTCTTGCTTCGCCCCTTTAAGCCAGTCCTTATAAGAACTATAAGGGCCATTTGTATTTCTAAAAACACATAAAAATAACATTTCCAAGCAAACAGTGATAAAACGCAGGAAATTAATTGTAGTAATTAAAAAACTAGTTTCTGAAAAATTTAATTGTTCATTAGCGTGTTTATCCGAAAACACTGTAATTTCTCATTCTCTCTTTCATATCGCTTTACAACATTATGCTCTTTTCTCCTGAAACACCGCAAATATAATTGTGTACTAGGTCACACGCCGTTTATTAAGACAACATATTTCAGAGAAAAATAAACAGAGTGTGAAATTCGATGTAATCTCACTATCGTTCGCTCCAAAACAATAAACAGAGGACACACAGTGAACAAGAACCACAGAAAGTCGTTTGGATACAGTTTGATGAAAATGAAAGAGTATTATAAATATACAGGTAGGATGTGAGTTGTCATAGTAACAAGCGTTCGCCATGAATCTTAATGAAACTGCAGTTAAGAGCTTCACAACAGATTGCGGCATATATCGCTGATGATAAAGGTCAAAAGATTCGCTACGATAGACTTCCAGATGACGGTGGCATATTTGCAATCGCGATAAACGACTTTGTATCAGTAGCATTATCATAATGCAATAAAAAAAAATGCAAGTACGTTTCGACCATCAAAGAGAGCTTCTTCAGGAACATTCGATTATAACGAAATATATATAGCGCTGTAATAATGCTACTGATACACGAATATATTTCAGTATTCAGACATGAGAATCTCTAGAATTATTATATTTCAAATCCTATGTATATGCATGGGTCTATCGTTGTTCCTGCCTGCGAATACTCCAGCGAGATAATGAAGTTCTCCAGTTTAGTTCCTCATAAGATTCGTGTAATTACTAGTCAAGTGTGCGGAGAATGTTTGAGTCTTCATTTAAGCCAAGACGGTTACTTCCCAGGTAATTAAGTAATATTTGCTGTGTGGCTTGGATAAGATTCTTTTGACGTTCTTGGAATAAAGTTCATGAGGGCGAAGATTAATTGTATATTCTTTCTTTCCCTGCTAGTTTTATTTTCACGTCTACATTTGATTCTAGTAATTCATAAACATCTTACTTTTCTAGGCCTGTGTTCCATGCTTTACAAAATGAGGTAAAAATAAAAGGAGGCACTTTGTGTTCTGATAATACAACAAACAACCACTGGAATAATGCAGAATAGTGAAATCGATGTAAATGAAAAGTGTACATAAAGCCAAAATCCTCAAGATTTATATTTAGTATTAACATCTTGCATTCGGTGGAATTACCATGGTAACAAGCGAGATATTGCCATGGTAATTCCATGAAAACTGATTGGTTGCTTTAATTAGTGAGAAGTAGATTTTGTTTACAAATTAACAGTTCAAGTTAGAAATTGTTTATTTATGTGTTGACTTGAGAGCCTTTATTTTTAGACGCACTATCGGAATTGGATCAATATGTTAAAAAGGAGACTGAAGTCTTACCTGATTTTCTTATTATTTTTAAAGTAACCCTACGCACAAAGGTTGAAGAACCTGTGGTATACTTTATACGTAAGTAGATTAAAAAATGGGGAAGAGAGAAAGAAGTCTATTGTCATTTGACTGAATAAAAGATTGTAATCCTTCTAAATATTGATGAAAGCAGACTGTTCCAGACTTGACGTAGAAGCGATGAGGAAAGAGTGAGTTTGAGATTAGGCTCTTCACAGACAAACAGCTTGCTGATCGTATCAAATATTTGGGAGTAAAGGAAGAAAATAGACACGATTTCATTATTCCTGTTGATGTCTTTGTTACATTCCTATTCCATATTGTAGTCCAGCCTGAATTTTTTTTTTTTGTTACTGGCACTATCCTATACACAAATATATTTATGTATGAATAAATCCCAGTATAATGATATGAATATATATTCCTCTGAGCGCGCCACAACTTGCGTCAGTAATTTATTTCTCAACAGCCCATCATTCGTCACTACAAAATTAGTTAGAATTATTTCCTTATACATTTCTATGTCATATCCTTCCTGAATATCGAACTTTCATTTGTCATCGTTTATATATAACATACACGCACGAACGCACACACGTGCATATCCGTTTGTGGTGAGTATTTTTGTCATTTGTTTACCCCTTCTACGTGAAATCATTTCTTGTATCACAGTGTGACGTACAACAATGCTATCAAGTAGCTTTTACGTCACAAACTATCCATTGTTGAAATATATTCTTTTTTTTTTCCTCTTTTTTTTTTTAAATGCCTAGCAACTATTTATCATGACAGGACATTGGACGCCCATGTATATTATGATGCCAAGCACACCCGTTCTTGTAGTATTACGGCTTCAGCTCATAAGATCCTCCCCTCCCCTCCATTGTTACTGGCAGCATCCTATATTCATTGAAAAATGGATGGTTAGATTTGTGTTTATCACATTTGGTCCTATTTTTCAATTCTTTGTGTGACTGAAGGCTCATGTTTCAGTTAGCTGCTCTTTCAACGTAACTAAACAAACTAGTTTTTTTTTTAGTTATCCAATTCTTACAGCAAAGTGTTACTATTGCACTGTGGTAATATTTTTCTCTACTATACGATGGGATAACGCAAACCATGTTTGATAAACACCAGTAACCTGACAGGCTTGCAAAACAACAACATGATGGGTGAGGCGTACGCTTTTCATATTCCCCTTTGTCTGTGGAGAAAATAATATGGGTAGTTTGTGAGCTTTAAGCTCGCCCTTTGTGGGATGTAATATTAAGTGCCATCAGTGGATAGTAGAATGTCTTTAGGTCTTTTAGGTCTTTTATGCATGTAGTGATCACGTTCGTTGTAATCTGTAACGTGTTAGATCAGTTGATTTAAGTGCGTGGCAGCATTTGAGAAGCACTTTACTGCCGGTGAACGGAGAAAAGAAGAGATATATGGGATGTATGTATGATACTAGATGCTCCATGGAACAGTGGAGCATCTAGTATCAAACGTAAACATTTCTTTTGTACTCTTTGTAATCTTAGAATGTTGGATTTGGATGTATGGCTTCAAGTCAGCGAGGCGTAAGTAATTGTAGGTCTTATTACCATCTGGTAGAGTAATACTTTATTTATTGCATTAAGTTTGCTACGTTGGTTAATCGCAGGGTACAGTTGAGCGATAGCTTTAGATAATTTCGTAGAGAATGAATCGTAGTCCTTTGTCCAATTGTATACTTTGGTATTTAGTTTCTGTTTGCCATGGGATTTTAGTATTGAACAACTGAATATTTCCTTTGCAGGACGCTCGCCTCCTAGTGAAAAGTATGGCTGTGATATTTTGAGGGCTTACTTGAAGTCTCCATTCGGAGAACAAATGTATTTCCAAAGTGGAGTCTTTTACTTACCAGACAAGGACGGAGAGCTTGTTAATATAGCAGTGTCATCTGCAAATAAGGCTGAGATGGTCGTCGTATGATTTTGAGGGATATCGGCCATGTAGATTGAGGATAAAAGCGGAGCCAATAAGTAGCCCTGTGGAACTCCAGCTGTTATTTTACGCTGGGTGGAATTGATCCCGTGAATTTTTGCATTTACTGTCACTGAGGTATGATTTAATTAATCGTATCATGTTTGTTGGGATATTTGCTTATAAAGAAGTCCTTAATGCCAGATTTTGTCAAACGCTTTTGCAAGTTCCAAGAATACAGCACTTGTGTGCTGTTTTCAGTTGGATCCTGTAGTAATATATTCGATGAGTCTATGAATTTGTCGAGCTGTTTCGTGATTGCTTCGTAAACCAAATTTTTCATATGGTATGATGTTTGATTTATCTGTTGTTTCTTGAAATCTGAATAGGATCATTTTTTCTGCAATTTCCCTTAAATTGGGTATGATATAGTTTTGAGAAAATTGTGGATCTTGTTCTGGCTTATGTATCGGAATAATATCTGCAGTTTTCCATGGTGGAGAAAAACGTTGCAATCTTAGTATTGCATTTATGATATTGACAATGGGCATTACAGTTTTGCTGATTCCACAAAATGATCAAACTGTGAGCAGTTTTTGTTGGTGACTCCATCCGGACATGATGCTTTTTTGTTATTAAGATGTTTGATGATACTAGTTATTTCATTTGGAGAAGTAGGACTAATCGTTTTCAGATTGTTTGTGGATTGTCTTAAAGCGCGTTTGACATATTGGTGAATCTTGTATGATATTTATGTTTGATATACTGGACTGCACTGCTTTTCAAGATTGCTGACAAAAGCTTCAGCTTTATCTGCATCTGTAAATACAATGCCATGTTCGGCCTGCATTGGGCTGAATTCTTATACCCTCATCTGTTTTTTTTTTTTTTTTTTTTGCTCCTTAATAATCGAGGTGATCGAAATCCATCTCTTCTTGTCTCGCTGAATGACTGGAAGAATTCTGTCATTAGTAATGCCAGCAAATATCTTTTTCAGAAGTTTCATCATCCACGTAAACATCCTCAGTCTTGCGTTGTTTTCTTTATATATTCATCTTGTGTTTCCAATTGTTGGAATTCGTTTGGTGGAGACATTACCAAGCTTATGTTTTAATTATCTGCACGGATTCCTTCGTCTTCAGTATCAGATGGCAATTCAGGTATTCCGGTCACTCATCCTCAACCGCTTCTTAAAAAGAGCGAACACCTGCTTGCGATCTAGTTTCTGGACTAAGTCGTCCGTCTCTTGATTTTTCATAATTGTCCAAATTGATTAAAATACTTACCTGTTTTACTAAGCTAATGATAATTCACTAAAACGAAATAAAAATTAAATATGATAGAATATCCGGAAAGTTTAGAATAGGTAAACAATACCATTTATAGCACGTTAGGTAATCCTGATTGTTTCACTTTCAAGGCGAATCTGGATCTGCATCTAACCTAAACAAGAGCTGCCCATGGAAGAAGAATTAATATCACTCCTTGATCATTGTTTGAAATATTTTATATTCGCCATATCCTTTAAATATCAAATATTTTGAATCCATAGCCCCAGATATTAGAAGATTGAGCCTTGAGAGGGCCATTACTTTTTGATGGCATTCAAATTAAAGTATACATTAGTAGTAATCAACTGCCTTTAAATTTACAAAATAAATGAAATTTATTATAGCATTACTGCATGCTATATATGTAATGGCAGACTATATCAATGTATTGCATAATCTTTAACTTCTGATATTGAAGGGGTGGGGATTGATTTTTTATTTATAATAATTTTATGTATATCTACTTTGAGATGTTTTGCATGCACTGACTTAAAATGTAAGTTTATGATCATAGAGAGCATGATCAGTTATCTTCCAAATTTTTTTAAATATATATATATTCAATTTCTTGAATATGCCGAACTTTCTTCCACACAGGTGGTAACCCTATTCAGGTCACGTGCGTTTTTCTGACGCATTTACACTGGTTTTAGTTCTTATAATATTTCTCAACTTAATCTAACCTCTTTTACGATGCTTTATTTTTCGGCCTAGCACCCCATTACACAACTAATATAGAAGCAGAGAGTGCTATTTGATGGCAGCGAATGAATACAATCTTTCACTGAAAAGTCAACGCCGCGAAATACAAACAACAATGTATTCGCAAGATTTAACATCGAGAAGTGTGATAAATGATATGTAGTTAGTTTGCTAGGTTTTTATTAGGTTATACGAAAAGAACTGTTCAACACATATGGATATGGATCTATCAGTTAGCTATTTATTTATGTATTCAATACTTACAGTGTTTTTTAGTTTTTAACTTCCCTCGTTTCTTTTGGACTGCAGCGTATGAAACTGACTAACTCACTTTCGCCCGAAAAAAGTCCTAATGAAGGCTAGTCTACATCCTACACAGCATTCGAACCTGAATCTTTCCAACCGAAGGACAAATGTCACGACTTTTTTAACTACTGATTTTCGTAGATCTCCCTAAGGAGACTTATCTGATTAATAATAGCAGTTATAATAATAATAATTGCAAAAGGCAAGTAGATTAATGATAGAATGCGTTCAGTAGGTGAGATTATTATTATCCCGAGGGAGCGATTAACATCATTGGTGTCCAAGAATCACTCCACTGCGGTTGCGCAATGAAATTACTGACGTCACTGGCGCAGTTAAAAAAATGTATTTCGGTCTTCGCTTTAAGTGACAGTTGTTTTATAAATGATTGTATGTTCACAGTCTCTTTGATGAAAAAAATCTTATAATTCATCAAGCAATAAACAGGAAACGTTCTGTTAATATCTCTGTTCTGGGCAGAGTTTGAAACCAATGGAATGTGTTTTAGACATTTTGCTAAGCGGTCGCCCTCGCTCTACCACGAAGCGTGAAGAGAGATCTTTGGTTATAAAAACCAAACGTAATCAACACACCCCAGCAGATCAGATTGCAAGTCGGCTCCATTCAACAAGCACATGCAAGGTATATCTCGGCAACAAGTAGGTCCATACGCCCGAAGGCCTGTAGTCTGCATCTCATCCTTTTATCCACAGCTCATCGTGGAGCACGTTTTCAATGACGTTGTATCCATAAAAATTGTATAACACACCAATAAGCTAATTTACCCTTTACAAATGAAAGTCGTTTTAGTCTTTGTTCCGATTCTAGACGACTTGATCTGACGTGAAAAATGTACTGCTTACCATCGCGAGGATGTTCTTGAAAGGGATAGATACGGCGGTACTCTGATCATGGTGTGGGGAAGATGCATTATGCTTAATGGACGCACCGAGCTACAAGTGCTGGAAAAAAGGGACTATGACTGGTAAACGATATTGCAACCAAGATCTTCAACGTCATGTTCGATTGTTCCGTGGTGCTGTAGGCGAAGAATTCATTTTTGTGGATGACAATGCCACACCACATCGTACACGAGCAGTGGAGATACTTCTGGAGACTGAAGATATTAATCGAATTGAGTGACCAGCACACTGTCCAGATCTCAACTCCACAGAACACGTTTTGGACGTAATAGGGAGATGCGTTGCTACTCAAATCCCCCCTCCAGTCAACAAACAAGGTCTTATCCTTGCTCTGAAGGAGGAGTGGGCCAGTTTGCCTCAAGAACTACTGAACGACTTGGCGCTAAGCATTGTAACGTTATGAGAGCTGCATTTCAGTTCTGGGGGGGGGGGACATATTCCATACTGAAATGTCTCTCCGCGTAGTTTTCTGTAAGCATTGTACATTAATTCCTTAACTACGTCCTTAGGAAATTTGTAACTTTTGCCCAAAAAACATATTGTAATTTAATTTATACGAAATGTTTAACACAATTTTGGTGTAATATAATTTATTAGTCTGCTGGCAATAAGTTTATATCCACATTTGGCTGTCGTCACGAAAATTCTTCCATATACAAGTGAAAAATGAAGTTCATCCTTAGCTTTTGAACACTAGTGTATATGACTAGCCTACGAAAACCTACGAAGTATACGATGAGTAAACCGGTTCGAATTCCATTAATTAATGATTTTCAACCTAAAGTGAGTTATCCGAGCTCTTATGGGTAAGTTTTGCCTTCCTGGAAACTCAAATATTTTATCTCCAAAAACAAACAAAAAGATATTCAACACACAAAGTTCACAAGCATGACGCGAAAGGAGAAAAAAAGGGATTTAAAAAAATCCCTCAGTAAACTGAGTTTATGAGAGCAGAGTTTTCCGAACTAACTTTTCCATGGAAACCGATTGAAATTGAAATATATTAATAGAACCCTTAAACGAGGCTCGGAGGGAGTTGAAAGGGTGTGAAATACTTTGAGAAAGAACGATAGATAGATGAACTTTTAAGTAAAACAAAGAACATTAAGCCTATTTTCATTCTAAAATTACTTCGTGTAATATTGCATGCGTCTGATTTTGAATTTTCCAAAAAAAAAAAAAAAACGTTTTGTGGGATGTTTAATATTTTACGAAAAAGTAAATGAAGCAAAACTGTTAAAAATAATGCATTTATTTATTTTAATTTCGAAAAATGTTATTGTAAAACCGTTTGTTATTATGCAGTATAAATAACATTCAAAGAAATCATTAGATACGCTGATTTAATTTCTGTTTAAAAGTTCAAAGATTAACATCAGAATTTTAGTATGAAGCACCTGTCTACATCGCTCGAGCACAGTTTGTGAAACAACAAACTTGTATTTAAAGTAAGAACTGCTATTTGTACAATGTAGCAATTCCTCCGTAGATATTTTCCATAAATGGATTTTCACCGGAATTTAGATTCGGCAGCTTGAATTGGTCTCTAAGCCGATTACAGTGCTAGCGGAATTATTCTACAAAGATCATACGTGTTGAGGTCACGGCCTTGAAACGTGTGAACCGGAAACTCACATAGAAGTAGGACACACACACACACAAACACACACACACACACCAAGACTGTTAGTGATGTACTAAACCTCACTTTTAATCTTTTAATGTTTGTTAAAACTTTGGACTGGTTGGCCAACAGATCTTGGCAACAATGGTACTTTGACGTCATAATCACACTATTTGCACTTTAGACGTCATAGTTGTTGGTATAATATCACAGAAAGTAGTTTTGGTGTATATTATTATTACAAACACCTCCTGGAGAGTCAAGAGACAGATTCTAGTTCAAGAGGAAATTTGATCCTGTCTGATGATTTGAGTATCGTCAAGAGTAAAGAAAGGCTCATAAGATCCTAATGAAGTAATAATAATAAAAATAAAAGGTAGGATTGTGTTTAATAGCCAGGATCGTCGTTAGGGTATTTGACGACCCTGAGTAAACACTATTTTGCCGTTCCCTAAATTCAAGAAAATATAAAATTAAAAACAAAAACCGGTGCTTTTATGTTTAGGATACAATTTTGCCGGTTTTTGACCTCCCTCCAAACTTGCCGCTTTTAGGAATCGGCTTAGTTGCTTAGTGAGTTACGATGGTTCTGTTAGTAGCACTGAAAATGATTAATTCATCTTCACTCCACTGAAGGATTGCATGAAGGTTTGACTTGCTGGTTGTAGAAGCTCCTTCTAGAATCTTGGAATGCATTGTTATTGGGCAATGAGGGTAGATGAACGAAGCACCATTGTATTGGTGGAAAAGTCCAAAGAGAGAAAACTATCTACCAAGATGCGGAATGATCTCCCAGAAAGAAAATAGGCCATCCACTTACAGAGATTAGAAAGTACTTGCGTATTTTTAATATTTTTACATGATGAAAGTCTTGGTAGGATTTACGCATAAACTACAAAAGCTACACTTTATGGTGTCGACCTCTCATTACAAGGGCCTGAGAAAAGTTTTGTGACGTAATATTTACTCAACGGAAGGGGAACTGTTAAAAGTTATAACTTAGGAGTCGTAGCAACCTTAAATCAGGCTCTGATGAAAGTTTTCCAATTTTAATTGAAAGTACCTTGAAAATATCCTAAGTGCTAAATTTCATCAAAATTCGTCTATTCAAAATAACTGTCCCCTTCACATAAAGACTAAAATAGAAATTTGTCAAACATTATTTGGCGAATAATTGAAAAGTTGTTTAGGTAACCGAGCTCACTCATGTATTATATCGCTACACGTGACCTCTACTTTGAGTTGAGTATCACTTTCCAGTTTTATTAATGAGTGTTTACGAAACCGAAACAGACCTTTCCTCTTACATCCCGATTATACAAGAAGATATTATTTGGAGCAGTCCTATCCATTACAAACATAGCGAAAGAGTCACAAACAGTAGAAGAGCCGTTCACTGAACTGAGCGGTAATGACACCGCAGAATCAAGATTTCCATCAGTGCCTCTCGAAGTTATGGATGAGAGGACTAAAGCAGTATCTCGTTCCAACCACAAATATTTGCCTTTCTCCATCACTCAGTTATGGGAGGTCACATTTCCTGCAATAAATTGTATTGACGTCGATTGGACCCTAGAGGTAGCTATTGCTTATTATTGAAAAGTGAATCCCCTGGAATATAGTGGTCAAGACAAACAACCACCCACCCACTACCCATATAAAAGCATGGCATCTTCAGAAAGTTATGGCCAAGATAATAATTAATTGCCATGGTTGGGTAATTGTCGTTTTTATTACTTATTTATTTTAGTGATTAAATTTGGCAGCAGAATTTATCTGAGGTAATAAATTGCAAGAAAAATAGCTTTTTGTGTTCGTCTTCATATTTATTGGTTTCAGCAATCTTATAAATGGTGGCCATTGGAGTGTCCATCTATTGGTACAATCATCTTAGTTTTAGTAGCAAAACAATGCAATCAAATGTAATATGTCTAGAATATGTCATTACCATCGCAACAATTGAACTCTAGTGTTCAATTGTTGGTAATGAAATTCATGTAATAAGAGTTCAATTGAGTTCAACAATGGAGCTCTATAATTCGAATTGTTACGATATGATGACGTCAGCATGCAAGACTGTGCTGTTACAAACGTACGTCTTTTTTTTTATGATTGTCTGATTATTTATCTTTTTTTCATTGCTCATTGGCCTTTTTGTGTTAGAAAATTATACTGTGTGAAAAAAAAATCGAAAACTATTTTTGACGAATAGCATCGTTTCTATTAAAAATAATGTTCTCTATAAAGACGTAAGATTGAGTTTAACTTTCGTTTGATAGTGGTCCATAAACTTTTTAAGTCTTTATGCTTACTTTCATGACGCGAGTTGGATAAGTACATTAAAATTGGAATAACAAGTTTTATTGTATTCTATTCCGAAAAAATGAATGCTTGTATCTCTGATGTACTTGAACATCTGTTTTTCAATATGGTTAACAACTAAATTTATTTCTGTAGTTGTTGGTTATGTGCAATCAATACATTACTAACTGAAGAAGGGGAAGGTTATTAAAAATAAAGAATAGATATTCTCTTTATCAGTTTTTTCTAGACCTTTTCACCTTAGATGGAAGCAAATATATCGAGCAGCTTAAAAAAAGGCTTTCCAATCCCGAAACAAATCATGCAAAAAAATAGTTCTGATTGTCTCATTTTAAATCCAAAAGTCTCTCGACGGCACCAGTTTAGCTCACGAGACAAATATCAGCACCATCCACATTCTTTTGTTCCGGGCCCCGAACTCTATTGACGAACAATTCCCCCCCCCCAGACTTTTGTAACGATTCCTTCCTGCCCCCCTTTCTCTCTTTCCTTCGCTCTGATAACATATTGTCGTCTGCACAGTTGTACTCAGGCGCGTTTGCGTCCGTTCCCATGATGCCTTGCGCAGTTTCAGCTTGACACAGAAAGCGTGAGAGAGCGAGAGTGGGAGAGTGCGAAGGAAAGAGTGTGAATCTGTATCTGCACCGTAGCCTTCTCTGCAACTACTGTGGAACTACCGTATAACCTCACCCCCCCTCTCCTGTCCCCCATCCCTGTACAACCATGGGTAAGGGGTAATGTTTTCGTAGACGAAGTTCCTCCCCATTTGTCCTTCGTGTGTCCCGTCCATGCTGTCGGCGAATGGACGGATGTTTTTGATTATCGACACCAGCCTCTGCACTTCACAGCTCATCGGCATTACGGGCAAGCAGAGAACCGAAGGGTTCACCGCATACCAAGCGAGCTGCGGCTCCAAGAATTGGACTGCATGCGTAGAACAAGACTAGGAAAGCAGACATCCCGCGAGGAACAAGATGTAAGTACCTTGCACCTACTTCCTCTTTCACCACTTCCGGTTCATTAATTTGTTAGAAGTAGTGCTTTGTTAAACAGGAAATCCCGCGGTTTGGTGGTGCATTGGCGTAGTGATAGTGCGATTTAGAGGAAGAAAAAACACGTTGAGAGGTCAGATAAGGATCTCTCCTTCTTCCTGTTAAAAGCAATTTTATAACCTAATAAATGTAGAACACTACCTTTTGCTCTGTTACTCAATTGCATCGTCTATTTCACAGCAATATGTCCTAATGAAATATAAAATACATTGCATATGTACTAGCTTATTATTCTACGGTAACCTAGCAACAGCACTAAGAGCTGCAGTATTGTTAACAAAACAAAGAGTTCGTTATATCATCCAACACTTAGCATGTGAATAATTCATTGTTGGATTTAGCCTAACGCAATTTTGTACCGTGCTATCACTAAGACATCACGTGCATATTATTTTATTTTATTTTTGCGATCTCAACTGTTTAGGATGCGTATACTTATCATAAAGACAGCTTCGTCTGTTATTTAAAACTTGCAGTTCTACATATGAATACTTTATATATATATATATATTCAAATATGTTACGTATGAAGAAATTCATAAAAAAATCGATATTTAAGTTATGGGATTTCTCTTGAAAGGTTGGTGAATTATTATTATTATTATAATCCGGGGCTTAATGCATGCTTACTGTAGAATATGTCCGAAACCGTTAATTTTTTATGTTAAAAAATATAAATTATTTGATAATAAATTATTGCATCTGGCTATCAATCTAATCTTTTTAAGAAATCTATTGTTTTTAGAAGGTGTAAATTATATATTATTTTAATGATCGTCATTACTTAATTTCTCAGAGCTAGCTATATTTGATAACGCGTGCAATCTCTCTGTTTTTTTTGTTTTTTTTTGAACAGCTTCGTGTACTATGAATTAACATACTTTCTCCAAAATTAGCTTTGAATGATACCAAATAAGTCTTTCTAGAGATGACTTACCCTTTTGCATCTAGTGGTACAATAGACTAAATGACTAGGCAAGAAATCTTAGTTTGCCATCTTTAATTAAGAATCACTGACCAGAAGGAAAGCAGCCGAATGCCATTACTCTTTATAACTGAGGGGAAAAAAGTACCTTCTTTGAAATTGATACCTGTGTTCGGAAGGTTTTTCAAACCTTAACTGCTAGGTTCCTGGTGGATAAATCCTGTCCTGTCAAATAAATAAAGGACGCGCACGGGTGTGTGTGTGTGATTTGTATAAGAGGTAGCAAGCTGTATAGCAAAAATAGAATCGTGTAATGGATGCTAAACAATTCAAACACAACAATGAAACACTGAATTATGTTTCATTGGTGCCCTTTTGGATTTAGAGAATAATGCATAAGTTGTATCAATGCTATAAGCATTTAACATATGAGCAGAAAAGATGTATTCGAAGACATTTTCTGAATCATATATATGCTAATAATTAATATCAGGAGTTTCGGAGGTAATCAGAAATCAAGTCATTTACATTTTATCTACTTTATTTTATTTATTTTTTGATAACGCAAAACTTTATTCTGTTTGTTGTACAGTTGCTGGTATTGTTAGTATTCTCAACAATGGCTTCTATCCGTGCAAGTTGATCATATACTTACGCAATGATAAACGTTGCTATGGCAGTCTTTGCAGACGAACACTGCAGAGGGTAATAGGAAAGAGATAAACCCAGATCTGGTGACATCAGAATCGTGAATTGCCTCTACAAAAAAAAGGACGTCTGTGAGTTAATAATGTACTGGAAGTACTTCGTAGGGCAGACGTCTGGACCATTTGAAACTGAGGTATTCTTCTTACATGGTAGCTTGGTGGTTGTGGAAACGCTTCTCACTGTCTTGTAAAATGATTTCCAACAAGTATTCTGGAAAACTGCAAAGTAATCATTTGGTGCACAGTTTTCATCACGACTAGAAAAAATCGTACATCAACATTCCTAGATTTGTTTGGGAAAAAAACGGAGTTTTGTTCTACACAGGAACCTTATCATCGAAATGTGAAGTCTGAGAACTGTTTGCCTTTTGGAAATATAGAAAGGGTTGCTGACATCTTTGATTCTGAAATTGGTCTGAGTTTTATACCAACAGCTTGGCCTTGTAACCAGCTTGAATCCCATTGCAATCTTAAAGAAACTCAGCTCCACTTTACAACAGGAAAACAAACAATCACGTGATTCCAAGGTTTGAGTTTAAGGGTAAGTGTGGGAAGGCCCCCGATGTTGTGCATCGACCAACTGCCACTGTCCCCCTCTATTTTTTTTTTTTCCTCCTACTGCGACGTCTGACCGACGAACAGATGAAATTTATTAATCACCCCACTTACCAGGCTCGGCGCATGCTGTGTTAACAGGAAGTCGTGCACCAGCTCGGAAAGGATCGATGTTCCTATCGATCGCTATCCTTGTAGTCTTCCTAGCCGGTGGCAGATGCCGCATCAGTCTTGATATTGCGGGTTGGAAACAGAAAGAAGCTGATCAAAGGGATCAGACATTTATCTGAAGGACACACACACATGCGAACATTCTCCTATCCAAAACACTAGAGAAACAAATGGAAAAAGAAGATATAGAAAGAACAGCACTGCAAATCGCTATGCTAAACTGGGTTCGAGGTTAAAAGAGGGTCAGCTGTTGACCCCTATTCGTCTACGTGAAATTACAGGCACACGAAGTTCGTCAAAAATCCCTCCACATTTTTTTTCATCCATTGTCTATTTCTATAATATCTTTTTGATCAATCCGTATATTCCCACGTTTTTGTACATTCCTTTTTTGATCCATCGCAGTGATAGGCGTGACAGATCGGTCTTATGTAGAGATTGGTATTTAAAAGCTTCCATCAGGACATCCGTGAAATGGATTATATCAAACCTATCAGTTAAAAAACAAACTGGATAATGTAATACGCCCCTTTGATCGAAAACAGAAGTGTTTTTGATCAAAGAGGTGTATTCAAATTAGCGATGTATTCAGAACTGATTTCAATATAAACATTAGGCTTCTTTCAACTGAAAGGTGCGTTAGCGTGTCTCGTGCTGCAGTATCAGGATTTTTCAACCACTAAGAGACAAACCAGCTAGAGAACACACTATGCAGATAAACAACAACAACTTTAAGTGAATTATGAGCATTCATCAGGTGACGTCTGAATGCAGGGTGTTTCTTGGGATTATGTAAGAAATAAAGGACCTAAATTGTCTAAATTTAGGATCTTAATTAAGCGTTAGAATATCGGATCCAAACGATTCAAGTCTTGAACTTAAGTTAGGGACCCGTGTAAAAATAAGAAGATTAGATAATAAGATGTCAAAAGAACCAAACAGGAGCTGATCCGTGACCTAATTCTGGATCTGAGTTATCCGAATAATAGCTAAACGCCACGTAGAGATTATTGACATCGAGGAAATGTTTACCTAACAATGATATGCCCATTTTAGGCTGATCAAGTTCTTTATTATTATTATTATTATTATTATTATTATTATTATTATTATTGGCTACTCCATGGAGTCCTATTATTTTTCTGGAACTCAGAACAGGATAATATATATGCCAGTTTGTTCAATCTCTACATGTTGATTTAAATCTTATTTGTATACAGATTATGTTTTTTGATACTAAATAATGTTTTTTTTTTTCTATTAATACATTAAAGGGAATCCCATGCATGGATAGACTGATGGAAAAATTTTATATAAAATCTAATGGAGGAGAATCCTTCTTCTATTCAATTCCCCGTGTAACTCATTCTAAATAAATAAATAATATTTATTTAACACTATAAAAATCCAACATTCAGTCCTTTTTTTTTCCATGAGCGTAAGACCTAAACAAAGCTAGGAAAATTGGAAATAAGTTCTTATGGTATTAAATGATTTCGCTCTCAGAAAACTGATATTTTTTGATCAAATATGTAGGGAGGGGACAAGAAGAATAAATATCTATCTTTTTGAAATCGAAAAAAGTAAAATTTTATTTTTTCACTTAGTGTTCGAAAATATTTGCCAAGAATTGTCTCTGCATGCAACACTCTAACGTAGTATTAATACACTGAAAGGTCACTCCTGACAATGGCTAAAATATGCATCATTTTGGCGTTTGAAGCAATTCTTGATCATGTTCCTTATTCCACGCATTTTCAGAATATTTAATTTGCATATATATGCAATAAATATATATATTAGATATAAATTCTTAAATCAATATATATATTAAGTAAAATTAAATCTTTTTGAGTTCTTTAATAGCATTAACAAAAGCACCTTTTAATTTTAAGTATAGCTTTTATATTAAATCTTGTAGTTAAGTTACTTACTACTGTTAGGCTGGTTGGGAGAGAGAGAATTAATATATCCTTGGAGGGTAATGGATGGCGATGCTGTAGCCAATGAAGTGCTAACTGAGGCTCGGCTATTACTGTTACCCTCTTGCCATGATCAGAGCTTTAATAGCTCAATAACACCTTATCCCTACACTGTCCTCTACGGATAACGGGGATGATGAAAAGCATTCTTGCTTCGCCCCTTTAAGCGAGTCCTTATAAGGATAAGGACTTACTACTGTTATGTTATACGTTTTATGCTCATTGGGTTTTTATGGATGGCAATGCTGTGGCCAATGAAGTTTTAACTGAGGCTCGGCTATTGCTAATATGAGTACGCTCTCTTAAGGTTTTTTCCATAAGGGAGCAATTTGAGTCTCCGGGGAAGGTGTTCTCCGGCACGGCCGGGTGAGGGGCTTTGTCGGTGAATGTTTTTCTTCAGAATTTGAGCGGGTATTGCTCGGTGGTAGGTGGAAGGCCATCACTGAGTGGAGCCACCGCTGAGATGGACGGTTTTTCGCCCACGATTGAGTGGCCTAGGGATCGTCCAAATTTTTAGAGGGCTTTGCCTTTATATATGGCTTTTTTCATGATAAAAGTGGTTTTCAATATTGCATTCCTTAGGTGTGTGTGTGTGTGTGTGTGTGTGTGTGTGTGTGTGTGTGTGTGTGTGTGTGTGTGTGTGTGTGTGTGTGTGTGTGTGTGTGTGATTCATTTTAATAATTAAGGTAAAGAGAGTAGTTTCCGGGTTACTCTTCCTTTATGAATATTCCATCTATTAAAGGTTAAAAAACCTATCGTACTATCACAGTAGGTTGACTAAGCATTGGATTTGAGTATTGATATTAATATTTCCAATATGCAAAGAGAAAGTAGTGATGCACACCCCCTATGCTATATTACTAGGAAACACTGTAATAAATATTTTAAAATAATTATTTATAATGTTAAGTCAGTCTAGAAATATAAAATAAAGTATCAAATATAGCAGCTTCCAAATGATTAGGAGCGAAGAATGCAAGAAGTGAAAAGCAAACAATAGGACTACATGGCGAGGCCTGGTGTGGCACATCACCGAGCATCGGAGTAACCATACGGCATCTGTAGATGCCCAGTGAAGATAGTAGTAGTAATGCAAGAAGTTGAAAGTGAATAGGGTCTACATTTCGAATTGGAACATTGCTTGATAAACTGCGAAATTTCAGAATCTGTTAATCAGTTTCAAGTGTAATTCATGTCTGATAATGAGATGAATTTTACCTCAAATGACATCATCATATCGATGTCATTGCATTCATGTTTTGCTCATGTATTTTCATCTACTGCTTCGATTGGGTAATCCCTTCAGTTTTTAATGATATTCTAAACGTTTGTATAAAATTTGAATTTTTAAGACTGTTTTTCTTCTTTTTTTAATTCATGTTTCCTGTATTCCCATCGGCAGATCATAACGACTTGAAAATATAACTGTACGTCTTTCATCTTAATGATGTTTTTAGTATGTAAAAGTGATTTAAATCATTAACTGTCTTCAATACTCTTTTCGCTCGTACTTTTTTTATTTTATATCCCTAAACTTAATTTTCTGAACTCAAGCAATCACAACAACAAAATCAACTTCCTTACTGACTTCAAGGGATGTAACTTCAAAGCGCATCCCTTTTTTCTATTCTACTAACCAAGTTGGAAAAAATGTAAGCAACAATTTCGGCCAAACTTTCCATTTAGCCTGCCAAAATGATTCAATGCTTCATCCTCACGATTCTCCTTAACAAAAGCTTTTCCAAACACGCTATAAATGTCATCTGTCCACTAGGGAACTAAGATTATAACTAGATACACCCTCTTTCCTCATTCTACCTTACGCAATTCACACTTTCTGCCCACGCTCTCGGCGTTGTATTAATTGGCACTACGACATATGATCTCCTTAGTCTATCCTCACCATGTTAAGAATATTGTTTGCATTCTCCAAGTTGGCGAAATAATTTTGGATCGTATGACAATCTTGACCCCACACTCCATGCACTATTGTCCGTTATCTTCAATAAGGAAGATCGAGCTAAAATGCATCCCAACTAGTTTCTAGTACTTTCCATAGATAAATATCTTGGAAAATAACTTTAAAACTTTCTTATTCTTATGAAATAGGTGCCATTCTAACCGCTATAAAAACTAAGAATCAAGATAAATAAAGGTGATTTTTTATTATTATAATAATAATAATACTTTTAACATGGTTATTACACATTCAACTCTCTGGCACTGTTTTGAACTTTGCCATGTTATTCTACTCCCGGCGTTTATGGAAATTGTAATTAGCTAGTTCGATTTCCTTCACCTATCTTCAGCAGTAAGTGGATGTGGATGAGTGAAACTCATCCCACTTAAAAGACCCGCTAGCAGAGGACCTTAAAAATGGATCGCGAATAGTAATCAAGGGTTAACTTTACTATCTTAAAAGTTATATGATAAAGTTTTGAGATGAGTCACATTAGCAATTAGATCTAATTCATAGAAATGGGTCCTACCGATAACTGTGGATAGTATTTGTATAAGGCATGTCTCTCGTTCTCTCTCTCTCTCTCTCTCTCTCTCTCTCTCTCTCTCTCTCTCTCTCTGCTTAGAATTTGGTGCGGCCTGACAAAATTAGGTTACCCTTCGAGAAACGGACGTCCAAAACCTGTGATAAGTGATATCAAGCACGTGATGTCTTTTTTTATTTATCTAAAGTTATGAAAGCAATCTCTTCCCCACACCCTTCAACATCGCGCACTTACAATAAACAACAATCGAGCATTGGCTTTATGATTCATGTTGTTTTAGGAGTTACCCTGGATTAATGTAAGACTTATTTCAGGGACTTCCTGACTGCACTTTCTTCATCATAGGAACACAGAGATTCAGATCTCTCCTTTCATATACTCAAGTTTTAAAAGACAAATTTCGGATAAAGACAAAGATGATGAAAACAAGCAATAATAGAAACATTGAAAACATCACCTGTATAGTTAAGATGGTAAATTAAATATGGAAATAGACAACAGAATCGACAAAGCTGGTATGGTAGGAAGTCAATTGAATAAATTCATATGGAATAAGAGAGAAATTAGTTGCAATACTAAATTAGCTGTATACAAGACAGTGTTCAAACCAGTTTTAACTTATGGATCCGAGAGTTGGGTCAGAAGTAAAACACTTGACCAAAGACTAGACACTGCAGATATGAGAGTCCTGAGAAAGATTAGAGGAGTGAACAGATGGCATCAATGGCAATATCATATTAAAAACAGGATATCAGGAAAGAGCTGTAGCTTCCAGGAATGCGTTAGCAGAGCTAATCTCACGTGGTATGGTCACTTAAACAGAATGGGCGAGGAAAGATTAGCAAAACAAGTGTTCTCAGCCAGGAAAAAGACCCAGAGGAAGACCAAAATATAGGTGGACTGATACAGTAAAAAGTGCCTTAGAAGAGAGAAATATAAGATCTGATAATGTTGGAGCCTTGACAGATAACAGATTGATTTGGAGGGAAATTATAGATAGGAAGTTAGTAGTGATGTAAGTTCTTCATGTCGTACTATCATAAGTACTACATATATCATGTAGTACTATTCTAAGGCATTTGATAGGATACCACACGATAGACTGTTGTGTAAAGTGGAGAATATGGGACTGGAACATAATCTGTTGACTTGGATCGGGGGGGGGATGGTTGACAGATAGATATCAAAAAGTGGTATACAGTGGGTGTGAATCCGCCAGATTTAGGTAACCAGTGCTGTACCTCAGGGTTCAGTCCTTGGCCCATTATTGTTCAATCTATACATTCATGACATCAAGCAAGGTCTATCATCAGATTTGCAATTGTTTGCTGATGATGCGAAGATAGGCAGGGCAATCAGGGATGCTACTGATATTCAGCAATTACAAAATGATTTGAATAGAGTGGATATCTGGGCTAACGAAAATGGCTGGCAGTTTAATGTTAGTACGTGTAAATTTATGCACTTTGGCGTGATTTGAGATCCAGCGGCATATTATATTAGCGGGGTTATGTTACAAGAAACTGAAGCGACAAGGAATCTTAAACAGAATGGGTGTATTGATGGATAAGAATTTAAAGTTCAAAGGTCACATAGCAAAAGTTGCAAATCCAACTCAGAGGATAATTTCTATGTTGAAGCGAATCTTGACATGTAAGGATAAGGAAGTAATTTTGCCTCTTTATAAGGCTTTGATAAGACCACACTTGGATTACTGTGCGCAGATTTGTGTCTCCCGGGTTCCACGGATATAACGAAACTGTGGAAAGGGTGCAAAGAAGATTTACAAAGATTATATCCGGATTATGGGATTTAGATTATGAGGACAGATTGTGAGGTATGTGGATTACAAACTCTGGTTAACAGGAGAAAGAGGGAGTGATATGAGAGGTCTATAAACTTTTGAATGGGTGTTATAGGGTATCATCTGATGAAATTTTTCGTTATATGGAAGGCGGGGAGAGAACACAGGGGCATCCATGGAAGTTAAGGTTGTTCTTAGTGAAGAAAGGGTTAAGAACTAGGTTTTTCTCCCAGGGATCAGTGAGTGAGTGGAGTAATTTGCCCTTACGGGTAGTGAGTGCATCTAGTGTGAATGAATTCAAGGGAAGGTATGATAGCTGAGTTGGGTAATTTACAGCCTCCCTCGATGAGTCCTTGACTCCCCGGAGGTCTTAGATAATAATAATAATAATAATAATAATAAGATTCTATATACCCCTTGAGGGTACACGTCAGGAATTTGATGATGATTAGGATGAAAGTTTTGTAAATATCAGCAAAGCCACTATTTCTCGGGTTCTCGAATTAATTAATATAAATTATTTTAATTTTTAAAAATTAAGGGGAAAGAAAATTCATGTTAATAAAATAACTTATATAATTCATGCATCAGACAGAATTTATTGGTAGATAATTTACGGCATTTTTGTATATTTTTTTTAGAAACAAAAACAGTTTTTGTTTGTTTTGTTTTCATCTCCCACTATCAGTATAGGTTTCTCAAAAGCAACCTCAAATTCACCTTCTGTAATACTTAAAGTGATTTTTAATTGTTGCTAAAATTGCAATGCTTAAAACGTTTATAATTGCATTGATTATAATTGCATAGTCCAGCAATATCCAACCAAAACCTTGTTGCTTTTTACTTAATTTGATGATTCTAAACTGTTGCTATTTAGAATCATTTTAAACTGCTGGGCTTACTTATGTGGAGGTCCAGTTGATGAAGAATAGAAGGACCATCTTGTTTGGCTTTACTACAACTTTTCCATTTACGACATATCAACTGTATATTGCATTTGGGTACTTAGATATAGTTCTTATTCTTGAAGTAAAACCCGAGAGGATTAGTCTTGCTTATATAACGTATACGTTGCTTATATAACGAGAAACTTCAATCATACTGTGTTGATATAAGTTTGTGTGTGTGTGTGTGTGTGTGGAGAGAAAGAGGCCAAGACCAAAGAGCTTTATGAGAATACAATCTTCGGCATCGGAGTTACCTTTGTATTGCACTGCATGTAAGATAATAAGTCGACTTTACAACGTAAATGAAAGCCTTCTAGGCTCTTTCTTCATTTAAAAAAAGTAAAAAAAAAAGTAAATACGTTTTCCATTTTCTTGTGTGTGTGCTGATATTCAACATACGTAATACAAATCGAAATATTTGTCACGCAGAATCAGAAAGTCCAATGATAGCGAAACGTCTTAAAGTCAACGAAATACAATTAGCAAATGCACGCGAATGCAGGGTTTAATGTCATTTCCGTCTGTTTTCTCCGCCCCCTTCGTTTCGAACTGCCCACGTTCACCTCAGTTTCCCTTGTTCGTCTTGAAGTGTGGGTGTTTAATACGTTAGAGAGAAATACATTTTGTAGAAAAGAAACAAAAAATATTTCTGTACAAAATATATTCGTTGTAAGGTATCCTGCCCTTTTATTTACATCGAGATAAGTTCAAAGAGAGAAAAAAAAACTTTTTTTGTTATATTCCCGTTCTCCTAATTTAAAGTAATAAAGCGATTTCGTTGTTTTTAAATTCAATTATTTAAGTAATATAACTAAACAGCGGGGTGGTTCATTATAGATGAAATGATGATGCAATTAAAAATTACACATTCAATATTGCACTTTTTTTGCAATTAAATAAATAGATGAAATTGCAACATATTTCAGTTATCCGGATTTTCCCTTACATTTGGCGAATTTCCTTTATGGAAAGGCAAAAACATTTAAGGATAACTTCTTAGAAAGATCTGTGACATTCAAACTTCTCGACTCGCAAGTTCATGACCATTTTTTTCACCTTCATCACATAAATCCCTTAAGGAAACAATTGCTTTAGTCGTAACTACAAACAAACCGACCCTTAAGGAAATACTAATAAAAATATTTAAAGGGCACACATACGAAAGCGCCTAAATAGTACTAATACCTTAACCTATCGTTTGTGTAAGCAACTTAAGTAGACTTGAACTCAGTTTTAATATATATGATTAGTATTTCGTTCTCTTCCTATATGATGTCATCAGCATACTGTATTAAAATCGATGCCTTTTCTTTCTGTAGTTATATTATTGTACGTTTACGCCTATCAAATTTAAGCTCCATCTCTTAAAATAATTCATACCCAGATTCTAATGACAGTCACTTTCCATGTCGCTGATATTTTTATAACAGCTTAATATTAACCATCGGAATAAGTTTTACTTATTAAATAGTTTGTTGTATATAAAACCCAGTGTTTACATAATACTCGAACGTTAATTTTATCCAAATGTTTATAAAGACACAACTGATTTTTGTTGTTTCATTTATTCCTTTGTTTTAAGAAATAGTGTAATGTTTTTTCCCGTTATTTTGTTATTTGGGATAGGATGTGAACACATTTCTTGATAAACACAATAACCAAGTGTATTTTATACCATTTAACAACATACTAAAATAGGGAATAATGCAAAGCAGAGAGAGATTTCTAGCCACATGCGAACGTTCAGTATCACATTATGCAAATCCTTTAAGCGAATTCTTGGACGAGTTAAAACTCGTTTATCAAGAAGGCGATCCAATTTGTTTTGCCTCCCCCCCATGGATTATTGCACGAAGTTGTTAGCCTGAATTCGAGCGTTACCCTTAACGATCTCAATATAGATTGTATGGGATGCTGCAAATTGTTCATGTTTTTTTATTTGTTTTTACTTCTCTAAGCCATGATGGTGCAGCATGACAACCATCGTATAGCTTTGAATGAGTATTCCAGCAACTGTTCTCATCCACTGATTTTTATGTGGATTAGCTTTATGTATATGAAAAGTATTAAATAAAATCTTGGTACGGGCAATTCCTCAACCCTATTAAATTTTTATAAGGATAGGTAACTCCTCCTTTGTCTTCCCCTTATAGGAAGTAAGAAGTTCTGTAATTTTTTGCATCTTCTAAATTCTCCATCCTTCTTACCTCTTTAAACCCGTCTTATAGCTTTTCAAAATCATTTAACTATCTTGGTGTGTCCTTTAATTAATAACATTTTAGTTAGTAATTTGTGCAAACTTTTATCTGTTTTGAGAACGCTCTTGATTCCACTGCTTAAGACTTGAATGACAATTCTAGCCACGTAAATATTTTCATTGTTTATTAGTCTTAGTAGAAAAATTAACCCAGTTAAAAACTATAAATTGAGATGTACTGGTAATTCGTTTATATATAAGGATTAATATGAAATTAGTATATCATGTTATCTCAAATTTTAAGTTAATGGAGGATTTTCTCCATCTGTAACCGATCATTCATATTTCCAATCATATTTTGAGACTTGCGTGATTATATGGGAGGGAAGCAAAAAACAAAAAAAATTATCCTCCGATTCAGGCCAACAGAATAGTGGTTAATTTCCATTCGAGTGGATATCCTTTCATTATAATAATCTTTAGAGATCGGAAGTCCCATCAATTATTCGCTTATCGTTAACACAGATTTCTTAGCATGCTTAGGTCCACATAAATCTTCTTGGTTGTACCACCCATCTCCGGACAGTGCATGGACATTCCCTGGGGCACTTTGGCATTAAACATAAATTCTAACTTTCTCAAACCAGAATGCGGAAGTTCGTATCGTCCTTTTTAACGAAGAAAAAAAAATACTGATCAATTAGTTTAACAAATTGATTAATTACTTGTAAAAAATATATCTTTTCAAAAGTGAGTTTAGCAACAATTAGATTTTCAATCTAATTGTTGCTAAACTTGGATCTTTTCAAAAGATCCAAGTTTAGCAACAGTTAGATTGTCAGCAGATTTTAAAATAAAGTGATTGTGGGTAGTTGCTTTAAAAAGGCCTGAAGCATCTTTATGAGGACATCTATTTCAGATATTTGTGTTATCTTACATGAATCGTATCCATATTTCCAGTATCGAATTATATTTCGTTGATTGATACATAAAGTCATTTAATTAATAGCTCATTTTAATGTAGACAAGGAAAGTTGTGTCTAGTCTTGGGAGAAAAGGAACTACCTTGTTAGAATGACTCGAATTGAAAGCCACTCAAGCAAGCAAGGAATTTTTCCACTCCTTTTTAAGCATGCTTAAATTGGTCTCTCAGATTTAAGGAGTAAACAAACTCCAAATGTTTTTCTACAGAGAAACAGCGCAAGTTGGCTGGTCAGTAAATCAAATCCAAAACTGTAGTTCATCTCCGAATATTTTTTCAACATTTGCGTTTCTACAGTGTTATTGATGTGAGATGATCTATCTACGTGGGATTGCCAGTCTAAAATGTATACGTAGCCGTAATTTTTATATTTTTATTTAGTAAGCCTTGATTATATTTTGGACAGCAAGATATATTTAACACTATTTCGTGTTTCTTTGGGAAATCTGAACTAGAATAGTCTATATAGTCTAATAGGAAGTCTTAAACACAATCTCAAAACTGATCATGTTAGAATATCAAAGATCTCCTGAATAGTTAGCATTAAAATCTAGTTAACCCCATTCCACACAATTCATATTCTGTGTTGCTCTAATCTCACTTCTCATCTATATTCTGTGTGCATTCCTTCTTCCTTTTCATCGTGATGCAATCAATGACCTATAGGTGGCGCACGTACTTATCACTATTCCGTGCACTTCATCACAATGGCAGTATCATTTCTCATTCTGACAGTGAAAAAAAAAAAGATCATGATTACTCCAATGGTTTTGATCCCGGTTGTTGCTCATAGCAACTACCATGGCTGAACTTTAGAAAGGATACCCATCATGCATTTGTTCTGTTTTTAATCTTCTGTTCGGTGTTCTTCTCTTCACCACAATGAGATCTTCCAGTTCATTGTTGCGTCATCATATAAGCATCCGGAACGAGTATACTCGTTTTAATTGTTGGATGCTCTTCAGCTCTTTTCCAAACAAATAAACATAATTCACTTACAAGACACACAGAAATAGTATTTAATCAGGTTTAAAAACACAGGGTTTTACTTAAGTTCATTAAGAATTAAATGCCTAAATTCGGTTATTGGAGTGTGCTCATCTTCCACATAATTTCTTTCCTTCTTTTAATGAGTCCACGGTCATCTAAGTTTCTTGTAAGAATGCTGCATTTTACAGAAACTTACAAACATAAAACACGATACTAAGTAACTGGGGAATTATCAGTGATCGAATTGTAACTGGATTTTCAGCAAAATAAATTCCCTGGTGGAGAGAATAACGTTCAACGAAAGAACACAACCATTCCAGAGACCTCATATCCAAACCTCGTAAAAAGTTAACAACCTTTCTGTAATCTACAGCTGAATAAGCATTATTTTTAAAACTTCAAATAAAATAGCAATAAAGTTGTTTTTATTAGGGATTTTTTTAACTTTCGGTATTCTCTTAGGAGGTACAGTGATGGTCGTAAGACATATTGACTTGTATTCGATAAATTCAATAAATAAGATCAGAGCAGGTTCACAGGTATTCGATTTATGTTTGAAATATATAATCGGATAACTCGTATTTATCCAATACACTACAATATAATTGGCATTTCTATGCTAATATTTTCAAGTTATTTTTCTCGCCATTTCTAAAAAGCTCACACATGAAGTCATAGTTGACTCACAGCTGGAGAAGGGTGGAGATGTCGCATACCTCAAACACACAATCTAATGATGCTTTTACTGGGAATATTGATCGCACGTGCTTCGAAATCAAAAGACGGTCATTCGGTTAGTTTTATATCGACTTAAGAATGTGTGTGTGCTACGAAGGACGTATGACTGAGATAAATAGAACCTCGACTCAGAGAGAGAGAGAGAGAGAGAGAGAGAGAGAGAGAGCATTTAATTCTAGTTATATTGGTTGCCATATTCTTTCAATTTCTTCTGATGCACACGTAATTGGATGTTGGGAGGAATCTAGACGCCCTTCCTATTTCAAAATTAAACTATTTTCTTGCGACGAAGATAAATGGTAGATCGGATTTAATAGAATTGTTCCTATCTTTCTCTCTATTTCTTTTCCCGTCCATTTTTTTATTTATTTTTTCTGTCTGTGCCTCTTTTGTTTTAATTCTCCTGTTTCTTTAACCTAATTGTTATATTTTATACTCCTCTCTTTTCAAACGATACCTGTTCAAACAATTAAAACCCAACTGTATTTAAACACGATAGTTTTCATATTAATAGACTCATTAAAGAAGGCTGATTGGTCCAATTATGTATTGCAAGAATGTCATCTTTCATTGTTGGCTTTTATGACTTTTAGCAAAATGCGTTTGGCAGTTACTTATATTGTTCAGAATCAATTAGCCATTAGTAAGTGGGATGTGCAGATTGAGAGCACTTTGCTATTCTCCCGAGTTTTCGACGTGGCTTTTTTTTTTTGCTTCTAGCAGGAAATTGTAAGGAATCGGTATGGTTCTTTAATGCAACATACAGGAAAAGATTAGGAAGGATGGATACACTTTTAGTTCACAGATTCGCGTGAACCAATAAAGGTTGCGATTGTTCGCTTTCAGAAGATGTACAGCGCTTGACGAAGATACAAAAGACTAAGAAAGAGGGATGCGTAAGTATTCTCATATCACAAAAAGGAGACAGAGATTTTAGTAAAAGCTATAGTAATCCATAAATAGATCTATTGTGATGTTCCTTTAGATTACGATAAAAATTTCTAGAGCTCTGTTAGTTTTCCGTTCGTATAATTTAGGTGGTAGATGATTTTTATATCCTGGTGTGATACCCTCCACCACTCTGCTTGCTGGAGGCATGAAGTGGCTAAAAGTCCCCGTTGACTATATTCAAATTCTATTAAAATATATTAGTTGTGAATCCATTGTGCGAAACCGAATAAAATTAATAAAAATTCAACTGTAACGACTGAAGTTAGATTAGCTAAACCAAAACTTCACAGTACAGCTGTACTTAGAGGGCGGCTGTACGCAGGACTTCAAGACGCAGTCGTCGTATTACTGGCGATCAATTGGTGGTGCTTTAGTTTGGTATCTGCAGTAAAATAAGCCAATTTATATAAACATTACACTGGCGAGAGTTTTTATACAAACATAATTGCATAAATAGACAAACGTGTGCTGTAATTTGGACAAAAATGTAATTTACTGTACATTTGGCGGCACATTTCTGGCTCTATTGCAACACACTGCTCGAAAAATAACAAAGTAATAAGGTAACTGTAGTTTGTTGTGTTGGAATATGACAGTAATAATTCCACTCGGTCTAAGTAGATTTAACAAAATGTGACATTTCATATATATAATCAAATCAGTTTACTTTTGGTTTCAAAGCGCCTTTTGTGGTAGCAAAATTATGTTTACAATATGCCAACAATGAACTATACGTTGAACTGTGGAGATAACAAACGATTGTTATGTAATAATGCCGTTTTGAGGATATTTTTATGATTGTTTGCGATACTTTTTTCATACTTGTTGATTTATGTATTTGATACGTTTTATTTTCATTTGTAACATATAACTTTAATTGTGAATCATCTTACCATGAAAAATGATTCGATTAAAACCAAAATTAAAATATTTGAACACCTTTTTGTAAGCATTGTATTATAATACCAATTTTCAATCTAATCTATCTAGCCAAAGCGGAGAAAGAGCAATATTTGTGAATGAATCAACTGATGAGCCACTGAAAAACGAATCAGATAGGTGATTATACGTTTACTAAAATACACCTAATAAAGAGTTGGACTCAGTTAAAGTTTTTCATCTGAAGGATGGTGAAGTAGATCTCATATGAAGGCGAAAGTTTTTCTTTCAAAAACCAGTTCTTCATCCCACAAACCGGCCAGAAACACGTAGCTTACAAACATGGCCTTCGTTGCTTAGGCTGTAACTCAAAACAATAAAAATCAACAATAAAAAAACACTTCAACTGCAATAATGATAAATATACAGTGGACTGTTTAAGCAACTTTTGATTGATAATTTCTTTAAATATTTCTGACGCTTCCAATCTCCAAGCACTTTTGGACTGAATAAACATCAATAATTTAGAAGTGGAATTAACTGATGCTTTAGAACACGTGCATACTGGAACATCATATTGATTGATTTTAAACTCCGCAGTGAAAAAAATATTATGATAGCGTGCCTCGATGTATAATTAGAGAAAATCAATCTTGTCACGTCATTCTTGCTGACCGGAATGCTTTCAAAATCGTCTTTGTACAGAAAATAACTTTGTTGACAATATTTAAATGAGGTCTGCCTTTCAACAGTTCGCACAAAGATATCACCTGTGGATAAGGCAGGAAAGACCAAGAATACAGCACACATTTCTAAGAGCTTGAGTTTTGAAAAGTTGAATATATTTATTTTTTATTTTTTTATTTTTTTTTCAAATCGGAAATGTAAAATTAAACATCTGTTTTAAATTCACAACTTTGGTTCTGAAAGTTATGAAATGGTTAAAAAAAAACTAACATATTACTGTGGTGTGTGGATTGAAGTTTGGGAAGATTGGAAGAACGTGACGATGTTTCTTTGAATAACAGTAAGGTGAAGTCCGTGTAGAATACTGAGTAACAGATTTAGGATTTGCATAAATTGAGCAGTGGTTCTCAAAGAAGGAAATCTTAGTGGAAGAGAAAGTCGACTATTTCGGTACTTGTAAAGTGTTTCTGGAAGAGCTATTTAAGCTAAAAAAAGATAAATAAAACATAATAAATGTAATGATCTAAATCTAAAACTTGAGTTTGCTCCGATAGAGGAAAAATATCCGTTTCTCATCGCCAAAGATTCCGTGAGTGAGTATAATATCAGTTGAAAATATATTTAAATCGAACCTATAAGTTACTTTTTCTGCAGACTTGGTATCTTCAAAGTTACCATGGAGTGATGATACTCTTGGATTCATGCAAGAAGACTGACGAAAGATCTTTTCGCAAGAAAGAAACATTACCGCGTCTTGATTGCAATTATGCTGATAAGGAAGTCATCAACATTTAAGGCAAGGCTAATTAATGTTGTTGAAGAACAGAGACGCAAAGAGCTGCTAAGATTGATAACTTCTTACCAAAGATAGAAGAAAGAATGAGTGTTTGATAAAACGAGTCCTATAAAGATCTGATTCAGATGTGCTGCTAGCATGAAGAGCTTGATGTTCGCAGGGTTTGAGTTTCTTTAAACTCAATTGCCAAATTACAATCATTTAGAATTGAAAGAAATGGGGGGGAGCTGGATTAATGTACAATTAGGTGAAAGAAAAGGGCACGTTTTCTCTCTCTTTTCTTATTCATCAACCATAGGATCATATTGTGAAAGAAACTGGCATTCAACCTCTTATATAAAAACTGGGGACGTTAATCTCAGCTCTTTACTTCATGCAGATGATGTACAAATATTTAAAATTATTTAATTAAATTGAATCGCTGCCGTAATAAATTTAGCGTACAAATTACGAAAAAAAAGGCAAAAGCTGTGAAAATAGTAACATAGAAAACTTCGATTCATTCTCAGTGGAAAATGTATGAAACAACTAAAAACATTTCAGCTATTTATGTGCAAAGTCTGGTGTGACTGGAGCTATTTGTATACATTTATACAGAATAAAAGAGAAATTAGCAAATAAAAAAACTTTGAACTGGAAGTATAAAGACAATATTCAAACCAACTTTAATCCAGTCTGAAGGTTGGGTTATAATTAAAACTGTTGATCAAATACTATTATTTCGCATATACTTTTGGTAATTATGAGAAGAATGAAGTGAGTGAATAGGCATCATAATGATATTAAAAATATAGGAGAAAATGAACTTGGCCGACAGAAAAAAAGAGAAGAAGTAGATCTAGATAGCTCGATGCAAACAGTAGTGCTTAAAGACTTACATAAAATTTGATAATATTTGGAGACAAATAACACATGAATTTAGAAAACGTTGTTGATAGAAAGATAACAACTGAGTAATACGATCATAGTTTCCTAAGAATTTATGGTGTTGATTGAGGATGAAATAACTAAATGTTTACAACGAGAGAATTAAAACATTATGTGAATCGTACTGTTACAGGGTGCATTGGAAAGGATGTTCCGTAGAAGAAGAAACTGCAATTTTTGTGGTATCAATTAAGTAATGTCAATTTTCGTATACATTTCGCTTATGTCTGTTGGTGTGAAACGATGTATGGGGGGGGGGAGACAATGAAAGTAGCCAAAATATCTGGGAAGATTAGGGAATCAAGGCTGACATGGTTTGGCTATGTGTTGCGGCGAGACAAAAGCTAAGTGGAAGGAGAGTGCTGAAGATGAATCCTTCGTGAAAAAGAAGTAAGGGGAGACTTAAACAACAACAACTGGACAGCTTCAGAAGGGACCTCGGACTGGAGAAGAACATGGCCGTAGACGGAACTGAATGAAAGAGGTCTACCATTGCAGCGACCCCATTTGAGAGTGTGGGAACGAAGCTGAGGAAGAAGAGGCCTGTTGGTGAGAAAGAGGTGACAATACGCTGGGGGAGCAATTAAGAATTATCATTTTAGTAGGTAAAATAAATATTTGGATGGAATGGTTAACCATTGTAAATACTTCTATCTCATTTCCAGTTATTCTTAATAAGGAAAATAGCATCCAATAATACATTTGAAGACGAATCCTTGGTTTCGCTTTTAATAAAGTAAAAATAAAACAAGAAATAATAGGAACGTCTTGGTATCTATGTGAACTACTCATAGTAATCAAGTCGCATTTATTTTGCGAAAAATGCTAGAGTAGTAACAAGCAAGAAAAGTATACTCTATAAAGGGAATATGTAGCGAGTCTGTGGAATTTTATCTTATGCATGCAAGGCCCATGTATTTATACGACTTTTTTTTCTTCCTTTATTATTATTAAATGACACTGCCGTTTTCTGTTTAAAACAAAACAAAGTTGTCTCGGAAAATTTTTTTAATGACTTTAAATATAAAATTTCCGTAAAATACGTCAAGCCTGGTTAAAGTAGATAAATGGTTTCGCTGCAAAATTTATTTGAAAAGGGGCATCTTTCAAGATAAGTTTCTAGCTATCAATTTTGAAATTTTATTCCAAAATTAACACTCATCGTACATAGCTAAAGATTATGTGCAGTTAAAAAAACTCAATTTAGGGCTGAACCTTAGTAAAAACGTAATCCTAGATATAAAACTTCATATCTAATTTAGTTATAAGATTAAGTTTATGCATACTGCAATACCACATTTAAATCAGTGAAGGATGCTAATATTCCATTTCATAGATAAACAGATTACCAGTCAAGCAGTTAGTTCCAATAGGATGCAAAATAACTTCATTTTTCAGCTTAAGTGTTGAAGTTAAACTTATATCATTCATCTGTGACTATTAAGAGCAATATTTACAACAAGACTGTTTAATCCGATATTGCTCTAAGACTAAATTAACGTTAGGCCATTATGAAGTCAAAATAATAAAAATAATCGGCGTCGAGAGTAACCTTCTCCAACTTCACATACTCCGGTGCATTCTACGCTTATAATAACCTATCTTGGTCATAGCACGCTTCCATACGGCTCTTCATGCGAGTTTATGACTCTTAAAGTCTTTTAGTATGTGCAGTCTTTTCTAGGTCACTTGTTCCAGGTTATCATAAAACTAAAAGTAAGTTTTATATTTTACGTAATGTCTGACCTGAAACAGTTGCTAGGCACGCATGAACTGTAAATATAGTTTTCCTGCAAAGCAGTTAGGTTTGCAGAGAAGCTATCTTTACGTGGACTATTTTAGCAATAGTAGTGACTACTGAAAAAATCTCCAAGGAGAATAGAAGTCCAAAATACCTATAAATAATAGTAACAGGACACTGCGAAAATATAAGAAAGTTCAATACAAGAGTATCCAGTAGATATTTTCTTATGAATAAGAAATACACTATTTTCATGTTGTGTTTATCCACCTGTAAAACTATAACTTGGTCCCATATCAATCGCCATTCTATTTTGCAATCAGTAGCCCAATTGTTTGTAGATTCCACACCATTCCAACCAATTTTTTTAACAAATCTTTTTAAACTATAAAAACAGATTAGTTTTGCTTCGTCTTTACAACGTAGAAACAAAGGTATATCTGAGGAGATGAAATGGCTGCGCATTCCTTTAAAATTAAGATTTTTACTATGGGGTTCTACTAAAATAATCCTGTAAAGATATCTTCGTAGTGCATTATTCTGTAGTCATTTGGTAAGAAATAATATGAGAAAAGCCTGTACACACATTTTGTAGATTGCCAGTGTAAAATGTGTTTTATACCTATGGGGACGCATAAAAGATTTTCATTAAAAAGATAGGCTCTGAAGTAGACCAGATTTATGTAAAATAAATGCTGGGAACGGAATATGGGAAGATGAAGATTTGCAGTGAGTGAGAGAGAGAGAGAGAGAGAGAGAAAGAAGCCTAAATAGGATTATCTTAAATTTGATTTTAAGGTAAAGAAAAATAAGTTTTTTTTTTGAAGATTCATTAAACTGTATGGTTTCTTTAATGGGAAAAACAATTCTGTGTGCGAAGATCTCATACAGATGGCTTCGTTCGTATACCTTGGATGATAATCAGAGAGATGTTTGTGTGAGAAATTTAGCAATTACCATCGTGAGAACAATAATTTAGCATACGTACGAAGGTAGTTCGACGGTTTTCCTTAACTTTATAGGAATTTGTTTATCCAAGTTATAGTGTGGGTATTAAGAATCGTGATTTATAAATAAAGGAAAATTTCAAATTAAATGTTGAATATTTTTGTATCCATATTAATTACTGGAAAGTAATACTTTATGCTTCGTATCTAAGTATTAATAAGTTCTAGTTTAGGCATTTTTCATCATTCCTACTATTCTACTTTGTCAATCTAAACAGTGCTATCATGGTTGGACGAAGTAAATTAGGAAAAAATAAGTATTCACAATTATAGCAATTTTAGAGTATTGACATAATAGCTCCGAATTAAATTACTCTCTCTCTCTCTCTCTCTCTCTCTCTCTCTCTCTCTCTCTCTCTCTCTCTCTCTCAACAAGACGGTTTAGTTCTCTGTGGGCATTCTTTCTGCTATGATTTTTTACATTTGCATCTCATAAGATTTGTAGTTGAGGCGACTTGTTTATGATATTTTCAATCCATTTCTTATATCTACGCCATTTTAATTTTCCTTCCAGCAACTCCGGATAGTATTTCGGATTTATATTCTAATAATTGTTTTATTTTCAGTTTTTATTATTATTTCTCTATAATTTAATTTTGATCATAACTTGTGTATTTCCATTCTTATCCAAATGGCTTTATTTAGTACTCCATTTATCTTATCTCAGAAATGTAAAGTTTTTTTTCTATTTCTTCATTATCTAACATTCTAAGTTGTGCAAGATAATTGATAAGATAGACTTTATATTTTATAGTTTTATTTTCAGTCGTTATTTTAAAAGCTTTCTGTTGCCTTCCATTCTTGTCCAATATAATTCGTTATTGGTTTTACGTAATCTAATTTCAGGTTAGTTGCTATGACGACTCCTGTTTTGAAGTGAAAACTACTTATCATTTTTATTAATTGATTGTTGATTTTAATATTAATGTCGAATACATATCTGAATTGTATTTGTCTTATTAAAGCTTATCTTCAAATATTATGAACGTTCTCCATTAAAACTATTAAAAAACTCGAGAGTTTCATTTTGAAAAACTCTCTACATATTCAGGGTATCTTATATTGTTTAGATTATTTTCATTAAATATTGTTTTCTCTGCTTGTGCCTCAAGTAAACTTTTTCCAAAATTTTAAACAAAGAAATGAAAGAAGAAAACTATGAATAAACCTCTACAGATAACTCTCTACATTTATTCTTCGAGTGGTAAAACCTGGGTTCGGATCTCAATCCTACCGATGATGTTTTTTTAATTAGACATGAGTTTGTTCATCCTGCAAAGCAGACAAACCAGCCAAAGGACACAGCCAATTAATAAACATAACACATTGACATTACAGCTGTGATTTCAATCCAAACTATATCGCATTCATCATTTCTTCGTATAGCATCTTTTCTTAATTTTACTGTGTACATTTTTAATAGTTTATTGTGGTGATGAAGTCAAAAGAAGAGTCTTCTGTCCACTTTTTATGGACTGGAGTGATCACTCTGCTTATACAATCACATGCTATGTCATTTTTGTTTGCAAATATTATCACTTGCATACATAATTGATTGTCTGCTCTCCCTCCTTCCCGTTTCCATATTTTGACTAATAATTCATGTATGCCTGGAGCTTTATTTTCCTTCGACTGGCTTATCGCTTTTATGACTTCTGGGAATATTTCCGAGGTTTGTGATGGGTCCTGTTTTCGATGGTTCAAGTAAATATTCGAAAGAATACACTCATTAGAAGCCACTGCTTGTAAATGCTGTTTTATCTTAAAAAAAAACATTGTTATTTAAACATAATAAAAAAACATTTTATTGTTAATTTCTCATTTGAATTGAACAATTACAATATAATGTAGTTAACTGTAACAATTAGATTACAGTTGTTCATTTCAAACAATTAAACTTTTGTATAACAATTGCTCCATTGTGACGTAATCGTTTGTGATTGCTGTTGAGAGAATAAGGCTACTAAACCAATAGCTTTAAAACTGTTTTTAAAATGATGTTTTGAAGTCATTCAGAAATGGCTCCCGGAAATGTTTTCTTGAAAACATTTCTGCTAAGGAATAGACAGAATGTTGTTTGTGTGTGTTAGCAGTCTAGAACAGACAAAGGAGATACTTCACGCGTCAAGTCTTCTGTAATGTGTAATTCCTTCACTTGGGTTATGATCACGTTCGTGTCTTTGGTCACTTCTTTGACAGACACTCATCTGGTTTCCCCTTGAATTGAATTCCTACGCACGTTTAGCGGTAACTTCGGTGTGTGTGCACTTAAACTTTAAAGTAGCTTTTCAAGTTGAAGTATGAAAGATACAGACGATCATCAGTGTTACCACATGAAGAAAAGATGAGTCGCCATATAGAAAAACCTTAATTTTGTGATCATCAATGATAGCATGTATACACTCACAGAAACCGACTAAAAACATTTTAGAGTGAATTGCATAAAGTTTTTTTTTTCATTGGTTACAAAGTAAATTATACTTGACAAGAAATTATATTCTTGTTTAATAACCGAATGCAAGGGGAAAAAAGTTTGCGATCACAGCTTAAATAAATTACCAGAGAATACACTTTATTGTCAAGTATAATTTTCTTTGTAATTTAGTAAATACGTTTTCTGTATCTTTCTTGATTTCGGATATTTAAATAATTCGATTATCCATCTTTTGCTTATTTGGACATGAAAAATATATGAGATATTGAATATTTCTATCTTTCGAGATTTGTTTCTTCCTTGGGTTTACCTCCAAGGATGGGTTTGGCTCCCACTGATGGTGATTTGTCCTCCAGGGAGTAGAGAAGTTTTGCTCGGTGGGTAGTAGTTTTGCATGTCACTAGGTGGAGCCACTGCTGAGTTGAGTGATAATCCTTTAATATCACTCATTGAGATTTAGAGTGATCTTGTAGATAACTCACTTTTTCGAGAGGTATCCACGCACTTTAACATGCTTCCAGGGGAGTAGAGTAAGTTGTTGTTTGTCAACGAATGGAACTTCCGATGAGTTCCTCACTTGGAGTAATTTGGATAATGAGCTTAGTAGATCGCTGAGTGGGATCTTGTAGGTCGCTCCTCCCGAACTTAAAAAGCCCTTCCTGGGAATAGAACGGTTCTGTCTGTGGTGGTAGGATTCTGCTCTATCACTGAGTGCAGCCGCCGATTACTATTGCTATCCTGGATTGATGAGGTCAGAATTGATCAGTACTCCCCCCCCACACACACACATACACACACACTAACAGTACCTTCGATAACGGTCAAAACTGGTCTCGGTAATGACTCTTTCCATAATCCATAGCAATATGCACTTCCGAAAGGAAGTATGCTTTACATTACGGGTTACTAAATCAATTGATGTGAAGTCAACAGCTATTATACACAAGTAGCCTAGTTGTGAAGATACATCAAGCACAAAGTTTGCTTACACTTTGATAAAGGATTAAAGAAGAATATAATTTCTTGGCAAATATAATTTATTTTAGAGTAAAAGTCCGTTTTAAAATTAAAATTCCCCATTGGTTACACCATTTTGGGCAACTGAAGATCATTCATCCATCCATCTTCAAGGCCCACCTTTCCCAATTGGGTTGTGGGGGGAAGCAGCTGTAAGAGGATCTTCCAATGGTCACGATCCTCCGCTACCAAGCTCGGGTGTTCTGGTGGGACTCCCAGACTTGTCCACCCAAGGTTTTGGATATAATCTATCCAGCGGGTCTTTGGCCTTCCACGTGGCCTCTCACCCTCTCGCTTGGCGCGAAGGGGGGTCTGCTGGGGAAGCCACTCTTGTGGCATTCTGACCAGGTGCCCGTACCAACGTAACTGTGATCTCTCAACACGGAGAAGCAATGGTTGGGTATTGAGGATTTCCCGAATTGCAGAGCTTCTGACTCTGTCGAGTCTTGTCAGCCCCGCAACCCCTCGAAGGAATCGCATTTCAGCCGCTTGGATTCGTGTCCGCATTCTTTCGGTCATTACCCAACTCTCATGACCATAGGTGAGGATGGGGACATAGACTGTATTGAAGACAGCCAGCTTTGCCTTCTGGCTTAACTCCCGCTTCAATACTACCGAACGGCCAAGCTCCCGCAATATCGAGCTTGCTAAGCCAATTCGAGTATCTAGCTCTATGTCCCACTTTCCATCACTCGTGAATATGGACCCAAGATATTTAAACTTCTCCACCTACCTCAGTAGGACTCTACTCACATGTAGAGTTCATTGGGACGGTCGTCTTGAGACCACAAATGTTCGCTTTTGGCCGATCTTCATTTCGGCTTCTGCACAAACAGCTACAGGTCATCTGCGGAAGAGCTAAGCAGAACTAGGTCATCTGCAAAAAGCAGATGCCCAATGCTACATCTTCCAATTCTGACACACTTGCTGCCTCGGATGTGCCTATCAATCCTATCAATCCAGTCCATAAATATTATGAAGAGGAGGGGTGACAAAACACACCCTTTGCGGAGGCCAACGGAGACTGTGGAAGGTTCAGACTTTGTGCTGTTTACCCTGACACAAAACTCCGGGCATTCATAAAGGGACTTGATGGCAGCTAATAGTTGGCCATCCACTCCATACTCCTGTACTACTTGCCAAAGCTTATCCCGAGGAACCCGGTCATATGCCTTCTCCAAGTCCACAAAACATGTGTAGACATTCTTGGCATATTCCCAAGATTTCTCAAAGACTTTCCTTAAAGTGAAGATTTGGTCAGTTGTGCTTCAACCAGGACGAAAGCCACATTGTTCTTCCTGGAAATTTGACTCAACTATTTCTTTCCAAGCACCTAGCATATACTTTCCCAGGCAGGCTGAGCAGAAAGATGCCAATAGTTGCTGCAATCTCTCTGGTCTACCTTATTGAAGACTGGTATTATTATGCCTGTTCTGCTATTGCTTTTGTACTCGCTCAGATATCCAAGCAGCCTGACACACGCTCGAGTCAGCCAAAGAACACCGTCTCAATTTAAGCCTTTTGGCATTTCGGGCCGAATTTCATCATCACCAGCAGCCTTGTCCGATTTTACCGATTTTATTGCTAAATGGACCTCTTCTGCTGTGAGATCAGTCATCGCCCCGATCTGCACCCCTTGGATGTCCACAACTGCTGGGCCACCAGGGTTAAGAAGGCTCTCAAAGTATTCCCTCCATTTGTGGAGGATAGCCTTCTCGGTTGTTAAAAGTTCACCATCAGAGGCCTTAATTGCCCTTGCTGTGCACGATTTTCTCCCTCGAAGGCGGCGGATGGCCTGCCAGATGCTTGTATTTGCATAGGATGAGTCTAATCTTTCCCCAAAGGATTCCCAAGCTCTGATTTTCTGTCTTTACTGCCTCAGTAGCAGCTTTTCGCGGCTCAGCGTACCGGAAACCATCTCAGGTGACCCGAGATGCGTTTCCAGTACGCTGTACCTGTTAGATACAGTAGGCCTCCTTTTTTTGCCCGGACAGCTTTTTGGACCTCTTGGTTCCACCAAGGTGTCCTTTACTCACTGCCCGTCGCCAGTGAGTAAACTAGCGACGAAAATGAGCAAAATGCGGAGTCGAGCCGCATTTTGCCATAGCATGAGAGTGCAGAGGCAGTGACAGCTGTTCTGAACAGCTCCCACTCCTCCTGAACATCTGCAGTAAGCTTGGGAATCTCTTTGAACCTGGAGGAAATGTCATCTGCAAAATTCCTCCTCACAGCCTCATTTTTCAGTGCCTCCCATTTCACGAGGTATAGCTGCTTAGGCCTACCAGCGTTGATGGTAGCATCTGGTTTCTGAAGCCGTAGGGTGCAGACAACAAGGTGGTGTTCAGTTGAGAGTTCTGCCCCCTCTTCTCACAAACGTCCAACACTGAGGAAAATAGATCTGCTGAGACTATAAAGAAGTCACTCAGAGACCTTTGTAGAAATGTATCCCTGTACCAGGTATACTTATGTACTTCTGGATGCTAGAAGAAGGTATTCATTATGGACAAGCTGTTAGTATAGCAGAAGTCCAAGCCCATTCGCGTTAAGGTCAGGGTCTCCGTTCCTGAAGATCATTTTGCTGCTTAAATCAACATAGGATGATTTATTGACCACGATAAGTCAAGTGAGATTAATAAATGGTCACAGAGCGATGTGTTATTTATTGTATTCCAACTTTAATTGTCAATAAACAAATTAGGCGCATTGAACTCCCACTTCTGCATGAGTAGTCATCATTCAGGTGTATAAAACCGAAAATTCAGTGTATATAAAAACATTAAAAGATGAATCCCCTTTATTTATGAATTTTCTCGTATTTAAGAGTGTATTTCATATTTTTTGATTTATTAATTTTTATGAAACGTTACAGCAAAATGGTATCTTTTCTATATTTTGTTCACTCCATAGCATTTCATTTAAACATACTCAAAAAAGTTTAAACTTTATAAGGTAGCTCCGTTTATCGTGGCATCAGGTTGTTTACAAGGATACTTGGCGAGTGTTGTAGTTATTTTTCCGCTTAAAATGGCAATGAAAAACCTTTTTAGCCGTCTTTTCACCGTTGCTCAAGCATTATGAATGTTTTTATGTTGCATTTTGCTAGTTTCCATAAGCGACCGTTAGAGGCGCTGAAAGTGTATACAAAAAATCTAGAATTGCAGAAGGCCGACTTTGATGCATGTAGTAAGAAGGTATTGAATGGTAGGTTAATAGCAAGGTTATTTAGCACCTCCTTCATAGGGGTGGTGCAGACATTTCACGTCCACGAAAAAAAGGGGACTGTCTTGTGTCTATGCTTAGTTTCATTTGTGTTGATCGTTAGCTTCATAACAGATTAATAAAACCAGACACAAAGAACGAAAACAAAGATGAAGAGAGAGAAAGAGAGATAAGAGCAAAAGAAAAATGTCATATTCTTTACTATCATCGCATTCCCGGGCACACATGTACACAAAACAGAAGCCAATATTGCTGGTCAGATGACAGGCCTAGTTGTACCGCTGTTGCAGCAAACTTGGACCAAAGCCAATAGCACAATGATGGTTGCTTGCCAGGAAAACGCATTTACAGGGGCTAGCTTCTGCAGCGCAATCAATGTTTGCAAAAAGGAGGATTTTACGAGTATGTTGCATACGAAATAGCAAATATTATTCTGTATTTTTTAAAAGAGGTTCATATTCTACATCTTTGCTTGCTAACTATAATAAACGTGACGTATATAATCAACATAGTTTTCAAATTAGATTGTTTTTCCAGAGAGCTTTGATTCATTTTCCCTAGCGATGCATTTTACATTGGACCAGAGATAGAATCCGATTCGATCAACACTGATGACATCTGGTGGCGAAAATTCGCTAAAAACACTACAGAGCTCTTAAGGGATTAATAAGTCGGACTTATACAGCACACAGGATTGGTAGTAGTTTAGATAGTAATAGCACTTAGCGTCGGGTAGAAAATAGTTCTATGGATGAAACGGACGACCTTTTGTGATGCTGATCTCCAGTAAAAATCCTATCGCCGCATATCGTTTACCTAAAGTCAGCTCATCTCAGTATTTGCAGAAAAGAGAGAAAGATGCTCTGTGACTCGAGTTGTTTACTTTGCATGAAATGCTTTAAACTAGCGCGAGCTAGAATACCCTGCGGGGGTTAATGTAAGTAGCGCTAGAGGGTTCATTTGTCATTTGTCCGTTCTCCCAGGTTTCTACGACTGTCTGATGGCAATAAACGGATTTGTGGTTGAAACGATGCAGTGCGATTTGGAATACACTTTACGGTGTGTCTCATTAGTTACCAAAAGGGAACTAACACACACACACACACAGACAGAGAGAGAGAGAGAGAGAGAGAGAGAAGAATGATTAGCTAACATTAGCAGATGCACATAAAAAGAAGCTTATCTCATTTAACAGAAAACGAATACCTTCTAAAATGGAAAAATATCTTTCATTGATCCAAGAAAACTGATATTTTTTAAATATTCCACTTCCTACAATCTTTCCTTTTTAGGATATCTTCGCTAATTATATGCCTCTATTACATTCATTTTATTTCATGCGACCATCGGTCCCTATTCAAAGTTAGTCGAACGGATTTGCTTGAAATTCATCATTTTACCATCTCTGTAAAAAGATTTTGAGCCATTTTAAAGACATAAGACTTGTCAAACTTTTCTAAATAATAGCAATAATTCCTTGCTAATTGAATAAAATTTAGTGAGAAATTTAAATTAAAAAAAAAAAAGATAATCCAGTCAGCCCTTTTACACAGGAACTGAAAACTATACAAAATAAAAGAAGATGAATAAAGCAAACGGAGCATGCTAATTAGTACACAGAGAGAATTAACATCATTCTTCAAAACCCCTCAAAGATAGAAAGAAAATAATGTGAGAAATCGCAATTCAGAGAATTAAAAAAAAAGTCTAAATCATTAGTGGCAATGAAGCCGGAGTCTGTTTGTCTCCTTTCAGAGCTGATATCAGCGTCTCATCCATTTCAATTGTCCTCCGGTTCGGCTCAGACAGTGAGAGATCAAAGTGTCATTCTGATAAATGTCTCCTTCCTTTACAATAATCGATAGCGTTAACAATAATCACTTTAAAGTCCCGCAATACGAGTACATTAGAATAGTCTCTAAAGAAGCCTGACAAAAGCCCATGCCTGAATTCATTCCTATTTTATTTGTTGTGCATCTTTCTTGTTCTCTTAAAATCAATGTCCGGTACCATTTTCCCTTCTCCTTATACCCCCATCGTTTGCAAAAGAATCAGTAAAAATCTTCCATACACGAACAATACATTTCGTGTTTTAAGTCACGAGATTTTCTTGTTTCCATTGTTTAGCGCGCGGTTTAATAGCTCTCTGCTGCAGAGATAGTATGGAAGATTGTATGTTAGCAACAAATGGCGCACTGTAACTGCAACCACATTTGACGCAATGCCAAAGAACGAATCTCCAGAGAGAGAGAGAGAACTTCAACAGGGAGTGTTTATTACAGGCTTGTAAAGGGGGGGACTTAAAACACAACTTCGAGATAATACTCAGTGTTGCATCTATTAGGTTAGGCTTCAATGGAGACTTCCCAATTTCAATATTAATAGGATGGCGCCATCTTGATATTTCGTACCATAAAATAGGCGGTTTAATTTGCACTGATAAATATGAGGCGTGGTTCTGTTTTCCTCTTACCACACCTAGATAGCTAGAAATCAATGAACCCATTACGATAAATATATCGGTGACTTTTATGCTTTGCCACGTGCGATTATTTGAATCGTTTATATACGGACGTGAGCCTACATAGGCGTCAATTATGACTCAGCATTTTTAATGAATTATTTTGACGGCGCATGAAATAGCGATAATTATTTTAAAATTAACTAGCAAAAAAGTACAAAGGTACCAGCAGCGCTAATGCATATTAAACGGCCAACAGACGAACTATTGTGCAAATCGTTGTCATAAACTCCTGGTGAAGCAGACGATATCCAGTTACATTGTTGAATCATTAGTAGAGCATATTAAAACACGAATCCATTCTATATAAAATATTGGAGTTATATTAAGCCACATCCTCATCATACTAAAAAAATTATTTTTATGGGATTATCAGTTTTCTCATAGACCCAACAATGATAAAATCTCGACAATATTATTCAACAATGTCAGATTTTGATGATTTCAACTCAGTTATTATTGAGAAATCAAAATGTGGCTTTCAATTGTTGAGATTACGTCACCAGTGTCAGTTATCAACTATGTTACCAATTATGGTAACATAGTTGATACCATATTCTGTGTATGCACTTGCACGCATGCGTGCTATGTAATACCCTTCATGTGTGTGTATGCATGTGTTCGTGTGCACGCCAAATAATCCCTAGCCGATAGTTATTATCTAGGAAAGATACACAGCAACAACTGTCTACAAAATATCTTCGTCCTTGGCCTATTAAATTGTCCTTCCCATACACTTTTCTACTTGGATATTGATCCTAAATATTGATTGTGAAGTCTGTACATAGTTCGCTTCTGGATTTTACTAAGCGTTGGATTATTGTATTCAGCCTATCTTCAGACATCAAAATATCTTCCAGAGATGCATGATTGGTTCCAGCGAATCTAATCCGTTTAAGTTTAGTAGATATTCCAAATGCTGCATGTAAGTCGACATCCGGTTGCATTATTGTATTAATAATTATACAAACATCGTCTAGGAAGCAGAGAATGCCATGCTTCTAAGCCCATCTCAAATACTCTTTTATAAAGCAAAAAAAAAAAAAAAAGTTTCTTAACACCGACGTATAAAGGTGGGCCTACATGTCATTTCTTAATGTTTGCCATTACTTTTTTACATACGTTTTTTAGGCAATTATACAACTAGCGCCCTCTAACTGTGGTTTGTTTGCCTTAAAAACTATCGTTTCCATAGAGATATTTTATGTGAGAGTCATATGGAATTTAGCATTTCGGGTAATTTTCAATAAATTCTTCAACAAACAAACAGACGTCATCCTATGGAAAGTGCGAAGTGGTCCGTGTTCTTAATTTTAAAGTATTTGTTTTTTATTTTTAAATAATTAAGTTAAATATGGAGTCAGTATGAGCTAATAATATTCATTTTGAAGATGAAATTCTCTCTCTCTCTCTCTCTCTCTCTCTCTCGAAGTTATTAAAATGTCAAAATTGGTTAATTAGCAATAGAGCATATACGCCACTTAAAAAAAAAGAAACGAAGAAAAAAGAAAGCAACTCATATTTCGGTTTTAACAAGCAGAGTAGCGACAGAGAAAGAGAGAATAATTTAATTAAATTTCAGAAGGCAAAATTTGGTGCAAAATCTCTCTTTCAAGTATGAAGAGAGAGCGAACGAGGGAATTTTTCGTATAATATAAAGTCATGCTCACAATAGGATTAATGTAAACTAATTAAAGCTAGCATTGCATCAGGGAAAACGAATTAAACGACATTAGAAACGTTGAAATTATATTACGAAAGAAAGAAAGGAGAAGTGATGTTGCTATGGCAACTTATTAGCAGATAACGTAAAGCGTCAAATAGTGTGTGTCTTGGATGGTGCTAATTAGAGGAAACAAAGAAACTACGAAAGTTTATATATAGACCGAGAAATGAATTCCATCACTATTTATGAAATATTCTTAGGGGACGTAAGAGGCTGCTGTAACATTTGGGACTTACCAAGTTAAGTTCTTGAGGTTCCCTGTAGACTTTTCTATCATTAAATCAAAATCAAGTCTGTTGTTTACAAAGTAACTCCGAGTTACACCCAACATTATTGCAAAAGGGTTACTTAGTTTTACGACAGCACACACACACACAAAGAAAACTGTAACCAACATTTCATACGTAATAATACCGGCGAACTTCATAAATCTGACTCGAACATGCAACGTGGGTCCTTGCTATCACCGGCTTTGCACTTTAATAGCATACTAATAGGGTTGCTTAGCAACCTCAACAATGGAACGTGGAATGTATAATTAACAATACTGAAGCGGGCAAACTTCCTCTGTACACCGGGATGTGCAAAAGAAACATACCTTTTGGATTTTTTTTTTCGTGAAAATAACAGGAAATGACATTTCTAAAACTCTCGTGCACTCGATAGGCTTGGAATTTTTTTTTTTTTCGCTTTCCCGCCCCTATCAAATTGTCTGGTAGTTCAGTGGAGTGTGGAATATGGATGGTAGGACTTTCGGTGTTTGTGTGCGTTAATCAAGTCGCAGAACGAAGGTTACGCCCGATAAAGTCATCATTCTTTACACTTTTCAGTTACTGAAGCATCCTTAGATTTCCGTATACCCTTACCTTCATTCCTTTTTTTCCCCACCCCTATCGGCAGTTCCGTAATCCTCGTCTAAAATATGATGCGATCTCATGTGACAGCGAGATAGGTGTGAGTCGACCCTTTGACAGTGATTACGGTAAATCGATTTTAGTTTTCCAGGGAAACGCCGAGCGAGGAGTGTTATTGATAACATCGGAGGGTTTGTTGTTGTTGCTTCTACTCCACCCTGAAAACAGACATGAAATTATGGATCTCATTTGATTCACTTGAGTAAGCTCGTTTGCATAGTTAAAGGTGTGGAGTTTAAATGAACCGTGTGAAAAAAAAAACTCCTTTTCATGAAACCGGAACGTCTTATTATAAAAAAGGCAGTCATTTTGTTGAATGAGATATTTTTCCTTGCTAGAGCGATAAATGACAAAAAAAAAAATTAAAACAAAAAATCATTGTTGAAAAACGCAATAATTAAAAACACGGTTCATCGTTATAGTGGATTGGAATTCTTGGTAAAAATGGAATAGCAAAGCATTGTTGTATTTATTGCATTATTGTTTCATTAGTAATTCTGGAAACGGCAGGTTGCTGCTAATGCCAATAGAAAATTTGCAAAATATAAATGAATAAATATAAGAAGTTTGTTGTGTGCTATGATAGGAATCAATTCTTATTTCTCTTTTAAAAGGAGATTTTTCAAAGTTATTTGTGATGGTAATCATGTTTTTATTAGTATTAACATCGTTTTCAGGAAATTCAACCGATATTTTCTAGCACTGCATTTGGAATTCGTTATTATAAGATACCCAAGTGCGATATCGTATCCTATTTCACTTAAACCGCTAAACTGTGATTACACAAGAGACGAACTTACTCTAATAAAGTCTTCAATCAGCGTTAAATATTTCAACAAAATACCGCTTCATTAATTTAGCTACAAAAATCATTAAAATTGAAAACGTAATTTTGTTTTTACAGTTCAGAGTATTTTGTGTAACGAAACTAAAGAATTTTATTGCAGGATTTGCACGATTTCCTCTTTATAAGTATCAACCACATCGTTAATGATCCTGATCGTGATTTCTCCTGTTTATGAACCAAATTAATTCCTTTCGTAGCTAAATATGGAACCAAAGAAAACTATCTTTATATTTGGAACGAGTTGAATTATAATAAAAACGGAATTGCTAAGGAGAAAGAACTAAATTGATGGGGAGAACAAAAAATCACGTAACATAACACATAACCATCGCTTTTCATTATTAAAATAAAATAAAAAAACATTTGAAAATTACGAGTTTAAAAATTAATCATTAACATTATCAAGGGACACTTTTGATCATAATCACAAACTTCCTAAAAATCAAAAATAAAAAATAATTCAATCAAAAGACTAAAATATTTATAATTAACGAATAATTAGAGAAAAACAGAAAACTGATAGACCAGGAAGATCAAAGCTCATGATCAAGAGTATCCAATGACGTCATCGTGATTAAAAGTATATCCAATGAGATCACATGATCCGTCACTGAGTTTTAAATTATTGATTAGATGCCTAAGTTTCTAAACGCTAGCGTTTTTAGAGTTGATTTATTTATTCCTGTTATCGTATAAGCAATAGGTAATAGGTACGCCATCATTTGAAGAGGAAAAACCTCGTTTTTTTTTTTTTTTTTTTTTTTTTTTTTTTTTTTTTTTTTTGGATAACAGCCCTCTTGAATTCAATTGGGAAATACATATAATAATGTGCATTATTCTCTTGTTCAAAATGTTCCGAAAATTAATATGTCTTACAGCTTTCCTGTGTATATAAAAACGGATCTCTTAGGGTTAGTTTAAAGCAGTTGTTAAATCGAGAACGTCAACACCGTTTTCGTGAAAAGCCATTGAACCAAAAAAAAAAAAAAAATGAACATTTACGAAATTGTAAACATGTTTTAAGAGGTGATGCTGGACATGGGGAAGCCAGAAGCTACAGAAGTAGAAGGAATAATCGTTCTTTAGCCTTTGTGTAAATTTCACCCACTATTATTAAAATACTGCGTTTATCTGATGAACTAAAGATTTTCCCCATTCAACATTTTGATAACTACTTGGAGAATTCTGATTTCTTTAAAAGTTTTGTATATCAGAAACTCTCCAATTTCACAGAAAAAAATCATCTTAATTAATTCCTTCAAAGCAGTTACTCATCTTTACGAAAATATAAATATTTCACTCCTTTTTCTTATGTCTATTAGTATGATCCGGTTAACATCGAACTTCTAATATTAGCAAGTGGAAACATGTAAGAACGTCTCTCTGTTCGACAGTCCTACTCATCGCATATAATTTGCATAATTAAAATTAGTTTCATTATTTTATGAAACTAATTATTGATGATGTGCTCATTGGATTATTGTATTATCATGATAAATAGTCGCATGCCAACAATTAACATTCTCGGTCACAACAAAAGATGAAGTTAATTGTTGCAGTTCGTGAAGCAATAATATAAAAACAAAACTTGTAATCACTGTTTTGGTTTATTACGAAAGAAAAACAAAAAAATACTGCTAACAAAACAAAATGTTTGGAGAAAAAAAAATTAAACGACAAATTTATAGCTCATTTGTTATTTAATGCTGTACTCTATCTATCTTTGGGTTGACTGTTATACGCGCTGGTGTAAAAATGATAGATGGGAGGTCCCATTTATTATAAATCGGTCACCGAATTTTAGGAATTCCATGGGATGTTACCAATGAACGTGGGAAAATTGATCCTGTTTACACGTTAGTTTGAACAAGGCCCTTTAGATGGATTGGGTTGCTAAGCAACGTAACAACATACGAAATGTGTAATATATTGGAACATTAGTTTTAATCACACATTCGCGCCATCTGGCGGACAGCATCCGTGTTCAGTTATTTCCTGTCTTATCTCCGCGCGCATTGTTTGATATCACTATTAATAATGGCGAACATCGTTGTCTGTTATAGTTTGTGGATTTCTTTCTAACTAATCACAAAATCAATCAGCGAAGTTAATATTACTCGGCACGTTTGGTGAGCACGCAGCTACATATAGAGATCAGCAGAGAAGTGGGCCATTAAATTACTGTTTACAACCTCGGTCGTTTAATGAGCGACAAAGCCAACTTGAAAGCACCTTCATGTGTGAGTCTGCTAACTACTCCGATGCTTGGGTGACCTGCAGTTTACTTGGCTGTCACGTCGATCTGTCATAGAGGAAATCCGGTTATACTTAGCTCTCTCTCTCTCTCATGATCTCTCTCTCTCTCTCTCTTTCCTTCCTTCTATCTCTCTGCCTACCTAATTAAATTATTTTTTATATTTAGAGTTTATAAGGCAGCTTATTATTAATTTATAATTACAAATACTGACTGATGAATTAAAATGATCACATTCACGAATAAATTGCATTCCCCAACAACTAACTTATTAAATGGATTTTTTCCAACATTAAGAAACAACGAAAACTCAGACTTTGTAACACCAATGTTATATATCAGTTCTGGGTATTTTAACGATTGATTTCTCTTCTGTTTGTAGTATTTTGAATTACAACTCGGTTTTCAATAGAGAGCCCGTGTACCCTTCATCCTATCAATTGTGGATAAACACGTCTACAAAATGAGCACGATTCTTTATAGACGCCATACTATCTCTCTCTCTTGTTCACGGCCCTACTTTCGTCTCCATAATTCTATACATATATATTTTAAATCCATGCTGGTACATAATGTGAATAGAATTTTTAACTATTACATCAAGAGATTATCTCTCTTCATATATTACTGTCTTTTTCAAGAATTGAAGAAGACGAAAGAGAACTACAAAAAACACTGAAACTCTTAAATGAGGAAGGGAAGAGATTTGAACGTGTTATGAAATTGGGGAAAAAAAACAAAGACAGTGGTATTTCTCGTGAAGGTTATTTTCTTGATCATAAATTAGTAAATAATAATATTTGGTTTACCGATCAAGTATTGATCAGTTTTATTAACTGAACCAACTAGTTTCGCCACACTTATCTGTTGGCATCTGGCATTGTTTAAAACATATAGTTTTAAACAATCTCACAATTATGCGTAACTGCAAAACTGACAAGAATAAAAAACTGACTAGAATAATTACAAATAAAATAGTATCGAACGTGAGTGAAACACGTATCGCGTGTACAAGATCAGCTGGCTGTTGCTGACTAACTTTCTGTAATTTGTATTAAAGTTCATTTCTTCCGTTTTTAAGGTTCTGATTAGGGTTTTCCATATCTCTGGGAGTATTAAGCCTTGGTTTCTGTTAAGGTTTACAGTCGAACGGGCGACTGTGGCTGCTTCTTTGAAAAGTCTTGAATGGTAATCTTCCTCTATGTAAGGGGAACAGCTTTTGTCCCACTCGATGACATGGTTAGTTGTGGAGAAATGAGACGATAGGCCAGAAATGTCCTGTCTGTTGTTTTTGACAGCCAATGTGCTCCTTTTGCCTGATTTCGAGGCTTCTCGAAGTCTGTCCGATGTTAACTAGAGCCACAAGAGCATGGAATATTATAAACTTCAGCATATTTGTAGAAAGGATGATTGTCTTTTGAAGATCTTAGTAGTTTACGAATAGATTCTATTGGTTTAAATGTTACTCTTATTTTGTGTTGTTTGAGGAGATTGGCGAACTTGTTGGAGATGCCACTTACAAACGGAATTGCAATCGTTTTTATATATTGAATACCTTCTTGTTCTCTTTGTGGTGGTTCAGAGAAAAGGACTTGATTGACTAGTCTTCTTGGATAGCCGTTCAAGTACAGATTGTTGGAAATAAATTTTAACTCATCTTGAAGGGTCTTGTTGTCCGTTGTGATGCGAATCTGTATACCGTCTTTAAACAAAAGATCCAACATTAAAAAACCACAATGATACCAATGAATTACTACGCAATTTATCCAACTGGCCAACAGACTTGATTAAAAACTAAAATCGATGCATCCTTTAACTCCGAGACTCTATGGCGTGCCAAAAGTGCACAAAGATGGTATTCCTTTACGTCCAATCGTTGCAATCAACTCACCTACCTACTTATTGTCAAAACATCTCTCGAAACTCTTACAGCAACACATCCACAACTCAGAGAGTTACATCAAAAACTCCAGACATTTTGTGGGAAAGCTAAAAAACATCAAGATATCGGATAATGATCTTCTAGCCAGCTTAGATGTCACCTCTCTCTTTACAAACGTTCCTGTAGTAGAGGTCATTGACATCTTAAGTACCTTGTTCCCACAAGATATAACCTCATTGTTTGCTCACTGCCTAAACTCGAGTTATTTTTCTTGGAAAAATAAGATCTATCAACAATTAACTGGCTTGGCAATGCGGAGCCCACTCTCACCTTCATGTGCTGACCTCTTTATGGAAGACTTAGAAAACAAAATCTTATCGCAAATTTTTCCTAAACCTAAAATTTGGTTTTGATATGTGGACGATATCTTCATCGTAAGGAACAATAACAAAGATGACATATATGATTTTCTCAAAAAAAGATCAACGCCTTCCATCATTCTATTAAATTCACTCTGGAACTTGAAAGAGAAAAACAACTTCCGTTTTTAGACATCTTAATCAAAAAAATAAATTGATGGCAGTATAAATCTATCGGTGTACAGAAAACCGACCAATACAGGTCGCTACCTACATTTCAACTCCTCCCACCACATCTCACGTAAACTCATCATTGTACACATGTTAAAGAAAAGAGCGATTCGCATCACAACGTACAACAAGACCCTTCAAGATGAGTTAAAATTTATTTCCAACAATCTGTACTTGAACGGCTATCCAAGAAGACTAGTCAATCAAGACTCCAACAAGCTCGCCAATCTCCTCAAACAACACAAAATAAGAGTAACATTTAAACCAATAGAATCTATTCGTAAACTACTAAGATCTCCAAAAGACAACCATCCTTTCTATAAATATGCTGGAGTTTATAATATTCCATGCTCGTGCGGCTCTAGTTACATCGGACAGACTTCGAGAAGCCTCGAAATCAGGCAAAAGGAGCACATTGGCTGTCAAAAACAACAGACAGGACATTTCTGGCCTATCGTCTCATTTCTCCACAACTAACCATGTCATCGAGTGGGACAAAAGCTGTTCCACTTACTTACAGGAAGATTACCATTCAAGAATTTTCAAAGAAGCAGCCACAGTCGCCCGTTCTACTGTCAACCTTAACAGAAATCAAGGCCTAATACTCCCAGAGATATGGAAAACCCTAATCAGAGCCTTAAAAACGGAAGAAATGAACTTTAATACAAACTACAGACAGTTCCTTAGCAATAGCTAGCTGATCTTGTACACGCGATACGTGTTTCACTCACGTTTGATACTATTTTATTTGTAATTATTCTAGTCAGTTTTTTATTCTTGTCAGTTTTGCAGTTACGCATAATTGTGAAATTGTTTAAACCTATATGTAAGTTCCCCGAAGATGCCAACAGATAAGTGTGGCGAAACTAGTTGGTTCAGTTAATAAAATTGATCAACACTTAATCGGTAAACCAAATATTATTATTGACAATGATATTTGATGAGAAGAACATGAAACTAAAGATACAAGTGGATGGAATTGATATAGAAAATGTAGAACGATTCACATATTTGGCAAGTAAAATGACGTATGATTTGGACTGTAAAAAAAAATAAATAAAATCAGGATTGCAAAGGAAGAACAAATCTGAAGGCCATGGATAACATCTGGAAAAGTAAAGTGACAATCCTGCAAACAAAACTAAGAGTACTGGAAACATGCATCTTCAGCGGTGTAGTGTATGGATCTGAAACGTGTGTAATAAATAAGGAATCAAGAAAAAGAATTTTGGCATTTGAAAGAACTTGTTACAGGAAGATTCTAAGAATAGGATGGGTAATGAAGTGCTCTATCAGAAGACACAACCAAAAGAGAATCTAATGCAGAAGATTATAAAACGGAAGCTGCAATTATTTGGACACATCTGTAGAATGAGTGAGCACCAGAAGATAAAAACGTTTATGCTTGATATTTTGGATGGTTTAAACAGAAGAGGTAGACCATGCAGAGAATGGACTGGTGTGGAATGGGTGTACAGAAAGTGCGACACTGTGCACTGGACAAAGAAAGGTGGAAAAGATAGTGAAGGGGGTATCGGAAACCAACAGGCAGTGAGCCCATGGTTCGTGATGATGATGATGATATATTACTGTGACGTCTTTAAGGAATCTAGGCTAAAATTTCTTATCTCCAGTAGGATGTTAAGATTCAGAGCGAACAAAAGTTTATAATACAGAAAACTAATTGCACGAGTAACATCTGATACGTTGATCAATGTGTGGATTGATCACAGAGCTCTTTCAACATGAGTTAGTTTGATGCAGTGGCGCACCGAGTATCCTATTGGAGGATCAGTAGGGGGTACGATATTTCTGAAAGTAACCTACATTTTTATCTACCAACATGCTAGGGTGGTTGACCGAATGGTTAGCGTATCCTCTCTACATCCAACAGGCAGCATTTTAAATCCAACTGTGTGCATTGATGTTTGCGAATATTTTCAATGCCCTGATGTGCGACGTCCACCACTATATGGATCATGTAACCACTTTACAAAACTCTGGATCGCTCCACAGTTTCGTTTTAAGCAGGTATCATTTCTTGATGCAGCAATAGTCTCTCTATCTTTCCATCCGAAAAAACAATTGGCCGTATCATTTATATTAAGATGGAAACTGATCCTAAGAATGACGTAACTTATTATTATTTTTCCCAATTCCAACAAAATGATATTCGCGTAGTAAGTAACCCAGTAGCGCCCTCTTCGGGGATTTGCACTTCTAACAGAAGCAAGTATGAATGCGTAGTTCTCCCAAGCGAGTTTAATGTCATTATGGCCTTCACTTCCCACTTATTTACTCTAAGATCTTTCCATCTCGAGTGCATCTGTTTATTTTAAGAGTTTATCGTCTGTGAGGTAGCCTCCACAACTCCGTCTCGCTGTTGAACTCGAGAGAGAGAGAGGGGGGGGGGGGAGGGCTCCATTGGTGTATAAATGAACCTTCATGCAAATGTACAGTGAAAGCCACATTAGCGAAATGGAAGTTGCGCCATCACGAAAACATATTCTGTTTCTCCTTCTAAGAAATCTCATTGCAGTATGGCATAACAATATAGAGGTGCCACCTGGTGGGTGATCAATTTCCTTAAGAAAATCCTTACCAAAAAAAAATCAGTGTACAATGAAAATTGCATTCCATCCGGTGAATAAACAATTCAAATATGTTGTTATCATATGGATAATTTAGATATTGTTGCAACTTATTAACGTATGCACAGAACTGGCGTTAGGTGGCACTACTGCAACAATGCAGTTGCATACGTATCAAGTAGAAGACAAAGTTTAAAAATGATTTTGCTTCAGTTTTGAAACCGAAGTATTTTATGGCACTGAACATTTATGGAAATCTCTTTTATTGCTTAAGATTTTATTTTTATTTTGAAAGGATTTCATATATGTTTAAGACCATCATTTCTGTACATGCAGAAATTTTTAGTCCTTTAGTACAGGCCATAAAAGTATCTCATAGCCGAGTATTTGCTCATAAGAAACAAGTCTGAAGACAAAGAAATCTTCTTTTGTCGCAACTTTAGACTTACTGTAAACTAGAACAGATAAAGGCAGATAAGGAGGTTCAATTACAATCATTTCCCATAGTTTAGATAAAATGTTTTTGGCAGATTGCCAACTACCATTGGCTTTAGTTGCTGATTTATGAATCACCATATAAAGCATTTGGCCATTGAAGATTTTTTTTTTTTTTCTTATAGAAACGGATGACAAAAATAGGCTTCCCATTACATACAGAAGAAAGTATTGAAATAAACAAATCATCCACATCATTTGCATTTTTATATCATTACCCAAAATCATTATCTATCATAAGTGTCCTTACGTTAACCTCTCATCATCGTATGAATTCAAACTGATGTATGTTCCGAATGTTTCCGGTAGAGGGCCTACAAATAGCCATATAACTGTTAGTAAGGAAATGCATGTGTACATCTACTGTGAGCAAATAGTGTGTACGTGGTGCGAATATTCTTCCCACATCGCTGCTTACTAAAGATAATCAGCGATAAAATATTCATAGCGAAATCCAAATTTAGTTCGGAGAGTCTTATACATGCAAGAACAAAAGACGGATCATCTGATCCGTGCTGGCTTTGCGCAAGTAGATGAATCATACACGGATACCCATTGTTCGTTGATAATAAAGAGAAGGAAAGAGAACTGAAATGGAAGATATAAGTTATGGATTGATCTTCCGTCTTATAACAAAATATCAAGTGATTTTTTGGGGTGGAGAAGCAGCAGACGGACTTGTTTTAATAAAAAAATAAACCCAAGACATAGCGTGGTAAAAACAAAAAAGTCAATTAACAACGATAGGATAGAAATAGGAAAATGAACGGAGCCACGACTGTCCAGTTATATTATTCTCTCTCTCTCTCTCATAGTTCAAAGGACGTTGGTTCGAATCCCGTCACCAGATCTCTGGCCTGAGCTAGTAAGTCGTCGTAGATAGAGTACGACGATGCGACTTTATTTTTAAAATTTTTATTTATTTTTTGTCATCAAATAACCCTAATTTAATAGACACAACATATGAATGTGTTCTTAGTTGCCTCAATATTAACCTAGCCAACGACAACTCTCTCCGTATTCATCTTCAAACACATTACTTCAACGAAGGGCTGTTTTTAATACAACAAACCACATCTTGAAATATCAAAAATATAATTTACCTTTCGTATTTTCATAGGCTGATTTTGCATCAAGAATTAGTCGGTAAATTTCAAATTATTCATTTGATTTCACATCTGCGGCAGAAATTTACTTTCTACTTTAAATAAAAACTCCCTCTCCCTCTCTCTCTCTCTCTCTCTATCTATCTCTCTGTAGCTGACACTAGAGATGAATTGTGCAGTTTATCTACCACACAGCAGTTGAATCTCCTCAAATGCTCTTCATCCTCTCTAATCTGGAGCATTTTCTACTTTCCAACTTCTGTAATTTCTCTGGTGAATCTCTTTTGCACTCTAAAGAAAGAAACAGGTAAAGGGCACGAGAGACAGAAAGAGAAAACCCATTCTTTCACCTGAAAGGGTAAATTATACGAAAAGTAGAACAACTCGGCTTTACAGAAACAAACGGGTTTCTGGAAGATTAAAGCAAAAAAAAACTTCGATCTCCTACGAAAAAGAGAGAACAAAAAAGACAGAAAATAACAGAGGGAACTGTGATCTGTCGTCAGAAACGATTCTTTTTTCCGCTCTCTCTCTCTCTCTCTATCACTCTTTATTTTCTTCTCGCATTCATGTTCGAAACCTTCTATCGGTCTCACGTGCTTCTTGACCTCTTACAAGAACGTGGGCAAAGCGGTAATCCCAGAGATGCTTCGCTCTCTGTTGATACGAAGTTTTAGTATTCTAAACACTGAACTTGGGCACAAAGTAGAACGAAAAGTCAGAGTTGGGCGAGAAAGAAGAAAAGAGATGTATGTAGTTCTAGTAATAGAAGATTAGCATAACACTGATATCGATTTACAGTCGTCTGTTTATTAAAAAAAAACTTTTATGTAAGAAATATCAACATAAGCATTGTAGGTAGATGTTTACTCTAGCGAGTGGTCACTAAAAAAATTCTACTCTCGTAGCAGAGCCTGCAAAAAAATTTATTTTGCATGTACAGTTAATAAAAATGCAACTACAAAGCATGGAATTAGTTTTTGTATTTTTTTTTTCAAAGAGAATTCTGACTTATTTTTAGAAGAACAATACGCAAAGGATACTGCCTACTTTAGTAAAGGAAGTCATACGACAACAATACATCAAAGAGCATAATGACGTGTACATTACAGTATATTCAATGTTATATTACGTTTATACAACAATGCTGTTTTCCATATAATTATAAGCTATTTAATTTAACAAATAAACAAATACTAGTAAATTATTATCACTTTTAGTTCCTTTCATGTGTTCTGTGAATCGTTTGTTTTTTCGGATGAAAAACCTGAGTTTCCGGAGGCAGAATGTTTCCATCCTGTCGTGTAACTCACTAACACTGTTTAAGGCAGATACTACTGACTTCATAAGATGATCAAAATTGAAGAGTCCCGTGATGTGAATAGAAAGTAATCTTTGATGTATTTCTTGGGAACAAATGAAGTCCCCAACTTGTGATTAATCACGAGCCACTGAACTCTTCTTTTCCAGTGTGACGCTCCGAAAATTTTTCCAAATTTTGCTTTCTTTGAAATATTGCCAGCACACAAGGAAAGAAAACTTGTCTCAGACTATTACCAAAGACGTATAACCCAGTGTTCACTCGACAGGGTCATTTATGAAGAAGACAAAAGAAACACTATGTCATCGATCCTGCAGCCTAATCAATGAACATCCTCATTACCCACACTAGAGAAAGAGGGCACCTTCTCCAGCAGTACGCGGTAAAGAATAATTAATTTTAATTAATTGAGAAAGTTATTTGGACTTAGTAAAGTTTAATACTTATGCAATGAATAATGTAAACCTCGTGAAGAAACCAAAGATGGGAAGTATATTCATGGGTGTTGATGTTTTCCAAATAAAAATCGTTTTAATAGATTTAATCAAGATTTTATTTACTGATCAACAACATTTATGTCATGTATTCATAATTGATTATTATGCATACCTAGCAAAACTGAATTATCTTGGATTGGTAAGGATTCTGAATCAATCTGATGTATCGTGGATTAGTAAAACGTATCCTGGATTACTCTGATGTATTTTACACTTATCAAATCGATCCTGGATATCTTGAATAATTGGATTAGTCAAACTAATCTTGGATTACTCCGATGTATTTTTGACATTTGTCAAACCTATTCCGGATTACTTGGATGAAATCTGGATTAGTCAAGCTTATTCTGGATTAATCGGTTCTATCTTGAATTAATCTATCTTATCCCGGATTACTTGGATATATTTTACACTTATGAAATCTAGAAATCTATCCTGGATTACTTGAATAAATTTTGGATAAGTCAAAGTTATTTTGGATTAATTGGATGTATTTTACATTTGACAAACCTATTCCAAGTTACAAGTCAAGCTTATCCTGGATTACTTTGATGCATTGTGCACTTAAAATCTATCCTGGATTACTTGAATAAATTTTGGATTAGTCAAAGTTATCTTGGATTACTCAGATGTATTCTACATTTGACAAACCATTCTGGATTACTTGGATAAAATCTGGATTAGTCAAGCTTATTCTGGATTAATCGGTCCTATCTTGAATTACTCTATCTTATCCCAGATTACTTGGATATATTTTACACTTATGAAATTTAGAAATCTATCTTGGATTACTTGAATAAATTTTGGATAAGTCAAGTTATCTTGGATTACTCAGATGCATTCTACATTTGACGAACTTATTCCAGATTACTTGGATAAAATCTAGATTAGTCAAGCTTATTCTGGATTAATCGGTTCTATCTTGAATTAATCTATCTTCTCTTGGATTACTTAAATGTTGCATTTGTGAACTTATCCTGAATTATTCGGATATAACTTGGATTACTAAAACTTGTTCTGGATTAGTCGAATCTGTCTTGGATTAGTCAACCTTAACCTGGATTACTTTGATAAATAATACATAAACTTATTCTGGATTAATCAGATCAGTCTTGGTTTACTCAATTAAATCCTCGATTACTTGGATTACTACGATGTATGTTGCATGTTGTATTAGATTAACTTATTCTAGATGTACACTTACTGCTCATACCAGATGTATGAGCGGTAAGCATATGTCATCTCCTTGACATGTTATCTTTCATAGATCAATATTTTTTTTTCATTTTTGTCAGTGAAGTTTTCTTTGGAAATGATAGATTTCGTAGTACTGCCCTCAGGAATATTTCAGTAAGTTGAAAATTGATAATAAATTGACTGTATGGGTAGACGAGATTGCCAATGAGATTGAAAACTCAACCCTTCTCAAGGAAAATATTTCCCTTTTACTAATCCTTTCAATTCAGCCATCAAAAGTAATATACTATTTAATACTCATGCAACCAGGTAGGTTACGTATCGACAAAATAGAGAATAACAGATCGATGTCTGACATGCAGCAGCAAGTAAAGTCATAGTAATAATTTCTCTCAGCAAATGTAGTTGGGCTAAATATAAACACCACTTATATCCAAGATTATCCAACGACGTAGGGTGTAACTATATTTGGAGAATTTCTCAATATGTCCTATTTAAACCCCACTGAGAAATCTCTTCCAATTGCTACCGAGTCGATATATATAGTCACGGACCAATTAATTCGAAGTATTCATCTCGGAGAAACGCTCCAGTTTCACGACATGACTTCGAATTATAAAGCATAAAAAGGTTTCCATAGCAACGCAAATAATCCAATACACGGCGAGCAATCTACGCTGTCGAACAGAAAAAGGGTCTATAAGTGCTTGCTGTGACAAACGTTATAAATTGCCTCATTTGTTCTACGAAAAATAATCTGGTAACGACTTCGTCGGCAATTTTAAGAAGGATTATTGTGATGGTTGTTTCTGTAAATAGTTAATAATAAAATCGTTTATAACTGCTACGGAATTGTTTGTACTATATACATATTGTAAACTGGGTTCGGTGATTGTAAACTCGTACATTACATATAATCTGCCTGCCTCTGGTGACACCTGCAGAACTTCCAGGCTCATTTCGTGTTGGAGTTCTTCTTATTCGTAACCATTAGGTTCTTGATCAATGTTTGTAGCGTGAGACATTCCCATTTCTCAATTAGGGCAATTCAACCTACTTACAGTTTTTCTGCAAGATGCATTTACACTTGTTTTCAACTGCTTATTACAAAAGGTAATACTAAGTGCTAGTAGGTGTTGACACGTTTCGAGCACTAAGATAGCTCCGAAAAAACAGTGGGTTTTCTTTTTAGCTAAAATAAACACCTTCTTAATGACATTTTTCAAACAATAGATCTTAAAAAGTATACTTCGAATAAAAAAAAATCCTTCATTTCTAGAAAAACCCTCTCCGTTTATGGATATAAACAATATCATCAAGAACAAAAGGGTTTAAAATGTGTACAATGCTTGGGTTCCATTGTTCATAGAGACAAAAACTTAATTACTTGCTAATACATACAATAACTATGAAGAACAGTTGATATTTGGCATGCTGCCAAGTGAACAGAATAGTTTCATTGTTACTATAGAAACAATACGTGGAGCTTCAGTATCTGATTGTTATATGTTATAATCACTTTAAGAAGCTTAACATGGTTAAAATATGTTCATTGTTACTATAAAAGCAATAGGTGGAGCTTCAGTATCCGATTGTTACGTTATATTCACTTTAAAAGCTTAGCATAGTGTTTAAAAGAAGAATTAAACTAATCACGGACTCTAAATAGATTTAACACTGAATAAAATGCTAAAACTAACAGAACTTGAACCAATACTTATTCAGGGAAGGAAGAAAGATTTTAAGGAGATATATTGAAATAATTTAGGTTATCTTACTGGAGGTAACGCATTCGAAAAGTGCTTTAAGAACAGAAATTGCTTTTTTCTTTAGATACTTTTTTCCACTTTTTTTCTCTCCTTCTCTGATAGTACAACAGCCAACATTGTTGACTTTTGCTTGTATCTACCTCACTAACCTTTCTCATCGAGTTACTTTAATTATAATTAGTAAGAAATGATGGTCTTCGTGACCCCTGGAGGCTGACGTTGTTCCCATTAGAAAGAAAACAAAGAGAAAGCTTCGTTTCAAGATTAATTGTGTGGAAGGTTTCTCTGATGGCCCGATAGGGGGCTGTAATGGCTTCTGTAGACATGCGTAGCGTTCGATGAAGCGAAGTCGTACCGCTGCTGTTGACAGGAGGGTAGAAAAATGAATAAATTTGAAGTAGTTGTAAGTCAAAGATTGGTAACTGCAGTAAGAAAAAAAATTGAAGGAAAGAAATGAAAAGAGGAAAATGAGAACACGTGCATTTTATTGTGTTTCTCAAACTCTTCGACCTTGATTACGTGTGTGTAGGACCGCAATAAACGGACATAAGCACGATCTTACGTTGCACTTTGACTCTCATCATGCCGAACACGACGCTAGGTGGGGAAATGTCGCAAGAGTGATTAGGCCTACAACTACCTGCTTTCGATACGACTCACTGGTCATACTTCTAAGAGTAAAAGAGGTGGAAATGGTCAAAGAATCACAAAAAGGGCACGCTTCCTCCCTAATTCTGAATCTATTCTTGTCTCTACTGGTACAGAAAGAGAACTAAGACTTTAGTTGTTAACAAAGCGAGAATGGTTCTTAAGTGGGGTCCTTTATGTGTGTGTGTGTGTGTGTGTGTGTGTGTGTGTGTGTGTGTGTGTGTGTGTGTGTGTGTGTGTGTGTGTGTGTGTGTGTGTGTGTGTGTGTTCATCCGTACTTTTATCCATCGGTAATAAAACGAACACCTCAGATTAATGCTCTTGAGTGATTTCAAATAATACTTTCAAGATATCGAAGTCATCCTTTGACTTAATTTCTCTGATAATACGGGAATATGTAAGTAATTATTTAAAGTTAACAACGCGAAATAATAATAAATTTTATTCACCAACAATAAATTTTATTGTTGGTGATTTGTTCGCGTTTCTTACTGCATCTAGACAGCGCTCTACTCATAACATTTATATAAAAAATTGCAATATTTATACGACTGTCACGCAAAAAGTTGTTAAACTATGGTACGTTATTCACATATTTTAACCTACTAAGCGCTATAGACCAAACATGGAACTTTTTGAAGCCACTTTACAAGCCACCAATAAGCGGGGAAGTGCTGTCACACCGGGCGATGAAATCCATCTCTAATCTGTTTGTTATTATCCTACCCGCCACTGGCGTGAACACAGAGCCTCCGTATCTCAATCGGTATAATCGAAGCCCTTTATTTGGAAAGACCATCTGGAGGTGAACATCATCAGGACTTTTCGAATGAAAGTGAGTTAGCTGGTCTCATACAAAAAGTCGTGTTTTTCATCATGCAAAGAGGAAATCATTTATAATGCAAACAAAATTTGTTTGCGTCATTTGTTTCAATAATAAACAATACTTAATATGGAACTGCTAAGAATATTTGCTGCATTCAACAAATCCTACTCCATCAGAGGTCGCTGATGTCACTTGACATCGAATACGCAGTTTCGTTGGTCCTAAGAACACTCATACACGTACTTTGCAAATAAAATACCTATCCTTAAAGGGACACAGCAGGGTAATAGCTAGCTGGCTTCATTAAATTATCTAAAATTATTTAGAGCACTGAACCAGTCTTGGAATTGCGAACACTGCGCTTGGTCACAACCGAAACACGTAATCATCTTTCTAAGTTCTTGATCTTGAATAGGATGGCTTGCGCCTCCTTGTTTCCCCCTCTCGTACTTTTGTTTTTTAATACATATACAAATAACATGTAATACTAACATACTAACATGTTCAAGAGAAACAATTACATGTCCTATTGAATCATTATCGTTTTCCTTAAATTAGCATACGAACTGAATGACTCATGATTTCCATTCAGAAATTATGAGCAATAAATATTGTCATACGTAATGTCCATCTAGGGTGCATGTCTTTTTTCAATAAGATTAATTGCATTCCAAACCTTATCTGTAACTCAAATTAACCAAATATCCATTTAATTCAATCAACGGTGTGCGATACTCCTCCAAAGTTTCGATATTTGTATTCTCACACCAGTTTAAGCTGAAAAATAAACAAAAGTGGAATTTGCGGGACGGGAACTATTATTAAGATACAACAATGGTTCAACTTTTGCCATGTTCGCGATTGCTGCTTGTTTGCTGGATTAAACAGGCATTTCGTTAATTTATTATTATTATTATTAAGAGAGACTTCGAAGGAGTCAGGGACTCATCGAGGGAGGCTTATTCTTGAATTCATTCACACTGCTTGCACTCACAACATCGAATGACAAGCCATTCCAATCACGCACCACCCTATGAGAGAAAAATCTGGCCCTCATCCCTTCTTAACGGCATTCATTCTCAGTTTCCAAGGATGCCCTCTCGTCCTTTCTCTACCCTCCATAAATTGCAAAATTCCAATTGAAATCCTGTATGACCCTTTCAGAAGATTCTAAGTCTCAATAACATCACCGCTCTTTCTCGTGTTTGCTAGTGTCTACAGTCTACGAATTCTCAATCTGTCTTCATAATCAGTATTCCGCAATCCTGATATCATTTTTAACACTCGCCTTTGTACTCTCTCCAATATATCAGAATCACAACGGAAACCAGGAGACAACAGACTTGCGCGCAATAGTCCAAGTGAGGTCTTATCAAGGCCTGGTAAAGAGGCAAAAAACATCCTTATCTTTACATGTGAACGTTCATTTCGGCGCAGTTATCTTTTGAGTTGTATTTGCAATCTTTGCTACATGGCCCTTCAACTTCCACTTCCTATCCTTACTAACACTCCATGATCTCTAACCTCATCAGTTTCTTCAAGCATAATCCCACCAATACATTGGATATCTAATCACGCCGAAGTGAATGACTTTACATTTACTGACACCCGTTGTCCCATGCCCACAATCCCAGCTTATTCAAATCATTCTGCAAGTACTGCATATCAGCAGTATGCCTGATTACCTTCCCTATCTTTGCATCATCAGCAAATAGCTATATGCTGCCTGTCAACTATTTCCCAATATCATTAATAACAGTGGACCAAGGACCGATCCTTGTGGTACACCATTGGTTACTTTAAATCTTGCAGACCCACATCTCCCGTACACCACATTTTGATATCTGTCAGTTAGCCATCCTCTTATCTACGCTAACATTTTATAATCCAAACCCATATTCCCCAATTTATGCAATAGTCTACCATGTTGTATTCTGTCAAAAGCCTTAACAAAATCCAGAAGTATCATGGTGTATCCGTTCCCCTTGTCTTGTTCAATGGTAACATTGTTATAGAATGCGAACAAATTGCTAAACATGACTTTCCCTTAGTTTCCCATGCTGTTCACTACAAAGTAGAGATTTTCTGTCAGCCCATTTCTGAATGCAACCCCCTAGCCAAATTTTCCAAAATCGTTACCTCAACTCCTGGGATGTTGATTGTTCGATACATCAGTCTTTGCATCACCTTGATGCAATGTGATTACATTCTTTCCATTTCTGCGGAATCTTCCCTGTTCTGAGTGTTCAGCTGGACTTCCCAGTCCAGCTGAACACACTTTTAGCACTCGTGCTGTTTTTGCGCAACAGCTCTAATACCTCCTCTTCGTACACGTGAGTTTCTTCATTCAGTGAAGAGGTAGCAGTGAACTCAATGTTTGTGTTGACAGCTTTTAACGAAATGGGTACTCATTAACTGAACAACTTCTTCTGCATCTATCACCCTCACACCGTCTGCATTCAGTAGTTATTCTTTCATATTCATTCTTTCTTTTACTAGTAGCATATCGATAGAATTCTTTGAGATTATCTTTAGTTTGCAGAGGCAGTTTCTTTTCATACTCGGACTTAGCATTCCGTACAACATTTGTGACTCTTCTAGCCTGCATGTAATTATCATAATAGCAGCTGACATCATCCTTATGCAAACGGTATTTCTTCCACATCGTCATTTTCTTACGAATCTCTTGCGTAATAAATTTACACATGCATTTCACTCCCACCTTATTTATTCTTCGAACTCTCGAGATACATTCTTTCCATCCAGCCACCGATCCCATTCCACTGAATTCAGTATACCTCATTTGGTCATAATTTGCTGCTTTGTAGTTCAGCATGTAATCTTTCCGGGATGGAACATTCATAAATTTAGTCACTTCCTAAGTGAGCACCACATGATCACTGTCACCAACCGGAGGCAGAATGGTTACGTCTTTAACACAAACACCCTCTGACACCATAATCAAATCTGACACTCTTTGACCTCGAGTTCCTTCTGTCGCATGCTGCTTGAGGAAGTTGTCCCGCAACAGCTCAATAAGTGCATTTTCATTCTTCTCATGAGATTCTACTGCTATCCAATCAATATTTGGATAATTAAAGTCTTCCATTATGATTACTCTTTTCGCGCCCATCTCTTCCATTTGGCGATGCATTTCTTCATCACCAGCAACCGATCCACCATGTAATTGATCTTGTTAAATTTCACCTCACACCAGATGGCTTCAAACTCATTGCTACATGAAATATTATTAGTAATAGTACTACAGTCAAAGGTCTCAACTCTAACTGGATTTAGGTCATCCGATATCATTAGCAGCACGCCCCCTCCTCTCCTATCCTGTTTATCCTTCCTAAAAATAGTATCCTTTACACTGGATACCAGTTAGTATGTCTGATTCTGATAGCCAGGTTCACTAATGCCTGCAATCTGAGGTCGCAACATATTGACTAAGGCACCAAACTCTACCCCTTTGTTTCTGATACTCCTAGCATTCGTGTACAGGCATAATAATCTACCAGAATGTTCTTTTGTATACTCTTGTCTGTAGTCTGCATGACAGTTGGACAACTTGCAGATCTCTATTCTCTAGTGCCTTATACATGTAGACACGTTTGATGGGTTCGAACCTGACGAACACAAACCCGAAATCATTCTCTCCTCGTCAACATTTCCATCATAATAATGCGCAATTCCATCATTAACAGAGTTAAATAGCCTTGTCGCACTTACACTCACATTCACACCATTACTCCGTTTATAATTTAGTTTCCCTCACTCTCTGTGTTAGGTCTCATACCAGTTATTAGTTTTTCCAGATTGATACCAAACGCCTTCAGGTGTAGGTCATCCCTTTTCTACAAATCCAATACTCTCTCAAACTCACTCTACACATCGAAAAACTCGCATTCCTTCTACAGTAGCCAACGCATCGAATCGTTTGCCATCATAGCCCTTCTTTTTGATTCATTTTTATCATAGCTAGGTAAAATACTAACAATTTTCACTTTCGCACTCTTCGCTCTCGCCTCTTCCAACAACCCTTTCATGTTCTCTCTCATACTGAACTTATTGCCAGTTAAGTAGATGTTTGCTTTAACTTCGCTGTTTTGGTTCATTTTCGATTATCTCCGCAATATCTTCAATAAACCTCGTCTTCTTATTCTTGACTTCGCTGCTCTTCTTAGCGTTAAGTTTCTTTTGTGTTTTTGACGCCATTTAAAACTACAGTATATTTAATATTGCAATATCTTAACACAAATATGTTATGGAACACTAAATACACTTAAAACACTAATTTTCTAAGAGAAAAACAAACAATAAAAACAGACAAAAAATCACTAATTAAATTTACAAGAGCGCTAAATTCACCATCCAATCACAATGCAGACTCGCACCCAATTCACATAATTTATTTGAAATAACATCGTTTGCTTTTTTATTGCTTTGTATCGTAAAGTATCAAATGAATTGCATGTATAATTGATTATTGATATTTATAGTTGGTAATTGATATTTATTACCAACGATAATTTGTTGGTATCTTCAGAAAGATTAAAAACGAAGAATGCGTTCAAATGCCAAAAAAATAAATAAAAATAAAATATCATTTTACCTGTCATATGGGTGCACAACAAATTCCAAAAGTCGCTATTAAATTTTTCAAGATTATTTTAAGAAAAAAATTCTTCCAGTTTTAGAAATGTGCATGTTAATTGAACGATAACGGTGGGTTTAATCTGTCAGAATTCTCATTAAAATAAATAAATAATTACTGATAAGAATAATTCTAACTTGACGTTAATCGTTTTTTTTTTTGTTATGCCAAATAGCAATTCATTGGGCTCATTTTTGAAGAAAAAAAAATGAAAATTTTCAATATTACTACAAAAATTTTGCTAGTCCTCAATTGTCTGTAATAAAAAAGGGGAAAATATTTATTTTTTTTTATCCGAGATGTTATAACAGAGTGATCAGAAAAAGAAAACAAAATACGGCAAAAAGGAAAAGTAATAGAAAGCCTCAACGATCAGAGTTATCAATTTAAACAGCAAATAAAATACGTGAAAGAAACACAAAAAATATACAGAAATTGAAAACATAAGATTTTGAATATCATATATTTTAGAAGGGGGGGGGGGGAATAGCATACCTATTCAAATTCAAATTTCTTAAATTTGTTAATAAATTTCCAGGAACCGATTGTAGCGCTACTAATGATAACAGTCAGGTTCTACGACCGTGTCAGCAGTATAACGACATGATGATGACATCACTTTAATGGCTATGATGATGATATCAGTGCAAAGGCTATGATAACGACACCAGTTGTAACGGCATGGTAATTGCGCCAGTGTAACGGCTATGATAATGACGTCACTTACAATGTGACGTCATTGTTTTCACAGTCATTTCACTTTGCGCTGCGTGCTAATCTGTTCAGGATTTTTCTACAGTTTCTCGCCAATTCTGTTTGAGAATTGAATTGAAACGGCTGAACACATTTTATTAAAGATCTAAAGGTCAGAATTGCATCAGAATGCGTGCAGTCAGACTCTCAATATTGTATATGTGACAGACGAATCAACAGAGTGATCATAAAATATAAATTATAATAATAATAATTATTATTACAAGATCTTTGGCTATGTTGTTCATATCTTATTATTTTGACTGCTTATAGTTCTTAACCAATGTCAGTAGTCTTAGATTTTTCCCATTCTCCACTGACTTTACTTCTCTTGATGGCGGTTCTAACTAAACGTGTGGCTTCTTTCTAAGCCTACTAAATGCGATGACTTTCTAAGTTGCAGCCATTAAAGTCAAAATATTTCTTTCGAAATTCGCCAGAGAGTGCGCAACTAGGTAATTCTATCTTGGGTATGAAGATTTTTATGCTTTAAGAAAAGCTGCCTATAAATAGTTGTAAAAAGAGGCAGAGAACCACATAGGAATATTTCTGTGAAAAAGACGAACGCGTATCTTCATTCTTGGATAAATTTAACTTAATGGAATTAAATATTTGAGTCACCTGAGCACTTTATAATTTTTATTTTGCAAAAAAAGAACAATTTTTCCTAAGTAAATTTTAGTCCAGTAGAGGTCGCTGATGTCACCTGACATTGAATACGTACCTCCTCTAGCAATTTCGAAGGTAAAGTGACAGTTTGGTCTTGAGAAGCGCATAGTTTGAAATTTTGTTACTTGTTGTCAGGTTGAATAGAAACCTTCAAGTATCGCGAGCCCAATGCAAGCCCCCCCCACCCCATGTCAACTGAAATTTGTAACAGACGCTTCTACAGATCGATATAAGTCAGCAATAAAGGGTTTCTTTGAAAGTTTCATCCGAGACTGCGGTGTATTCTTTACAGCCAGAGGGTCAGAGAGGATATAAAAATGAATTTTAAGTTGACAGTTTCATAGTAACTTATTTCAATCTATCTTTATGACGCAAGGCATGACGGGAACAATTGTATACCTGCATTCGCATTAGGAAGTCATTTTTGCTCACATTTTTACATGAAAGAAACCGAACAAAATATAGAAAGAATTTCGTTCAATAACATGAGAACGAGAGAGAAAATTACACGTAAAGCTTAAGTTCTTAAAAGAACTGAGAGATGGACTGAGTCCTTGACTCTTTATCCCGTCATCTGAATGAAGAAAATCTGTGCGGATAGGGTGTTATTGAGCTAAAAGCTCTAGTCATGGCTGGGTAACGGCAATAGCCGAGCCTCAGTTAAAACTTCATTGGCTACAGCATTGCCATTCGTTACCCTGGAAGTCCTAAAAAGGACTCTTCTTGATCTTACAGATCAATCCACACATAAAGCTTTTTATTAAAGCTCTGATCATGGCAGGAGAGTAACAGCAATAGCCGAGCCTCAGTTAGAACTTCATTGGCTACAGCATTGCCATCCATTACCCTCCAAGGGTATTGGATTGAATGAATCAATCACCGCATTTCACCCCACACATAAAGTTTTATAGTCCTTATAAGGACTGGCTTAAAGGGGCGAAGCAAGACTGCTTTTTATCTTCCCCGTTATCTGGAGAGGACAGTGTAGGGATAAGGTGTTATTGAGCTATTAAAGCTCTGATTATGGCAGGAGGGTAACAGCAATAGCCGAGCCTCAGTTCAAACTTCATTGGCTACAACATCGCCATCCATTACCCTCCAAGGGTTTTAATCACCGCATCTCACGGTTGATCTCACAGTTCACACATAAAGCTGGAGGTGATGAAACTGAAAGTGATAGAAATATCTTATTAATAAAAAGGTGTATTACTAAAACTCAATTAATATTTTGAAGTTTAATAACTTAGCAAATTTATTAAATAAATAACATTTATCGTATCATTTTCTTATGTATTCTATATGAGATATTAAACTTCGAATAAAAATTAAATGTTATTTTCTTTTTTATAATAATGTTAAAACAATTAGTATGACACGCTTTTTTTTGTAGTACTCCATGATAGTAAATAAAATATCTATGACTGAGACAGCAATTTCCCTAAGATATTCATGTTATTGTAAGACATATTTGGCTCGTAGTACATCATTTCGGTTTTTTTTTTCTTGATCTATTAGAAAATTTTTAATCATCAGCATGTTAGATACCATAAGAAAAGGGAGAATAAATTGAACGTAACATTCATTAAATTAACTACTTGGGGTTGTCTGTTTTCTGTAATATACATTATGAAAGCACAACGGTGAAAAGAATAAAACTTCAAAGGAAAATTTTGGATCATCTGGGGAATCACTTAAGATAAACTAACTACATAAAAATGAGTGGATTAAATATAAATGAGAAATTTCCAAAGAAATTATACTTTCAGCTACCAATTAAATATCTTTTATACCGCCTGTTCAATCTTACAGCTGTAGAATCGAACTAAAATGGATGCAAAGCGAATTGATTAAGTAGATAAGGGATTGGGAAGCTTCTTGGAGCAACTATAATATTCGGAAGATTTATCTAGCTATGTTAATTAAAAAGGTGTAACGTATATAAGTCGTTCATTAACAAGTCTTATAAACGTATACGCCGTGCTAAATGATGAGTGTCTGTTAATACGATCGGTGAAATAAGAGAAACCCAGGACAAGAGACCAAACATGGTGAACCTTCTCGTCACAGTTCGGTAAGCAGACAATCTCAAACACCCGTGTCAGGATTCGAACCCCTAGTCTGTCGGGTTTGAATGTTGATACGCTAACTACTATCAGCTCTTCAACGATCGGGTTCAACAATCAAAATGTGGACACTTGATCCGCTAACTACTCGGTTAACCAGACCAGTGATTTAAATGCAGTCAAAGCAATGGATTGTATCGCAGACTAGTCTTATTTACAAACTAAGAAAATGTGGCATTGTGTGTAAATTACTGAAATAGTTAAGGATACGAAGATAGTGTGTAGTATTGAATACTTATGCTTCCGACTGGATGGATTCCATAGTGATAAATGTCGAATTCGTTTTTTTTTTTTATCACTTACACCAAATCACGAATTTAAAAGTTGTGTCTAAATTTACAAAAGAATACGAAGTATGAATAATGATTAATAATAGCTTGAAGCGAGGAATAATAGCGCAATGCATTATGACAATATCGTAAGGTAGCCAGAACTGCAAATGGACTCACTTCATTAACTTTGCTAGTAGAGTGTTATCGTCTTCACCTTCCCCTGTTTTTGGAACTAATTCCGTTTCTCTTCAGTCTTTCCTCGTTTATTTCATTGGCAATAATGTTTATCTTTTGTCTGTACATACATTATCTGTTATACGTTATGATCAAAATATTTTAACATTTTATGCAAACAATTTTAAAAACTATTTCATTTGGCTTCCGGTTTCTTTGTCCATTTACACGTTTCCACATAATACAATTTCCTCACATTTATCTCGATGACCTTTGTTTTGCTGTTATTATGATATTCGGATGAGTTCCATATTTTTATAATTTTCTGAAAAGAGCATTTGCTTTTGTCTATCTTTGTATTATATATTTGTCAGATCCATATTCACCGTTAACATTATCTTCCAGATATGGAAAATTCTTAACTGCTTCTACTATCATCTTCTTTCACTATTAAGTCTAATCGCTTGTGGTGTTGCAATTTTCGTGTTTACCGCACCATCTTCGCCTTGGTTTTCCTCCGTTTCTCTTCCTATTTGCTATCAAGTTCTTTACTTTCTTTTCCCATCTGTTATCTTGGATTCTTTCCTTATGTTTTTCGATTCTTCTTTTTAAGTTTTTTTACCTAATCCGATCATTAATTGTCTGTATTTTACAATTTTCTCTGACTTTGTCGAATATTATTACACCTTCAATTTTTCTTAATTTTCATCTCAACGGCTTCATTTTTTTTCTCCATTTTATAGCTTCTATTGCATTGTCTGTTGTAGTTTCCGGTAGCACACATTTTCAGCTGCATATAACTGATCTGACAACTCCTTTCTAGATTCTTATTTTCGTTTCCTTTACTTATGTTCTTATTCTTCCAGATGAGGCTGTTGAGACATCCAAATATTCGACTAGCTTTCAATGCTTCGTTGTGTGTGATGCTTATAGTTATTTAGCTCTGTTCGTAAATATTTTATGTTACTAACTTGATCAGTTATTTTACTCTTTATTTATATCTTATGGGTTCTCTGACAGCTGTCAGTGAATTTTTCTTTTGGCATCATCTTTTTATTTTCTGGTGCATTACCAAATGTATCTAAAAATCTTTGTAAACTTTCAGTAAGATTGCTTCTTTTATGATTTTGTGTAAGTTAAACAAGGTAAGACTTTCTTCTACTGTATGTTGATCAATTGCAATTCTGGTGTGTGTGTTTTGACATCGGAGTCTTGCATAATAATTCATTATGTATCCCAGCATACCTAACATTATAATAAATTCAAAACATTTCTGAATCCATCTTAAGTCACAAAAGAGGCTAGCATTACGAATTCGAGCAAGAAATACTTTCCACCAGATAGATTGGAATAAATACTATGGAAACGCACAAAGCAAATTATCCTAACAGAATACAGACATGGATTCCCCAGACATGGATACGCACGAATCTACCCAGACGCCTACATACCAAAGAGAAAGACAGTAAAAACTCTCTTTTTAACGCTTAAAACACAGAAGGGAAAGAGTCACAACCGATAGATTAAATGGCAGACATTTTGGCATCCTTTTTAGCAGTTCATCCGATTTTATAGACCTTGGATAAGTCAAACACTCACGTTTAGATGGGGTAGAAATCATTTAACCGAATTGGTCGGCTTTTTTTAATGTTTCCAGTAATACTCTATTGCAATTATCGTTCTCTTCAGAGAGTTTGCAAGACGCATTACAAACTTATCTCAACTATTTTCAACCAGGCAAATCAAATGACTCATTAACACGCTACCATTAGACCAAATATATAAGTACGTCGCCTTATAAAACTACACTTCATGGAAATCTTCATTCTATATTCGACTACTCCTAGTATTTTATCGCATCAATAGTTACTTAAGCGAATCTCTGACATTTATTGATTACAAAGTGTAAGCCGTTGCTAAAACCTTTACCCGTTTCTCTCTGGTTTATTTCCTCATATTATTCTCGAAACCAGTGTGATTCCACTACAATATTGAATTAAATCTTTAAAACAATTAAATAATTGTTTTAAAAAAAGCATTGTTTCTAAATTTTTAATGCTCTACTTGAAATTATCGACGAGTACAATCTTCAGCTATCCCTCGAGATTTCTAACACTGACTTTTTTATCACGTGATAGCTACAATGACGTAATCAAGTTAGTAATGCATGCTTTTCTCGACACGCGATTGCAACAATGGAAATTGTCTAATGCAGTATATGGGTTGTATCATTTGACAACCGATAAATGCTACCAGTTTTGTTTAAAAAAAATCAAGTATTTGAATGTTCGTATTTTTTGATAATTAAACGTAGTTTGACTATTAAATAGTTCGACCGAAATTTTATCCACAGCCTCATAATTTCAATTTTATTTCAGATTCCATTTGAAGAAGCATAAAACGATGACGAATAAATTATTACTGTTGCTACCGGCTATCTAATTAAATCGAGCTCTTTCATTCTTTCGTGTTTCTTGCATGTTCGTTTAATATTTTGACATTGGCGTTTATTGGCTGTCTTATTTTAGCTTTAAATTGCTCTTTTACGTGTGGTTGTTAACGTTGAATAATTCACTGTTTTGTAAAATGGAATTTCTATCTCTGTCATGTTAACACTGACACGTTCGACTAAATTTTGTAACCTTTTTTACTTTGTTTCACATCAAACTATGATAAATCGGTAATTTCTTTTTTTTGAAGCTTTTCCCGTATTCGTAACAATGGCAGGAAAAAACCTAACAGCTCACTTCTACATTTTTGATTTAAAAAAACACGTTTATTTTTCTACATGGATGTCATCAAAAGTCTTGCTTGTACTGCTTCGGAAGGTCTTGTTTTTTTTTATGTGATGTCTTAATGTCGGAAAACAAGACTATTAAATAATTAATTAGCAGTTTATTTCAATGAATTAACGCGTAAACTATTGAATATTACAAAAGTAAATCACCTAATTTACTTATAATTAGGAAAGATGATCTCTAACTGAGGATTTTTATTTTCTTTTATTTTTTTTTCATTTTTCGAGTTCATTTTAAATAAAAGCTCTTTTAAATCTATGTTAGATAACAATACAATTCTGGAAAACAATTGCTGGAATTATTGGTAAATATTTTCTGGATTTATAGGCACTTCACGGACGTCTACGAAAAAAGACTATAAATTACTACTTTTTCATTTCAGTTAGTCAAACGTGGCGCAACAAACACCGAAACACAAAAAACAGTTGCAAAGATGTATAACGTAATATAGATTTGAATCAAATTTAACTTAATCGAATAGTTATTATACCGTAATGAATAGAATATACAAAATATACTCGAGTATCATTTCATCCATCCATTTTTCGTGTCTAATACGGATTGAGTCCCCTAATAATTAGAGATTTTTGATAATTAACGCAGAGGCTTGCAACTGCCCTGCTGAATCCCCTAAGAGAGAGTAACATTCATGCAAGACCCACACATCTTATCCTAGAATTACGAAATCCAGAGATACATGGAAGGTCGCAGGAATTTAAATGCCTGTTGCAAGTGATGATGTTGATGATGATATGATGTGTATTTATGGAGTCGGTTTGACTGTTTTGAGTCGCGAAAAATGCGACTTTCCGAGAACAATCTCCCCCACCATATGAGACCGGCTAACTCACTTGTAACCGAAAAGCTCTGATAAAGGCTCTTCGCGTTATAGACGGGAGTCGAATCCAGTTCATTTCAGCCAAAGGACTCCGTAGAACCCCACTGAATTATGAAGTCTCCACTCTAATAGCAGAACATTAAAAAAAGAATTAGAAACAAATGCAAAAGTTCAACTTAGTGACCATGAAATTAAATTCTGTATTATTACAAAGCAATATAGGTCGATCACTATAAACATTTTCGATATTTCTGTCTGACGCGATGATGAAAGAAACAAACAATAACAATGTATTGAATTATTGTCCCACAAGTCGATAAAGTGAAAGCCTTGCCCATCACATACATAATTGTGTTCATAAAATGGGCCGTAAATATTCATTTGGAACTGTTCTTGCAATTAGCTCACGAGAACATGCTTTATCACAAACGTGCCAACTAATAGCACAAAGGTGTCTATCAACAATACACAAATGCCGCTCTGAGCTACCCATCATAGCGGAACATCGTCAAACCTTGTTGTTATCTAACTATATTAGACTTCAGGTAGTCCTGCCAAATGAATGATTGCACTTACAGATAAGACAATAGAACACAGAAACCACATTGGATAGCACACGACACTAAACGCAGCTATAATTAGTACCTTCGAACATTATGGAGTGTATTCAATAAATGACTTCATTCAAATTAGCTATTAGAATATGAAAGATGGCTAAGGACTGCTGTGTCATCTCTTTGGAAATGACTATAGCATTCTACTAAGATTTGACGCACTGTAGATGAATGTATAGTGCTAATCACAATGCTATTGATAATTATTATGCATTATAGGTAGTTTTTTCTCGAAATAAAAATCATCTTAAATTTTTTTATTGCGAAATATTTTTTATAAGTGCGATTATAAACTAATTGCAATTTAGAATTAATGGTATAGTTCGAAGATCATAAATAATTGATTATTTATACTCTGCCTGAAGGAAACATTACCTTGTCATTAAATTAACCCAGTGATCCTTAAGGATCAGTGAACTAATTTACCGCTACTCATGCAGAAAATTTTAAAGAGTGGTGAACATAATAATAAAATACTTCCTGTCAAATATATCGTTGGAAAGGTAGTTTAAGTGGACGTTTTAGATAAATATTTGGTAAATATTCATCAGACGTTATAAATGGCTGATAAGAGGGCTCTTAATCAGTTCAGATACTTAATTATAACGTATGTGAGAACTCACTTTTCACTTCTAGTCATCTTTTTCCCCTTTATTATTTTCGTAACAGTTTGCGATGCCATTGATACAATAGCTGTTTTTTTCTTTACTCCTGAAGTTTATATTGTTCCATTTATTAGCAAATCTTTATGTATAGAATACTTACCTCTCATTTTGTACTGTAAAAATATAACATATCGACTTGTTTTTAAATAATGTACTTGTTTTTACTACAATTGCAGACTTTTTTTATTGCAGTTATGCTTCAATAATGAAACACCAGTAATAAAAACAACATCATTTAACAATGAAACGCCAATAACGAGAATAACGACAACAATATTTATTTCAACAATGAAACGCCAGTAATGAATCACATTTTTTACTTCAACAACAAAACGCCTGTAATGAAAGCAGCTTTGTCATTTTTGCATCAACAATGAAACGCCAGTAATGAAAACAACAATATTTTGGTTTCAGCAAAGAAACGCCACTAATGAAAGTCACATTATTATTTTTTGTCAGTAATGAAACGATATTATAGAAACATCTTTGCTTCAACATTGAAATCCCAGTAATGAAAACAACAGCAAGAAAACAACAATGTCATTGCTTAAACAATGAAACGCCAGTAATGTAAACAATAGTGTTTCATTTCAGTAATGAAATCAACAACATATGTAAATTGACTATTTGGTAAATGTTGATCAAGTATCTGAGAAAAAACAATTGTAATACCAACTGGTTTCACCAACTTAAACTGTTGGCATCTTCAGAGTACAGGACTGATGAATTCTAATTATAAGTTACAAAACAACACTGAACGTGCGCAATACACGTGCGGCGCGTACATGATTTCACTTGTTGTTTAGGAACGTTTTATAGTTGGTACTAAAGTTCATTTCTTGTGTGTTTAGAGATCTACTTAGGGTCTTCCAGATCCGGGATAAGATTAAACCTTGGTTCCTATTAAGATTTTCTACAGAATGGGCGACTGTTGTGGCTTCTTTAAAAATACGAGAGCGGTAATCCTCTTCTATCTAAGGGATACAGCTTTTATCCCACTCAGTGACACGGTTGGTTGTGGAGAAATGGGAAGATAAGTTCGATATATCTTGTCTGTTGTTTTTGACATATCCGATGTGTTCTTTCTGTCTAGTCTCAAGGCTTCTTAACGTTTGGCCGATGTAACTTAAACCGCACGAGCATGGCATATTGTAAACTCCAGCATATATTAATATACTACCACAATCATCATTCCATACGTAAAACCACATAAAATAAGAGTGACCTTTAAACCTAAAGATACAATTCGAAAAACTCTTAAGATCTCCAAAAGACTTCCATCCTTTCTTTAAATATGCTGGAGTTTACAATATCCCATGCTCGTGCGGTTTAAGTGAAACTAGTTGGTATTAAAATAGTTTTTTCTCAGATACTTGCTCAACATTTCCCAAAGAGTCAATTTACATAACTTCTGTGGTTAAGAAAAAATATCGTTTAATATGAAATCAACAAGAGTTATTGTATAATTCCGATTTGTCATACAGTTTCACTCATTATGAATTAAAAATAAAGCTTTGATTTAATGTCTATTCTAGTTATTTATGCGAATTTAAGTTATGCTAGCTAACTAATCGGCATTAAATGACTGTAGTTGAACGCAATGCGATTAATGTTACATAAAAGGCACGAGCAACAGAGCACGCCTTACAAGTCTCGTTTTTGGCACTTCAAAATGCAAAATTGCTTTCCTGAACAATTGATAAACACTTCACGCTAAAAGGTAACAATGGATAGGCGTAATTTATTATAAAGTAGGCATGCATCATTCTTTATGAAGTTGGCGTCTGCTATTCGTAAGCGAAAGAACATACATTTATTAAAGTGTTTTACATCGCTATAAAACAAGAAATGCAACTCAGCTTTTTTTTAGTTAAATATATGAATAGTCTATATTTTAATGAATTCTGTATTTAATTATTTTATCTTTACCAGTTAACACCCACAGGTAAAATAAAGATTTTTATGTTATTTTCCGATTAGATAGTATTAGCCCCTGCGAGGGATGCATTTATGTACAACAGATATGCAACGAGGCAGAATTCTTTCCCAGTGTTTAAACACGAAAATTCCTGTTTCTAAAACAAAATTTACGCATTTTTGCTGGTATACAGGCAAAAGTTATGATCTCGTGCACGCCGATCACGTGATTTCTTAAATGTCATCGGAGAATATATTGCTGTAAAACGCCAGTCCAGTCACGTTATATCCGTTTCTAAATTACAGCTAGTAAAATGCACCATTATCTGCACCCAAATCTGGCGAACAGTGTTTTTTCTTTATTCTTTTTATTTTTTCTAACCGAAAACATTAAGCTAATTATTAATAGGAAATTGTTAAGAGAGAGAAAATGATAAATTGCAGGGAAGTTGTAGTTGAAAACCCCTGTAGTGGATTCGTTAATGCAATGAATACACTAAAAGAATATTTCCAGTGGACAGATGATGTTAAAGAATGAGTAAAACAGGAAATCAATCTCTCTCTCTCTCTCTCTCTCTCTCTCTTTCTCTGTGTGTGTGTGTGGGGGGGGTAAGGTAGATATTTTGCATCTGACTTTACTGGATTGGAGAAGGGCTCTGGTACTTTAATACAACAATGTTTACTTACGATGGGTTCCGTTGGCTGATTCGTTGATTAAAAATTAGATAACATACCATTACTATTTTTTTCTTGTCGTATGTTCTTTGATAAATAACCTCTTCTGAAAATTACTTCCTTTATTCATAACCTCAAGTTAATTACATTACACAATAAGAATCGGCTGTTTTGTACTTTGCTAAAAGAAGTCCATTTTAGGAGCAAAAATGTTAATGTCTGCTATTTATGAAAATAAATTAAACACGTTTACGCAGTGATGGGAGAGAAGCAAATAATTTTGTAATTTAAAGTACTACTGCTGCCGTTTCTAAAGGGAACACTTGCATTTAGGAAAGTGAAAATAAAATACCGCACAATTTTAAAGGTTTGTATGAGAAAATAGATGAAAAATACGCTTAATGGTAACTGCAACCGAACTTTATTGCAATCTTTTAAAGGTAAACTTCCCATGTTCTTTTCTGGAAGATCATTAAAATTATCATGGATAATTTGCGCAAATGATAATGATGATGCTGATGGATGTTTCATTAAATATTTGAAAAGAGATAATTATATTGTTGCTGTTTTCTTTTAGGCGCTGTAAACAAACACAAATGAATTAAAATGAGAATGATTAGATCGTGTTGCTCGTGTGTGATCTTGGTCTATCGTATAAATAATTCTATCAAAGGAGAACAGCCATACTTTTATGGATTATTTTGCCTGTCATATCTTTCTTTTATCATTTTTAAATTCGAGTTTGTGACAAAATATTGTATTTTGACAAAAAATCTGGTTTATGACAAAATACAATATTTTGTCAAAATACAAAATACTCTATTTTGTGACAAAAAATCTATTTTGTCACAAGTTTGGTTTGCGACAAAATACCACATTTTGTCAAAAATTGCATTTTGTGACAAAATATCCTATTTTGTTCCAAACTAATCGAACAAAATTTCCCATTTCTGTTACGTTGAAGGTCTTTTTTCTTTTCTCACAAAGCAAGCGATGAGATTTGGTCTAAAATGATGCATCATGGCTAAAACCAGAAAGGGGGAGGGGAGTGGAACGACGTTATGTGGTATTTGGCTTGTTCAACTAATTATCATAGAGCGGAAAGGCTCCGTGATTGCAGACTTCGTGCTGTGGCCAACAAATGTAATGGGGTAGAAACTGGTACGGCGCGTTGCCAAAAAAAAACAAAACAAAAAACACGCCAAGCTGTAGAGTTGATGATTTAAAACTGAGTTTACTTCGAGTCCTGCTGGGATCGCTGTTTAACCAACAGAACTTATCGAGGTAAGAAGTTTTTCATGCGTAAATTCTTCTTCTCATTTTGACGTTTCTTTACGCCTCATAGGTCTTTCTCAATTTGAAAAGCGCTACCAGTAGTGACATTCCTGTAATGACTTTGTTCACTCAGCACAATAACTTAAGCATCTAATAGCAATGGACAATGCGAATATCATTAATTTAACCTTTAATGTTCCTTCAGGGAGCTATCAGTACCCTACTAAAACCAGTAGATGTCGAATTGTACTCCGATCAGCCTGCTCTGCAAACTTCAATTTACCGTAATGGCTGAGGTTATAAATAGACCTCATTGTTGACACGTTTCCACGGTTCAGTAAAGAAGGTATAAACTGCAAAATGAGTTTGTAGTAGATAATAAAACGTCCATCAAGTATTGGTACGCCAGTTTCGTGTACTCTTATAAAAGAGTTTACAAGCTGCCTTTTGTAATCTTTAGTTAAATCGATTACTTTCTTTTTTAGAGTGTTTTTACATTCCAGACTATCTTAGCTCATTGAGAAGGTTTAGTATCGCATGTGTAGGAAGCCATTCATATATACGTACGTCATACATTACCCGAATCGTAATAATAATAAAGGGAAAAAGACTAGTCAAACAAATTTCGCTATTTGCTATCTTACAACATTTTGAGAGAATGAGAGTCAGTGCTTATCATTGAGTAATTAAAACGTATTTCAATTTCATCTCCCTTTAAAGACGTCTCTTCTCTAAAATGATTGACAATCTAGTAAATTAAAACGTATGCCATTTGGGACTATTCGAATCCATTATTATATTGATAAAAAAAAGATGCCACTAATACATAACAGTCAGTAGTGGTAGCATTTGAATTCAACGCAGTATGGAATTGGAATTCTACTTATTTCAATGCTGCAGGTCAGCATCTCCTTGCCCATGACCCAATTCCACTATAAAACAGTTCTGTAACTGTCATAGGGTTGGCACATGCTACATGATATGCAAGCCAACACTGTAATTAGGAGAACAGATTAATATCAGTCTCTTTTGACCTTTTACTACATTCGTATATTAGACACTTTTAGTAATGTGTAACTGGCTATATCGTTTCTACAGTTGCTTTTATTATTATTATACGTCTGTCTCGTCTGGATATTTCTGCTCTATCTGGGTCTCTATTTATGCAGATAAAGTGGACGAAGTTGTGCAACGAGTCAAATATTTGCAGGCGCAGTGTAATTGAATTCTATAAGAACTCGTTTTGTATTATAATCTAATTACATAAGAAACGAGACTTAAGATGAATGGAGAAATTTTAGAATGATCATCACTCTCTAATAAATCTCTGTTGTATAGAATCCTATGTGGGCCATCAAACAAAGAGAGAGACGAATTCGTAATTGCCAATTAAAGTTATTTTTGTTTCGTTTTTAGATTCAAATGTGCTACGTGAAGTCGACGTTGTACGATTCCCTGATGCGAAGTTCGTCTCAAATATTATATTTAAGTCTGACACGTTTTCTTTTAACTGAAATGCAGTCATAGATAATGAATTGTGCTTAGTATAATCCAGTTCATAAGAAAATGATCACTTACATTATTTAGTTCCTTTTGTTTCAAGTGAAACAGTCTTAGTATGCGATACCAAGAATCCACAGCTTCTTCTCCACTCATCGTAGGATAATTTTCATCGTTGAACATCCATTTTTAAAACTACGACCCTTAGCAATTCATATCTGAATGTTCCATCATTAATCAACTCTCCCACTTCCTTTCAACCCCATTTTTTATGCATTCCCCCCCCCCCTAACTTTCCCGGCCCATTGGTAGATTCCTTCCGCACCTAATAGGTTTTTAATCTCCACTAACATCTTCTTTCCCTGTCTCTCTAATAAAGCTGCAATATCATCACGACGTTGTGCAAGAATGCAAATTCTAATAAGTCTTTTGCACTATTAAATTTTTAATTGCTCGGTCATTTACCAGATCAAAACAGCTCGCTATTGGAATTCATCTTCAGGTATTTTGTGGTAAGATGACTGCGAAAGTCATAAAGAACATTAAGGTTATCTGCTAACACGAAAAATAGGAATTAAAGGCAAATATTTTGCCCCTCGAGTCAGCAGGTTATGATTTAAGAGTGCTTGTAAGATTTCCTGCATGCAGTCTGCTTTAATTGCAGAGAAGAGCCCCCATTTAATCTGTCGCAGTTACGTTCGATAATTTTCGCTCCGTAAACGTCAAAGACAAAATTGGAGATAACCTTAAAGAGATTAGAGTCAATATATTTAAATTGTTAATATTTAAGTAAGTTTTGATTTTGTTTTTACCTTTATGAATTTATGTATTGCCTAAGAGGGGAATAACTTTGACGAATAAAATTGAATTAACAAGACTTCTTGGCAATATGTAGAGTTATAAGTTTCTTTGTTCGGTTTCAGAATTATTATTATTATTATTATTATTATTACTTGGAACCTCCATGTAGTTTAAGGACTCATCGCTGGAGGGCATTCCATACTATATAGCCCACCGTCTACGACAGTTCATCACTAACACACACACACACACACACCGAACTATTCACCATTACATTGTAATTGTTTTGATCGTCTGTTCTCTTTCCATTATCAATAAGCAACAGAAAATTTGCAAACTCTATTCACATGGAACGTAACAGTAAGTACAACAATACAGAACATCTGATATTGTTGTCTTTCCCAAGAATATATTCAGATGAGATTATTGCGAATGTTCACGCATGCGTAGACACTGCATGTCTTTTGACAGCTTCGACATTATATAATACAATTCGTTTTTTTTTTGCTTTACCCATTTATTCGATTAATCTTTTTCACAACTTTTTTCCTCTTAATATATGAATTTTGGTGCATGCTCATCAGTGGATAGTATATTAGGATTTTGTTACCTTCTTTCTTTCTTGCAGTTTTGTGGGCTTTGTAAAAACCTCGAGCATTTCAACTGACGTAGCGTATACTCAAAACGCAACAAACCTGCACGCTCAGCCCTTCTTACAGAAGTCGATATATCAATAATGTCTGCAGCAAAATGGATTGTTTAGTCGTTCCACAAACTCTCTCTCTAACTGTACACGATAATGGATTCTTATCCCCCCATCACTGATTTTCTGGGAGGGGGGGGGTATTTTAATTCATTTCAATTTGTTTTCCTTTTATTTCCCTTTTTCGTATAAGTTCCTTTCTCTTGCTGCTAATTATTCGAGTATACCAGTGTTAATATTCTTTTATGCTATTGTTCGATCTTAGGAGAGAAGTATTAATGTATTTGACAGCTCATCATTAACAAACTTCCAATATTTTAAAGTGGTGAATGCCTTAAATGTCTGAAATGAATGGAAGGGGTTGAACTAAAAAAAATTAACAAACTCTATGGCATCGACTTGGTAAATTGTTAGTAAAATAGATCCTCGAACAAAATGGGGAAAGAATGCATTATTAGTTAAGGATTCCACTATCAAATATCACGTGACATGATTTTCTAAAATACGATTAATTATTATTTTTTTCTTTGCAGGGCCACTATTGGGGTCGGTTGGATGACTCCTTACTGTGATCACCAACACAGTGATGTCCTATTTTCGTCAAGATGAACCCTCTCGCCATACATCCGATTAGTTGGGTCCTTTCGCTTCAGAGGATCGTGTGTGTGCCGCTTCAGGTGCGCGTGCCTTGTGATCAGCAACGCTGGAGACGAGAAGAGATGAAGTTTCCGTTTCTGGCTGTGCTCCACCATCTTTTCCCACCATCCCCAACAGCATCCGATCATTAAGGACAACGAGGAATCAGAAGCCTCCTCGCCTCATCCCGAGGATTTCCGAAACAATGTGTGCAATGTCAGTGTCCGTAGTACGTGGGCATCGTCCCGCTCTCGTTATATCTGTCTTCCTAGCACTGGCGTGCCCCCTGGCGGAAGGGAAAAATTCCTCCCAGTGCAAAGACGGCCTTATCATTCCCTTGTGGCTCCCCATAGAAAACCTAAGCAAAGGGGACGTGGTGGCAAGGGGGTTGGTGTATTTCATTGCCTTGGTGTACATGTTCGTAGGAGTGTCCATCGTTGCCGACCGCTTCATGGCGGCCATCGAAGTGATCACCTCCAAGGAGAAGGAGGTCGTCATCAAAAAACCAAACGGCGAGACCCAGACGATCAGCGTGAGGATATGGAACGAGACTGTCTCCAACTTGACCCTTATGGCTTTGGGGTCGTCGGCGCCGGAAATACTTCTCTCGGTCATTGAAATATACGCACAAAATTTTCAAGCTGGGGATCTGGGTCCCGGCACTATTGTCGGCAGTGCGGCGTTCAACATGTTCGTCATCATATCGATCTGCGTGTGGTCTATTCCTTCCACCGAAGTGCGGAGAATCAAACATCTGCGGGTGTTTTTCGTCACCATGACCTGGAGCGTGTTTGCGTACATCTGGCTCTACCTGATCCTCACCTGGTCCTCGTACGGAGTGATCGAAGTGTGGGAAGGACTCGTGACGTTTCTCTTCTTCCCGACCACCGTCCTAACGGCGTACATCGCCGACCGGAGGCTGCTGATTTACAAGTACTTGTCGAAGAAGTACCGGATGAACAAAAGGGGTGTAATCGTTGGGGGAGAAGGGGAGGGAGACGTCGAGATGGGGATCAACAAGTCCAACATTCCCGACGGCGGACTCAAAGTGTTCGAAGAGGAAGAGAACGAGGAAGTGAAGGAGTTCGAGGAGCACAGAAGGGAATACATTCAGCTGCTGAGGGAGCTGAGGAGGAAGCATCCGGACTGTGGCATGGAGGAGCTGGAGATGATGGCCAGAGAGGAGATTCTCAACCGAGGTCCGAAAAGCAGGGCCTACTACCGACTCCAAGCAACGAAAAAACTGACAGGAGGGGGGAACATGATCAAGAGGAAGGTGGAGAGGCTCGAGCCGGAGAAGAGCGAAGAAGAGGTGGCTCCCAAGGAGGAGATCAAAGACGACCGGGTGAGAATCTTCTTCAATCCTGGTCACTACACAGTAATGGAGAGCGTCGGACAGTTCGCCGTCAACATCACACGCGAGGGCGACCTCAGCAACACGATCTGCGTGGACTTCGAGACGGAAGATGGCACCGCCGAAGCGGGTTCGGACTACGAAGCGATCGCAGGAACCATCGTGTTCCGTCCCGGCGACTCGAACCAACAGGTGTTCATCACGGTCATCGACGACGACATCTTCGAGGAGGATGAGCACTTCTACGTCAGGCTGAGCAACGCGCGCTATCTGGGCACTCCGGATGGCATACCCCACACCATGAACGGGTCTCCGGGTCAGACTATCCCACGGCCACCGATTGAGCTTGTCACCCCGTCCATCGCCACCGTCATGATTCTGGACGACGACCACAGTGGAGTATTTAGCTTCCCAGAAGCACACATGGAGATTTCTGAGTCGGTGGGCGAGTACAGGTTAAAGGTCACTAGATGCAGTGGTGCTCGTGGAAGGGTCATAATATCGTACCGAACTGTGTCCGGCACGGCTAGACCCGAGAAGGACTACAAGCCTACGGAGGGGGAACTCTTCTTCGAGAACAACGAGACTTGGTAAGTGTGCATCGCTCTTGTTGAAAACAGGTCCAGAAACAAAAAAAATGCTTTTAATCTTCAGCGCGTCGTTTGAAATTCACTCATCCACCCACATATGGTTTCTTCTTTCTGTTTTAACTCTTTACTATCAATCTCTCACTTATTCTTTCTTTCTAAACTTAAAGCGAACGAAAAATTTAAAAAAAATAAAAAAGAAAGCAACATGATCATCTTGATCAGGTTTTCCCCTCCCGTCACGAGTTGCCTTGGTATTGCAATACTTAAACACTCCCCCCTGTAAAAAAAAATCTGCATATTTATCTTTTCCCTTATTTGCGAATTTCGATTAAGAATTTCACTGAAGTGACAGTTGTTTCGAACTAATTGGCTTTCATCAGAGCACAGTCAGCAATCCAGAATTCGTACAGCCACGCATGTCTAAATATGATGATTATTTGTAGTTGAAACCCTTAATCAAAAGAGTTAATAAAAAACTGTCTTTTAGTGCAATGCCAAGATAACTCTTGACTATAATTCATCTTGAGCTCGCGATTATTTTGAAACTTTTAAAATTTCACTGCAACAACAACAATACGCTTTGTCTATTTAAGTATAAAAACTAGTGATGGATAATATATTATCCATTATTATTTTATCCATCAGCAAACAAACGTTGCTCATCAGTAATAGAGTTAACCAACAAGAAACGTACAAGTCTTCGTAGAAATGACGACACAGTTTTGACATGTCACTATTTCAAAGTGGATTTTGATTAATGAACTTGTCAGAATTTAGACTAAATTGCAAGTGGCTTAATTGCTTCAGTATTGACCATATTCTCCTATTAATTATCTTCTAAAATATTCTGGGTGAACAGTTTTTGTTTGCAAGTAATTGTGAATAATGTTTGAAAGTTATCTTAAAGTTCAGTTCATACTGCTAGGAAGCGCGGCGGTAGTAGCTTGCAATAAATTGTAAAAGAATGGGATTGATGATAAGGCAGAAAACTAACATTTAGAACATGTCAGTATTATTTAAGTAAGATGGTTGTTCTTTTTATTCCTTGTATTGGTCTGTAACGCATTCAATACGGTCTAGATATATATTATTCTAGATACATATATATTAATAAGAGAAATATACGATCGTTGATCGTACCCATAATGCCTCTGTCTCCACAGGAGGCAAGACGTTCTTCCAAAGCAATCAACGATCTTTCTCAGAGTCATTATAGGTACGAAGACATAGTAAACAATACATGTGTATGTGTTTTCTAGGACTAGGGACACAAACAGCAGAATATTTCGAAACTAAACCAGGATTTGATTTATAGCTGCTGGACGTCAGTTAATAAAACAAAGGCGAAATTTCATGACTATAAAAGTGGGTCGAGAACATGTTCATAAAACTAGAACAGTGCTTGTATACCAAGGATCATTGTCGTATGTGTTTTTATATACTTTGTGTGAAGTCTGTGGGAAAAAAAACATCTAATATCCAACGAGCCTCCGTAGCTCAGTCGGTTAGACGAAGCCCTTTGGTCGGAAAGACCCGGATGCGATTCCCATCAGTGACTTGAGGAACCTTTATCTGGTCTCTTTCGATTAAAGGTGAGTTAGCAGGTCTTATGCGGAGTTATGGGTTTTTTGTTTCACCCGAAAACTCGGATTTTCGTTCCCTCAGAACAAGTAAACCGGCCTCTTGAATACACACGGATCTACAGGCATAAAAAATATACTTAATCCCTGATTTGGAGGGCTCAAGTTTTCCTAAGGGATGGGGGAGGAAATACGAAATAAATAAATTTAATCCACCTCCTCTTAATGTGACATTGCAGGACGAGTGTCAACTCAAATAGGATATCCATTCCCAGGAGCTTTTCTCTTGCAGATTTTCAGAAACATTGCTGTTCAAGTGGGAATTTTTCCATACTACGAGAATGTAAATCATCATTCAAATCTCCAGTGATTATATGTAAATATATGAAAACGACAACAGTAACGACACGTATTATCATTACTGTTTCTTCGCTACCGTAGCTCGAGCTATTAAAAGGACTGGAATTTATTGTGACTGTTATTGTTTCATTCGGCTTTTCATAATCTTTGTATTTCTTTCAATTTTTTCTACTTCTTTTTTATCTTCCCCCGATGAGAGATCTTCGTTCTCTTTAGTTCTATTTCTGTTCAGCTGCAGTTTTTATTCTGAGGATTGTTAATATATTTTTTTTATTTAACTTTCCAATGTTTCCTTCAAACTCCTTAACAGTAAATTGCTTAATCTGTGACATTGAAGCACAAAGTTCAGTCACCACTGATTTAATGTGCGACATCGTACTTTGGGTGGTCAATATCAAAACTAAAATGGATCGATTACCCATAACTTAAACCATAAACAAAATGAAAACTGAAAATGAAAACTGAAGTATTGAGCTAAGTTATGCTACTTTTTCTTTAAGATAATCCCAACTAGAAAATGATGCAATCCATAGTTTTCCAACATTGTGAACGGATTAGATAATTAGACAATGGTAAGTCCAAACATGAACGTTTTCACCTAGCTTTGGTCCGCCAATAAGCGGCAGGTGGTCTCAACATCAAGTGAAATAAAAATATATAAAATTAATCTCCTACCTAAATACATTCACCAGCATCGAAGATCGTGGCAAAATTCGAATCCACAGCCTGTTGATGAGAGATTGAATGCAATCCATTCACTCAACCAGTTGTGTTACTTTGTCTGCCTTATCATTTTCATGCTGTTGATTTGGAAAGAAACGCGACGTACCTAGAGAAAAATTCTTCAGTTTTGAAACAGTACAATATTTTTTTTTTAAATGTGCTTTGTTTAAAAATACGATCTCAGGTGTTTTCAAGTGAGCGGCCTTTTTCCTTTCAACCGTTCTACACACATTCATTGGAAAACTGCAAAAGTAAACATTATTGTTAGGCTCGGAAACTAAATCCATAAATATTCTTCGCGCTTTTTTGCTTATCGTTCTACTTCGCTTACACTGTAGCGTGAAAATTGAAGTATATTTCTCTCTCTCTCTCTCTCTCTCTCTCTCTCTCTCTCTCTCTCTCTCTCTCTCTCTCTCTCTCTCTCTTTCTATCTATCTGTGGAATTGTCCTAAAAGGACGGCGAAAAACAAGCAGAGAGAGGAACAGAATTGAGTATAAGTCGTTATCTACAATGTGAGAAAGACTCGTGTCGTTCTCTAAATAAATTACTGAGCGAACCCGAGAGAGAGAGAGAGAGAGAGAGAGAGAGACTAGCAGTCGGATACTTCATTTCTGTCCCTCCGTATACGTGATTAGTTCTGTAATTGTCACAGAGCCAGCTGATTCGACAAGTCAGTGCCGCACATCCCGCTCCATGCAGATAGTGTGAAACGAATGATCGCACGGACAGCTGACGAACCCTTCCGAGCGTGTGTGTGTGTGTGTGTGTGTGTGTGTACGTGCGTGCTTGTTTGCGCGCAGTTGGTTTTGCGCTTCGACGGCGGGCGCATCGAAATTGCATTTCGTCACTTTGCACTCAACTCCGGAGGAAAGTTTATTGAGTAACCTTGACAGCACCAGATAAAGCAGACTTGGTGCAGGATGGCCGACAAGATGAGAAAATCATCGCTAACACGAGCTAAATTGCCGATTATGTGCAGCAGTTAAAGATCACCCTGATTGCTGACTTGTTAGGAGACTCCGCATTGCGATTCAGTCAGCATCACTTTTTTTTTTCCTTTTGCGGATGCTTTTGACCACGTGTGCTGTTGGTGGTCGTTCAGGGGTTATCTGTACTGGTCCGGATAATCACAAACTTGCGCGAATGTCGTTCGATAAGAAAACTCTCGCTTCTGTCCAATAGGGTAAAAACAGTGGTCACTTTGGAGCAGACGGCGAGAGAGAAAGAAAGGAAATTTTCATAATGAATAATAGAGGTTGTCACTCTTCCATAATGTGTATCAATATGGTCATTAATTAATTTTTACAACCAATCATCTCTCTCTCTCCATTATAATAGTCATAACCGTTCTAGCCCACTTCCAATGTTACTTTACATAAATCTGATCTTTGACCGAATGACATTGTTCTGACTTCGTGAATATCTGCATTGAATTCTCATATGCTGTTACTATTCTTTTTTCTAAACTACACCACTGACTGATTTTTGCAAAACATACTCCTCCAGTATCATTTTAATATACAGAGGTCCCTGATTCTTCATACGTTCTATTTCTATCAGTTTCCCTGCAGTGAAATAATCTCAAACAGTTTTCATATTCAGGATCACAAGATCGAAAAATTATAATTTTCAGGATCCAAATATGAAATTTTCTATCTTATCAGCGAATAATTTTACAGTTAGTTTTTCTCCTGTATAATCATTTTAACTTATTGAAGTTAAAATGAAGATAGAATTACTTCTGTGAAGTGAAATTGTTCATATTTGGTCTAATGTATTAAAACTGAAAACTTTATTAAGAGACCATACGATTTAATGAAAAAAATACAAATTTCCACCAGTTTCACTAGCTACTGTCTAGCATTATCAAGGCTGTACTGGTGTAAATTTGGACGTGCGCATGCGTTAGTTAGAATCCGGTACATGACCACGTGTTGTGTGGTTTTCCGCTAATTGTAGTTCTGTTAAGCTGAGAGAATTGATGAGATTTTTCCATATGTCTTGAAGAATAGCACCCTGATTTCTATTTAAATTGCTGCCTATGCATAGCACCACTGCTGGTTCTTTAAAAGTTCTGTGTCTGTAGTCATCCTCGATGTAAGGCATAGAACTGTTTTTCCAGTCTATAACGTGATTGGATGTCGGAAAATGGTGAGATAAACCTGATGTAATTATTCTGCTGTGATTTACGACTCACACATGTTCTTTCTGTCTTATTTTAAGACTTCGAGAGGTCTGTCCAATGTACGATAGGCCACACGTGCGTGTAATCACATATACTCCAGGATGTTTGAAGAATGGGACTTCATTTTCAGGTGATCTTAAGACCTGTCTTATCGTAGTAGTTGGTTTAAAAACCACTCTGATGTTATGAGCTTTTAACATTCTAGCTAATTTTGTGGATACTGAACTGATATATGGAATCACTGCTGTGGACACATATTGGGAATCAGTTACACGTTGTTGGAGGTTGTCTTTGAATAGAAATTTGTTTTAAATGTTAGTGGGGTATCCATTCAGAGATAGAGTCTTAGCTATTTGCGACAGTTCTAACCGTACATCGTCTTCTTTTAAAATAGACCTTAAGGCTCTATTGCGGAACATATGAATGATGCTGTGTTTTTGTGATCGATTATGGTTTGACGAATAATGTAGATATCTTCCTGTATCTGTGAGGTTCTTGTAAATGGACAGTTGGACATATTTTCCAACATTGCACCTTCGATATGGTGGAGATATGTCGATGACGTGTTCATCATATGGAAAGATACCATGGAAAACCTTCTAGTGTTTCTTAATAAAATCCACACACTACACAATAAGATCAAATTTACTATGGAACTTAGAGAAGAACAATGAACTACTCTTTCTTCACATACTGGTGAAGAGAGAATATAACAATGTCCAACTGTCCATTTACAAGAAACCCACAGATATAAGAAGATATCTACATTATTCGTCAAACCATCATCAATCACAAAAACACAGCATTTCAGTTTTAATAGAATTACTTCGTTATGATTTGATGAAAAAAAAACAAAAACAAAATAAATTTCAATAATAAAATAAAGTTCTATCGACCGAAAGGGATTCCTAATAATCTGAAGGGTAAGCGCGTGCTGTGGATTTCCTCTCTGTAATCAACATTCAAATATGTTTCGATATTATTCTTCTCATTCTATCTCGAATTTATCCACTTTCTTTTACGCTACCAGCGTAAAATTGCAATCCGGCTACACCTTAAGAAATGAACTTTTATATCACGTTCGATTTTTATTTCATCTCAAGGCTGTTAGGAAAATACGATTCCGAATCGTATTGCCAAAGAAAAACTTGGACGAACTCTATCCCGAAGCTGTAACTTACCGTTCGGTAAAAACTCATTTCTGTAAACAATACTGGAGGAACACGCGCTGTATGTATCACGTTCCTTCTAAAATGTATTTATTTTTTAGGATTGTTTTGTGTCCATCGTTTTTAAAATGAGATGGAAGCGACACCTATCGGTTGCTGGTTTCATTTTCATAAGTCATAAGTTCGATTAGATCATCAAATCACCCGTAGTTACAATTAGTTCGTTTAGAACGTGATTCTAAAATATACGAGTGGTGAAACAGCATATAAATGAATTAACTTATAAAGGTTGTCGTGAATAAAATAACGATTAAACTAATGAAATAAATAAAGGAATTAAATAAAGTGAATGAATAGTTTAAGTGTATTGCTCCCTGCTACCTCCTCTTTTTCTTTCTCCTCGTGATCTTCGTTATTATGGTCCTGAGGTTTCCTCTTTTCGTTGCTAAGCAACTTAAAATGTAAACGTACAGGAAGTGACGTTAGACCCCAATATGCATCAAATGTAATAACATCTCTTAAACCCTGTTTAAATTCTCCTGGATGAATTCTAGGTGTCCTAATTGCACATAATATAAATAGTAAAAATTTTTTTTTCGTTAGTAAAAGAGAATGGGAAGTTTTCTAGCAATGCATCATTAAATAGCAATTTTTAATATGACAGCATTAGTTTTTTTTTTGTCATTCGTTTTTCATCTCTATCATATTTCGTTTAATTAGTTATTAGGGTTGTCACTAGTTTAAATGGATGCCTTCAACTAATCGAGTTATTTCAACATAAAAAGCATCCACTGGACGCCAAATCCTAGATGAAAAAATCATCAGGAACACAATCATTCTAATCTTTTGTCCTCTCATTTGGTAATTTCCTGTTCCAATTTAAAAATAATTAGGTGTTTAATGCCACTCTTTCTTCTACCAGACTTTTCAGAATAAAGTAGGGTCTTTCTAATTCTTTAGAACCCTTTTAAACTCTACTTCAATCTATTTTGTTTGTTTGTTTTTTCTCGGCATAATTTTTGGATTTATTTCCTTTACCATTTGTAGTGTCGTGTTTATCAGCTTCTGATGCGGGTTGCATCAGTGGTACTCACTAGAGGACAAGACGTATTTTCTCTTTTATTATTTCATTCCTTTTCCTCTTCAGAAACAAATAATTCACTTGGTCCATTCACTTGAACAACGCATCCTCTAATGACATCTCAGCAAGAAAATTGCGATCATAACTCATCCTTGCGAGTGCTTCAAGTAAGTTAGGTTTGCTGATTGAATTTTGCCCTCTTGCGTTCATTCTTCTAATTTTCTGTTATCTCTTCAAATAATGCTTTTTTTTTCTTTCATTCAGACAGTGCGTTCTTTGTGCTTCTCCAAGCTCTCCTGGCTATGTTTATAACGATGTGTCTGTGTGTGTTTGTGTCATTATTCTGTATAAGTATCATAACATCATTAATAAAAAGGATGTTGGACACTCACGAGCCGGTACAGAGAAGAATAATATTACGCAAGAAATAAAAACGACTCAAGAAAAGAATATCTTTTAGACTAAGTAAGAAACGAGGATGAAATATCGAATTTCTGAAATGTATATTTTCACTTTCTCCTGGTATACTTGTATTCAAATTCATAAATAGCATTTCTGAATTTAAATAATGTTGATTAATCCGTAATCTATTTCACTTCAATGCAAATAGCAATATTTTTATAATCAGCTCGACTACGTCAATACTAGCTAGATTATAGCATTCCTTGAACCACTAAACATGCGATGATTATTTTTGCATCATCTTAGTTATATCAGTGGAAAACTACTCGTATATGCAGAGTTTATAGTTTCCTATCAAAATTACACATTAAGCTGTGTTTTAAATTATGGCTTTATTTATATCTGTATATTTGCTTCTTTTATGAACTATCCATGAACATTCATGAGCTCCAAACTGCTAGCAAAACAACTGGCCTAAAGGTAAACCTATAGAAGACCCAAGTTATGTTCAATAGCTCTGTCCAACCAAAAATAATAAAAATCAATTATGAGGAAATTAAGCAAGTACATTACATATAGGACAACAGATATCAATGGAAAAAAATATCATGGAAATTAAAAATCACGAAATTAAAACGCGCACGATGCTTGGGTGGAAAGCATTTCGAAAATTACATTCAATATTCAAAAGCCAACTACCATTTATACCTGAAGAGGAAAGTTTTTAACCAGTGTATTCTTCCTATATTGATATATGACTGTGAAACATGGTGGTGGAAGTGGGCGGTAGATGGCGTTGATGGAGACGATTCGTAGTAGAGGTTCGGTGTAGTAGTTGAGACAGTTATAGGTGTCCTCCCGCGATGCGTCCTCGGACTTCTTGGAGGTGTCAGGAATAATAATAATAATAAACATGGACACTAAATGCAAAGAAAATTCAAAAATTAAGAACAACACAATTTAGTATGGAAAGAAGTATGCTTGGTATCACAAGACTGGATCACAAGAGACATAGGTGGATAAGAAACCAAACCAAAGTCTCTGAACATCATAGGAAAAGTGAAACAGCGGAAGGGCAGTGGGCTGGGCATATTGCTCGAAGACAAGATCAACGATGGACAAAAGAAGTACTGGATTGAATTCCACGACAGGAAAAACGACCACAACCCCGACCTAAGATCACAGTGAATTGATGATATCATCAGATTTGCAGAGTGACATGGGAAAGGAGAGCCCTGGACAGACAGTTCTGGAAACATCTTGGAAAGGCCTTCATCCAGCAGTGGATCGATAATGGCTGATGATGATGATTTGTTTCTTTGTTTAACATATGCTGTGTGTTTTCTTTTTATCAATCCAATAGTTGGTGAGATAGCAACTCTCCTAGGGAGTTATTTCCGTCGCCTTCCTTGTCCAATAGTATTATTCTATGACGGTAGATACGTGTGTTCAGGTTTTGTCTGTTTTCAGGGCAAACAAATTCGAGTTCCTAAGAGAAAAAAAAAAAACTCAGCATATGAGGCCCGCTAACTTACCTTTCCTTTAAACACACTGCTAGGAGGTTGCTCACATCACAGATGGCATTCATACAAGTATTTTGAACCAAAGGCTCAGTCGACACCAACTGGAGCTCCTTGTTTAACATATCTATATACTAATCTTTCTTATGTCTTTGAGCAACAGGCCACTTTTCATACTTATGTGTTTGCTGCGCCTATTTCTCACTTATTTCTCTATATTGGCTAATATGGCACTTATGTCTCTGCACTGCCTATTTCGCACTAATTCCTTTGTGTCTCTGCCTATTTCAAAACTAGGTCTCTGTTGTTGCTCTGCCTACACCCTACTTATGTAGGCCTTTGTCTATTTTCAAATATGTTCCTGTCGCTAAACTGTATATATTTGTGATATTTTTCTGTTAAGGGGGTTTTTAAAAATGAAAAAGGTCCTGAAGAAGATTTCACAACTAAACATTTTATTAAGAAACAAGAAAAGGGCTTAGGTTTTCGCATCAAACAATATCTCGACAATATTCCTTATCCAGTAAGTTGCCCAAGAGAGAGAGAGACGTTTCTCGTGCCGTACAAAATCTTCATCTCTGGAGACAGTGCGGGCAACGTGTGTCGCTGTGTGTCGAACACCACTAACAACACACTATCCTCACTTCACGACAATTGTTCGGGCTATGAATTTTTCATTTCTGCTGACTGAGTGACGGAAGAAACAAGACATTTACAAAGACGTGTCTCTTTCTAACGTTATCGCTTATAGATGTTTATTTTCTGCCAAATGTCTGCTTTCGTTGGATTTGCGGAGGGGGGGGGATATAATGCGTTTCGTTTGCGTCAGTGAGAAATAAACAATTTGAAGTGATGGTTGAAGAATTGTTGTTTCTGGTTAATTCTTTATAGGATATTTAATCCAGTAACGAATCTCTATTAATGTCTTCGTGAAAATAGCATACTGGAGACAAATATTATTCGGGTAATGTTGAAAAATCGCAATGTTTATGGCGTATATTCACATTCATATAATAGATTCCAAAGTATGCGTAAATATAATATAAATTACGAGTGGATCAACTAATACGATAGTGTTGATGATCTTTCTCCTAACTCTTTTTATTTTTTTTTTGTTTCATCTAATGAGATCATGATAAGTTTTATTTGAAAACTTATCATGTTTTCAAAGAAAAATGAAAAATATGAACATGTATTTTTTTTTTCATTTAGAGCATTCATCTTCTCTCTCTCTCTCTCTCTTCATTAATTCAGACTTGGGTATCTTTATTACTTTCTCAGCTAGGTTATAATGCGATACATTCGTCGTCATATTTTTTTTTTAATTTTTGCATGCACAGTAAAGGTTCTACTTTTCAAAAATGACTCGAGATGGGTATGCAACGAAAAAAATAATTAAAGAAATACGGAAAAAATAAATACCTTAAATATGTTGTTCAAACTAAAAGTTAGGAATTTAAAGCTGGATGTATAAACTGCTAACGTAGTTTTACTAAACGAAACAAAGATAAGAACGATTTTTACAGTTAAATGTGAATGGTAAGAAAGCTTTCATGGCTTCCATAATAATGAAAACTTGGAAATAGCTTTTTTAGAAAAATAAATAAATAATAATTATTACAATTATTATCCAATGGCGAATCCAGGCCAACACTCTGCGCTTCCCAGGGATGTATGTTTATTAGAATTACCACCAGGTATGTAAGATTGCGAGGGCGTTTATTTCATGTAAATTAACTGTGCGTGTGTTCTCCGGCTGGTTGTCTACTTTAAAGGTGATGTCAAATGTCCAGAATGAAATGCTTGTCAACTCAACTCCGTATAGATGCTTTTGAGTCATATTCTGTTAAAAAAAGCCCTTATAAAGATTCCTGGTATCCTATAAGAGACGTGAATCTGCTCTCATCATCCAAAGAACATGGGCGTATCAATATAATGAATTTTATCCATAATAAACACAATTTTGTTCTTGTTGAGTTAGGGTGGTGGTAATCCGATTGTACAGAATCTTAATCATGGGTGCTACATAGTTCCAATCGAGATCTTTAAAAAAATCACAGATTTGTTTGCAGGGCTTAATGAAATAGCGCACACGTGTGCATGATAGATAGCCTAACTAAACACGGTAATCCTTTGTTTTTCTTCGTTGGTTGAAGCTCCATCGATGATGCCTTTTGTTTGGAAAGCCCTAGCCTAGTTTTCGGATATAAAAACCATGCTAGGGCATGATTTTTATTTCCGAAAACTTTGATCTTTTTACCTCGAAAAACAGACACAATCGGCTAGAAGAACACACAGTTAATAGATATTAGCAACAAAGTAGACACAGCCAACAATAATGCTTACCTATTTCGTTCTCCTCTTTGTGAAGGGTAAAGAGAGATATATATTAGCAACTACTTACCTGTTTGAAGTTAAACGTTTGTAACTGACTAGACTAATTAATTACAAATATATTTCTCTCAAAGTATTTATGTCAACTATGTAAACTGAATAGAAAATAAACCAACTTTTAAGTAAATGAAGAAAGTTTAAATTGTAATCATAAGCTAATAGGTTTCATTCTTTAGAACTATTGTTCTGTAATGAATTGTTCCAATTCTGAAACGCCATTTCAACAGCTATTGTTATTCCCCACTTCGTATACTATACAGTCATAGTTGAACAAACAATGGTTTAAGGAAACCATTGTTTGTTCTCACATTGTACTTATAACAATATGTTCACATATTGTTGTCGCGATTATCGTTAAGCCTAAACGTAGTGTTTATCAAGCAATACGGATAAGCTTCTTTTCACGAGGTGGTATGTGACTTAGAAAGATATTTTCGTCTTGCGCTGAAAGGACAGATTCCATTATGGCTTTCAGTACATGTGGCTATAAAGGAAGGAAGGAAAATTATCTCTAAGCGTCACGTATGGATCGTAACAATGCGTCAGAGAATCGTAAACCAATGTTGTTTTTCTTCAAAGATTAGAAGTATTTAAAAGGTTTTAGCACTCATCATAAGATGAGTGCTAAATCAAAGCATGACAATCTTCTCTTCAAAATAAAATAAGTCGAAAACAATGGATATTTTGCATACTTATTGGATATCACGTGTTGCCATCTTTCGGTCGATGGTTTTATTTCAAATATACATTAGCGAATAATGACTTAGAATATGAAGAGAAACTAAACAAAAAAAAATCGATTTTTTTTTTTACATCTCTTGACACTAAAATGGAGAAGTGTGTGGCAAACGAGATCACACTTGATACGTAAGATTCTCTTTAACCTTAATGATATTTCGGTGCTAATATTGTACATATGCAGTAAGTAGAGTGCACACATTTACAGAGAGATGGGATAGCGTGTCATGTGTGTGTGGCGCCGCTAAATTGCCACTCTGGAACTGCCCCAGAGAGATTAGCAAGCAAGCCACGTCATTCTGTACTAAGAAGAGGGAACTTCAACTCTTTTCAAGAAATGGAAATGTTTAAGCAGAAACTTACGGAGAATAACAGATGAAAATAATGATAATCCGATCCCTACCGAAACATAATATAATTACTAAAGATATTCCTATTAAAAGACATAAATTCCTATTAAAAGACATAAAGGTGGTACTATCCTTAAATCTATTTTATATTGTATCGGTCGAAACTTTCTTAGGATATTTATCTGCTCGACAATAAATAAACAAAAAAAAAAATACATTTAGGCTTCGCTAAAATCACTAGTACTTAAATCAGTCTGTAGGTGGCGCTGTTAGTTTTGCGTGTGTGGTCAAAGCTATCACAACACGCAAATAGATATTTTATTAAGTGCTGAGGGATATTACTGTATCCCAAAATAAAGCTAAGAGCATTTCCTTTTACATTTACTATGTATAGTAAACAGGGCAGTATGTCTGTGTCTTAACTTCGCCACTGTTCGTTTGTTTCAAAATAAAGTGCAGCGTAATTTCTTCATGCATTAGAATGGATAGCGTGTGATGCTTCCCTGCATAGCTGATAAGTAATGCTAGTCAGTATCCTTGCAGGTTTTGTACTTGCGTTATCAGAAGATTATCACAATTAACTCCCTTAAAAATAAACATTTAATTTTAAAATATTTTGAATTTTAATCTACACGCTTAAATATTCTTTCTCTCAAGTTACTTTAAATGGTTTTATGTACACGAACGCTCTTCTTATTCCATGACCTGTGCGACTTTCCAAACGATCCTTTAGACTTTACGATAGGCAACGGGAAAAGATGGATGGTAAAGCCATACCATCTTCAAGACATTTTAGACGTTTCCGTATCGATTACCTGACAGGGTGACCTTCAAGGAAGTGCAGACAGACCGTGCACAAGTCTGCGATCTATTGCTAGAGTGGATGAGGGTTGCACCAGATTCTCACCACACATACACACACACACCTTGCAACACCATGCATCCAGAGTGTCAAAGTGTCAACACTGGAAGGACACTGTAAGAATCATTGAAAGCAGGAAGTCAACTGTCCTTCATACAAGACGCACAATATAAATTCTTCCTACAGCAACGTTAAATTTACGTGCTATAATAGGCAAGCCTAAATCTCTATTCGGTTTCTGCTTGCTGGATAATAATGATATTGAATAATAACAAATACCTTAGCTACGTAATGTAACTCAAACATTGTTTAAACGTGGAAATTTACATGCCCCATTGTTGCTCTTTACACCCATTGTTTATTTTAACAATAAACTTCGTCGCATTTATTAATATTCGGTCTAAATGAGCAAGTGTTCCAACATTATAGGAATGAAATTCAAAATAGCATTATTAAAACATATCTCATTTCTGAATGCAACCAGTTGCCGTCTGTATCGTAGCGGAACGTCCTTTGTTCTCAGTCGATATATATCTTAACGCAATTATTGAATTAAATGATAGTTGATCTCATTACATGATAAATAATTATCTCCAATTCCCATTTACTAAGGTGTACTCTACTTTAGTAAATGGGAACAATGTAATTTGTCTAATACAAATAAATTTCTCTGTAGGATAACAAACATCGCGTTATTTAAACAACCCAATAGATTCATAGTATAGTGAAATATTCAAAAGCACACAAGTGATAAAAAACAACAACAATGGTAATTTGTTTATTCTCGTTGTGAGTTATCTGAAGACAGTAAAAGATAATGGGTAGTTCTGGGACTTAGTAACGTTTCTACGCATTTCTTTATGCAATGTGTTTGGCAGAAGACCCAAAGCATTATGTAAATACGAAAGGGATTTTTGCACTGCATTTCTCGCCAAAATAATATTAGCAATTTCTTGACGTTACCTTATCATTTAGGGCGGGCAGATTTTGTACACGATGTTGATGTTTAGGTTAGAATGATGATAATGGTAGTTGAAGTCGTTGGAGAAGAAAGATTTAGAAAACTATTGGCTCCTTGCCACGTCTTACTTCCGAAGTAAAGAGTCTTAAAAGTCACTACTAAACCCACAGTTCATAGTCTTGGTAGCTATAAGTTTGCTTAATGTACTGAAAATTTCTTCGGGTATAAACATTCCTCGTAAAATTACTAGTGCTGCCCTCTAGCGATTTAATACCATAATCTGTCTACAAAAAGGTTCCTGAAGAAATTAAAAAAAAAAACTAAACTAAGTATTATATTAAATATAAAGAGATCGTAAAATATTAAAATATTCCGCTGTTGTCTTAAGCAATTAATAAGCAAGTATGAAAAATATTATGAAGAGGAATTTCGCGCATGCGCTGTGCCTCTCACTGATGTCAACAATTAGATACTGATGTCTAAGTGTTATAAATGATATTTCATTATTGTCAATATGATGATCACAGTTAATACAATCCAGTAGCATTTTTGTAGAGTGATGTGAATCCATCAACAAGAAACAGATGCCGTATTCTAAAAAAATAATATCTTCACTTGGAGCTAATTTATCCAAAAACAGTGAGAACAGACCCTCTATTTAATATAGGAATTAAGCAGTTTTGAGTAATTTTACTGAAACCACCGGTACTATAGACGTTCTGGAAGCTTCGCCTCACCCGTCATCAAATCAATACACATCTGCATTAATACAGACTTGCAACAACCCCTAATGAAAGCCTTAATTTCTTCTTGCACTCGTTTTATTCTTTCCAAGTACTGTGGAGCGTGCAAAATAAAAGAAAATCTGTCCTTATAATAACCATTAAGGAAATTCTTATGACCTCCAAGAATACGTTTTATGATTCTTCGAGCAAAACATTCACTCTCTCTCTTGTAGCGACCTCTGGTGTTGAAAATCTTCTCTATCTGCATGTGCAAGTAATCCTTCAAAATAGAGCTACAGCTTTCACTTCGGTATGACATGCAAGAGGGCGTGTAACCGTTGCTAGGAAACACAATGAGCCTATAATAATCCTGGTTTTGTTTTGAACTTAAATAATGCATATGCTTAGTAGAGAATGCGAAGGAATTTATGTTTTTTATTGGAGGTTTTTTTTTTCAATATTTTCGCATTATTTTGCTTCGTTGGTAGGGATAAGTTAGTTTGAAATCTTTCTTGTAATCCTAACAACAATTTTTTGGTAAACTTCATCCGAAGAAGAGTGAAATATATTTAAGGATAATCAAAAAAAAAAAATAAGTGTGTTTGCATGAGTTAAAACAGTCGGCGTTTTAAGTGCACCTACACTTTATTCAATCTGGGTTACCTATTAATTAAACTATTTTAACCTTCTGCCCTCAAAACAACCCACTTTTCACTTTAGCAAGTTAGCTCAGAATGTTTTTTTTTTTTAAATCTTCGACTTCCTTCTTCTTTACACGTGTTCAAACACAGCCAGTGAGGAGTTTTAACCTAAGTGTAGCGAAGAGCTCTTAGCCCGCAGTGATAATCTTCATAATTGCTTGAACTGTGTGTTGACACAGTTGGTCAAACACACGGGCTGTCAACTGCCTCTACATTACAGCATCTGGAACGTTCACGCGGAGTTGGGGATAGGAGACAAGATGCTGTGGTTCTCTGCTTAGAGTATTAGCATGTGGTCTGAAAGGCCACCTGCTTGTGTTGGACATATTTAGACGAATAAGTCTTACCAACATGATGAAAGATGAATGCGGATGCATAAACTAACAACTTGCTGTAGTCATCCTGGAACACAGATGTTCACAGTAAAGATGTCTTTCCAAGAGTGTCTGAGATACGTAACATTGGTTTGTGGGCATCTTTGAATTAAAATTATTTCTTTGCAACGAAAATGACATTTTCTGGTTTAAAAACATTCTCTCTCTCTCTCTCTCTCTCTCGCACAAAAACGAAAGAACCAAAAATCCCACCACTAGAAATAAACTGAATAAATATATACTGAACCCTTTAATTGTATTATTAACTTAACCCATTCTCATCTCAAATCCAACTTTTCAGCGAGATTATTTACACTCGTGTTTCACAAACTATTTCATTTCAAAAGATTCAGCAAAAACGAATGTGACAGTCACTCAGATAATATTTATTCCATTTTATAGTATGGATTTTTGATAATTCATCGCATTTTAACATCCCTGCCTTAAAAAAAGTCTTTGATTCGTACACGAGGTTGGAACGTCACGTGATTTTCACAAAAAAATATGATTCCCGTAATAATTTTAAGTGTGATTACCGAGTGCTTGGATCACTGATTAGTCTCCGTAACAGTCCAAACCTAACTTAGATGTTATGATGCCGGAGTCTCTGTAGGTCAGATGTAGCTCCTTAGCTTAGAATCCTGTCTGTGAGGCAAAGACCCTTTATTAGGACTTTTTAATCAAAGGTGAATAAGCCAGTCGCACACAGAGGGGGGAAGGCTCCCAGAAAATAATTTTTTTTCCATCTCGCAAAACAGGCACCTTGAACGCATATCTACAGACAAAGAATACTTATTTGTATTCCCTAGATGAAAGCTACTCCAACTAGTTACTCTACGGATTGACTACCGCCAGAGGGAGATTATGATGAGGATGATTAACCCATCATTTTATTGGGCTGAAACAGAACACCGTTATGAGGTCCTAATTGGATTCTATTCGTAACCGAGGCCTGCATATGCAAACATTGCTACGTCGAACTGTATCTGTAATACTCAACCTCGGTAGCATCCTTCATTTCCTTTACTGATTAAATTTTATATAAATCATTTTTCTCTCATGCATGATCATTAGAAATAGGATTGATCTGCTTCTTTAAAGAGCAGAAGAAGACTTCACACTGATCCTGTGCAAAACTTTTGTTTGGCACAAGAGCAGTATGCTGAACAGAATGCTGAGGAGCAGAATAATGAGGTTGACAGCACATCTGGTGGAAAACCTTTCAGAAAGAATTTCTTTAATATTTTCTGATTTAAATCAAATCAAAAGAGAAAAGAAAATTTTCCCCAATAAAGTCAGAATCATAAGAATCATTGATGGAACTGGTGCTGAAATTCGAAGTCTTCAGATAGATTAGTTTACGTAGCAGGAAGAAAAGCGTGGTCGTTCTCTGCGTGACACGTCTTATAAATGAATCTAAAGTTGTGTAGTGAAGGTGGATGAAATAACAACGTACTGGAGAAGTTAAACTTTCCGAGTCTACTGCTCTAAAATTGTCATTGCGGCTTTTGTTCGGTGCGATTTTGGACAGTTGTTACATCATCTGGTGACTGATAATTTGTTTCCAGCTTCTTGACAATCTAAATGCTGTAAACCGTTCTCTCTCTCCAAGCATACTCGAGTCTCTTACTTAATTTAAAGCATGTGTGTTATATCTTTGAAAACACGCAATTCTAACACGCTCTGCAGTTGCAATATGCTTGCTCCTAATGCCTCTCTCTTGTTGCAATTCTTCCTCTTGACGTGCTCCAACAAGAGCAGATTTTTCATTTGGAAATGAAATCTTACGTCATAGTCGTGTATAACATTAAGCAAGCACATCCGTTGCAAGCACCTACAACTGCACGAGCAGTCTTGCGTATGTTTGTGCGTGTTTGCTTAGATTAACATAAAAAAGACATTGCAAACAGTGCATTTATTAGAATAGTCTTAATGTTTGCTCATCTTTCTCGAAGAGTGGGAAAGGAGAGAAAGAATGATTTGTTAGGAAATTGTAAAGAACGAAAGAAAAAGAATGCGATCCACACTCCTCACAATTAGAGGTCAGAGAAGGAAACCTTTTGTTTCTAAGAACATAAAACTAATTTTATAAACCGAACAAGAACTGTGTTATGCTCAGGGAAAAAATAGATTCTCGTTTTTCTTCATAATTTGCTCTTAAAGATATTTTAAAGGATTTTCTAGTACCTATTTATATAATAAGCTGACTTCTCTGAAACTGCTTTATGTATTCGCAATGCAAAGCGCACACGCACTAACACATACACATACGTTCTGCTATATGAGTTGATGTTTACAATCCACACTGGTGTATCTATCGTGCACCGATCAAGGTATTTGTTCCGCATTACTACATGCAAAGAGCAACTTTTGCTTATGGCAATCACAATAAAAATCTGTACGCGATTCTTCGTGTAAAGACGTTTTCATGTGTTTGTGATGAAGTAAAATATGGAGGAAAACAGAATTTCTTGATAAGTGTAGTATACAGTCCTAAAGACTATAATAGATATACTTCTGTCAGAAAAAACATCCTTATATAAATTTATAAATGAAGATATCTTCATCTCTCTCTCTCTCTCTCTTACATCGCTTAAATAATTATTCACTCCATCTATTATTTAGATCGCTTAATTATTCCTTCTGTTTATTATTATATCACTTAACTGGTCATTCATCACTTAATCGCATCATTCCTTTCACTAATCGATTAATCGTATCACTTAATCGATTAATCGTGTTCGTATCACTCCTATCGCTTAATCAATTATTGTATCCCTTAATGAATTACTCGTATAAATCGATTTGTTAATAAATCGATTAATCGTATCACTTAATGAATTACCTGCATAAATCGATTTATTAATGAATCGATTAATCGTATCAATTAATCGTCTTATCACTCGTATCTCTTAATCAATTGTTGCATCACTTAATTACTCGTATTCCTTTATTAATTCGTCTTGTAATGTATTCAATTAATCATATCACTCGTATCACAAATCAGTTAATCTTATAACCTAATCAAATAATCCTTCACTTAACACTTAATTTTCTTTCACGTATTGTCTAATAAGAGAAATGGCAGATATTTCTGTAAATCATTTAATTCGTTTAATTGAAAGAAATTCTTATGATTTTTTTTTGCTGACAATTTTTATCTTTCATTACTTTCTTCGTCTCATCTGCTCTGCGAATTTTTTATTCTCTTCCTAGTCATTCTCTTTCTGCTATTTTTCTTTTTTTCCCAGGTTACTCATTTTTCTTCATATAAATTCCTCCGACTCAGCATCATTTCCACACCAGTAGTGTTGCCTGCAATGCGTTGCCCTCAGAGACGAAACTTTATTCTTCCCTGAGGCACAGACACAGACAAACACATTTCACTGTGGTGGGAAAATGTTTCATAAATAACGCTTCTTTCTTTTATCTATCTTGGTGGGTGTTCATCATGTTTCCTATCTCATGAACACAAAGCCCACCTGATGTGCCAATAGTTCACGTATCGCGCAAAATCACTGAGCTACAGAAGTAATTTAATCGAGAAAGAAACATCAATTTATGCCCGGAGTTATTCACAAACAGCCGGCTTCTTTTTGTGATAAGCAAGATCTTGAAGTGTCATGAGGAAAATAACAGATGGAATGAGACAAAAATGTACAACTACTTTTACCTCTCTAAACACCCAAGCGAAAAAAGCAAGAAAAATGTCCTAAACACGTGAAGTTTATCTGGATGTCTAGCAATGTTTAGTTTAGCCCAGATAGTTTTTAGGATATTGCCGTAACTGCCAGATGGAAATCCTCAGTATTTCCAATTTTTTTTCCTAGATGGCGCTGTTCTTGGATAGATGTTTACCAGGGTAATTGAAGAATAAAAGGATTTCTGACATTCTCTGATGCTTTGGACGACATTTTTCTCACGTCACCAATGCGATTGACTTCGTTTGGTATTCTTAAATATTTCTTTGAAATACTAAAGAAAGGAACCCATAAACCGATGCATTTCGAACCAAAATCAACCCTAACATGAAAATAATGGATAGCGCCTGCGCCGTAGCTATCACACCAGTTCGATTTTGGCAAAATTCTTGTATTTGAATGCAGAATACAATTTCATTCTTCCCTTTATATGCAGACAATTTATCTTTATTTTTAGGCTGTTTGAGATGATAGAAACACACGCCATAATACGTACCCACTATATATCACCATATAAAGTATACATATAAAAAAAAAAATTTTTTTTCTGTATCCTTATACCGAAGTAGCTTTCGAACGAAAATATTTCGATGGTATGAGTTTAGAATGGCAATGCTCGTTTATCCACAGTGAAAATGACTCTACTGGCCGGTTTGTGTCTCGCTCTGATAGTTACCATCTGCGCAGCAAACTGACAATATTATATACGATATTTTCAACATCGCATTCCAGTTTCTTGCATTAGGTTACCATAGAAACAAAGCTTTGTATCCATCAGCTTATGGATATTGAAGAAATTCTTTTGTTTCATTTTTTTTTCACTCACTTTTTGCGTTCTCTCTCTCTCTCCATCTATCTATAATTAATCCGCTTAGTATCACATACAGTTTTGGACTTCAGATTAATCGGATATGCATATTGGAAAGAAAATAAAATATTTAACCAACACTCCGAATATTTTATACTAGTTTTTCACCACAACCAGTACACAACAAGTTCGAGTTTGAATGAGCAATTCATCATCCTCAATATATTAATGTGCACCCCCCCCCCTAACTGAGTATTTTTCTTCCTTTTGTAATTTACACTCTATCGCACTAACGTGGAAATCAATGTGACAACCGGACATTACTGCCATCCCAATAGATTAATGCGATCTCTAGGAGTCATACATAGACGAAAGCAAACACGAATATACAAAGCAATTGTCCACCTCGTGTCTCTAAAACTAATTAATAACATTGTGTGAAAAAGTATAAATTGTATGGTGATTTGTCGGTATTATGAGATTAAAAACCAGGGTTTTCAGGTGAAAGTAAAATGTATACAGCATAAAAGATCGACTAACTCAAACATTTGCCATAAAATAGCCTAGACAAATCGTCCATAAAGTCGTTGACAAAATATCTCACCTATAAGGTATTTTGGGAGTGTTTAGCATCATGGCTATTATTATGAATTACTAAGTCATCCTGATTATCCTCGCATCTTAATACTGTCTTACTAAACCGAACTATGTTTGACATTCTAGTGTTAGAAATATTTTAAAATATGCTAACGAAAGATGACTTCTTCATGTACTTTTGTTTGTTTCGGGCAGATGGCGCTATTGATTATTACGGAATTTCAAACATGCTTCGATGAAAAATGTCATTTATTAGCAGTTAAATAACTTACGAAAAAGATCGGCTTTTTTCGTCAGAGAACGGAATCATTTCGGGCTTCACTATGGAGATCTCTTTTGGACAGTAGTACTCAAACATTGCAATGCGTTCACGATATCAGGAACACAAAACGAATAATCCAAAATTATTCTTTTTGTGTTCCGTTCATGTTTGAAATCGTCAAACATGAACGAAAAAATGCTAATCTTTTTTTAACAACAGATTAGCATTTTGTTTACTATATAGAGGGACATCTTCCGATAAACGTTACTATTGGGATATTCGTGAGGTCAAAAATACGCAAATAGTTAGCACATATGTTTGAAATGCGGTAACAATTAATGCAGTATCGCTACCTACTCAAAAATTATGAAAAAGGTTTACGTATTGGTCTCTCTTTTTTACGTATTTAGTCTGCATAATAGTATATCTAAAAAATATGGATGAAAATATAATAAATGAAGACATCAGAAAAGCACTAGATATTTACAATGTAAATGAAAAGATCAAGAAATGGAAAGAGCATCTATTTAGGATGGAAAAAATATCGGCTGCTAAATCAAGTGGATTTTATAGACCAAAAGGAGAGAGAGAGAGATCAGCTGCAAGATGGAAAAACCAGTGAAGCCGAAACATGATTAGTATGTATCAAGAAGAACTGAAGAAAGATAATCCCTGCCAAACTATATTTTAAATATCACTCATTCCATGTTTGCCTTCGTTTGTATGCCTGAACGTGTCTAAACGTGGATGCCACGAATTTCAGTTTTGATTTACACAACACTTCGATGCACATTTTGCAAGGACATACGCTGACCTCAGTAAATAACAGAAAACAAAAGAAGCAATGAACATGGAAAAAGAACAATATTGATTCATACACCATATGCTAATTTCTAAATCTTTTCCTGAATAATTTCAATATAAACTTCCTTAAGGCGTGTATAATATTTTTCTAGATTTTAATAACTATCAATTCTCTCTGTCTGTCTGTCTGTATGTCTAATCTACACGTACTGTGGAATACCTAAGTCACACCATATTCTCTTATATCACGTTTACTCTTCTATTTTATGCGTTTAATTTTCTATTTCATCTGGATTTCTTCTGTTTACATCAAATGAAAGATCCTTCTTTTCCGTAAATCTGATTTTCTCCCCATCCTGTCTCTTTGTTTCTGTTGATAACTATTAATATATTCATGAAATATCGAAAATTATCCGAAAAAGTGAAGTTGAATGAAGAATTATGACTGAATAAATCAGATCTAAATGTTCATTTATAATTCTTCTCAACATAAAACTGTCCAAGCTTTCTGTTTTTATTTAGTGCAATATTGCGTGTTTAGTTTCTCACTGGTTGTGCTGCTGTACATTAATAATGATATAAATTCATGGAAGAGACATTCATCCTGTAAATGTAGTTTCTCTGAATAGCACTTGTGTGCGGCAGTGTTGTAAGTAGTCATTAAAAGACTAGGTTGATACGTGGTGTACCGTATTGTTTTAATTTATTATTTCCATATATATATATATATATATATTTCCAAGGTCTTCGTGATCAGTTATCTGTCAGGAATGGTGACAAATATTACTAGAAAAATGTTTCTAGGCATATTGTTCCTAGAAGACGGTCTGTCTCCTGATTTGAAATTTGGTGTAAGTGGGAAGGTGGACAATCTGTGAGGCATTATCAGATTTTTCCAGTGTGGTGCAACTACCTCTTAAAATGTACGGAAATCGATTCTGGCTTCGTAGTAATAATCTAATCCAATAGTATTTCCACCTCACTGTGCTTCAGATGTAATTATACGTGATAAAGTCCTCTATAAGTTATGTCTGCCTTGGATAGTTTGCAGTTTGCTTATATTTCCTGAATAATTCGTAAATGTGCACATTTAGAATGAAAATGAAACGAAGAAACAAATTAGTTATTTTTAAAATTACAATTGAAATAACTAAGACTATGGGTCTAATAATTGTGTCTGCTGATTGAAGAAATTGGCATCCTGACTAGATTTAAATCCAGTTGTTTCCAATCAAAAAGCATCGTCAATACTAATTGAGTCACAGAGGCGCCTTTTAGGTAGGTCACATTAAAATTTAATTATAAAGTTAATATTATACAATAGAACGCTCATTACTTGATAATAATAATAATACTAATTTGTATTCAGATTATGCTCTTGTTCTTGTATAATAACTGACTATTTATAAAGAAACTGGGAAAAGCTTTAGATAAATTTTTTTCTTTATTGTATCTATATTGCTAAAATTGCATTATCCTTATACATTGTAACAAATAAATGTCTTCATTTATTTCAAATTTATTTATTTTAACTGAACATCTAAATTAGCATTATTCCATAAAACTATGAATAAAATGAACTTAACATAGAAGAAAATTAAAGAATTTTATATAAACGTCAAGTGTCTATTAGGACATCCTTGTTTCTTTGTCCTTAAAAGGGTATTTTATGTCTTTATTATTATGTTTCGCACCAATAATCCCATTTTAAATCAGCACCATCACTAATCTGCCATGGTGTACCCCCTTTTAATCTCTTTTATATCAGGAATTTTTCAAATGATTCGAAAACCAAAGCCATTATCTTTGGTCATATTACGTTTCCTTGTCTAAATTAGGTACAAGTCCAGAAATATCGGTGCAACACGCTGGCAAATCTTCTTAAGAAAGGTAAAATCATATGGTACAATTTTCTACTCCCTTTATTCTAAGAAAGTGAATTCCTTAGATTTTGAACATTCTTAGCTTTGAATCCTAATACGTGAAGAATCTGATGACTGACCATGTCCTTTAATTCATTTTGTCTCAACCGTTGTGATTCAGTTTAAGGCTTTTGGTTGGAAAGAACGTGGTTTGGATCCCGTCTAGGCGAAGAATCTTTATCAGGGTTTTTCATTTGAAGGTAAGTTAACCGGTCTCATACGGAAGTGGATGGGTTTTTCATCCTGCAAACAGGCATATCGGCCTTGTGGACACATATTTTCAAGTATAAAATGCTTACATTTATGGATGGAGGTAGCAGAGGAGTGGAAAGCTGACGGCATTAAGTTTCCTAAAAACCCCTAAACAGGGAACAGATCTTCTCTTGGACGGACGAGAACTGGATGAATATTGAATCGAATCAAAAACATCTTAAGCGATTGTAGCGCTGAAACGAAGTAGACCAAGAACCACAGGCCTTGTGGAAAAGTGGATATATAATCATCCTTTTAATGCCTAGTGCTCCAGTCTTTCACTTTGATCAGACAAATACAACAGCTTTTTCGTAGGCTTTTTAGATTCATCCCATGCAAATAGCAATAGGGAAAAGACCGCTTATTATTTTGAATTAATATCGACACTTGGTCAACACATTCGTATCATAGTTTCGTGTGGTGCCTTCGTGTGTGTGTGCATGTGCATTTTCCTCCTAATAGTAACCCTACCAGGGGGTAATTTATTCCTAAATGCTCCATTGCATACAATGCTTATATTACATGTACATATTACAAGTACTGATTGACATTCAGATTTCTAATTTTGTATCAATATTCATATTTACATTTATATTTTTACATCTATATGTAGATATTCCGACTTTTACAACCATAGTTATATTTTTATATATACATATATTTACACTATATAATTCATACAATATCAGTAATTTATGTTACTTTACAACGACTGGTAGTTGATCTTATTGGCAAATTTAATTAGTTCTGAGTAATACTTTTCGATAAGTCTCTGTTTTTGAACTGGCCACTTGTCTTCAGAAGTGATGAGACTAGGGGCATTGTATTAGGGGCATCTGTATGAAGTCCAGTAGCTGACAGTCGTAAAGTATGTGGTCAACAGTCTGTTGAAGTTGTGAACTACAAATACATGATGGTGATTCCGGGATATGGAATCTATGTAAGTAGTGTCTTATTTTTCCATGTTCCGTTAGTAGCGTGGTTAAACCTGAAGAAATGGCGTGTTTTTTCCGCCGGAGTCTGCTTCTGATGCTAGGAAAGAATATCCGTTTTTTGATGTTTTCCATTCGTCTTCCCACAAGTCCAGGCCTCTTTCTTCCTCAAGTGTTTTTATAACAGATTTCAAGTACTTTTGGTAACTTGTTTCTAGCCGTTCGTTTCTAGCCACTTCTTTAGCCAACTGATCAGCTCTGTCGTTTCCTGCAACCCTAGTATGTGCGTTCAGCAAGAAGAACTTAATTTCTCATCCCTCTAGAGTGAGATTCCAAACCAGCTTTCTTGTCTGTTCTGTTAATTCAATATGGTTGTTTTGGTTTTTATGCCGTCTATAGGGCTTCTACTGTCACTGAAAATTGTTGCTGTCTTTTGATGAGAGATGTTGAGTTTTAATTCCTAGAGATATGTAAGTGAATGAACTATAGCAAATTGTTCTGCGTGGTTGTTGAAAGAGAGCGGATGCAGTCTAGAGCAGCGTTCTTGTAGAATGGACTGCCTATTATAGGCAACGAAAGAACAGCCGACATTCCCTCCAGTTTTGCTTCCGTCAGTGTTTGTATGGAATTCGTCACTTTCAGAGCTTTCCTTCTCCTTAATATTTGTTTTCTTTGTTGGATGAGGCCACTTATTGTAGTGAAGCGGACATTAGTAGCAATTTGGATCAAAGTTAGAATTTTCGTTATATCTTCCGGAAGTGACTTCGTATATTAGAGATAATTCTTGTATTTTCAGGAAGATCGGTGTTAGAGCTGCAATAACGCAAGCTGCCTCGAAAGATATTGTCCTTTAATTATACATATAGCTATAAGGCATTGAACTCTATTTAGCTTTTGTCGATTTTTCTTTGATTTTAGTGAATGTTTCCAGGCAGGTGCAACATAAGATATCAGCGGTAGTAGAGCACCGGTATATATCGTTTTCAGCGCTCGTTTGCCTAATCCCCACTTTGCTAGAAGGTTACAATTTGTAAGCTTTTTTCGGCAACAGATGAGATGTGCTTGTTGAATGTTCATTTTCCATCTATTATTACCCTTAAGTATTTTAGCTCACTGGCTACCTCGAGAACTTCTCCGTTTAGGAAGACCGTTACAGGTTGTTTTGATTTTTTGCGTGAGATGTGAAGCGCTTTAGACTTCTATTGAATGTAAGATTCTTCTCGCGTGCCCACTCTGCAATTTTAAAGAGTTTTTCGTTGGCCGTTACTTCTAGTTGTAGGCCGTCTCGTCCCCGAATCATTATCATCGCATCATCGACAAAAGCTATGACTTTTGTTTCATTAGTGAAGGGAAGTCTTAATATCAAGTCGTACTATATGTTCAAGAAGCCTGGTCCACATCAGGGCCTTGAGGGCAACCTCGTTTGACTTCTTTCGTTACAGCTGTGGTTTTTAATGTCATGGTTGCTCTTATGTCTGTAAAATAATTTTTGTAAGATCGAGTAAGTTGTTTGGGCATTTTAAATCTCTTAATTGATTGATTATGGCTGTCCACCACGCAGCATCTAAAGCTCTTTGTACATCGAGTGAGATCAGTAGTACGTCTTTTTTTTTTGCTGTAGATTATCTTCTGCGTACTCTTTAACCATCATAATTGCGTCTGCTGTGCTGGATTGAGGTCTAAATGCGTATTGATTGCTGCTTAATAGGTTTTTTGAGTAGATATAGTGCATTATTCAGTTTATCAGAAGTTTTTCTAGCACCTTACCAGCAACGTTTATGAGACTGATTGCCCTATATTTGCTAATTTCGTTGGATGTTTCTTTTTTTTTGGTTTGATTATGGGTATACTATATTAAAGCGTTATTAAAGGAAATCGCCCCCTTTTTAGGCATTCGTTGTAAACTGTTGTTATGAATTCGGGGAATTCGACAAATGCTCTTAGGAGTATATCGCTGATTATTACGTCCTCTCCAGGAATTTTACTTGGATCCATTGATCTTAATACTGACTCGATTTCTTTAGTTGTGAATAAGTCGTCGTTAGTAGTATCTCTGTTCTGTTTTCATTCTTTGTCTTTGGGTTTCGTGGATTTCTTCGTTTGTTGATTCGTCGTCATCGGGAATAAACTTGTTGATCATAATAGCTGCAGTTTCTGCTAAGTTTGAGTGTAGGTGCCGTCTGTTTTCTTGATAGTTGATAATATAGGTGTTGACCTATTCTTGCTTGCTGCTAATTTATAAATGCAATTCCAAGGATTCGATAAGGTTGAAACTGTACAGAATTTTTTCCATGATCTGTTTTCGCGTTTGTAATTTTGGACTGATAGCTGTATTTGACTTTATAGTAGTTCTGTCTGCTCTCTCTTAAATCTTGGTTCTTGTATATTCTTTGGTATAGTCGTCTGAGTGTGTTAACATGTTTTCTTAGGACTGTTAACTCGGCGTTCCACCAAGGTACTGATTTTCTTCCTTCGATATTTAGCTTCTTGGTTGTTCTGAGTGTTTGGTCGCTGAATTTTTTCAGATCTAATGAAAGCACATAAGCAAGGAAGTCTATATCATCTGATGCCGATATGGCTAGGTTCTAAGCTGGGCTGTTGTTTGCTGATCCCATTAAAGTGATTAAGCATGAAAATTCGGTTTAGTACTTTAGCAAATATCCCTAGAATGGTTTTATTGGTGAAGTTATTGATGTTAATACGATGATGTTTGTGTTGTTTATTACGTTTATATTTTTTTACTGATATTAAAACTTAATATGCGATGATCAGAACAGCTTTCCTCTTCTTCGAATTTCCATTCAGAAACCCGGGGTAAAATAGAGTTGTTTGCCAGTGTCAGATCAATGAAGCTGCTTCTCTGGTATACATGACTGGTATACAAGAACTTAGCTATTTGCAGACACTCTTGTGGATATAACATGCATAACTGAGATATAAATACCTACCAAAATAAGCCAATGTGTGTGTGATCAAACAGAAAACAGTACTTATACGGATGTCTTTTATGATTTGCAGTGTTCAGAGACTATTTAAGAGTATGTTCTCAAGTCATCCAATTTTTTTACTTCTCATTAAATCAAAAACCTTCTTATGTCGCAAATTTACTACTTTCGTCCACAGTAGAAACAATAAAAAAATAAAATAGGTGAAGAATACGTAGATGATAAGGGAACAAATAGTAGACGTTTGTATTCTTAGTGTATTTGAATTGTGACATAATGATAGTTATATAAATTAAAATAATTTTTTAATTATTACTATTATTAATCGGAGACCTCCAGGGAGTCAAGGACTCATCGAAGGAGACTATAAATCACCCAAACCAGCTGTCATGCCATCCCTTGAATTCATTCACACCAGATGCATTCCCAACCCCCTAAAGCATATTATTCCGCTCACTCATTGTTCTGTGAGAGAAAAAACCTAATTCTTACCTCTTTCTTGACTGTGAACAAACTTAACTTCCATGGTTTCCCCCGTGTTCTCTCTCCACTTCCACATAACGAACAATTTCATCATTTGAAATGCTATAACACCCATTCAAAAGTTTATAGACCTCTATCATATCATCCCTCTTTCTCCTCTTAACCAGAATCTGCAATCCACATACTTTCAATTTGTCCCGATAACCTAAATCCCATAATTTGGATATAATCTTTGTAACTCTTCTTTACATCCTTTCCACAGCTTCTTTTATCCCCTTGGAACCCGGGAGACCAAATCTGTGCACAGTAATCCAAGTGTGGCCTTATAAAGAGGCAAAATGACTTCGCTTCAACATCGCAATTGTCCTCTGAGTTGTATTTACAACTTTTGCTATGTGACCTTTGAACTTCAAGTTCCTATCCACCATTACGCCAAGATCCGTTGCCTTCTCAGTTTCTTGTAGCATAGCCCCGCTAATATAATATTCCGCTGGTAATGTCATCACACCAAAATGCATAACTTTACACTTACTAACATTAACCTGACAGCCATTTTCGTTTGCCCAAATTTCCAGCCTATTCAAATCATTTTGTAAGTAGTAAATATCAGTAGCATCTCTCATTGCCCTGCCTATCTTCGCATCATCGGCAAACAATCGCACATAATGGCCCAAGGACTAAACCCTGAGGTACACCATGGTCACCTTAAATCTGAAAGACTCACAATCACCGTATGCCACTTTTTGATATCTGTCTGTCAACCATCCCCTGATCCAAGTCAAGAGTTTATATTCCAATCCCATATTCTCCAGTTTATGCAACAGCCTATCGTGTGGTATCCTATCAAATTCCTTAGAAAAGTCCAACATTACCATAATGTATTCATTCCCATTATCCAACTCGGCCGTAACATTGTTAAAATATGAGCAAATTGCTAAAACATGACCTTCCTTTAGTAAACCCATGACGCTTCCTTGCAGAGTATAGCATGTTTGTCTACCAATTTCTGTATGCGAGTTCTTACAACTTCTCTAAAATCTTCACTACTACACCAGAGATACTGATAAGTCAGTAGTTAGACACATCAGTTTTTGCACCACCCTTGTGCAATGGAACCATCATACATTCCTTCCGTTCCTCTGATATCATTCCTGATCTGAGACTCAAGTTATATAAATGTGTGAAAGGCTTAGCCAATTCAGTTGAACATTCCTTTAGAAAACGGGCTAATATTCCATCTGTCGCTATAGAAAAATTCTTATCCGGATTATACAACAGCTCTTCAGCCTCATGTTCATGCAACTCCAACTCTTCATCCAACGTAGCAGTAGCACTGTGCACCATGTTACATACACCTGGTTGATATATCTTAGCAAAGTGAGCTCTCATTAACTGAACAATCTCCGTAGCTTCCGACACTCATGTACCATATGCATTCAATAAAGTTATTTTTCCACATTCATTCTTTCTTTTGCTTGGGGCCTAACGATAAAATTGTTTTGGATTGCCTTTAGCTTGCATGGTTAACTTCTTTTCATACTCCGATTTTCGCACAGTACTTGTTAATTTTCTGGCCTGAGCTATTATGACGCAACACATAATTCCATTTAATTGTTGGGAACTATTTAGGTATTACAAATTCACACCATCTGGTAATGAGAGTATTATTTATACTAAACTGGAGAGAACAAATTTATAAACGAATCTTTCGTAATAAATATGAAAGATTTTGAAATAATGCGATCATCGCGCCTTCTGACGGCAATGCGAGAAATCATGACACGCAGAAGCTAATCCTAAACACTTTCACAGCTAAATTATTTTGAAATGAATTTTACTGTTTTCTGTTTTTTTTTTGGTTTTTTTTTGTGGCTATCGAGGATTTAAATGAATTCAGTGGCAGGTGGCAACATGCATGCATCGTATAAATTACGACTCATCACTTTAACAAACAAGAGCATCGTCTCTGCGAAGGTAGTAATAAGATAAAGAATGAGAGATTAGTGTTCGTATAACCTCCCTAAAGTACGATTCGTGATATTGGAAGACTTTGAGGCTGATATAATTCGACATGTTTAGTGGCAGAGGACCAAAGCAAGCCAATGATGAAAATTCGGAAATGAACCAACATTGGTAAATGTGTAATGCAACGATCCATCACTGTCAGAACATTTTTCTGAGATAGTTTCTTCAAAGTTTGCGAATGTAAGTGTTAAGATTGGATTTGATGCTGGATTTCAAGGTAAGATTAGTGAAAAGGGCGATTTCCGTTACTTTTTTTTCTTTTGTTTCTTCCATCAATAAACCATTTTATATGAGAATACGAGTGGAGCTGTGCAGTGAAGTGGCTTTTACAGGTTCAATCTTCAGAACTGCTGGAAATGCATTACAACTATTAATTCAATAATATGAATGGTATTTTTTCTGGGGGGGGAAAAACGGTGGATAATAACTGAAACGATTCCTTGTGAAACTCATTCGGTGTGTTTCATAGCAGAAGATGATTTTTTTTCTTAGCAAAAAATGTCGATGTGGAATCAGGTGTTTGTCCTCCTGTGGAAAAAAAAACAGCTGATGAAAGAGAAAAAACTTCAAGAAGACTGATAAATGTTTCACTATTATGGCTGGTAATAAACAGGCAGAGAAAAAACGTTTCATCTTTGCATGCTTGTGACTCATAAAATACATCGAAAGCATTTTTTTCTCTTTTTTTTTTTTTTTTTGCTTCAGCGACTTCATAGCATGTGCCAGCTGTTGATATTTCCTTATATGCTGTGAATGTTTGTTTAATGATAATAAAAAAAAGAGAAATAATTTTTTGGAGCTATCAACATATATTAGTTTTTCTTTCGTCCCAGATATGTCAGCAATCTAATGAATATATAATATTATTTTCACCTCGCCTCATTATAGATTGTGATATTTATTACATTTCATTGTTTAAAGTGATTATTAAAAACATAAATTTGATATTTTTCCTCGGGTATCTTTTTTCTATTAATTTGTTCTTCATTTATGACGTAACAGTCACATTACACGTATGGAAAATATCTTTCACTAGTCACGAGGTTACTAACCGACGTCATACCGTTACGTAGTGCAAAGTAATGCGATACAGAATTAAGTGTTGAGAGTCGGATAAGGAAGATTATGTAGTGAATTGCAAAGGAGGATCGATAATATTATGATACTAATGACTTCTGGGATGAAATTCTTGAAAAACTATTAATTAATATTAATAGTTAATTGTATTCATAAAATCATTATGTGATTTTTGCGATGTTTCTCTGATTCGAAGAAAACGTATTACAAAAAAAAATAGTGTCAATCCTGATCCAGATAAATCAAAAAAACGGATTAAAAATACTCCAGACTTACTTTCTGGATGCTATCTCAGAAGAGCGGATAAAAGAAAATCATTCTGTAATAAGAGCAGGTATTAATATTTCATGACGCAGCCTACAGAAAGAAGACATTCTTCGTACAAAAGATGCCGTTAGATGGAGAAGATAATTTTTTTCTCTTTCCTTGTCTTGCAATTTTAAACAGAGAATGAATATTCTGGTGAGTTTATGATGTCGACAGTAAATATCTACCCACACTTGTGTAAAGAAAATACTTTACTCCCAGGATACTGCAAAAAATGCTAGGTTGAGAGAAGCTTGAATTCGGTGATAATTTTGAATGCAAATTTCTTAATGTTCGGATTGATGTTTTTAGAAATGTCGATCCTAAAAATGCTCTCATGTCGTTTTCGTTTTTCACTCTATGTTAATTAATATATAAATATTAAATCCTTTTATGTCTTTTATTACTCAATGGGAAAGGGCAGAACTCTTAGCTCTGAATAAGATTTGAAAATTGGGAAGAGCAGCTGCTGGTCCCACCCTTATTAAAACACTTTTCTTTATTTTTTTAAATAATCAACATAATAAACTTTAAAAAGACAATATAATAAATATAAATATAATAAATATTATCTTTATATATATTCTTCTTTGAGTGCCATCTCCTATCGGAGGTCGGCGACCACCTTGGCAAATTTTGAGCGATCTTCAGCCACTCTAAACAGTCCGTCAGAGCTCATGCCAGTCCAATGTCTGGTGTCTGCCAGCCAGCTTCGTCTTCCTTGTCCACTTCTTCCATTTATCTTCCTCTTTATAAGCAATTGAAGTATTTATATTTTTTATTACGAAGTAGGTGACCAAGATATGCAGTTTTCCTTCTTTTTATGGTATCTAAAAGTTC